>NW_025964001.1:64483928-65191428 GCF_023055435.1 Haliotis rufescens | reverse complement strand
TATAATTACTGTTATAAATATCGTGTGCAATTATGTAAGTACTGCTATGTTGTGTTATGTAAAATATATTAAATTTCGGGTATAGATGGCGACCCTTAGGATGTTTTTATAAAATATAATAAAATAAGATATGTTATTTACTTCAGTGTGAAAGAGTTTTCTGAAGTTGAGAATGTCATACAAGAGTTACCTCCCCGCAAATTGTCTCCCTTTATGTTCCGCCCTCAAACAAACTGTTGACTTCTTATTTAAGTTAGTTCCACACTGACAAGGCAAAATGATAGCAGATGGTCATTTATGGAGTTAATATCGCTTCTTGCCGTTTGTTATTCTACTGAAAATGTTCCGTTATAAACAGTAAATGTCTCATTTAACTCGTCAATCGAGACTATTCGTTTCGAAAAGCGTAATTTGTTACTTGTCTAGCGTGTATTCCTTCGCTTCCGCTTACAAGAATATTTTTGATTGAAGTTGATTTTGTATATTATCAAATCCAAATGAATGAGAAAGTATTTTAGTGACTTCAAATATATTTTACAGTGACTGTTTATATTTCTTAACTCGGAACTACTTTTGAAGCCGCAATTGCAAGTGGTGGTGAAACGACCATACGTTTCAAGGTTTTAAATTTGAAACAAAAAAATTGTTTTCAGGAAGACAACTACAAAAAAGCAATAATAAATAGGATATTCAGGTGTCGAGTGAAATATCATGTTTCTCTCATTGAGTGACGGGGGAAAAGGAGATATTTTTCTTGAATCTCGTGCTTATAAGCCGGCGAGTTTGCAATTTACAGTTAATAAAAAAAAATTAAAGCGTGAATATCGGCCATGTTTTCAGTCAAGCATAAAAATTATCGCCCTAAAAACTAGAACTTTTAAATAAACTAATCATTTATTGTGTTGTCAGTTTCATGTAATGTCTTTGAAAGAGCTCTTTCCAGCGGGCCATTAAGGGCCAAAAGAAATGTAACAATTCTCGTAAATAGCTCCCTTATCACACGTATGATCTCTTGCAAGCCTATTTCACAAGCTATCATTATGTTTTAAAAGAGAATAACTTTCACTCCAATCAGTAACGAAAATATCTAAAGCCTAATATCACTCAAGAATGACAAAGAAAAAGGTTTATGTGTATTCTTCGTAATTAAAAGAAGTTCAAACATACTGAAACACTTCAGTTCGCCATGACAACAGAGAAGCACAGGTGTAAGCGTTCATCTGAACCCAAGCAAAACAGTAACCCGGCGAGTGGTATAAGTCCGTGGCTAACCGCAGCCAGGTGGCTGTCATCAAGTTGCCCTAGCTGACATTTGTCAAACCTGGAGTGACTCAAACACTGTAAAGAATGGAGTTGTCAAACATGGATATGTCAAACATGTTGCTTCCGGGTGAACCTCTGCTTGTGAACTTCGTTGTGAACAAAATCAAAATAATTTCACAAAAAGACTGAAAACATCTCAATGGTGGTGGCGAAGAGAAGAATTATATTAATTATGAACCTGATTATTAGCGGGTTTTTTATTGTCGTTGTGAGGGAGATTCTTGACAGAATCCACCCTGAAATGCGCACCCGATAGAGGGATATTGATCCACCCTGAAATGTCGTGTTTATCTGATGACGGGTACTGGTCCACCCTTAAATGTGTTTATCTGATGAAGGGGTAAGGATGCACTCGTGGTTAGGTGACATAAACAGGTACTCATGGTACAAGGCAGTGTGAGGTTACAGTACTTGCTGTACAAGGCAGTGTGAGGTTACAGTACTTGCTGTACAAGGCAGTGTGAGGTTACAGTACTTGCTGTACAAGGCAGTATGAGGTTACAGTACTTGCTGTACAAGGCAGTGTGAGGTTACAGTACTTGCTGTACAAGGCAGTATGAGGCTACAGTACTTGCTGTACAAGGCAGTGTGAGGTTACAGTACTTGCTGTACAAGGCAGTATGAGGTTACAGTACTTGCTGTACAAGGCAGTATGAAGTTACAGTACTTGCTGTACAAGGCAGTGTGAGGTTACAGCACTTGCTGTACAAGGCAGTATGAGGTTACAGTACCTGCTGTACAAGGCAGTATGAGGTTACAGTACCTGCTGTACAAGGCAGTGTGAGGTTACAGCACTTGCTGTACAGGGCAGTATGAGGTAAGAGTACTTGCTGTACGAGGCAGTATGAGGTTACAGTACTTGCTGTACAAGGCAGTATGAGGTTACAGTACTTGCTGTACAAAGCAGTATGAGGTTACAGTACTTGCTGTACAAGGCAGTATGAGGTTACAGTACTTGCTGTACAAGGCAGTATGAGGTTACAGTACTTGCTGTACAAGGCAGTATGAGGTTACAGTACTTGCTGTACAAGGCAGTATGAAGTTACAGTACTTGCTGTACAAGGCAGTATGAGGCTACAGTACTTGCTGTACAAGGCAGTATGAGGTTAAAGTACTTGCTGTACAAGACAGTATGAGGTTACAATACTTGCTGTACAAGACAGTATGAGGTTACAGTCCTTGCTGTACAAGGCAGTATGAGGTTACAGTACTTGCTGTACAAGGCAGTATGAGGTTACAGTCCTTGCTGTACAAGGCAGTATGAGGTTACAGTATTTGCTGTACAAGGCAGTATGAGGTTACAGTACTTGCTATACAAGGCAGTATGAGGTTACAGTACTTGCTGTATAAGTCAGTATGAAGTTACAGCACTTGCTGTACAAGGCAGTATGAGGTTACAGTACGTGCTGTATAAGTCAGTATGAGGTTACAGTTCTTGCTGTACAAGGCAGTATGAGGTTACAGTACTTGCTGTATAAGTCAGTATGAGGTAACAGTACTTGCTGTACAAGGCAGTATGAGGTTACAGTCCTTGCTGTACAAGGCAGTATGAGGTTACAGTACTTGCTGTTCAAGGCAGTATGAGGTTACAGTACTTGCTGTATAAGTCAGTATGAGGTTACAGTACTTGCTGTACAAGGCAGTATGAGGTTACAGTACTTGCTGTATAAGTCAGTATGAGGTAACAGTACTTGCTGTATAAGTCAGTATGAGGTTACAGTACTTGCTGTGCAAGGGGGTATGAGGTTACAGTACTTGCTGTACAAGGTAGTATGAGTTTTAGATGTCCCCGTTTGCGATTAGACAGAACCAAGTCGCAAAAATGGCCACGAGAGGGGCACGAGTCGCTATTCGGCTTGTCCCGGAATAACACGAGTTGGTCACGAATGGACTAGAGCGAATGGCCAATGAAACTTCAGTTAATAGGAATGGAACCACAGGGCAAGATTCTGTTTCAGCTCTGCTATGGCTCATCGTGACTGTCATCGGATCCCGACAGCGTGCTCACACTATCAACCACTGGTTTGCCAGCTCATCAATAGATTGTGAATATAGCTATGCTATATTGGTCTGTGGTGTGACACCCCTTCTTCTCACTCAGCCAGCCTAATCTATTCATGCATACGACAACATCATATTCGTTGTTTTGATTTAATTATGCATACGAGAACGCCATAGTCATTGTTTTGATCTAATCAGCAACACTCAACGTCATAGGCATTGTTTTAACCTAATCATCCATACGACAACATCATAGACATTGTTTTGATCTAATCATCTATACGACAACGTCATAGACAATGTTCTGATCAAATCATCCCTACGACAACGTCATAGACATTGGTCTGATCTCATCATCTATACGGCAACGTCATAGACATTGTTTTGATCTAATCATCTATACGGCAACGTCAGTCATTGTTTTGATCCAATCATTTTTACGAAACATTGTCATTTTTTTTCTAATCATGTATACGGCAACGTCATAGTCATCAAGTCATCTATGTTTCAATTCACAGACTAACTGTCCCACCATCTAGAGTTTAACACGGTGCAGAGCAAATATTTTAACGACACAGCGTTAACCGTATCTGTGGGTGTCATGTTGTTAAGACAATCGTTTCGCAGACATGTAAAAAAACCACCCAAAAGAGTCCATTCTAACGAAATACAGATGTTGCCATAGCTTATTCAAAATCCGACAAAGTGGATGTCTTTACGAAAACTTCACAACCAGATTCTACAATTGTTTGTACGTCAACAAACTTGAAAAAACAGTTGGATACTTCAAAATTAAAGTACATCCCAACAATGCCTGGCGCGTCCCCCGTCCCGGAGACTTGACTGATAAAATCAAACTTCAACATTTTTTTGTTTTAAACAGACACTGACATTCGTGCCACGGACAAAAGATTGAGCTTTATAAGTGTCAGACGGAATGTTTCGTTTCGCGGTGAATACCGCTTCGCAAACTGAAAGTTAATGATCCATATTATGAGATTCCCAGTTGTTAGGTTTTAACTCGCTGACTTAATTTGTTAATTATTTCACTGGAGATTGCTTCTGAGTACTAAATCCGTCACTCTGGGGACCAGATCATGTGGAATATCTATCAGACGGAGACTGGGCCCGTGCGAACTGTGTAACGCTACCTCGGCAATACGCTGGTGCATCTTTCAACATTGTAACAGGCCGAGTCAAGTGGCGCTCAGTATTAACAAATGGCCATCAAACGTGGGAGGGTCTTGGGACGAGAGATTCATGACCGTGTCCTGAGGGAGTCATAGGTTCACACACTTATCCTTATCTATCTAAAAAAAATTAAAACGTCTTTGAGATAAGATTGGGGAATATGCAGTTCACATGTTGGAGTAATGTAGAAGTGGAAGACAAGGCTTTGTGAAGATGATGCACCGTGCCTACGGCTGCTGCTACTGCTGCTATTACTACTCCTACTACTACTTCTACTACCATTCCGACTACGACTATCTCTACTACAAGTACCACTTCTACTGCTACTACAACGACTATTACTATTACTACTACTACTACTACTACTACTACTACTACTACTACTACTACAACTACTACTACTTCTGCCATCGCTGGAGGCACGGGTGGCCCAGTCGTCTAAGGCGCCGCGATTCACTGTGCAGCGTTGCGTCCCTTGGGCACGCTAGAAACCTATGATTGTGGGTTCGAATCCCGATTCGCCCCGATTATGTTTCTAGGTTTGTCAGCACCATACCCGTGCTCGTTGGTTTCACCGAAGTGGTAAACGTCTAAGTCCTGCATCACTTCGGGCTTTCCTCCCACATTAAGCTGACACGCCGCGATATAACTGGAATAATGTTAAAAGCGGCGTTTAACACAACTCACTCACTCACTACAACCATCGCTGCTGCTGCTACTACTACTACTACTACTACATCACGGCATGGCAGCACGACGTGGAAGCAAAGTAAAATGTGATTCAGGTCTGGGATTCGAACCCACGATCATTACGAGCTTGCATGCCTAAGGGACGTAACTCTGTACTGCGAATTACAGCGCATTAGGCGACTGTCATCGGCCGTGCCCAAATCATGTCCATGTATATGTGACATACTATGTTTGTATGTCCATCATACCATCGTGTCTCAACATATCACGTGTCACGTGATTCACAGATGTAATTAAACATATTATTTAGGGACAGCTGATGTATTTTTCTTATGAGTGAGTGAGTGAGTTTGGTTTTACGCCGCTTTTAGCAATATTCCAGCAATATCACGGCGGGGGACACCAGAAATGGGCTTCACACATTGTACCCATGTCGGGATTCGAACCGGGGTCTTCGGCGTGACGAGCGAACGCTTTAACCACTAGGCTACCCGACCGCCCCCATTTTTCTTGTGAAACTGCTGCAGGAATGAGTGATGGTCAAATAGACATTATCAACTTTAACAACAGTTCTTTGTCTTTGAAGACACTACTGATATGTTCCGTACTGAAAAATGGAAATTAAAAACTATTCCCTGGATTAAGGAGAGTCGTGGTGGTAATTGAGTGGGGAGATCAGTATTTGGATAAATCCAATATATTGGATGGATAGGCGACACTGAGATTAAGATGTCTGAGATTTGTGTTTTTTTGTCCATGGGACTTCGGTTAATGCTCTTGTTCTGTGGGGTTTTGTCCGTCTACCGACCTTCTGTTAAAAAGCTATCAAGTCATCATAAAAAAAATTACCTCCAAAAATAATATGTTAGCTCGACATGCTCGAGAAATATATGGTGATAAAATAGAATTGATCGGCTCATGTTTTCAGAGCAATATGTATCTTAGCTCCTCAAAATGTTAAATTGTGGGTATAGAAACGATAGACATATGACAGAATGACAAGCACTTGAATTTATGTGAATGTCGAGAAAAATATGAACTGTGTAATTGTGTAATTGGAATTGCCAACTCTCCATGACAAACTGGTTACATCGCCTAAAAAAATCAAGACAAGGAAATTCATGAACGTGTGGTGAAATATCTCATTATGTATCTAAATTGGGTTAGTTCTTGTTTAAAATGTATGCGCAATAAATATTATCTTATCTCATCTATATCAGGCACATTTGTTCCGCGAGACTTCGAGAAATAGTTGAACCAAAGCAATAACGATAAACGCTTAAATAAAAATAAAACATTTTTCATAACAATAAACAAAGAAAATATGATATTTCTCCGGTGTGTATTACCATCAAGGCGTGTCTCATTTCACAGAGAACTGGCTGCTAGTGATTCAGGCACCGTAACCAATTTGCACGCTTCGTAATAGAATCTCGTGCAGATCGTGCCAGCTCATCACCCGTGTCTGCAGGGACAGTATGACACATATCATAACACCTGGCGTATATCTTGTATATATCACTCTTGTCAGTGTCAACTTCACCCGCCGCTGCACGTGAGGCTCGTGCACGATGTGTAGTCAATGATTGGTTTAACACGGTCATTTGCAAGTAGATTTCTCGTTAGGATCTTTCAGCGACTGTTTTAGCAGTCAATCACCCCCGAGACTGCCATCTTCGACGGATCGCGCGGTGGGGGTACTGTATGTCAGGTAGACTGGTTCGGGGGTGGTAGGAGGTGGAATGGTGGGTGATGAGATCGACACAGCAAGGGATGGTGGGGTGCTGAGGCATTGCCGCGGCGGGGAGTGGGGTTTGGGTGTGATGGGGTGGGGTGGGATGGGGGTGCACATGGATACTTACCACCACGGGACATATTGTGTTATTTTAATAGTTTACCATAGGCTAGACTTGCCAAGTCTTTAAGGAAATAATTATTAGTTTAAATCATAGTTTCTAGATCATGTAAATAATAAGAACAAGTTGTTCTTATGAGAGACTGGAGTTCTTACTGTCCACATAGCTAGACTTGCCTATTTGGAGAATAGAATTACTACACATCCATGAACACATCCGCGTCGTAAACCCGACGCACCTATGTTTTTTATGCAGTTGAAAATTGAAAGAACTGTTGCTAAAGATGATTATGTCCATTTGACCATCACCCATTCCTGCAACAGTTTGTAAAAAAGTATTCTGTTGCTGGGTAATTTTGTGTTTGTTTGTTTGTTGTTTAACACCGCACTCAGCAAAATTCCATCTATATGACATCATGAGCATCGATCCACGCCATTGGGATACGATGACATGCATCAACCAAGTCAGCGAGTCTGACCACCCGATCCCGTTAGTCGCCTCTTACGATAAGCCAAGTCGCGTTTTACGGCAAGCATGGGTTGCTGATGACCTATTCTACCCCGGATCGTCACGGGTCTAGTGTAATTTTGTGTGAAAATAAACTTCTTCAATGAAGACTGGGATAAGAAAATGTTTTGCAGCTACTTGCCCCCTACCATGACATGTTGTAGATTTGTGCCGAAAAACGCAGATTGATTTATTTTCAAAGAAAATATATCTTAGATACCCATCAGCAGGTGGTTGTTATATAAGATGTAACATAAGATATATCAAGAAACATTCCATTACGGAACAGAAGCAATTTTGTAGACATACCTATAATCAATTACATAACCATAGATGTAACGCGTAGAATTGTCTTTTACATTTTTACAAGGTATAAATAAAAATATAACTTTAAAAAAATAAAACTATGTAGATTTAATCTTTGAATGCTGACTAAGCGCCAGTACAGTTCAATTTGTATATATTATCGTTGACTTAAGATATTTTCAACTTAAAATCAAACATATGATAAAATCAACTGAGAGGTATAGTTTCATTTGCTTCTCAGTATATATATATATATATAATTTATAATATAATATATATCATAGGAGTCCATCCTCTGTTGTATTTAGTAATCATATAAACATTACACTTCTACCAGACAATGATCACATCAAGAAGGAAAATACTCACCACGTTCACGGAAAGTACATTATTTGTGAACTAAACGTTAGCATGGGCTCATCCTATCTATTCCTTGGACATATATAACATCGGTCATTGTCCATTCTCTCAAGAACATATCCAATCTAATCCAGATTCAAACCCTTTCTCGTGACTCATCATTTGTCTGTGGTTTACGCCGCAATCAGCAATATTCAAACCTTTTCTCGTGATTCATCATTTGTCTGTGGTTTTACGCCGCAATCAGCAATATTCAAACCATATATAAAATCTGGACGTGACCAGCTGGTGTCTGATGCTGTGGGCAACGTCCCACGCCGTCGGGTACAAGCAATCTACCAAATCTCTAGCATGACCCACCGATCCAATATAGTCGCCTGTTGTGCTAAGCAATAGAGAGCATGGCCTGGGGACCTATTCTAACCCAGGTCCTGACGTGACCGTGGTTTATGGGAATTAACTTAAATGATGAACTAAAATCAACAAAACCCCTTTCATAATCACACACTCTCTGCTAAAAGTGGTCTGTCATACAGACCCTGAAACAAATATATCCAAAACAGCCCATGCAAGTCTATAATGTTTGGCAAGTCTAAATTACTGCAGTATCTGAAAATGAAGAAAATCCTTGGGCTCCTTTTTATTATATTTGATAGCTATAATTTAACAACTGTTTTTTTCTGCAAAATATGTTCATTTCAGTGAGTTGATGTTAGTCTATGCTAAATGTTGATTAGTTTTTTGTTTAACGCCGCACTCAGCAATATTCCAGCTATATGACGACGGTCAGTAAATAATCGAATCTGGACCAGACAATCCAGTGATTAATACTATGCTAAAAGCACAGTCCTTTGTACGATTCGGACTTTATCATAATCATGTGTTTATGAATCACTTTAAAATAGTAATGATACCAGGTGTTCGTGAAAAAAGTGATGGTTTTCTGCCTCATCTGTGGCATCCGTCACAAACACATGCAAAGGCAAATCAACTGTTCACCTGAACAAAACCCACAGAAACATATGGCACAAGTCAAAATCGGGAACTGCATCAGACATCATGCTTCCTATTTTGAAATATCCTCCACATGTCTGCCATAAAACGTTTGAAAACTTTACTAAGGCCGTGAATGTTGTCACCCTGATCAAACAACTTTGGCGTTCTTTGCACGCTTCGGAGAAGGAACATGCTATATTGTATTTCAAAAGTTGTGGAAACAAAATAAGACTAAATTATTTGGCAAACATACATTATTCATCATGACGAACACCGTCTGTCTCAATGTGTGCAATTTTCAACGATACTTACAAATCGATCTTAAACAACGATAGTTGTCTGTACCAAAACGTCGCTATTACAGTCAAATAAAGAACTTGTTATCCAATAAATTGTGTCTACTTTGTCATCCGTCAACTTCTAAGAAATGGCTATCAAACAACTGATCTTCTTCATAATAAAACAGATTTATTTATCTAGTTTTTTATTTGAATGTCCTCACTGAGCTGTTGCTTTTCGTACTGTCATCATAGTAATAATATTTGTAAAGCGAGAAATATTTGATATATCATCAAGTATCATCGCGAATTTTTATTGTACAGAAACGCAAACTCCCAAGGACCTGGTACAAAAATAGAGCATTTTTAGTTGCAGGTATGCATTTCACAAAGGAAATGTGCAAATATGAAGAAAGTGTGAACGCAGACATTTCGCGCTCTCACTTCAAGGTTCAACCAGTGAAATGTCACATGACAAATCTGTTAAATAGTACGAACTGCAGTAAAATATGTATTTAAAATCCAAGTTAATAAGGTCCATCTCCATGATCGTATCACCTTTAGGCCTCAAGGGTGTCAGTCTGCCTCCACGCACCTGTTTTGACTTACCCGTGTACAACGCACACTTTCAGCGCCATATCTGAAATACACATATGTCAATGAGCATTGCGAAGAACTGTCAATCAAATTCCAGTGAGTGACAACATTGTTCGACCACCCCGTGGGGGTCTTGTGAAATTGACAGTGGTGTCAATTAGCACTCTAACTGACTAGAATAATGTTTGTTTTGAAAACAAATCAGCTGACTGACGTCTGTCACTTTCTGTGAAAATCATTGATACGTTAGATTTAGGTTTTTCGGAAACGCTGTCACGGACTGGCCAAGCGGTTATTTCGTGCATTGAACATCGTGGTTTAATGTCCGCGAACGTTTCACAGGTGTAGGAAGCGGAATGTGGGTTGTGTTTAGGTTAGGGTTTTAAAAACAAATATAAATAATTATTTTGATAGTTTAATCACTAATTTGAGTTCTGTTTCCTCGTGATTTTGATTTGTTGGGGGTTAAGGGTTAAAGGTTAAATGTTTAGAATGGTCCTGACTGGATCCTTTCTTTGAAATAGATGAGCGAACAGTGAACCATTTAAGGAAGTGCACGAGTTTAAATTTACCCTTTAAAAACTGAAATACTGTGACATTTGAAACCCTTGGAATATCTGTAGCCTATAATTGGACAAACTGTTTTAAAATTTCCTTGGTGTTTTTTAATTGAAAATAGAATAATGAATAACATATTTTTTAGTAATACGGCTTCACATCAAACGTGTACTTCTTCCAGGGTATTATCATTGCTAATATATGGATAATTTTCATTACATCAAAATGAATAATT
Organism: Haliotis rufescens; assembly: GCF_023055435.1. Lineage (NCBI taxonomy): Eukaryota > Metazoa > Mollusca > Gastropoda > Lepetellida > Haliotidae > Haliotis > Haliotis rufescens. Next base: position 65,180,530 of record NW_025964001.1, on the reverse strand, counting down.
ATTATTATCACAAGGATGGAATTAACTTATGCTAATTGAAAGTGCCTTACATTCGTGACACTGTAGAGATAACAATTGTATATAGAGCAACTGCTTTATTTACCACAAACTTACGTTTTGGTTTAGCGTCCACAAACTTACGTCTAGAATGCCACTAAAACTCATCACTTTGACGACTGTGTTTCCGTTTTCCTTCTAAACAGAATATGTAAGTATGTTAAAGCCAAACAGATTTCATCAGTGAATAAATGACATGATTTGTGTAGTTTTATTATCCATTAGAGTCCTCTGACAGATGTGTAGTATACGATCACTGACGGGGGTAAATGGACGACCATTTCACCGATAAGTTAACCCTTGCAGGTGTGGATATGACGCGGAGACATAACGTTCACAAATGAGATTATCAGAACGTCCTTCACGTGCAAGCCCGCTGTTCCCCGATCTTGAGCGATTTAAAAATGTTTTCAAATTACCACATGACTAAAACTAGTTACCATCCGGGTACTTAAATCAAGTTGGGCGGGATTTTGGACCGCGTGATTTGAAGTATTCTTTCCTTAAAACCCAAGTGACATTTAAAAATATTTTTTTGTGATTACAATTTCTTTAAAGATATGACGAAATGATTAACCCATCCATTAAGCTATAGGTTATCGGAGAGGTAAATCAAACTAAAATGCCTGTTGAAAAACAATTTGTTCACAAAACAAATGAATCGAGCACACAACCGCAGCAATTCAGTTGTCATTTCAACAGTGCGGTAGATGTTTAATGAATCCCACACAGCACATACAAAGGGACAACTGACATTCATAAATTTCCCTCGCATTCCCAACCTAAAATGGACGATCCGAAAACAAAAAAAGCCGCATTTTTTGTTATCATTCAAAACAGACTCCATAGACAGTGCAACATGTTTCTCTTTTGACAATCACGTAAGCAGGCAAAGGGGAGCATTGTTGACATTTGTTTAAACAATCGCACAACCAGGTTTCTGATCTTTGGGCAGGGTCTTTAGGATGTTAAATTGTTTTCCACGACATTTGCCCGGCCCCCTGGTGATCCGGTTGCAAAAAAACATCGTTAAAATCCGGAACAATGTTACCGAGACGTGTCCTGTGGCCATGCAATGGGATCTCATTGTTTTGTCGCGTGTGAACTAGTATCTTGATTGAGATTGATCTTATGTGTTTAGCAGTGTCGTACTTAATAATATATCTGATATATTTTTAAATAGTTAAACGTTTTTGAAAATAACTTTAAGTGTATCTATGTTTTCAGTGTTCCTCGGATGAAAATAGCGAGATAAACACTTAAACGTTTGGTTCTATTTGAGTGTTTTTATTCCAAACCCTTAATGTCTAAGAGTAATATTATTTTGGTAAATTAGTTTTTAAATGTCATTTAACTTCAAGTCAACACCATGGAAAACGTTTACCTTTGTGTTGGTTCAAGAAGACAAAGTGTACGAATCATTTACTCTGAGTGTTAAAGTCGGATATATTTCTTTAAAAAAAACTTGTTTACTGTAAAAAACAACAACATTTAACGCTGTGATAAAACAAACCAGGTAACTTGAACAATCCAATAATTCTCATGTTCTCACCATGCGATCTCAACATTTCCAAAACTGGAAAAATCCACGAAATACCAAAACAAAAACGAAACAAAAAACTCATATAATTGAAATACAGGGTTTTTGAATACGAAATCGCACTCTTTCAACTCTTTCAACTTAGAATTTAAAGTTCATTTTCCAAAACATGACAATTCTATCTATTTCCACCCCACCCAAATGGCCCGGAGCGTTAGCTGAGAGAACTAGGGGGAGATAGTTGTGATCTGGTCCGTCAACATTTGTAAGCGACACCGCCCCTGATGCGAAAGCCGCTACGCTAATTAAGCGGATGAACGACTTTAAAATAACACTGACTTATATTACGACACGTTTATGAAGCGTTTAGGTAGTCATAAGTTTAAAATTGATCAAATTAACACTTTGAAGATCGTATTCTGAAGGTTTCACGGGGCAACAAATAAAAGCAATTTGGGAACTTTCTAAATTTATTGTGATGCGTTGTGGCTTACACTGATTGGTTTGCTGAACGAGTTTGACCCGGGAAAGATTATTTGGTGACTTTGTGAGTTGGATTGGGCTGTGATTTTACAAAATTAATTATGCTTCTGACTGTTGAAATTACATTGTTGCAAGGTGGCCATTAAAAACAATCAGGAAAACAGGAGAGAGAGAGAGAGAGAGAGAGAGAGAGAGAGAGAGAGAGAGAGAGAGAGAGAGAGAGAGAGAGAGCCTCAAATGTTGCTCCGTATAAAGAACTTATTTTGTTCATTTTTTTTCAGCGTTTGAGAACAGCGTCCCCCTGAAGCAAACAGATTAATGCGGGTTGATGTAGTGTTGCTTTAATCCCCAAATCGTGTTTTTGTCATGAATTGAAACTGTAAAACCTGTTATTTCAAATATGAGTAATATCAAAACATATTTATTTCGTAAATCGCTCGGCTATGGGACACATTTAGCATTATCTTACAGCCCAACCTGCTGGTTGTGACACGTGCTATAGCTGCAAGGCTTTTGTTATAGGTGTCATGTTTTTAATATAAAGTTAAACAATCAAAATTGAAATTAAAACGCCATTTGAATTGCACACGCGAAATTAGAAAGTTTAATGACGTTCATGAAAAATGAATTTAGTTCTTTAGTAGTAGTAGTAGTAGTAGTAGTAGCAGTAGTAGTAGTAGTAGTAGTAGTAGAGTAGCTAAGAGAGAGAGAGAGACAGAGTGGGCGACAGAAAGCTACACACAGAGAGAGACACACACAGAGAGACAGAAGAGAGAGGGAGACAGAGACACTGTGTGTGTGAGAGAGAGAGAGAGAGAGAGAGAGAGAATGAGAGAGAGAGAGAGAGAGAGAGAGAGAGAGAGAGAGAGAGAGAGTAATATTTGTCGCGAGTCGGGGCATACAATACAATAATATTCTGTAGGGAGACACACTGTGACTGTGAAACCGAGACCTTTCTCTCCGGGAACGACCATATAATATTGCAGTACACAAGAATTCTTATTCTTTGAAAGAAAGGGCCTAACAATTTAATTTGTTTCAAAACATCCAACATATCCAGCGAATAATTACTTTTTTTAAAATCTGGGGTAACATGATTTTTTCAGTGTGTTTATTCACATAGCGTTTGAGTGAGTATGGTTTTACCCCGCTTTAAGCAATGTGCCAGAATCATCACGGCGGGGGACACCAGAAATGATCTTCACACATTGTACCCATGTGGGGAATCGAACCCGGATCTTAGGTGTGACGAACGAGGGCTCAACCACCATGAAATATATGGTTGACCGCCCACGTGGCCTAGTGATGCCCTAAGAGCGGATATCGGGGGTTCGATCCCCGGACGTGTCATACCAAAAGATGGTTAAACGATGGACCTTGTTGTTACCCAGCCTGGCGTTCGGCATTAAGGTGAGTTAGTGAGTGAGTTGGATTTTACGCAATATTTTAGCAATATTCCAGCAATATCACGGCGGGTGGACACAAGAAATGGGCTTCACACATTGTACCCATGTCGGGAATCAAACCCGGGTCTTCAGCGTGACGAGCGAACGCTTTAACCACTGGGCTACCCGACCGCACCTCGGCATTAAGGAATAAAACAAAGACTGGACGGCTCGGAGTCAGTATACTGTGTCTGTGTGGGGTATGTCAGTGGGGTAGCACTATAAAGCCGGTCTGTAAGTCCGGACTAGGGGACATGCACACACGCATATATTCCACAGTCATGGTGCAGAAGGGCGATAAAGGCTATGGGCCTTGAGACACTTTATGTGTTTACATATGCACATAATACAACATAATCTCCTTCTTCTAATAAGTAATTTTGTGTTTGTGTTTAACGCCACACTCCGCAATAGCTCCGATATGACGACGGCCAGTAAATAATCTAGTCTGTACAAGTTAGCCCAGTGATTGGCACCATGAACACCGATCGACGCAGTTTAATTCGAACCAAGTCAGCGAGCCTAACCACCATCCATTTAGTCGCCGGTTACGACCAGCATTGGTCATGTTCTATATTCTTACCAGGAATCCCCGCAGGTCAGTAGGTCACTAGTTCGGTGTAGCATGCAATAATAGGAACACTCCTTGCAAAAGTAGAACAGGAGTTGTACGCGAAATATAGAAAACTGAAATCTAGGACTAATATTTAATAACTTCAAATAATCAGAAAGTTTTAGTCAGTGAGTTGAGATTAACGCCGCTTTGAACAGTATTTCAGTAATATCACGGAATGCAGAAAGTTGTTCAGTTATATCACCGTATGCCGAAAGTTGCTCAGTTATATCACCGTATGCCGAAAGTTGTTCAGTTATATAATTGTATGCCGAAAGTTGTTCATTTATATCACAGTATGCAGAAAGTTGTTGAGTTATATCACGGTATGCAGAAAGTTGTTGAGTTATATCACGGTATGCAGAAAGTTGTTCAGTTATAGGACGGTATGCAGAAAGTTGTTGAGTTATATCACGGTATGCAGAAAGTTGTTCATTTATATCACAGTATGCAGAAAGTTGTTGAGTTATATCACGGTATGCAGAAAGTTGTTGAGTTATATCACGGTATGCAGAAAGTTGTTCAGTTATAGGACGGTATGCAGAAAGTTGTTGAGTTATATCACGGTATGCAGAAAGTTGTTCAGTTATAGGACGGTATGCAGAAAGTTGTTTAGTTATATCACGGTATGCAGAAAGTTGTTGAGTTATATCACAGTATGCAGAAAGTTGTTGAGTTATATCACGGTATGCAGAAAGTTGTTCAGTTATAGGATGGTATGCAGAAAGTTGTTCAGTTATATCACGGTATGCAGAAAGTTGTTGAGTTATATCAGGGTATGCAGAAAGTTGTTCAGTTATAGGACGGTATGCAGAAAGTTGTTCAGTTATATCACGGTATGCAGAAAGTTGTAACAGAAAGAAATATCCTTTCCAATAATGAATAACAGTTTTCTGATCTCAGTCGAAAAAGCAACAAGCCAGACAAAGAAACAAGCACCCCCCCGAGTTGTCTTCCCTGACAAACACCACGCAAAACTAACTCGGAGCATCTACACGTGGAATAAGCTTGAAAATGGTGGAGGTGTCATTTGTGGCCGAGTTGTGAAAATACTTGTGTAATACAACACAATCAATCCATTAACTTGCTCTGACAGCAGCACTTCTTGCCACGGAGGTTACAGTCATGCGCAGGTGACAACACTGAACCGTAACGAAACAAAACTTCAACTCGCGTGCGGAATAGGATTCGAGAACATTTCGTGCTCAAGTTTTTCAAGATGAGTGAAGTTGAGTGCGATATACTAAGATTTCGTGAAACCTTTAACAGTAATTAAATTCTATTCCCAGCACGTGTCAAACTTTGCAAGCAAATGGATTTTGTTTGGAAACTGGACCCGTTATCTAAAAGACGAAACGCGTCTCCAGGGGATTAGGGATTAGCGTGATTTATATGTTTATTTATCTTGCGGTTAGGTTAAAAACTGAAAGTTTTAAAGCGGAAAATGAGTTGAGCAGATGTAGATACTTGAATACTATGGGTGTGATTGCTTTTTTTCAGTGGATGAGCCTACGTTATCTCACGGCTAAGATAACCAGCGATGCCTATCTGATCGAGCAGACACATATACGCATTGTCAGGGGCAGAGAACATTGGCGCTATTGCGAATATATCACATATGTCGAATATCGACACTTGTGGAAACTATAAAAGTGCCTGGACACATTTGAAAACTGTATTTGACAGAACAATCATGACGTTGAAACCCGAAAACAGTCGCCGAAACACTTATGGTCGAAAACACAGCTATGATAGCCGTATCAAATACACCAAATCGAAAAACGATTTTTGCTTGTTTCGTTTTTAGCCACCATCAAACATGGGTGTATACTTTCTTTTGTCCGGCAGTGTATTATAAACACGGCATTACATCGTGAAGACGTAGAATGACCATCAACAGTAGGCGTTGTAACGGCAAAACACGTAGAACAGACATGACGACATCTTTCTTTGACTAGGACCATTCCATGTCTCTTCAGCCCCGTGAAGATTCCGGGGTAGAATAGGTCTTCAGCAACCCATGCTTGCCGTAAAAGGTGACTATGCTTGTCGTAAAAGGCGACTAACGGGATCGGGTGGTCAGGCTCGCTGTCTTGGTTGATGCATGTCATCGATCCCATTTACGTGGATCGATGCTCATGATATCAATCACTGGATTGTCTGGTCCAGACTCGATTATTTACAGACCGCCGTCTTAAAGCTGGACTATTGCTGAGTGCGGCGTTAAACAACAAACCAACCAACCAACCATGTCTCTTCATCACAGGATTCACAATCAGATGTCCGGGTGGGAACAAACCAATTTCTTAATTTGAAAATGAGACTTAGTACGTTGTAATTTTATATTTGTACAATCAAGCAGATATTTACCCAGTTTACAAAAGTTTTCCGTCATTTACTTTGAAAAAATAGCATTTCTTGCTAAATGTAGTCATTTTACCAATAAAACAGTTATTTCAAATGAAGTAACGGAATCATTGCACTTCAATGAGCATCACTCATAGGAACGTATGCCATATGCGGTAACAGTAATGACACCGTAGATGTGATAAACGTAGTTGTCCTCATAGTAGCTGCACATATAAAATAAATAACAGTAGTTGTAAAAGTAGTTGTAGTATTTATAGAAGTAGTATCAACAGTTGCTGTACCAGTGTTGTCAGTAATTGATTTATATTCGTATCATCAAATATAGACTTAATAACAGTATTTGTTTTGTTATTAGTATCAACAAATATAGACTTAATAACAGTAGTTGTTTTGTTATAAGTATCAACAAATATAAAATTTAATAACAGTAGTTGTTTTGTTATAAGTATCAACAAATATAGACTTAATAACAGTAGTTGTTTTGTTATAAGTATCAACAAATATAGACTTAATAACAGTAGTTGTTTTGCTATTAGCATCAACAAATATAGAGTTAATAACAGTAGTTGTTTTGTTATTAGCATCAACAAATATAGACTAAATGACAGTAGTTGTTTTGTTATAAGCATCAACAAATAAAAGCTTAATAACAGTAGTTGTTGTTAGTATCAACAAATACAGACTTAATAGCAGTACTTGTTTTGCTATTTGTAACAAAAAGTATAGACTTAATAACATTAGTCGTTGTACTAGTAGTAGCAACAAATATAACAGTAACAATGCCATAAGTGACGGTAATAATCAGACATCACAGTTACTTATTTTCATTTGACAATATCATTATTTTCAACATCATCGAATCGTCTGACTTTAAACGCTATTGTGTATGTATATTTGACATATGTATTGAATCACAGTTAATGGACTGGTTTAACACACCATCGTAATGTATTTGGCCATGTGGGTGACAGTATATTGTTCTCGTTCACGAGTTTATTACCGTGTAGGATTTCAAATTCACCAGAAACCAATAGGATAATTCCTCTGTAATCGTTGTATGAAACGGTTTAATGCTATCAGGTATCATGAACGATAATAATAACAACATGTTTGACAATAGAAGATCATATCACCCGACACACTAACAAGACTGTCCGTCAACGTTCCGCATCAACGACAGAAAGAGAAATTCATTACTGTAAAAACAGCAATACAACAACTAGCCATTTTTCTTTTCCTTCCTGGAGGCGATAACATCAGCATCGCAGCGTATCCGCTGTCGCTTCTTCAGAACAACGACGTGAAATGTTACCACGGACAAAGACTTCAGACCCAGCGCACACGCACTCCCGACGAAGCGGAATGTTTCGTTTCGTCTCCCGTCGCCGATCCACAAATTGAGTGAAGAAATGAACCTTGTGATGATATTCCCAGAGCCTCGTTTTCAGTTCTCCGGTGGTTAATTTGTTAATTTAGCGGTAAAAGATTCCCTTTTTATGCTCGTGCCAACACACGGGGGAATAACCGTATGAAATATGACATAGACATATGTTTAAACTTTCCCCCGAGGAATAGTCGATCTGCGCGGAGATGGGTTATTTATTGATACAGATAGCATCTCGTGAAATGCGCACCAACAGGTGCCGATCACCTCCCTTGTGAAATTTACATGACGTGTTAGACTTTTCTCATTTGTAAACTTCGTATCAGATTCGCATAGTGTTTACTCAGCGACCCCATGAAAGAAAAAAAAGCTTTCAAGAAAATTAAAAAATCTTTGACTATGATTACTTTTGGCAAAGCGTTGTACATTTAAAATGTTATGGTGGTGTTAAGACAGCAATCGCCATGAGATTCGTCAAATTTAAACAGTTGCATGAGTTGATACGTTTGTACACGCCGTCACGCAGACTGACTGAAATTGAGTGTTTTTGTGATGGTACATTGCCCCACAAGCAGTGCGCCCTGATCCTGCTATTTGTGTTTCAAATGTGACACACCCTTCGCAAAAAATAAACTCAGAAACGAGTGTATATTTCATGTTTTCTTTAATGAGAAAATATTATGATTAAAGCTTTTTTGAACATGTGCGAAATTTAATTATTGTTATGAATTGGGATATATGCTCGTCGCGAGGAAGCATTTATTCAGCATGGCTGGGGTTCCCACTGATATCGTATGAGGTTGATAGCATGTAATCACAACCTTACGAACTTGTATATTTTCCAAAGAGATAAACGGTATACGGAAGGGGCGGAGAGCGGACGACGATGAAGAGTGAGTGAGTGAAGGTCGATTTGAGTTGCTTTCAACAATATTCCACCTATATCATGTTGTCATAATCGAATAAACCAGGCATTGATATGAGCAACGGTCTACGCCCCTAAGGTGACCAGACTGACCCCTGTCCAAGGGGTAGGTCAGAAGTACCGACTCCACACTTTCCTGGATAACATTAGCCAATCCTCATTGACTTCAAAATTAATAATCAATACAATTCGGTTCGGTTCGCCCTGATTATGTTTCTAGGTTTGTCAGCACCATACCCGTGCTTGTGGGTTTCACCGAAGTGGTAAACGTCTGAGACCTGCATCGCTTTGGGCTTTCCTCCCACATTAAGCTGACACGATGTGATGTAACTGGAATACTGTTAAAAGCGGCGTTAAACCCAACTCACTCACTCACTCAAAATTCAATACCCTATTCCTTAACTCACAGGATACATCAACTTCTCAAAGATACGGGAAATAAACTTAGGACATACAGGTCAGCGAAAAATGAAATATAATTTGAACTCTTCCTCAGCCACTTTCAACTCGTGTTAATTTTGCCAAACCTCGTTTACGTGACCACCAACTAAACACAGACTTAGGAAGAGGCTTCAGACCTCCATTACCTAAAATCAAAGACTTTGTTGAAGATGGAAAACACCATACATTACACTGTACCAAACATAATCATCACAGAAGTCTTCTATATAAAGTGCTAGACAAAGATTGTAACAATTTTAGACAATATTTATTCTTATACATTTTGGCAAATTATGACGTCAAAACAATAAATAATATCTGTCACCATGTTTACAATTTCAGACAACAATGTACAAAATCATCTGCCTAACATAACAGTATGTGTTTATATGTCTGTACATATCTTTTTTTCTGTTTCTTTCTTTTACGTCTTTTGTAAATATGCTAAAGTGTTACATGTGTGTATGATTGTACGCATGTCTACACAATTGCCCCTGTTCCTAATGAATGGTTTTTTCAATAAATATATTATCGTATCTTATGTTATCTTATCACGCCATTTTATTCGTCTCTTACGACAAGCTCGGGATAATTGGGATCTTTTCAGGTCCAGTAGTCCCCGTGGATGACTACTTCTACTACTACTACTACTACTACTACTACTACATGGATAGGTACCCGTGAAGATCCGGGTTAGAATTTGGTCTTCAGCAACCCACTCTTGCCGTAAGGGCGAGTGACGGGATCGGGTGTTTAGGCTGACTTCGTTGATGCATGTCATCATATCCCAATTGCGTCGGTCGATGCTCATGATATCAATCACTGGATTGTCTGGACTTGATTATTTACAGACCACCGTCATATAGCTGGAATATTGCAGAGTACAGCGTTAAACAACAAACAAACAAACAAAGGAAACATGGATAGGGTGGTCAGGTCGGGTAATTAATAACGGGTCATCGAACCCAGTCGCCGTATGACAATGTGACATTCATTTTATCGATCACTAGTCAAGACTCGACTCTCTAAAGGCCGCCATGATACTGCTGGAATATTGCCGGGTGCGGCGTTAAACAACAAACAGCCAAATCCCACAAACACTGCTGGCATGGAAGTGATTTCCCCCCAAACAATGATAGTCTAGTCCCCATTGCCCCACAAACAGAAAAAAACCTCACACACTGTTAGTCTGGAGGTGATTCCTCCTCAAACAATGATAGTCTAGTCCCCATTGCCCCACAAACAGAAAAAGCCCTCACACACTGTTAGTCTGGATCTGATTTCCCCTCAAACAATGATAGTCTTGTCCCCATTACCCCACAAACAATGCTAGTCTAGTCCCCATTACCCCACAAACAGAAAAAACCCCTCACACACTGTATGCTGGAGGCGATTTCCCCTAAAACAATGCTAGTCTAGTCCCCATTGCCCCACAAACAGAAAAAAAACCTCACACACTGTAAGTCTGGAGGCGATTTCCCCTAAAACAATGCTAGTCTAGTCCCCATTACCCCACAAACAGAAAAAACCCTCACACACTGTTAGTCTGGAGGTGATGTCCCCTAAAACAATGCTAGTCTAGTCCCCATTGCCCCACAAACAGAAAAAAACCCTTACACACTGTTAGTCTGGAGGTGATGTCCCCTAAAACAATGCTAGTCTAGTCCCCATTGCCCCACAAACAATGCTAGTCTAGTCTCCATTGCCCCACAAATAGACAAAAACGCTCACACACTGCAGCTGTTAGTCTGGAGGTGATTACCCCCCAAACAATGATAGTCTAGTCCCCACTGCCCCACAAACGGCGTTAATCCGGTTTACGTTTTCCGTTAGTGCTAACACGGTGTCCTAGGACTATTACCCAAGGCACCCATAACACAACCAGAATCATGGTTTAGTCGGAAGCATTCCTGTGTTGTTTGTCTGAAGGCACGATCATCTGGATGGCATTTACGGAATCGCCTGTCCGGATTAGCCAGGTTTTGCTGTAGGTACAGACAACACGATGCAGGTGCATGAAAAATGACACAACTCGATTGGATACATCCACCACTTCTTTCCAAACACCTTGTCTCTCACAACCCCATGCTCAGGGCAAATTGTTTCCGTGTTATCAAACATTGTAGGTTCTTGACACATGGCCCACGGAATGCCTTACTCCCGCACTTGGAATGTAAGCATTGTCTCAATCATTCGGGAGATGATTAAATTACCGGATAAAAATCCCCTGGGGCCAAAAAAGACGCCCAATTTGGCCTCGCGCTTGTCACAACGAGGCGAGCGTCTCATCTCTGTGTTTTCCCAATACTTGCATCACGTATTGGCAACATGTTTCCGGGAACCCAATACCACAGGGAACAAATAAACGTAACACCGGAACACGTGTTTACCGTCCCGATCTCCGCAAAGTGTTTTAAATCCTGATTCTTCGACCTTTACGCATGTTTGCTCTGTTTGATTTTGTCACACGACACTTATGCTGTCTCTAATGAATTGCAACACACGACGGCGGTAAAGTTGAAAGTTGACATTAGCAACATGGTTCCATTAAGTCCAATATGGCCGCTGAGTGGGTGAGTGAGTGAGTGAGTGAGTGGGTGTACCCATGTGAGGAAACGAATCAATCCATTTTCATTTCTCAATATTGAGGCCATATGCCTAAAGTACATGTATACAATAGAATATACACCAATAACTGCTACGTTAAATCCTAGGTCAGAACCACTTTCACAATAACTGTTTAAAGGTTTCAAATTCACTTGGATATACTAGTACCCCCTCGTATAATGTTGTGACCCGTGAAGATTCCGGGGTAGAATAGATCTTCAGCAACCCGTAAAAGACGACTATGCTTGTCGTAAAAGGCGACTAACGGGATCGGGTGGTCAGGCTCGCTGACTTGATTGATGCATGTCATCGATCCCAATTGCGCGAATCGATGCTCATGCTGTCACTCACTGGATTGTCTGGTCCAGACTCGATTATTTACAGACCGCCGTCATATAGCTGGAATATTGCTGAGTGCGGCGTTAAACAACAAACAAAGAAACAAACAAACGTATAATGTTGTATAAAGAACTATTTACTATTTACACCGCCTGGAGCGGGAGTCAGACATTCCTCCAAGACAAATAATACCCGAGAACCTCACTACCACAACTAAGTTATAACATTTGTTATATTTGGGATAATACTTCCTTAGTACAAATTCTAGTAGGTTCTTGGGTTTGATTCGAAACCACACTCTTAGAGTAACATAACATCAGCCACTTGTCTATTAAGTGGATCGGATGGACATACCCGGGGACGTTGCTCATACCATCAATCACTGGTTTCTCTGGTTCAGACTCGACTGTCTACATACAGGCCTTCGTGATGACGTTAAGCAAAAACAAGCACAAAGCTGCAACTATAAATTGGTCTGATAAACATTTTTTTAAATTTGAAGATGACATTAACATAATATGTTTTACGATTGATTTGGTTGTGTTAAAACGATCTATCGCAACAGCTTTACTGGTAGCGTTGGCAGCTTCCGAATAGTTTCTATTATCGCCGCACGTAGCTGTAGTTAACAGGCGAGGTGAGGTGAAATGGGGTTTATTGCACTTACATAGCGACATGCATGCACGTGTATGCGCGTGTGTGTGGCTGCTTGTACTAGTCCGGACTGATGCCAATTTATAGTGCTAGCTCACTGAAATGCCGCAGTTTTACATGAATACCCAACTCAGACACAGCATACTGACTCCAAGCCGACCAGTCCCTGTTTCAGCCCCTTAATGCCGAGCGCCAGACAAGGTAACAACAAGTACCATCTTTTAACGTCTTTTGGTATGACGCGGTCGGGGATCGAACCCCAGACCTTCCGCTCTCCGGGCGGACGCTCTACCATTAGACCACGGAGGCGGTTTTGTAGTTAACAACGCTGCCGTGATACGGTTATAGAATTACTTCACGATCACTTTATAATTTGTATTTTTGTTATATTTCATGAGTACTTAGTTGCGAAACTAGCGTAATCAGGACACATGCCCTCTGTAGTGAGTGAGTGAGTGAGTGAGTTGGGTTTAACGTCAGAGCAGAATTTCAGTTATAACACGGCGTGTCAGCTTGATATGGAAGGAAAACCCGAAGTGATGCAGGTCTCAGATCACGATATGGTTCTGGTAAACCTGGAAACATGATACGTTCAAACCGGGATTCGAACCCACGATGACAGGAAATCAGTTCCGTAAATATGCATTAAATTATATCATAAATCAGTGTTGCAAAATTAATGCACAAATAAATAAAAATAAATAATATTTTTGAAAATCGCTTCCACAGACAAAGACGTTAGGTAGTGATCAAAGTCGCCTCAGTCTAGAATCTAGACACATTCGCTGACAGGTTTTGAAGTGAGCTAATGTTTGTGCCTCATCAACGATATTCCACACGCTCTTCTAGTTAATCTCTAACCTGCTAGTTTTCTATGTAATTTTCTTGCAATGCCGGATGATGTACAGTTTGCTAGATATGATAAGGGGCACCGTAGGGAGGTCGGCGATAAAAACACGGAAATGAGATATCTATCTCGCGTCCAACTCCACCGGTTTGTTAGTGTAAGTAGCGCGTTGCCAACATCAAATAACAACGATCTTCATTCGCTGTCGGACCACGGCAAACATTCTTCAAGGTTTAATTAGCCTCAATCAAACTTAATTAGGGCACCGGAGGGGGCCTCGAGGGATTTTGAATTTTCGAATTTGATTTGTTCTGTAAGGTGCATCCGTCTTTCTTTACGACAGAATGTGTCAAGATGGCGAGTGAGGTAATCTGGGTCTAATTAAGACCTTCACGGTATTTTGAAAGTTTGACGTTGTTTGTGAGGCGCGGTGAGGATTTAAACAGGTGTAGCTCCCATCTCAGATCTTGTTTTCTCAGTAGTTCTACTTGTTAACATTGATTAAGGATGCATGGGCAGGACTGGGGTCGGGTTCGATGCCGTATCTCGTTAATCAGGGATTTTGTCAGGTCTGAGATGGTTAACCGGCGTTATCGGAGTTCAAAGAGGGGGTCGGAATGGGGGTGGGGGGTGTACACTTGTCCCCATTCGTAATAACAGCAGGGGGTAGAGATGAGACCATGGAGCCTCTGGGGCGTGGGAGTTGAGGGACACGGAAGGAAATGGGCGCGGGGGTAGCGTGTCAGTTGGCTTGGAAACGGGTGAGGAACCCAAGATCTTGATTTTGTTTGTTTGTTTGTTTAACGCCGAACTCAATATTCCAACTATATGACGGCCGTCTGTGAATAATCGAGTTCAGACCAGACAATCCTGTGATTGGCATCATGAGCAACGATCCACGCATTTGGGATACGATGACATGCATGAACCAAGTCAACGAGCCTGACCCCCCCGATCCCGTTATTTGCTTCTTACGACACGAACAATCGCCTTTTATGACATATCAGCATAGGTTGCAGAAGGCCTATTCTAACCCGGATCTTCACAGGTTCCAAGATCATGAAGATAGGGGTTATACATGACAATTATTACAGTAAATATAAGTTGTATAAATCAGCTGATGGATCCGTGTCGTTGTTAGACTTGCACACGTCTCTAAGGCAATAATTATTAGTTTAAATCACAAGTTCTAGATTATGTAAATAAAAAGAACATGTTGTCCCTATAAGTGACTGGAGTCCACATATCTAGACTTGCCTATTAGGAGGATAGAATTAATCACATCCAGGAACTTTCTCTCAGTACAGCCTTGAAGCAAGGCTAGAGGCAGCTGAAATAAGGACGCACCGTCACAAAGTCTGAGAGTGGTCAATACTGTATCGGAGGCAAGGAAGAGACTCGGTTATCCGGCCCCGGCTGTTTTAGTGTGAGATTGTACCGGGCGCCATCGTTCGGCTGTGCTGATCTCATTGCTTGGGGCCTTCACTGTTATGTCCCTCTGTGATAAGCCGTAGTGTGACATCCGGGTAACCAGGAGTGAGTCCATATTGTTTTACACCGCAGTCTGCAATATCCCGGCTATATCACACTGCCTATGGACCAGTCAAGGAAACCAGTGACTGATCAACGGTAAAAAACAACAAAAGACCCAGTTATAACCCGAGTCTGCACGGACTGTGAAATAGATCCCGTCACACGCATTAATTCTTGTGGATTGTATCTCTAATCCGATATAATACCTCGGATCCGAGACTTGCACAAGTCTCTAAGGCAATGATTATTACCGGTAGTTACATCATAATTCCAAGATAATATGAATAATAACAAGTCCCTATAAAAGACTGGCGTCCTTATTTAGACTTGCCTATTATAAGGATATAATTACTATATATCATTATCTTATAATTCAGAACAGACTTAGAGCAAGGCTATCCAACCCATCGCTACCAAGTCTTCGTTTCGGTGACGTCACCACATCCAAAATTAACTTAGCACAGGATTTCTCTCGCTCATAGGAGTAATTTGATTGGGCAGCCACTGTTAGTGTCGTGTCGTGTATGTCGAAACTGTGTTAGGATGGCACCATGGGGATTGATAACAACAGAATGAGATGTAATGGACTGGCTAATCGAAGATGTCGTCGACAATGTTACAGTGTCATTAAGTATCACATCCACGACGTCTACACCTAATAACACTCCAATGTGCCGACTTATGTCTGGGGCTTGACAACGATGATTGCCAATACTATGTTGACAAATTTGGATGAGTTCATGCGTGCTGAGAAACTTTGTTTTTTAAGGTTTGAAACTAATTTACAAGAACCTGGTTAACCAGCGATAAACAGCTGATTGCACTCGTTACGCCCTGAATCAGAACCGTGTTTTGTCATCGTTTCAGGGCTTGTCAGATTTAATGTAGGAAGGTAATATATTCCCCAGTTGCACTACATGTTTTACAAATCTGGGCCAAACCCAAATCTGACTATACAGTTTGTTGATTTTCTGTCATCTTTCCTATTTTCGGGTTCATTACAGATACGTTATCACTGCCATGGAATTACTTGTGAAATTGACACTAGGTTAAACTACAGTAAACTACGGTTATAACGAACTCGGTTGGAGCACTAATTCTAGTTCGTTATAACGGTAGTTCGTTTAACCGCTTATACGGTATATATACAGCAAATGGCCTTGACATACGAACAGTTAGTTATATCCGTCAGTTCGTTATAAGCGTGCTCTATAGCAATATTTGAATAAGTCTGACAGTACACTTTACTGTGGCAATATACAAAATACATTTCGTGGAAAAACAAATCCTACACCTTTGAATGTTAGCCAATAAGTCACATATGTTTCCCCAAAGACATTCCTTCTCAGATGGAAACCCTGAAAGTTAAGAATCTTCTTCCAATGTTTTTTTATGTTTTTTGTCAGTTGCTCAGATCCAGTGAGCAAGGCGTCTCATTAGAGCTGCGGTTGGGCAGAGTTTTTCCACTGGTAACCTTTTTCCCGTGAAATCTATCTGATGAGGTTCTGGTCTAGTGGCTCATCAAATGAAGGCTGCCCACCGACCCCTCCCCCGTCGTGACGGACGATACGTCATCGAGGCGGCATTCAGCATCACGGCAGCGTCAGCAACATCACCGTGGCTTGTCTTTAACTCAAAAACGTTTCAATCTAATTGAAAAAAACCCGCTAAACAAACACAGGCTATTCGGTCGGGGAAATAAATAGGAGCAGATGTAAATATTTGGCTTTTGTGGTAAGAACGTTTTCAGATTTAGAAGCTTTGATTCTTGTTTCGGTGTATTTATGCTCAATGAAAGAAGTTATGCCACAACTGCAGCCGTTGATAAGATATACATATCATAAATAAACAAGGCAGAAAAACTCATAGATGAGTTTTAGCTTTTAGAGATAGGGTGTTAGAGAAATAAACAGATACCGCTCTCGCTGACAGGACATATGTCCCCTTGGTTATGGGTTGTGAGTGGTTGAATGGGTGAGTTAGTGGTTGAATGGTTGAGTTAGTGGTTGAATGGGTGAGTTAGTGGTTGAATGGATGAGTTAGTGGTGGAATGGGTGAGTTAGTGGATGGATGAGTGAGTTAGTGGTTGAATGGGCGAGTTAGTGGTCGAATGGGTGAGTTAGTAGATGGATGGTTGAGTTAGTGGTTTGAATGGTTGAGTTAGTGGATGGATGAGTGAGTTAGTGGATGGATGAGTGAGTTAGTGGTTGAATGGATGAGAATGTGGTTGAATGGTTGAGTAAGTGGTTGAATGGGTGAGTTAGTGGATGGATGTGTGAGTTGGTGGTTGAATGGATGAGTAAGTGGTTGAATGGGTGAGTTCGTGGTTGAATGGATGAGTTAGTGGTTGAATGGGTGAGTCAGTAGATGGATGGGTGAGTTAGCGGGTGGATGAGTGAGTTAGTGGATGGAAGAGTGAGTTAGTGGGTGGAAGGGTGAGATAGTGGTTGAATGGGTGAGTAAGTGGCTGAATTGGTGAGTGAGTAGGTGGATGGGTGAGTTAGTAGGTGGATGGGTGAGTTAGTGGCTGAATGGTTGAGTTAGTGAGTGGAAAGGTGAGTTAGTGGGTGGAAGGGTGAGTTAAATGAAGATGGATGGGTTAGTGGGTGTATGTGTGAGTTAGTGGATGGATGGATGAGTAAGAAGATGGGTTGTGAGTTAATGGGTGCAAGGTGTATTAGTATATGAATAGGTGAGTCTGTGGATGGGTGGGTGAGTCAGTGGTTGGATTGGTATGTTAGAGAATGGATGGGTGTGTTTCTAGATGGATAGTAAGTTGCTTGTTGGGTGGTTGTGTAAGTACGTGGAAGAGTGACTTGGTGAGTTAGGATGGATGGGTGTATTTGTTAATTGATAAGTGAGTTTGTGGAATGACGGGCGTGTTAGCTGATGGATAGGTGAGTTTGTGGATGGATGGGTTAGTGGGTGGATGGTTGAGCTAGATGGTGAATGGATGAGTTAGTTGGTTGGTGTGAGGAGGATGGGTGTGTCTTTGGTTGAATGGTTGGCGGGTGCTTGGTGAGTCAATATTTTGGTCGATGTTGGGTGTGTCTGTTCGTAAGTGATTCAATCATAGCATTTCGGTGGGCATTCTAGCAAGTGGGGTGGGTGGGGGGGGGTGGGGGGTGGGGGGGGGGGGGGGGGGGGGTGTGTAGTAAGTGTGTCGCCACGTTGCTGTCATTCATTCGTCATGCCGTCGTTGAAAGGTTCAAATATATTAGCTGGATAAAAAGACAAAGCATCACCATCTTCTCCCACGCCGTGTTCCTGTTCCAAGGGAATATATACGAGGGAAAAACGAATATGTCGCCAAACATCTCGCTGCCAAAAAGTAACGATATGTTTTTGTAGATGATTGACACGAGTGTGTTATCCGGCACACATCCCATGCTCGGAATCTTGACGCTGTAAAGAATTCATTAAAACCAAATAAAATTCAAATGTGTTATATCATAAATATTATATTTGAACTTGTATTTATGAAAACTTCCTGGTATTTCAGAAGTACGTTGTTGTCGGCGAGACACAATCCGCCAACAAACGATAATAGTCTAGAAAGCAGATCTATGCATGGATCATGAATTTCTGAATTTATAACAACAATTGGAGCTTATAGAATGAACACGAGGGCGGCGACATATATTTGAAACATCCTGCTACATGTCTATAGACAAGTCATCTGATATATAATACTGGAAAACACTGAAATAATAAAAACATGCAATGCCATTTAATTCTGTTCTTTGAAGTATTGCATGACTGTGTATATGCATGTATAATATGTTTGCAAACGTTTCCAGGTCTGAAACTCGTTGAGGAAAGGCTCAAGCAGCATGGATATAGTATGTGAAGGGGCCATTCCCTGGGTGTTTGGGGCGGTTGACGTGTCGTGATTCAGACACACACGGCAATGATTAATACGCCTCTTGTTGTAATGTTATTATTTTGCTCATGCTAATAATATCAATCACTGAATTGTCTGGTCCAGTATTAATATCATGGTCACTGCTTAAAAACATCTGGAGTAAATTAAATATCGAATTAAGATTGACCAATCTGATTATTTAATTGAAAAGGAAAACTGCTGAAAATTGACCCGTGACGATCCGGGGTAGAATAGGTCTTCAGCGACCCATGCTTGCCGTAAAAGGTGACTATGCTTGTCGGAAGAGGCGACTAACGGGATCGGGTGGTCAGGCTCGCTGACTTGGTGCATGCCATTGTATCCCAATTGCGTGGCTCGATGCTCATGATGTCAGTCACTGGATTGTCTGGTCTAGATTCGATTATTTACAGACCACCGTCATGTCATATATCTTGAATAATGCTGAGTGCGGCGTAAAACAACAAACGTCTACTACTTCTACAACTGTTACACCAATAATTCTCTTCTGGCTATGTTTTACAAATTAAAATGTATGGTCGTTTATTCGGTCTTTTTTCGAGTGTTATGTTTCCTCATACAGAATAAAAACCAACGAAATAACTAAAAAAAGAATAAACTAATATTAACTTCCGCCCTTGTAAAACTTCAAATAAAACTGATTCATACAGACCCAAAATGTGCTTCGCGTCACACTGCCAACACACAGTAGAAACTGAAGACAATTTGCAGCAGTTATCTCCCCTTACAATGCTGCCGGGATCCAATCCCTTGTTTGACATTAGTTCTCGAACTATTGTTTTTCTACCGCAAGCCCTCCTCTGTGTATTGTGGAACCGGATACCCTTGAAAGCTAAAATTCTCTCGCGTATTTGCAAGGTTAGACTTAACGGAACATGTGCTAACCGGTCCAGGTCGAAGGTCACTTGTCAAGGGTCAGCTGGCGGTATTTTGATATAAACATCGCTGATCTAGATCGTCACAGGATATCGTCTATACGATTACCTCTGAAGGTCCCCCACGGGTATAGATACCTCTGTCACCACCTCCAAGACGTGCTGTACAAGATCGCGCTTACTTCGACTGTCCATGTCTTGTCTTTTAAAATTGCCTCTGTCCCGTAATGGAACGTTTCTGCAATAAATATTATCTTATCTTATCTCAGAATGTTTAAACAAGGGACGTTTTCATTACCGATTACGTATGAACTATAATTTGCCTGATACATTGTGTATTATTATATAGCACGCTGGAGTTTACTGAGTTTGTATGGCTACGGGTGTGCCAGATGGACGGTTGTAGTTCATAGAAAGTCGGTATATCCACCGAAAAATCATATTATATTTAAATGATATACCCACAACTGTGAGATATATTCAAACGAATATTCACGAATAAACTGAGGGGCAAAACAATAGGTAGACAGACAGACAGAAAGACAGTCAGGTCTCCATATAGATAGATAGATGGTTAGATAGATAGATGGTAAGATAGATAGACAGACAGACAGACATGCAGATCTCTAGACAGACAGACAGACATACAGGCAGGTCTCCATATAGATAGATAGATGGTAAGATAGATAGGTAGATAGATAGATAGATAGACAGACAGACAGACATGCAGATCTCTAGACAGACAGACAGACAGACATACAGGCAGGTCTCCATATAGATAGATAGATGGTAAGATAGATAGATAGATAGATAGATAGATAGATAGATAGATAGACATGCAGATCTCTAGACAGACAGACAGACAGACAAGCAGGTCTTCAGATAGATATTTAGATAGATAGATATTTAGATAGATAGATAGATAGATAGATAGATAGATAGATAGATAGACAGGCAGGTCTTCAGATAGATAGATAGATGTTAGATAGATGGATGGATAGATAGATAGATAGATAGATAGATAGATAGATAGATAGATAGATAGATAGATAGATAGATAGATAGATGCTAAGATAGATAGATAGATACATAGATACATAGATAGATAGATAGATAGATAGACAGACATACAGGCAGGTCTCCATATAGATAGATAGATGGTAAAATAGATGGATAGATAGATAGATAGATAGATAGATAGATAGATAGATAGATAGATAGATGGATGATGGATGGATAGATAGATAGATAGATAGATAGATAGATAGATAGATAGATAGATCTCTAGAAAGACAGACAGACAAGCAGACAAGATACAAGGTTTTATTGCGCAAACATTCCAAGTAGAAACAGTGACAATATTCTAAACTATAAATATAAACTTATCATTGACAATTATTTTGACTGTAGAATGAGACGACAGGGGGTATATTACGACCGCTTCAGTCAGTTACAGCGCTCTGGTGTCTTGTTAATCATTTTCTTACCTATGTTTACATGACTGTGGAATGTTCATTTTAAATAAAAATATTTTAGTCTTATTCTTACAAAATGTTGGTTAATTTACATGTGGTACTCACAGAGTATGTTAACAATAACGTAAAGAGGATACTTGACGATCAATTTACACAAAAATGGCATTCCGAAATTTATAATTCCTCAAAAGCTAAAAATGATAGAATCTTTAAAACAAAAAGAGTTAAAGACTTTAAACAACAGTAGTTAAAATAAACATAGTTTAGTACCGTGAGTCTCCGTTTTCATTCAGAAAATGTAATCTTTGTCAGTCTAAATATATTGGTGATGTATTCTCATGTCATTACTTTAAAGAGTTAAGACGTACTTATTTAGACATATATTACTTTAGAAAACCAGATGTTACAAATTATTACGAAAACTTTCCAAATTTTGCCAGAATATCATGAACGCATTTAAGTCCTCCGTCAACGATGTCTAGATATATGTTACTGGCCGTTGTATCATAATGATCATAATATCTATTGATTATTGTGTATAAATGTATATAAGACAGACGTAAGAGCAAGAGACGACGTCATCGCCCTGTTACATAAACACGATGTTATTATGGACACGTGGTTACATGGACACGTGGACACGTAGAATAGGCCTTCAGCAACCCATGCTTGCCGTAAAAGGCGACTATGCTTGTCGTAAGAGGCGACTAACGGGATGGGGTGGTCAGGTTCTCTGATTTGCTTGATGCTTGTCATCGTATCCCAACAGCGTAGATCGATGCTCATGATGTCAATCACTGGATTGTCTGGTCCAGACTCGATTATTTACAGACCGCCGTCATATAGCTGGAATATTGCCGACCGTGGCGTTAAACAACAAACAAACAAACAAACAAACATAACTATTACATTAAAACATCGTTACATAGACACGTTGTCACATTGATGCCTTATTACAGCTGATTGAGTGAGTGAGTGAGTATGGTTTTACGCCGTTTTAGCAAATTCCAGCAATATCACGACAGGGGACACCAGAAATGGGCTTCACACATTGTACCCATGTCGGGAATCGAACCCGGGTCTTCGGCGTGACGAGCGAACGCTTTAACCACTAGGCTACGCGACCGCCCCTATTACAGGTGAAATCAGCCAGACTGCTACAGTGTCTTTGTATCTAACATCCTCTGATCACCATTATTCGTGTATCTAGTAATTTGTGAACATGCGTAGTTTGGCCAGCATCTTGTGATTTTCTTTGTAAAATGTTTTCCCAATCACGTTTACTTGATTAATGGTCAGAATAAAATACAGGACGAAGTATGATAATCTCGAGGTGATTTATGTGAAAATAATGTCTTTCACATGCGTAAATAACAACATAAACCAGGGCCCCGTTCCACAAAGCGATCGTAACGCTACGACAGTGTTAAAGTATGGGATCACCCTAGCGCTACGATCGCTTTGTGAACAGGGCTCGGGCTGACTCGGTCAATGAAGAGCTGCTGAGTTGGTGGAAGGGAGGTAACTCCTAATAATACTGTTAGGTAAATTGACGTTGGATACATTGTATGACTTTGCGTGTTCAAATCTCTCCGGTGAGGACACTATTTTTTTTATCCAAACTTCACATCTAGCACCCAGTTTGGATTCTTTTGTGACATCCAAGTATCATTATACTAGTTTATCTTAAACGTATTGCTCTTTCCGAATGTGATGATGTGATGATGTGATGATACTCTGTTGTGTTGTGGCATGTGACACTGTGTTGTGTGACGAAGGGTTGTGCAACGTGACGTCTCGTGGCGTTGTTGTGTTGTGGTACGTATGATCATGGGTTTGGAGATGTTGGTGCACTCCGCCGATGGTCGTTGATTCGAATCCCAGATTTTCCCATTCTTCGAGACATACCAGGGTTGTGGGCACCAAGAATGGATTGCAAACATTTTACCATATTGGAAATCGAACCATTGGACTTTGGGGTGGCGAGAAAACACTTCAACCACTAGGCTCTCACACCGCCTCCGTAGTCTAGCGGTAGAGTGTCTGTCCTGAGAGCAGAAGGTCTGTGGTTCGATTCATATTTCACTATATTATTTGAGTGAATGTTGTGTAATGCACGTCGCTATATTAGTGCAATAATCTTGAATGCGACATTAAACCCCATTTCACCTCACCTCACCTCACCTCACCTTCACCGACTGAAACCTATACGAGCTGCAGTAATTTGGATGTTTCCCAACATAATAGGGGCGGTCGGGTAGCCTAGTGGTTAAAGCGTTCGCTCGTCACGCCGAAGACCCGGGTTCGATTCCCGACATGGGTACAATGTGTGAAGCCCATTTCTGGTGTCCCCCGCCGTGATATTGCTGGAATATTGCTAAAAGCGGCGTAAAACCATACTCACTCACTCACCCAACATAATATACACTGCTGGGCAAAATAATGTATACACCCATGCTTGATGGTGACAAAGCATAAAATACAAATGGTTATTCGACAGTGATGTATTTGAAACGGGCATCATATAGATGTGTTTACCGTGTTTCGAAGACTGTTTCCAGCTTAGTAAAGCTTTAATACCGGTGATACCAATTCAAATTTCTAAGTGTATACTTTCCTTTGCTCAACCCTGTACATGAGCTTTGGTTTGGTTTGTTTGTTGTTTGAGACTTCACTCAGCAATATTCCAGCTACATGACGGCGGTCTGTAAATAATCCAGTCTGGACCAGACAATCCAGTGATTGACAATCCGATGACATGCATGAACCAAGTCAGTGAGCCTGAGCCTGATCCCGCAAGCATATTCGCCCTTTACGGCAAGCATGGGTTGCGGAAGACCCATTCTTGAAGTCCCATTCATAGAGACGTGAAAACATAACTCACTAACTGACTCTATGTACTATTCAGGGGAATCAAGTACTTTGCTGTGGCCAAGACAGTTGGAGTGAGTGAGTATGGTTTTACGCCGCTTTTAGCAATATTCCAGCAATATCACGGCGGGGGACACCAGAAATAGGTTTCACACACTGAGCGTAGATCGATGCTCATGATGTCAATCACTGGATTGTCTGGTCCAGACTCGATTATTTACAGACCGCCGTCATATAGCTGGAATATTGCCGACCGTGGCGTGAAACAACAAACAAACAAACAAACATAACTATTACATTAACACATCGTTACATAGACACGTTGTCACATTGATACCTTATTACAGGTGAAATCAGGCAGACTGCCACAGTGTCTTTGTATCCAACATCATCTGGTCACCATAATTCGTGTATCTTATGGAATACTGTAAGGGACATTCTCGCGATCTCGCATTCTCGCGATCTCGACCTTTCGAAACGAGGTAAATATGCCCAAAACACGAGAATGCGAGATAGCGAGAACGCGAGATTTGGCCAAAATCTCGCGTTCTCGCGATCTCGCATTCTCGTGTTTTTGGTACATAGCACTTTTTGTCAAAAGTCGACAACGCGAGAATGCGACATTTGGACATGATGCAAAATCTCGCAATCTCGCAATCTCGACTTGTCAAATTAGGCCACAAAAACACGAAATCGCGAGAACGCGAGAATGCGACATTTCATTTTCTCGCGATCTCGCGTTCTCGTGTTCTCGCGTTTTAGACGCTATCCGTGCGCATGCGTAATATCATAAGGTCAAGCGCATGCGCACATTAGTAGTCCTTTGGTCATGCTCCTTTCATGCTCTTCATTCTCCAAGTAGCATTTAGCAAACTTATGACTTAAGCTTGAAAATGCTATGTAATTTACATACACAAAGTCTGAGTCATCTCCCGTTGTTACAGTTTCCTATGTACTTTATAATAAAACCCTAAACATGCTCAATATAATTTAACAAAAGAAATTGTGTCTATGAATGTCCAATGATGGTGAAAACATAAATGTGTCCGAAAGCTGGAAACAAAACTATTACCGTCAGTTAGTGAGTGAGTAATATTGCTTAAAGCCGCATCAGCAGCATTGCAGTTATTCGCGGCTACACTGTCAGTTACAGAAATAATCACAAGCCAGTGAGTTTCTCAATGAGGCAATTTTATACACGGCTAGAATATTCATTAAAATAAAATTCTCACGGACCAATTTGTAGCATTCGGATAAAATGATATTGTCCGATGTTTTTTTTTTTTTTTTTTGTATACGATACCATATTCGCTACTTTAATTAATAGATTTTCATCCGCTCCCGCCTGACAACAAAACATCCTGCCTTACATTATTCTAATGCCCTCAAATTCCTAGAAATAGAAGTATCGTTAATATGAGTGTTCCTACTTTCTTTACCTGATAAAATACTCCGTACACGTAGCCCTACTGAGCACACATGATGCATGCAAATCGCATCTGCCGACAGCAGTTGTACACATATGCCTAAAGTAGGTCGATAAGAACAAAATAAAAACGTTAAAAATAAAATGCCTCCTGTCTCCCATGTTTTTAAAAAATCAGTCAAACTGTAACTATTAATTTTATTGCGGCCTTAACATTCAAATGACAGGCATGCTTATACTGGAAAAGTACCCCCAATATCCAGCCTGGGGGACCAGCATGACTCTGAATAAGTGAGTGAGTTTGGCTTAACACTGCTTTGAACAGTGTGTATATTTTAGTTATATCCCGGTTTGTCGGTTTAAAGGGGCACTAATCTTCTTCTCGGCTGTCTAACACTGCCAGCTGGGGCTCACCATCTGCCGATTTGCTCACTGACGCAACTGAGCGTGACAAGAGACTGGACTACCGTGTTCAAGAACACTGATTGGTTACCTGTAATCTCTGAATCTCAGACAAAGGGCGCATGTTAATTAATTTCTTTAACCTAAACAAACGGACAAAAAGAACGATGGAAGCTCATCGGATGTCGTTATTTGGAAATACCCCAGATGGTTATAAACTGAGGGCCAAAAGAAACGTTACCAACATTAACTGATTTGCCACTTTGAAACAAAGATGCCAACCTGTTCAAAAACAGTAAAGAACACATTTCACGAATACAGCCTTCATGTTCTCTGTCGTTCTTTGCACGTGCTTTACGGATTTGGGGAAATATCTGTGTTTTTCAGCAATTTTTAAAAACAATCTTCCCCAAATTATCGTGCAATTTCCGGGTATAAATTACGCAGGGATCTGTTCCCTATCAATGGTTGCGATGATTAACACCAACGAACATGCCAAGACTGACCGCTGTCCAGAAGGAGAGAGCCATAGGTATGCTGCAGATGGGAGCGACACAGAGAGCGGTTGCCATTAACATGAACTGCTCCAAGATGACCATTACCAGACTGGTCTCACGTCTCCGACAGACTGGCAGAACCGCAGACAGACCACGGAGTGGCAGACCATAGGTCACGACCCCGCAGGATGACCGCTTTTTACGGGTACGTCATCTGAGGAACAGATTTCTATTGGACGTCATCAGATGCCAACAGCTTAGGACATCCGGTCAGCAGACAAACAGTGACCAGACGACTACGACATTATGGTCTCCGGGCTTATCGCCCTTTCAAGGGCATGACCTTGACCCGTCAACATCGACGTGCCAGATTGACGTGGTGCAGACAACTCAGCGATGGCAACAAAGGGAATGGCGGCGAGTGCTGTTTAGTGACGAGAGCAGGTTCCAACTATTCAAACCTGATGGGCGGACGCGAGTGTATCGACGACGTGGTGAACGTACGGCTCCTTGTTGTGTCCAGGAGGTGGAACCTTTAGGGGGCGGAAGTGTTATGGTCTGGGGCGACATTTGCGGAGACGAGAAGACGGAACTTGTCATCATCGAAAGCAATCTGACAGCACAAAGCTACATTGACAATATCTTACGGCCAGTGGTTCTTCCTTTCACCCAGCGTCAACAACGGACGGTGTTCCAACAAGATAACGCCACACCCCATAAAGCCCGTATTACTAGAGACTTCCTCAACGCCAACAACGTGACCGTCCTGCCGTGGCCAGCTCGATCACCAGATCTGTCACCAACAGAGCCTCTCTGGGACCAGCTGGGGAGTCGTCTTCGAACACGGGTTATAATATCCAGAAACGCTCTATGTATATATTTTAACATTTGAATGTAACAGAGCCATGTGACGTCGAATTAGTTTATTTGTACAGCTGCAGACGTATGGGATATTGTTCCTGTATGTGAATATTCACGGATACATTCCTCGAACAAGGAAGCTGCCCAAATGTATACATAAAACTGCGGTGGGTCGTAATTACGATATTTGCATTTTGTTTTCATTCATTTGCTGTTGCATTGGATAGAATCAGTTTTGTTCCTTTTGTACCTGTAGGCGTGTATACATGTACATTACACTCAATGTGTACAAAGTGATTCACTCAGGCAATTTATAAAATGTCTAAATATTTCAGTAATATAGAAATTGACTGAATCCAAGTCCAGATTGACTAACAATTTTTAAGAGGTTCAAAAGGGCTTAAAAATAGACTATTTATCCTAGTATTAGAGTGAGTGAGTGTGTTTGTTTTTACTCCCCTTTTAGGCAACAACCAGTCTCGGGGCATTTCTCTAGATCAGTGTCACTTTAAAATGAGAGGAAACCTTCCATTGTAGGTTTCTGGCACATCCAAGGGACGCAACTCTACACAACGAATTGCGACAACTCAGACGACTGAGCCACAAGATGACTGTATAGGCAATCAGCACCAAAACACGAGAACGCGAGATCGCGACACTTGTCCAATGTCGCAATCTCGCGTTCTCGCGTTCTCGTGTTTTTGTGCTAATAGCCTATACACTTATATGTAACTATTTTCAAAAACACGAGAACGCGAGATTGCGAGATTGGTCAATTGTCGCGATCTCGCGTTCTCGTGTTTTTGTGCTAATAGCCTATACAGTAATATGTAACTATTTTCAAAAACACGAGAACGCGAGAACGCGAGATTGGTCAAGTGTCGCGATCTCGCGATCTCGCGTTCTCGTGTTTTTGTGCTAATAGCCTATACACTTATATGTAACTATCTTCAAAAACACGAGAACGTGAGAACGCGAGATTGCGAGATTGGTCAATTGTCGCGATCTCGCGTTCTCGTGTATTTGTGGTAATTGCCTAGTATACAGTTATATGTAACTATTTTCAAAAACACGAGAACGCGAGAACGCGAGATTGGTCAAGTGTTGCGATCTTGCGATCTCGCGTTCTCGTGTTTTTGTGCTAATAGCCTATACAGTTGTATGTAACTATTTTCAAAAACACGAGAACGCGAGAACGCGAGATTGCGATATTGGTCAATTCTCGCGATCTCGCGTTCTCGTGTTTTTGTGCTAATTGCATATACAGTTATATGTAACTATTATGTAAGGTAAATCGTCACGGTAAACTCGCGTGCAACGGCGTGAACTGAGGTGCGCACGAACCATTGTATCCAACATCTTTAAGACACTGCTTATTACTGTCTACAAACTCAAAAAGTTGGAAGAATGATGTTGGATGATGAATAAAATCTCACGCTCGTGTCTTTTGACATCAAAACGACGAAATAAACCACAACGTTCATAGAAATTTCTGCTTTGCAAATTAATGCAGTTTATTTCAAAATGGCTGCTCAAAATCACGTGACTTTTGACAATGTCAGAATGCACATTTTCCAAGTCTTTTGATTATACAGAAATATATATGTAGACTGGTAACATAATAAAGTCAAGAACACGCTCCCTTTCTTGCCTGTGAACTGACTGAATTTGACAAATATTGTCTGACAACTAACAGTCAAATAACCAACTTGGATGCCTAATGGTATTTTTCAGAAAGATTTTGTTTGTTTGTTGTTGACGCCGCACTCAGCAATATTCCAGCTATATGACGGCGGTCTGACATCAAATATATCAACACTCGTTAGGGTGGCCCAGTCGTCTAAGGCGCCGCGATTCTCTGTGCAGAGTTGCGTCAGTTGGGCACGCCCGAAACCTATGATTGTGGGTTCGAATCCCGGTTCGTCCTGATTATGTTTCTTGTTTCACTATACCCGTTCTCGTGGGCTTCATCGAAGAGGTAAACGTCTGAGACCTGCATCACTTCGGGCTTTCCTCTCATATTAAGCTGACACGCTGTGATATAACTGGAATACTGATAAAAGCAGTGTTAAACCCAACTCTCGCACTTACTCTATAGATGACTACGCGTTTAATCGCTAAGAACATCGAAGAACGAAGCGGGATGTATGATACGATTAATCATGACCTCATTTCTGATGATTCGATTGTGATCTTGTAACATTATAACGCAGTGAGTGACGACGTTAATTGTGAGAGGGAAGTGACCGTCAGGTTGCTCTCCATAGATGTTGAGGCATTTTCCATCGCAATGGCGGCTGCATGAAGACGATAAACATCCCAGTGTCACCCACAGGGTACGGGTAATTTACATGTTTGTCGTGTCTCGAAATATGAATTGTAAATAGTGTATCATGCCAAATATATGGTGAGTTACTGAATAAATACAGCAGTTTCAAGAAAGTGGTAATTGTATTTATAATGTTAAGTGTATTTTACAACATGGACCAGGTTTATATTGTATCTTATGAGTGATGTCGGGATCGAGTTATCGCCCTTGATGAATTGTTTGTTTATTATAGGGTTAAGATAATGATTTTGTATATCATTGATTATTAAGTTCATGTTCATGTACAGAATATAGACGTATGTTTATATGAACTGAATGAATGTGTGAATATGTATGTGTATGAAACCTATGCAGTATTGTTTTTATAATGTTATTTTTTTGTACATTAAAGGATGTCATTATTTACTCTGGCAATAAACACTCACACCCGTAGCCTATGTTTGAAATTGTATTTTCCTTCACAATCCCCGGTTACAATATGACAATCGGTTTTGGGAGAAAAGGTACGTGTAATCGACCCGAGGATTGTGTGAGCATATGCGGGAAATACCAACCTTAAATAGGGGTAAATATTTTTAAACCTTGTACATTTTATCAACATCCTTAAAGAGGGTGTACATAATGTTGATATCTCATATAATCATTAAACGACTCGTGGTTGTTGTTTATTGTACAATAAAACACTCGTCCCTCATGGTTTATTCTCCCTGCAGTGTTTTATTGTACTCCCACTCGTCGTTTATTTCTTTACTAGTGGCCCGCTCATTTATGATAACATGCGGGCGGTTTAATGATAATTTTATCCATATTAACTATAAAATAATGTAAAGCGGGATGTTTTGTAGTCAGGTTGGAGCGGATGAAAATATGATAATTAATTTTGTATTTGAAATTGGTCTATGAGAATTTTGCCTTTCCTGAATATGCTAGCCGTGTATAACATTGCCTCATGGAGAAACTCACTGGCCTGTGATTATTTTTGTAACTGTAGTACTGCTGGTGCGGCTTTAAGCAATATTACTCACTCACTCACTGACGGTAATAGTTTTGTTTCCAGCTTTCGGACACATTTATGTTTTCACCATCATTGGACATTCATAGACACAATTTCTTTTGTTAAATTATATTGAGCATGTTTAGGGTTTTATTATAAAGTACATAGAAACTGTAACAACGGGAGATGACTCAGACTTTGTGTATGTAAATTACATAGCATTTTCAAGCTTAAGTCATAAGTTTGCTAAATGCTACTTGGAGAATGAAGAGCATGAAAGGAGCATGACCAAAGGACTACTAATGTGCGCATGGGCCTTGACCTTGTGATATTACGCATGCGCACGGACAGCGTCTAAAACGCGAGAACACGAGAACGCGAGATCGCGAGAAAATGAAATGTCGCATTCTCGCGTTCTCGCGATTTCGTGTTTTTGTGGCCTAATTTGACAGGTCGAGATTGCGAGATTGCGAGATTTTGCATCATGTCCAAATGTCGCATTCTCGCGTTGTCGACTTTTGACAAAAGTGCTATGTACGAAAAACACGAGAATGCGAGATCGCGAGAACGCGAGATTTTGGCCAAATCTCGCGTTCTCGCGATCTCGCATTCTCGTGTTTTGGGCATATTTACCTCGTTTCCTAAGGTCGAGATCGCGAGAATGCGAGATCGCGAGAATGTCCCTTACAGTATTCCATACTATCTAGTAATTTGTGAACATGCGTAGTTTGGCCAGCATCTTGTGATTTTCTTTGTAAAATGTTTTCCCAATCACGTTTACTTGATTAATGGTCAGAATAAAATACAGGACGAAGTATGATAATCTCGAGGTGATTTATGTGAAAATAGTGTCATTCACATGCGTAAATAACAACATAAACCAGAGCCCCGTTCCACAAAGCGATCGTAACGCTACGACAGTGTTAAAGTATGGGATCACCCTAGCGCTACGATCGCTTTGTGAACAGGGCTCGGGCTGACTCGGTCAATGAAGAGCTGCTGAGTTGGTGGAAGGGAGGTAACTCCTAATAATACTGTTAGGTAAATTGACGTTGGATACATTGTATGACTTTGCGTGTTCAAATCTCTCCGGTGAGGACAATATGTTTTGTCCAAACTTCACATCTAGTACACAGTTTGGATTCTTTTGTGACATCCAAGTATCATTATACTAGTTTATCTTAAACGTATTGCTCTTTTCGAATGTGATGATGTGATGATGTGATGATACTCTGTTGTGTTGTGGCATGTGACACTGTGTTGTGTGACGAAGGGTTGTGCAACGTGACGTCTCGTGGCGTTGTTGTGTTGTGGTACGTATGATCATGGGTTTGGAGATGTTGGTGCACTCCGCCGATGGTCGTTGATTCGAATCCCAGATTTTCCCATCCTTCGAGACATACCAGGGTTGTGGGCACCAAGAATGGATTGCAAACATTTTACCATATTGGAAATCGAACCATTGGACTTTGGGGTGGCGAGAAAACACTTCAACCACTAGGCTCTCTCACCGCCTCCGTAGTCCAGCGGTAGAGTGTCTGTCCTGAGAGCAGAAGGTCTGTGGTTCGATTCCGGCCTGGTTCGATTCATATTTCACTATATTATTTGAGTGAATGTTGTGTAATGCACGTCGCTATATTAGTGCAATAATCTTGAATGCGACATTAAACCCCATTTCACCTCACCTCACCTCACCTCACCTAACCTTCACCGACTGAAACCTATACGAGCTGCAGTAATTTGGATGTTTCCCAACATAATAGGGGCGGTCGGGTAGCCTCGTGGTTAAAGCGTTCGCTCGTCACGCCGAAGACCCGGGTTCGATTCCCGACATGGGTACAATGTGTGAAGCCCATTTCTGGTGTCCCCCGCCGTGATATTGCTGGAATATTGCTTAAAGCGGCGTAAAACCATACTCACTCACTCACCCAACATAATATACACTGCTGGGCAAAATAATGTATACACCCATGCTTGATGGTGACAAAGCATAAAATACATAGAGGTTATCACGCGAGTGTGTTTGGGGATGGTAAATATCCTGCATTAGGAATAAACATTGTATTTAGCGAGCCTTGGCGAGCTAAATACATAGTGTTTATTCCTAATACAGGATATTTACCATCCCCAAACACACAAGCGTGATAACCTCTTTATCATATAATGTCATTCTTTAATTCTGTGCTTGAAAATCGCTTTCCCTCTCTCACAAACATTACCGAAACATTGTGAGTTTTCCTAGAATGCGCGCATTAATATTTATTACGTCACAGGGTAAGTGTTGTGTCAGTTGGACAGTGACAGTAGCCAATATAGTTCCAACTGAAATCTGTTTCTTATACAGTGGCGAAGCAACATATACGCAAAACAACAATTGTTTTTAATTGCCTTTCGCGGCAATCCATTGGTCTGTCCGCTAGAGTAACTGCCCTTTGTCAAAGGGAAGCTACTCTTACCCTAGTCTATGAGACGTCGCAGCCACGGTCAGACGGTGTTGACAGTCGGTCTGTCCTGTCATAACGTTAAGAAGTGCAGTCAGATGTACACACAGCGACAAAACGAAACAAGGTAACAATTCAAACATATTTCGGCCAAATCCAACTATTTTAATTTGTGGAGAAGGTTTCAAGCCGAAGAGGTCTACAAGCACAGATATGGCTACTGATCCCGCTTGGCTAGGCCTCGTGCCCTCGCAAAATTGTTTCGAAATTTATATATCCAAATTGCCAAAACTTATAAAATGCCTTAGCTACGTCACAGTTAGACACTGATTTTCAGTATATTAGACTGTTCTTTTGATAATGATAGCAATTATCCCTGTAGTTTATCCAGATTCCCGATGGTTAATTCTGACTCGATCGCCGAATGACGAGGGCGACGCCATGTTTGTTTATAAACAGTGAAAGTAGTCCCTACTTGACCTTTGATATTTGCATCTCTATCCGCATATGACCCCAACGGATATCGTTTTTATCCGCTGGCTTTATCCTGCCGAGAAACCTACCCATTATATGATAAAAATGGTTATTCGACAGTGATGTATTTGAAACGGGCATCATATAGATGTGTTTACCGTGTTTCGAAGACTGTTTCCAGCTTAGTAAAGCTTTAATACCGGTGATACCAATTCAAATTTCTAAGTGTATACTTTCCTTTGCTCAACCCTGTACATGAGCTTTGGTTTGGTTTGTTTGTTGTTTGAGACCGCACTCAGCAATATTCCAGCTACATGACGGCGGTCTGTAAATAATCCAGTCTGGACCAGACAATCCAGTGATTGACAATCCGATGACATGCATGAACCAAGTCAGTGAGCCTGAGCCTGATCCCGCAAGCATATTCGCCCTTTACGGCAAGCATGGGTTGCGGAAGACCCATTCTTGAAGTCCCATTAATAGAGACGTGAAAACATAACTCACTAACTGACTCTATGTACTATTCAGGGGAATCAAGTACTTTGCTGTGGCCAAGACAGTTGGAGTGAGTGAGTATGGTTTTACGCCGCTTTTAGCAATATTCCAGCAATATCACGGCGGGGGACACCAGAAATAGGTTTCACACACTGTACCCATGTCGAGAATCGAACCCGTGTCTTCAACATGACGAGGGAATGCTTTAGCCATTAGGCTACCCCACCGCCCCCAGTAGTAGCAGTAGTAGTAGTAGTTGTTGTACTACTACTAGTAGTAGTAGTTGGGATACGATGTCATGCATCAACCAACCAGGCTACCCCCACACCGCTAAAACAGTAAGAGGACATGTGAATGATACATGATGCAAGATACAAGATTGAAGATGTAGAAACAGTGTTAATATTTTATAAACTATATAAACAGATACATAAGAAGTCAGGATAACAACACAAAGTATCAATATAAAATATTACGGTATGATCTTGGGTTATCTATAGTAAGTACTTCAGATTTATTTTAAGTTGTATACATGATAGAAGATTATTTCTAAGTTACCTGGTTCATTATTTGAAAAAATGTAGACTAAATATTTCTGTGATGTTAAGGCTTTCAAAATAATTATTTTTTAAGGAATCAGAAATAAACAGGGATTGCCCTACATCTGCAACCCATTCTTGCCGTAAAAGGCGACTATGCTTGTCGTAAGAGGCGACAAACGGGATCGGGTGGTCAGGTTCGATGCTCATGATGTCAATCACTGGATTGTCTGGTCCAGACTAGATTATACCGACCGCCGTCGTACAGCTGGAACATTCCTGAGTGCGGCGTTAAACAACAAACAAACAACATCTGTATATTTGCTATGATTAGAAGGAATGAGTTCGAGAACGGCTGTTGTATGTCGCAATATACTTCTGTCATGCCGCCTCTATCTAGGGCATGTTGGGATCCTGAAAAGCATTGATCGGAGGGTTTTATTTTTACGATTTTGATTTGAGACCATTTGAGAATTGTTATGAACTACGATTTCAATTAACATGACTAATGATCATCGATTTTATTTAGGGGGCGGTCGGGTAGCCTAGTGGTTAAAGCGTTCGCTCGTCACGCTGAAGATCCGGGTTCGAATCCCGACATGGGTACAATGTGTGAAGCCCATTTCTGGTGTCCCCCGCCGTGATATTGCTGGAATATTGCTAAAAGCGGCGTAAAACCAAACTCACTCACTCACTCACGATTTTATTTAGAAACGTGACAGGCAGTTCACGTGTGATCGTTAATGATGCAGTTACACGATTTTAAATTTCATTTTAATACCAATGTGACTCTAGACTTCATAGCAACGGATCACATTGCATAGCAACACACATCAAATGTGTTCTGATGTCACAGGTCCGATGTATCCTTTACATATCTCTGTTATGATTTCATAAATCACTACAAACAATAATTCTACACAGCCACATGGGCTGTGGCATGGGTAACCTACTAACCGACTTCCAAGGGCGAAGTTACACGACTGCAGCATGCGGGCCACGCCAATCAAATAGACCCAACTCCCAACATGGCGGGCGCGGATATCGAACCAGTCGCTGTGTTCTTTACGTTAGCTGCAGGTGTCGTGATTAAGTACATATTGTCAGCGATCGTGGGCTCCAGAAAGAGAGAATATGAGTTGGTGGGAGAGGTGGCGAGTTTAACATGCTACCCGATCAAGTCGTGCGGGGGTTTCAACGTCGAGAGCGGAAATTGTACGAATCTAGGTCTCCAAGTTGAAAACGGCGTTATAGACAGGTGAGGACAGCGTTATAGATGAGGCAAAACGATTGTGGAAGATAGTTGAGATTTTGGTTCTAATCAATTTTTATTTGTTTGTTTGTGTGTTGTTTAACGCCGCACTCAGCAATATTCCAGCTATATGATGGCGGTCTGCAAATAACTGATTCTCGACCAGACAATCCAGTGCCTGACACCATGAGCATCGATCTACGCAGTTGGGATGCAATTGACATGCATCGGCCAAGTCAGCGAACCTGACCACCCGATCCTTTTACTCGCCTCTTACGAATAGCAGAATCGCCTTTTACGAGAATGGATTGCTGAAGACCTATTCTACTCCGGATCGTCACGGGTCCATTTTCAGTAAAATGCCATTTTCAATTAAATAATCAGATTGGTCGGTCTTAATTACATATTTTATTTTCCCCAGACCTTTTATACAGAGACCATAAAAAAAAA
Organism: Haliotis rufescens; assembly: GCF_023055435.1. NCBI lineage: Eukaryota > Metazoa > Mollusca > Gastropoda > Lepetellida > Haliotidae > Haliotis > Haliotis rufescens. The sequence continues at coordinate 65,144,007 of NW_025964001.1, read as the reverse complement.
AAATGGTCTTGAAAATGTATATGTTTGAAAAGAAGACCTGGCTTTTCTCTGAGTGATGTAAGCGTGTATGTTTGCTGTACACTTATTGTGTTCGCCCCATACAGTCTATACTTTCAGCAGGGTATTCCCCATTTTCTTCATTTTCCAGCGTATTAATGGCCTCGCTTTGAGAATGCGAAATGTGATATCTAAAACTGGCCCCTAAGAGAGATAAGCACTCTCTTCGATGACATCTAGTTCAACCGCCCCAGGAAGGCAGAGAGTAACACACAAACATGGTGTCCTGCTATGTCTGCAGTAATATTTGTGTTAGTACATTCGTCAAAGAATAACACAAAACAATATACTTCAGTATCTTTTAAATGTTATTATCACAGATAGAATCAAACTGTTATGTAAGTGACTGATTGTCAGGAAAATCATAATGTTTATGTTACATTTGTTAATTATGCTCAAAAATACACAAGGATACTATGTATTAACAACAATATGATACAACTTTTACAAACTGTCAACATCACAGATATTGTTTTCATGCATTTACAAAGATGTTATTATGTTACAGTTCCATTAATTTCAACAGGCATGAATTCTGTGATTAAAGGGGAAATATAGGTTATTAACTGAGGATCATTATCATGTTGATGAGTTTGCCATATCATGATTAAAAAATCATGATAGTGTTGAGCCCCATATTTAATTTAAGTCAGAAAATTCCATTGACATGTGTATCTGTTAAAAGAATACATGTAATATATTTAGTTGTGTCAACAAGATAGTCCAACCATGCACGAACCTCCACCAGGGCAAAATTTCCATTATTGTTATCAAAATTCCTCTCCACTATCGCTGGACAATGGTTGGTACTCTTCATTAGGAATATTTAAGTAGTCTCCATCAAAATATGTGTTAAAATCATTCCATTCATAGTCTAATGTCTAATGTCGTGAAACTATACTTTCTGTATCTGCACATGTATAGATATTATGCCACATTTGGAAGACGAGGAGTACAATGCAAACTGTATATATAGATGATTATTTCATATCTGTATGTTTAAAAATATATCACTTTCTTAATCCAATCAAGAAACAATAAAAAGAAGTATCTCCCCTGGTATTACCTTGCAATAAAAGTCTAAAAATGTATGGCAATTTGGAGCAGACGACAGTTTTCCATTTCCACAAATCCGGCGTCTTGGTTTGGTCACGTGACCTAAACACATCAACTAGAGGCTTCTGAATGTTTTTCTTCATTTGCACAGGATACAAGTGCCAATACAATTTAATAAATTGTTTACTTAGTTTTCCCACAAGACTGTAGTAATGACAGTTTGTTTTTAGCACTTGTGAGATAGAAAGATCCTGGACAAGAAGTATGTGACCCTCCAGTCACATCGTTTACCCCTAATGAAGAACTGTCCATTTGAATAGATGATATCATTATATTTACACAAAACAAAGACGATATATTTGACCTCGGGTGACAGATCTTTCACAACGATCACAGATATCAGCGATAAAGTGTAAACTGTTGACACAAAGTGAATTCCAGAACCAGCTATTTCTGAATGAAATGTTTCAGAAAGGGTGATGCTCTTTAACCAACCAGATTGCTACACTATACTAAAGCGCCACCTTTTTCTGTGATTGACTCTTTTCCAAATTCACCAACAACCAATACAAAATGTAGAATAATGCCTTATATGGCTTGAGATAAAAAGATCCTGATATTGAAGTTGAACTACAGGGAAAAACTGTACAACCGGAAGTGTGAACATATTACTTTTGGACCGTTTACTGGAGCCAGGCTGTATCATTATATCATGATAATTACTTGTAATTGGAGGTGAACCTATGATGAATTCATATGTGAAAAAGTAAGGGCTTCTTTTATTTTAACTTCTAAGTAAATAAGATATTTCTAATGACACCACTTTCTTGTTGATCAGTGGTGTTTCAACCTGGTATCAAATTACATTCTCCATAGGCGCTGTAGAACCAGAACGAGGCGGGATCCCCCTGCTATAAGCAGGCTTTACTACTGAAAGAGTAAGCTGATATTGGACATTGTAATATGTAAAAGAATAAAGGAAAAGGCATACACCTTTCAGTGTTGGATTTATTTGATGAAGCGTTCGTAAAATTCCTCCGTAATGCCTTTGATATGACGCATATTGACAGACTCGCGATGACCCCAACATGTTTTGGAATGGTTCGATACTTACAACAAAATGTACTGACGTATAACGGAAGCCTTTAGGTGTTCAGGAATGATCCAATCTGGTCTTACATTTCCAGGAAACCACATGGTCCCACCTCACTCACAGAATAGGTCTTCAGCAACCCATGCTTGCCGTAAAAGGTGACTATGCTTGTCGTAAAAGGCGACTAAAGGGATCGGGTGGTCAGGCTCGCTGACTTGGTTGATGCATGTCATCGATCCCAATTGGGTTGATCGATACTCATGATATCAATCACTGGATTGCTTGGTCCAGACTCAATTATTTACAGACCGCCGTCATATAGCTGGAATATTGCTGAGTGCGGCGTTAAACAACAAACCAATCTATCAATCTATCTAAATCACTTTCCTGCCAGTGTTAATCAGCCATGTCCGTGTTTAAAGGCAGGCGAAGAAGTATGTCCTATATTACCTTGACAAACCATTTAAGGTATGAACATAGTTTGAATTATAATGTAATAAGACACGATATTACAGAAATGTATAATTTTTTAAATTACAAATTTAGATGATAAACACATGACACATATTTCATAACAAAAACGCATATGTTCTTAAATTTGTACAGTTATTAAGATTGCTGCACATTCCATTGATGAAATTAATAATGCTATGGCGTTGATCATTATTAAAAAGGCAGCTTATGGCCATGTTTTCTTCATCCCAAACAGGGACCACCTGTGTGGTCAGGTGATGGAGCGTCTGCCCGGAGAACGGAATGTCGGGGTTCGATCCTCGTCCGTGTCATTCCAAAAGACGTTAAAACATGGTACTTGTTGTTACCCTGTCTGGGGCTCGGCATTTAGGGTATAAACAAAAACTGGTGTCTGAGTGGGGTATGTCAAGCTGCGGCATGGTATCTCAGTGGGCTAACACTATAAAATCAGCATCAGTCCGGACTAGTACAAGCAGCCATACACCCGTGCATGAACGTCGCTATATATTAGTGCAAGAATCCTGAACGGACAAATAATCATGCACTATAAACAATAGGAGTATTTGGATCTGTGTAGCGACCGGTCTGAATTGGCAGGGGAAATATACCACAAGGGAGCTGTGCCTGGTATTTTGTATGTGTGCATGGCGTAGGTGAAAAAAGTACTGTTCTCCTACTGGATCTGTTTCCATGTGCTGTGTAAGTGTAATTACCATCTTCCCGAGGCAAGGGCGTTAACTGGCTGTAAAAGTCCAGTTTCCACCCTTGCCGAACTAAACTGGAATTTCCAGGCTTCGAGCGTCGTGCCACCAGTGGCTATTACGAGTTATGTCCCTTCTATGTCCCTCATATTGACCGATCAGATTCCATCTCGCATATCACTTGCATTTGCTTCAAATATAATAGCGGCGCCCAGTCAAGACGATCTCATCATTAAGTAATAAAACGGGTCTTACCCCGCGAAGTGCATCAAATCACCTGAACACCTTGATTAAAAACATGAAAAGATTTGGGAAATATCTGTCGACACACAGTTGGCGATACACATACTTTGCAAATCCTTCAGTGGATCGAAATCTGGAGGTTGAAATCCATGTTGTTTATGAACCGGATGTCTAGTTCGTTACGCGATTTTGATTGGACTATACATAGACTCGTTAGTCCCGCCAAAATGTAACTCGGGAATTCCAGCCTATTTCGGCAAGGGTGGAAACTTATAGTCTGGTAACTCCCTTGCGTTGGGAAGATGTGTAAGTCCATACTACTGACAGAGATGAACACCAGTGGCATATCAGCGTCACAGCAGTGGTTAGTCTGTCTTACAGACCCTGATACAAATATATATCAAATACAGCCCATGCAAGTCTATAATGTTTGGCAAGTCTAGATTACTGCAGTATCTAAGAGATTTACTTGGCTCCCTTTTATCATATTTTTATTAAGATAACTGAACAACTGTTTTTTTCTGTACGATATGTTCATTTCAGAGACTAGATGTTAGTCTAAGCAGTGGTAGGTTGGTGTACCTGTGTTTCAGTGGACACTGCGTCTCATTTCAGACACTGGGTGGTCAGTGACGGCAGCTACAACATGCTGTCCTCCAATCAGATGCCTACTCTGGCCCTGGTCAGAACCAAGTGTAGCCATGGACAGTTGATCCTCGACGCTCCGGACATGCCGACTCTCACGTTGCCGGCGTCCCCCGTCGTTTTAAGAAGCAAAGTTGTGAACGTTGTCAGCAGGTATGTCGGGCTCTCGTTATGTTAGGCTTGTCGTGCAGGGTCGGGACACCGCGTGGGGTCCGGTACGTCAGGCTTGTCTTGCAGGGTCAGACTGACATTTAGTCCCAGAAATAAAGTTATCTTTTTAAAAAATATGTATCTACAAAATAAAAAGAATGAAATCCAAATGAAGCACAGATGAATCCTTAATTTCAGAGGGCTGAGGCAATCTAAACTTTCGAAATCATTCTAGATTTAATTTTTTTCTCTCTCGGGTCTATGAGACAGACTAGTGCAGGGTCGGTACACCACGTGGGGCCCTGTACGTTAGGCAGGGTCGGTACACCACGTGGGGGTGAGGTACGTTAGGCGGGGTCGGTACACCACGTGGGGCCCGGTACATTAGGCAGGGTCGGAACACCACCTGGGACTGTATAGAGAACATATGTGATGGAAATTTTCGTGTGAGAAAAATCGTGAAATTTAACCAGTCAAAAATATACTTTAGATACATACTGCTGTGAGAGGTTCTTCAAAATAACACCAAAGGCCCGGGATTTACATAGAAATGACTCGAGCAGCATGTATTCAAGGAAAATAAGACACAACCAAAATAATGTGATGACGTTGCAGGAATCCCTTATTGACAAGGGAAGGCTTAACACTTCTCAGCCGTACCATAGAGTGAGTGAGTAAGGTTTTAAGCAGGGTACACCAGAAATGGGCTTCACACATTGTACCCATGTCGGAAATCGAACCCGGGTCTTCGGCGTGACGAGCGAACGCTTTAACCACTACCCGACCGCCCCCTTACCAAAGAAGAGCGAATGGCACTGGACAAAATATCATCCATTCCAAACAATCCAAAACTTGGAAATACCACCATTCCAAATGGAAATATGACCATTCCAAAATTTGTCAAGGTCATATTTCCAAGCTTGGATTTGTTTGGATTTGTTTGGATATGTTTGGATATGTTTGGATACGTTTGGATACAACATGTCATAATCATATCTCTTAAACGTTGTACAACTTTTGACCTTATGTGAGATTAGTAATGACATGAAAGTAAATAATTAAGAGTATTTTGGCACTATTTACCACGAAAAGACCAAATCATGAGCAAATTTAACCAAAAGAATTTCTGTCATTTGAAGTGGCTACTCTTTATATTTAATTTCTTATCTTCCTTGTCTATAATCATATGACATTGACTATGAACTTTGAACAATTAAACAAATATTTTGTTTTCCCATACCGACTTACGGTTGTCGTAGTACAAAGGCCGTTTCGAGAATAGAGGGCCTCATTATTATAATTTGAACTAATATACATATGTACATAATAGTACTAGGTATAAATGAATTTTGATAAGTGTTCGTACAAGAATATAAACTTCGAATTATCTCGGATTTATGCGCAACACATAGGACTGGAAATTTTATAATTGGTCTGGAACTATCTGACGGTAATTCAAAACAGGGAACAAGATTTCGTCAAATGAATCATTGAGCCAGGAATGCAACGATTTAAATGCTGACAAAATGAATAAACATATCTGGAACAGAGTAGACTGTTCATGCGGACAATTATATGCTACGTCTATTGCCAATGAAGTTTATCACCCAATAGTATAGCATTTGTTTCATATAAAAGATAGAAGCCAAATAAATTGGACAATTAGTTGTTATGAATTAGCTTTACCTCTGTGACATATTACGCAACTAAAGGTGAATACATTTATCAAATAATCTATTACAGTAATTAACCTAGTGTCCTTATTTATACACAATTTAATTACGTATTTGGGTACAATATATAATACACATATACACGGAATGATTTCTTATTTTGTCAATTTAATCATAACCCAAATCATACAAATCGAACATGTGAAAATAAAAGTAGTGACTAACTTACTTACTTACTTTGGAGATTTAACGTGCGCTTTCCGACTGATGCGTATTTCGCACACGGGCCCGGCCAGGCCATTTAATGTGTTTCCGAAAGTGGCGAAAGTGGTCTGTGCAACCCAAGAGGGGGGTTTAGGGATTGCTTATATAGAATTTGGGAATTTTGAGATTTGGAATAGATGCCGATGGGGTTGGGGAGGAGAACTAAGGGAGCTGGGTATGGTGGATGTTTGTTTGTTTATGTGATTTTGATTTGGTAGGTTATTGTGTTTTTAGATGCGTTTTATTAGTTCCGTTTTTATTAAGAATACGCCTAAGGCCTTGAAGTTTTCTAGTTTATTTTGTGGGTTTAGTATTGCTTCTAGAGTGAGAGCCTTGTTTAGATTGAGGGTGGTTTGTAAAGGGGTTCGGTGCGTTAGGTAGTGTGTGCAGTGGATGAGTGCGTGTTCTGGGGTTTCTGGTTGTTTGCAGTGTGGGCAGTTACCTGTAGTGTGTTTCTTAATTTTTTTAGGTGGTTATTTAGATTGTAGTGTCCTGTTTGGAGTTTCGTGATTACTCTGACTTACTTTATGATCAAGAGGGGGGGGGGGGGGGGGGGGGGGGGCGGTCGGGTAGCCTAGTGGTTAAAGCGTTCGCTCGTCACGCCGAAGACCCGGGTTCGATTCCCGACATGGGTACAATGTGTGAAGCCCATTTCTGTGGTCCCCCGCCGTGATATTGCTGGAATATTGCTAAAAGCGGCGTAAAACCATACTCACTCACTCACGATCAAGGGTATAAATACTCAATTGTATCTATTAATCCTAATAGTATAACAATAAATCCTGTGTATTTACTGAGCATATTTAGATACATCCGGATCTACGACCGCAGTCATATAATCAATCAAGGAAAGTATATTAGATTGAATTAAAAATGTGCTATCGCTAAAACAAAATTTTCCGTTATCCACGTAAGCCTAAACCTGGGAGAAATAAAGTTCTGTTCTGTTCTGAAGACGCCGTCATGATTAGTTGGCGCCGGTCTTGACTGTCCAATCAACGTGAATATACAAACCGTGATGTTGCTTGACCAGTTGATGACACCTGTCAAACTCAAAGTGCCCCTGGTCCTCCACCCACCATGTGTAATACTTTAGCGCACTTGATTGTTTTATTTGCAGTTATATCACTGTTAGGCTGAGTGATGAGAGAATACATTTTGTTGTTTTTGTTAACGATCGTTTCCACTTTCAACGTGGTAACCTTATAAGTGACTAACTTTTTTATCATGATGAAATGAAACATATTAAGATAATCAGAGGGACTGATGATCGCATTTTTCGCATAAATGTCATGCTCGCATTAATTTCATGATTTACTGAAGATGGATTTGAACATTTCTGAGCAACGATCATGTTTAGGTAAGGGAAGTAAATCTTGTCCCCGCTTGCAATTGGATTCAATTAAAGTCAAACACTTTTACTGTATTTTCTTAAGAAAATCTCTGTTAGAAGTGCTGGGTCCAACTTGGCCCGGGCTGTCAAAATCAACTTAAACCTCACAGATGTATATTCAAATGTATTCACATCTATAAACGAGTATAATATCTACCTATATACCACTTTAAAGTGTCTCCGTTCGCTGTATTTAAAGAAAACAAGGTGCTCAAAGTGAAGCCCTTTCCCATCTACATTCTCAACATACTCTCTATCTGAAGTGTTTGGCTTGTGTTGGGTCCGACTTGGCCCGGGCTGTCAAAATCAACTTTAAACTCACAGATGTATCATCAAATGTGATTATATCTATACCTTGATTTCTTTAAATACGATGTAATGTGACGGGAACATAAACATTATAATGATAATGATGATGATAGTTGTTTATGACGAGGATGATCACCATATTTTAACGTCTATGGTGTAATTAACAAGGAGGTCTTTCATGATTGAATTTAATCGTGCACTATTGCACATATTTATTTATCTGAAGATCCTCTTGTGAAGCATGTCTAGACTGAAAACAAGTCATTCAATGGATTTTCCTAAACGACCTATTGATGCAGTACTGAATATCAATGTTAATGTTTATTTTGTTTATGATGCTGGACGGTACAGAAATGAGTGTCAATCAAGCGAAGTGCCATCTCAAATCGACCCAGAACCGGTCACTTGCCACTCGAAAACGTCAATGTGTGATTTTGTGTCAAAGTTGATGTCCAGCTTGACACAAACACAGTATCTTTGGCATGGTTCGATCCTCTTGTTACCGTAATGTGTGGTTTTGACTCCGAGACCATCAATGGTACGACCCAGAATATGCAGAGGGCGTCGTGGGAAATGATAATTACATATAAAATTCTTTGGAATACGCCAACGTACAGAGTCAGACGTATCGAAGCGAGCAAACCTGATATAGTCCTTTTTGATAAATCCAATGAAACCATTGTATGACCGATTTATCTGTTTCTTTTGAAACTAAGGAGATTCAGGAGAAACAAGGCAAAGACAGTATGAGGACCGTACTAACGAAATGTCAAGCTAGCTTCCCAAGTTGTTATACTCGCCATTCATGACAAGAAAAATCCCGTTTCCTGACCCTTAAAATAGTGTTTATATTAATTAAAATGCACTGCAGTGACTTAAACGCTGATAAGTTTAGACGACATGTATCAGACATATCAGACTGCACTTGTGGGTATCACTTTGAAGACGCAATTCACTTTTTCTATACCTGTCAAAAATACCATAATATCAGAAACACTATGTACTTCTACACACATGGGTATGATTTAAAAACGATATTACATGGCAATAGTTCAGTTAGCAGTTCTACAAACATGACTATTCCTAAATCAGTTCACGATTTCAATGTCAAAAGCAAAAGATTCGAGTAGCTTAATTTTATGCATGTAGTAATGGAAAACTGCTATATCTTATTTCACAGACACCACTTTTATTGGCTTCATATATTTCATTTGTTTATGTTTATGTTTAGCACTACCTTACATATAATCTGATATTACCTGGAGAGGTATTTACATAAGCAAGTTTTGCTTGTTTACCGATCCAGATTTCTTTTGAAATAAAAATATGTTTAAACCATATTCGAAATATTCCAGTGTCCATTCCGTCCACTATTCTTGAAGGATAATGATGACGTAGACGACAAAAACGACAACGACAACAACGACACCAACGATGTGCTGGATTGACTTTCAGAAAGCATATGATTCTGTCTGTTTGGGAATGTTTGGACATGTTGTAGAAATTTACGTCAGTGTCCACATCGTTCACTATCCTGGAAGGTGTATCTTGCCACATATGTTAGCGGGTAGAGACACAAAACCAAATAAAGACATGACACATGTGTATGCATACAATTTGGAATAATATGGACAGTTTCAATCTAGACACATTCCACATTAAGCCATGTTATATCATGTTTACACTGCTGTTTTATGTATGAGAACACAAGAAAGTACGTATTTGTCAGTCATTCAAATCTCGGGTTCAGCAAAAGTTTTCGTTTCTATTTTTAGTAAAAACCGTTAAGAGTTTTGCGATCAGGGTGTTAGTTGTCAATTTTAGGTGCTTAAAATGCACTTTTTAAAATTAATAATTAAATTAACCGGACAATAACCTCATGATTGACTATTACTTTTGTTACAAACGACTTGTTAGACACACACAAGCTGTAACTTTCTATTTATGTTCACTTTGTATTTGTATTTGATGTAATATGTACAAACATATTATTTAAATAATGTCTATATCGATGACGTCACATCCTTCATTTCAATATGTAATTATGTTGTATGGGAGCGGTGTTAACATAAGCTGTAAAGCTTGTTCACCAATCCCAACTCATTTCAATGAACAAAATATGTTTAAACCAAAATGCAATTTAATGAATCCTTGGAGTCTGTAACCTTGAGAAACCTTGTAATGTTATTAATACAAAAATCAGTAAAAGGTAAAGCATATATTTTGTGACCGGAACTAGCATGTTCGAGGTAAAGCTTACGTTTTGTGTACCATCAAAAGCATGACAGTGATGACATTTCCTCAAAACATGACAAAATCCCTATCATCCACAACATGAGAGATATTGACCAAGAATGTGTGTACCGAACTCTCGAACCTATTCTCCGATCACGACCGCCTCACCATAAAAATACATATAGATTTGGACCTGTGAAGATCAGGGTTAGAACAGATCTTCAGCAACCAATGCTTGTATTAAAAGGTGACTGCGGTTGTCGTTAGAGGCGACTTACGGGATCGGGTCGGTTGTCAGGCTCGCTGACTTGGTTGATTGGATGCATGTCATCTTATCCCAATTGTGTGGATTGATGCTCGTGATGTCAATCACTGCATTGTCAGGTCCAGACTTGATTATTTGCACGACCTCCGTCATATAGCTGGCATATTGCTGAGTGTGGCGTTAAACAAAAGAGCATATAAATTTAACCCCTTATTTCAAATTCGAGATAAAAATACATAGCGCCATCTCGAACTCCCAATATGACTTTACAATAGAACTGTGTACCATGATATCGAAGTTTGAATTTGCCACCGTGACAGCTTTAAGAAATCTTAATTAGAATTTTACTTAACTGTAAACAATTCTCCTCGATACAGGTTGAGGAATCTGTAATGAAGTCAAAGAAAGTGATCATTTGCAACATTGTCAAACTTAGTTTCACCCACAGAAACCACGGACCTTTTTCGCAAAAATAAAATTCAACTCAATCCTTCACTTGTTTTTCTGTCACAATGTTTATTGATTATTACCTGCGAAATACATTTCAAATAGTCATCGAGATACAATTCAATTAGCTACACCTTACACCTGTTGTATTCTGAATTGATCGTCTATGCAATCGTATTTCTATGGATCTATAATACACAGTCTGTTACTCAGATTTATTTCGCTAATTGACTCTCTACATAGGTAAACAGGGACATTTATTTTACATGCAAACAACATGTTATTCAGGAAAATATAATTACATGATAGGGGTTTGTGAACACACAAATAATTATTTATTCAAACACCTCTTCCTTTAAAAAACTTATATATTAACACACACAAATGGTTTTTACAAACAATACTTGATTTTATGCTTCCAAACAAACCACACGCAAGCCATTGTTGAATTTTAAAATATAGCCAAGGTAAATGTATCCACAATCATATTTAATCACAAATATCGTTCTGTTCTATATAAATGTAACAAGTGAACTAACCATTTCAGTGGATCTCAACATGGACAAAACTGTTGGAGATGTTCAATGAGTGAATGTTTATTTAATGAAGTAAAAACCTAGATTCTTTCTTTTGGTAAATACATGTAGCTGTACATCTTATAGATGTTCCAAGAGAAAATAATATAATATCTACCTATATACCACTTTATAGTGTCTCAGATCGCGGTATGTAAAGAAAGCGTGCCCTTTTCCCTCTACATTGATGATACATCTGTGTGTTTAAAGTTGATTTTGACAGCCCGGGCCAAGTCGGACCCACCACAAGCCAAACACTTTTGATAGAGACTATGTTGAGAATGTAGATGGGAAAGGGCTTCACTTTGAGCACCTTGTTTTCTTTAAATACGATGTACTGTGACATTATAAAGTGGTATATAGGTAGATAAAATACTAATCGATAGATGTGAACCCATTTCATGTTACATCTGTGAGGTTTAAGTTGATTTTGATAGCTCGGGCCAAGTCGGACCCAACACTTCTAACAGAGATTTTCTTATGAAAATACAGTAAAAGTGTTTGACTTTAACGGTTCGGTTTTCTTTAAATGCGGTACACTATGGCATTATAAAGTGGTATATAGGTAGATATAACACTGATCTATAGATGTAAATACATTTGATGATAAATCTGTGTGTTTTAAGTTGATTTTGACAGCCCTGGCCAAGTCGGACCGAACACTTGTGAGACTGTTGAGAGTATGGGGAGAAGAGGTCTACTTTAACCAACGTGTCTGCTTTATACACGATCAGCAGTGACATTAATAAATGGTATTTACATAGATATATAGTACTATCCTATAAATATAAACGCTATGCCGACAGATGGAAATTTGTATCGCGAAAGCTAGAAGTATTTGATACGTTTCAAATCTTATTTCGCTTAACGATTGCTCTTTTACATGTTACCTAGATCAGCGACGCTTACACACAGCTCCACTGTCTGGTTTTCAAGCGATTTACTCCGAAATACCTAATTATGTTGCACGTTTTTGGTTGGTGATTGTTCAGTAATGTCATGTGTGTATGTTGCATCAATAATATGTAGGTATGATCGCCGATAATGAAGTAATTAGCCAATAACACTTTGGCCCGTCTTGGCCCGGCCCGGCCCGACTTTGAGGCAATGCCCAGCTGCCGCGGTAATTAAGGGCTTGAATGTTTTTGTGAAGGCAGTTAGAGCAGACGAATTTCCCCCCTCGCTGTATAATGACGGTCGCTAACCATATATATGTATTTTTCGTGTTTTGGGCTTGATTTGATTGTCAATTGGTGAAAACAAATGTTCATTTGTGAAAGCAAACCCTTTCCCCCTGAACGTTAAAAGACAGGAGACTTTGTTTTTGTCTGAAATATCAACGTTGAAGTCGTTTATATATTCGGAAATCCATATTATGGTAAATATTTATTCAATGCATATCCTGTTTTGTATATATGTATATATTATTATGTCAATATGGACAATGGTAAAAGTTTAAGTGCTATTCGAAAATGTATGTAAATCTGCTTCGTGATGAATGAAGCATGGCAATAAATGTATGCATCTGATTCTTCATTTGTTCTGTATTCGTTTCGTTAATGATGATCACTCTCACAGATTATTTTTTGATAAGAGGATAGGACTTTAACTGGAGAATATATATATAAGTATAGGCTGTCTGTGCACATGTGGTGAAACTGATAACTCATTGATTTGATAATCGGGACTTGGAAATCATAGTCTGTCATTAAATTGATTTTAAAATATATGGTTTTGACTGTAGCACGTCCTGACATGATAATATTATATTGTGAACAACTTATCTTATCTTATGTTAAGTTAAACAATTATTGATAACTTCCTGAATTCCAATTGTTGTGTGAACAGAATTATTCAAAGCTCTGGCGTGAGACAACAATAAATTAGATGTTACCAAAGATTGTCCATTTTATGATCTTAGGCACATGTCGGCGCACTTACATGTGAGCCGTCTAGACGACTGTCTGTTTTGTAATTAAATGGCAGCCGCCATCCAGCCGAAAACTTAATCTATTATTGTCTTGTCGAGTCAAGTGCGGGTCTCTCTTTCACCTTAGGGAGAATGCGACTGTAAAAGCTCCTCGCTAGACAGACAAGTAGTGAATGTTTGAGATAAGTTTTTTATTTATTATATATAGTTTAAACTCAATAGATAATTCATAGTCTTTTTATTGTTCAAATTACTAATAAAACATATTTTAACTTGTTCCTTTTAAACATACTTCCAAACAATTCCAAACATTTCCTGTGTTGGAAATATGTTTGGAAATGTTGCCAATCTAATTTTGGATTTTCCGTAAAGATCGATCCTTCCAAGCTTTGGAAAGGTTGGAATGGGCGATCTTTCCAAAGCAATCCAACGTTCATTCCAAATTGGAATGGACGCTCCTTGGTCTTGTGTGGTATGGGGATGATTGACAGTTATTCTCAGGTTGGTTTTAGAATTATATTCTCACAGTTATACATTTTTGTATTCTTCAATGAAGAACAGAATCTTTCCCAATAATATTTTGTATGGAATATATTTGTTTCTTTCTGTCAGAAATCAATGTACTTTATGGTCGTTACGCTTCTCGGAGAGCTTGTGTTGGATTTTGAGGGTAGAGTGCAGGAGATAATGCTGATAATGTTGTATTGGGGGGCACGGGTGGCCCAGTCGTCTAAGGCGCCGCGATTCGCTGTGCAGAGTTGCGTCCCTTGGGCACGCCAGAAACCTATGATTGTTGGTTCGAATCCCGGGTCGCCACGATTATGTTTCTAGATTTGTCAGCACCATACCCGTGCTCTTGGGTTTAACCGAAGAGGTAAACGTCTGAGACCTGCATCACTTCGGGCTTTCTGCCCACATTAAGCTGACACGCCTAGACATAACTGTAATACTGTTAAAAGCGGTGTTAAACCCAACTCACTAATGTTGTGTTAGTATTGTGTATTATATTTCAGTGTTATTCCTACAATATTACACGAGAGGTTTATCAGTGAGTAGCCCCATCCCCCTTTATGAAAAACAAATGTATGATGATTAAAATTATCTGAGAGATGATTTTGATATTTTGGACCCTTATTGGATTGCTAAAATTGCTGGATCCGCCTTTGAGCTGGGTATGGGAGGCAAACCCAACAGGGCGCAGAAGGTAGACTTTTTCATGGGTGAAATGACGACAATATCGTCAAACCTCGGATTCGAACCCCAGACCAGTTAGGACACGCATCTCTATGCGGCCACCCTTGGTGTTATTTGTCTGTATATATCCCTTGTGTAACCCACCCTATTCTTTCAGCAGCGGCAAGACCCAGCTCGAGGGTCTGGACTGTGGGGAGGAACCAGCCAGCTGGTTCAGCAAGTACCTGGGGCGGGAGGGGGTCAGGCTGCTCCACTCAGCCCCCGGGCTACAGAAGAGGGACATCACACAGGAGAAGAAGGCCTGGGGGAGTCCGGCTATTGCTGGCGACCAGGTGGGTGGTGAATAACAGGTTACTGGGTGATGTCAGGTGGGCGATGGATAACAGGTGACTGGGTAATGTCAGGTGGGCGGTGAAAAACAGGTGACTGGGTGATGTCAGGTGGGTATAACAGGTGACTGGGTGATTACAGGTGGGGATAACAGGTGACTGGGTGATTACAGGTGGGGATAACAGGTGACTGGGTGATTACAGGTGGGGATAACAGGTGACTGGGTGATGTCAGGTGGGGATAACAGGTGACTGGGTGATGTCAGGTGGCGGATAACAGGTGACTGGGTGATGTCAGGTTGGTGGTGGATAACAGGTGACTGGGTGATGCCAGGTGGGGATAACAGGTGACTGGGTGATTACAGGTGGGGATAACAGGTGACTGGGTGATGTCAGGTGGTGGATAACAGGTGACTGGGTGATGTCAGGTGGGTGGTGGATAACAGGTGACTGGGTGATGCCAGGTGGGGATAACAGGTGACCGGGTGATTACAGGTGGGGATAACAGGTGACCGGGTGATGTCAGGTGGGGATAACAGGTGACTGGGTGATTACAGGTGGGGATAACAGGTGACTGGGTGATGCCAGGTGGGGATAACAGGTGACTGGGTGATTACAGGTGGGGATAACAGGTGACTGGGTGTTGTCAGGTGGGGATAACAGGTGACTGGGTGATTACAGGTGGGGATAACAGGTGACTGGGTGATGTCAGGTGGCGGATAACAGGTGACTGGGTGATGTCAGGTTGGTGGTGGATAACAGGTGACTGGGTGATGTCAGATGGGGATAACAGGTGACTGGGTGATTACAGGTGGGGATAACAGGTGACTGGGTGATGTCAGGTGGGGATAACAGGTGACTGGGTGATTACAGGTGGGGATAACAGGTGACTGGGTGATGTTAGATGGCGGATACCAGGTAACTGGGTGATGTTAGATGGCGGATAACAGGTAAGTGGGTGATGTCAGGTGGGTGTTGGATAACACTTTAGTGGCTAATGACACACGACAAGGTGATGTCAGATCAGTGGTTGATTGTCTGTCAGACTGCCCTGTAACACTCGAGTTCCATGTTGTCAGGCCGCGTACAGCGACTTCTGTGCCTACCTGTTGATGTCGGAGACGTCCCAGGCGGCGGTCAACGAGCAGCTGCAGGAGCCTCTCTCCCTCCAGAGCTTCAGACCGACCATCGTGGTCAAGGGAAGCCGACCATACGACGAGGTAAGCTCAGTATCTCAGTGTGTCGTATCTATCCCTGGATTTTGTAGTGGGTGAACACATGGAAACCACAAATATAGGATCCTGGCATGTTGAGAAACGCAACTCTGTATTGCGTCGCATTTGACGACTGACGTTCGCTCAGCAAGGGCGACAGAAAGAACCCCTTCTTCTTCTTGACAGTCACAGGAAGTCATATAGGTTGAAAACGTCCTACCCTAGAAAGAGTTGAATACTTTTAGTGGCGGACATTTTTGAATGAGTTGAATACTTTTAATGTAGACCGGCGGACATTTTTGAACGATGTGAATACTTTTAATGTAGACTGGCGGACATTTTTGAACGATGTGAATACTTTTAATGTAGACCGGTAGACATTTTAGAATGAGTTGAATACTTTTAATTCTGACCGGCGGACATCTTAGAAAGAGTTGAATACATTTATTAGAGACCGGATGACTTCTAAGAACGAGCTGGATACCTTTAATACAGACATGCTTCAGTGTGCTGTGTGATTTAACCGCCATGTCTATTGTGACCAACTCGTGTTATTCCGGGACAAGCTGAACAGCGACTCGTGCCCCATTTTTGCGACTGGGTTCCGTCTGAGCGCAAACGGGCATAATTAAAAGAATTGTCAACTCGTTGCCTAATGATTCACATATATGTCCCTCATGTCATATATATTCCAGCTGCTATTTAAAACACATCTGGACTTACTACATTTTTACAGTATGATTGGATTTTTTTTACTGTATCTAGGGTATATTTTTAGATGCAGGACATGTGTTAAATCAAAACATATTTCTGAGCATTCGTGACTAACTCGTGTTATTCCGTGACAAGCCGACCATCTTGCAGGTTACGGAAAGGGGCTAGTGGTGACGAATGATTTCTGAGGGATTCTTTACGAGTCATACGCGCATTCTGATTGGTTTGTCGTATTTTCCCACATTACATTCATCGATAAGGGGACGAACCTTCTTGCATGTTACGGAAAGAGGCGAGTGGTGACGAATGCGCCATGTCGTGTTTCAGGACGAGTGGCAGTCGGTAAAGATCGGGGACAACGCCGTGCTCCGGACATTGTATTGTACCCCGAGGTGTGTATAAGTGGGCGAACCTAAAACAAACTCAGCCTGTTCAACGAACATGATTTTAAAGCCGCGTGTCTGCTTAATGTCGGAAGAAAGCCTAAGTTATGCAGGTCTCAGACGTTTACTACCTCGGTGAAACCTACGAGCACGGGTATGGTGCTCACAAACCTAGAAACATAATCGGGGCGAACCGGGATTCGAACCCACAATCATAGGTTTCGGGCGTGCCAAAGGGACGCAACTCTGCACAGCGAATCGCGGCGCCTTAAACGACTGGGTCACCCGTGCCCCCGTGAAACCCAAGATCACAGGTACGATGACGGAGAGGATAAAACCCCGGAACGAATGTGGGATTTGGACAACTGATTATGGGCGCTCCTGGCGGCTGTTCAGGTTACAGGAAACATGGGGATTGTAGAATAGAATGTAGAATGTAGTATAGGATTGTGGTAAGATAATTACCCCCGAGTGTTTTTTTAAAAAGAAATATATTAACACAGGTCGATAAAGGTTCAAAACCCAGAGGATAACTGTTAATGACAAATATTAATACATTTGATTTCAACAGACAAGGGTGAGATTATGTTTGTCATCGAAAATCATTTTTTCCGTTTTTTTTCGGTTTAAAACAGTATTAACCAACGATATATCCGGTTGAAACCTATTTGGAATGGTACCATTTTGTATGCCTCCTAGACGAAGCGATTGTTGCCTGGGTAACCACATTTGGAGTATAACGGTTCCACTCTTACCGATACCATCTGGTTACTTCAGCGAGTTGTAACTAAAATACTGTTTAAAGCAGGGCTGAAACCACTCACTCACTCAAGTTGCTGGTCACATTGTGAGGCTATGATAACCTTAAACGAAGTATACCTAGTTCTGGGGGCACGGGTGGCCCAGTCGTCTAAGGCACCGCGATTCCATGTGCAGACTTGCGTCCCTTGGCCACGCCAGAAACCTATGATTGTGGGTTCGAATCCCGGTTCGCCCCGATTATTTTTCTAGGTTAGTCAGCACCATACCCGTGCTCGCGGGTTTCACCGAAGAGGTAAACGTCTGAGACCTGCATCACTTCGGGCTTTCCTCCCACATTAAGCTGACACGCCGTGATATAACTTGAATACTGTTAAAAGCGGCGTGAAACCAACTCACCCACTCACTCACTATACCTAGTTCTGTGTTTTCTGGTATTAAATTATGAGTAAAATGATCTAAGTGATGGTTTTAGTGTTGTGCGACCCTATCTATTACAAGGATTTACCATGCATCTCACTATTGACATGTTTCAGATGTATAAAAGTTAACATTGATTTCAAAACCGGCCAACGGATTAAGGAAAACAAGCCACTGGACTTTCTGAGGACGTAAGTTTTCACCACTGTTAATAGATGATATCATTTCCATCAGATTAAAAATAAAGTATACGAAAAAGTAAGAAATACATATTTTTATATTTGTTTCACACTTTAGATTACCTAAATCAACACAGATAGTCTATTGTGATAAAATTGTTTACTTTACAGATGTAATGTTGGGTAAATACTTTTCAAATTTTTCCTTATATATTTAGGTTGTGGGTCATGAGATATATTAGAATTTCATTCCTCCATGGCGGCCATGTTGGATTTGGCAACCATATTGAATTTGTTTTGGTGGCCCCATATATGAAAATATGTCATTATCTACAACTGTGCCAAGTATCGTGCTTTTATCACAAAGTGAACAATTGACCCTACAGCTGTCATGAAACGGCTGGACCTGCACATGAACACGCCATTGACGGGAGATCGTACCAGCAAGTTTGGTCATATCGTGATAGCTTCAGATACCGTTTGAAAGCACCCGATGACTGCATATAATGATACAGTTTCCGACATGGCTCCATGGTGACTATTTCCTGTCCAACAACTGGCGGCGCGGAGACGTGTGCCAACTGTAACCATCGAACGTGTGGAGACTTCACTTCTTTCTTTACCATGTGCCAACTGTAACCTTTGAACGTGTGGAGACTTCACTTCTTTCTTTACCATGTGCCAACTGCAACCATCGAACGTGTGGAGACTTCACTTCTTTCTTTACCATGTGGCAACTTCAACCATCGTCCGAACGGAGACTTAACGTCCCCCTTGAACACGTTCCCATTAAGCAGAGCCTTGCCTTCAGACACCAACGAATATGAAACTATGCTGTTCAAGTTCAGAAAACAACAGAAAAATATGACGAAAATCACACATGGCTGCAGTCGGTTTGAATAGTGGCCAATAGTCTTCATGTTCCACAGTACACACAGTACACCCAGTACACACAGTACACACATTGGGATTCCTTGGGCTCAGTTCCTAGAGGTTGTCGTACAGTCGACTACAATGGAGGTCAGGAGGTCAGGCTGTGTACAGGGACAGTCTCAGTTCCTAGAGGTTGTCGTACAGTCGACTACAATGGAGGTCAGGAGGTCAGGCTGTGTACAGGGACAGCCTCAGTTACTAGAGGTTGTCGTACAGTCGACTACAATGGAGGTCAGGAGGTCAGGCTGTGTACAGGGACAGCCTCAGTTCCTAGAGGTTGTCGTACAGTCGACTACAGTTGACATCAGGAGGTCAGGCTGTGTACAGGGACAGCCTCAATTCCTAGAGGTTGTCGTACAGTCGACTACAGTGGACATCAGGAAGTTAGGCTATGTATAGGGACAGCCTCAGTACCTAGAGGTTGTCGTGC
Organism: Haliotis rufescens; assembly: GCF_023055435.1. NCBI lineage: Eukaryota > Metazoa > Mollusca > Gastropoda > Lepetellida > Haliotidae > Haliotis > Haliotis rufescens. The sequence goes on along the minus strand of NW_025964001.1, from coordinate 65,123,942 downwards.
AGTCGTCTACAGTGGACATCAGAAGGTCAGGCTGTGTACAGGGACAGCCTCAGTTCCTGGAGGTTGCCGTACAGTCGACTACAGTGGACATCAGGAAGTTAGGCTATGTATAGGGACAGCCTCAGTTCCTAGAGGTTGTCGTACAGTCGACTACAGTGGACATCAGGAAGTTAGGCTATGTTTGGGACAGCCTCAGTACCTAGAGGTTGTCGTACAGTCGTCTACAGTGGACATCAGGAGGTCAGGCTGTGTATAGGGACAGCCTCAGTTACTAGAGGTTGTCGTACAGTCGTCTACAGTGGACATCAGGAGGTCAGGCCGTGTACAGGGACAGCCTCAGTTCCTAGAGGTTGTCGTACAGTCGTCTACAGTGGACATCAGGAGGTCAGGCTGTGTACAGGGACAGCCTCAGTTACTAGAGGTTGTCGTACAGTCGTCTACAGTGGACATCAGGAGGTCAGGCCGTGTACAGGGACAGCCTCAGTTCCTAGAGGTTGTCGTACAGTCGTCTACAGTGGACATCAGGAGGTCAGGCTGTGTACAGGGACAGTCTCAGTTACTAGAGGTTGTCGTACAGTCGACTACAGTGGACATCAGGTCAGGCTGTGTACAGGGACAGCCTCAGTACCTAGAGGTTGTCGTACAGTCGACTACAGTGGACATCAGGAGGTCAGGCTGTGTACAGGGACAGCCTCAGTTACTAGAGGTTGTCGTACAGTCGACTACAGTGGACATCAGGAAGTTAGGCTATGTACAGGGACAGCCTCGGTTCCTAGAGGTTGTCGTACAGTCGACTACAGTGGACATCAGGAAGTCAGGCTGTGTACAGGAACAGCCTCAGTTCCTAGAGGTTGTCGTACAGTCGTCTACAGTGGACATTAGGAGGTCAGGCTGTGTACAGGAACAGCCTCAGTTCCTGGAGGTTGTCGTACAGTCGACTACAGTGGACATCAGGAAGTCAGGCTGTGTACAGGAACAGTCTCAGTTCCTAGAGGTTGTCGTACAGTCGACTACAGTGGACATCAGGAAGTCAGGCTGTGTACAGGAACAGCCTCAGTACCTAGAGGTTGTCGTACAGTCGACTACAGTGGACATCAGGAAGTCAGGCTGTGTACAGGAACAGCCTCAGTTCCTAGAGGTTGTCGTACAGTCGACACAGTGGACATTAGGAGGTCAGGCTGTGTACAGGAACAGCCTCAGTTCCTGGAGGTTGTCGTACAGTCGACTACAGTGGACATCAGGAAGTCAGGCTGTGTACAGGAACAGCCTCAGTTCCTGGAGGTTGTCGTACAGTCGACTACAATGGAGGTCAGGAAGTCTGGCTCTTTAACTGGCTTATTATCCATCATGACACCCTGACGACGTGCGATGTTAATGTTTCTCTCACAAACTGATTTGCATTGTCCATCCTCCATTATCAAGACTAATATAAGATTGTGATATAAAACAAAAAAAAACGTAATAACGTTCTGTGTTGCAGGATCCGATGTGTTCCACGGTTCGGGAAGTCCCCCATTCTCGGGATCAGCTCGGCGCTCGACCAGGGCGGGAGTGTCCGAGTAGGCGACCCAGTCTACGCTATGAGGGCGTAAAAATGTGGAATGGACATTATCCGGATGACGCACGAACAGAGTCCGTTTCCTAGCTTTCCCTTTATTGTGGGGCGCTGAGAATATATTCTAGATTCATCTTGTGCTTTTCTTTACGGAATGTTTCAAGGTCTGTGCCCTGAAATTGAAAAGAATTGTAAAATTTTATGGACGGCTGTGCGCTTATTTTCAACATGAGAGGATTACGAATACTTACGATAATAATTACGAGATAGTTAAAAAGTTCAGTTTCCACCCTTGCCGAACTGGACTGGAATATATCATGGAGTTATAGTTTGGCTGGACTAACGATTCTATACATAGTCCAATAAAAATTCCGTAACGATATCGACAGCCGGTTCAACGACAGGGCTACTGCCATGCCGAATTCGTTCGATTGCAAGATTTCCAGAGCATGTGTACGTCAGATAGGCGTCGGCAGATATTTTCCAAAATGTTTCAAATGTTCAAATGCTCAAGTGATATGATGCACTTTGCGAGGTCAGACCTGTTTTATTACAATAAAGATCTTCTTTATTGATAGATCTCCAGATTATTGATTATTTTCTTGGAAGCAAATGCAAGTGATATGAGAGATGGAATCTGATTGGTCTGTATGGGGCACATTGAAGGGACATAACTCGTAATAGCAACTGGTGGCGCTACAATCGAGCTTGGAAATTCCAGCTTAGTTCGGCAAGGGTGGTAACTGGACTTTTAAAGTCAATTACTCCCTTGCCTCGGGAAGATGGTATTACACCGATTCCGTGAATTACAAGAATGCAGAATGACAGGTAACCCTGTCTGTAGTGCTCCCCGTATTCGGATCCTGCTTGTTAAGTATTGTCCAGCCAGGCTTTTGCTTGGCGTTACCCAAGATATGGCCATCTTCCGTACAAATATCCTTTTTACGGGTTTTCATGGTGTAAATTGTCGTATGTGTTTACTGCTGTGTGACGCACTGTTTGATATGGACTATACAAATTCGTCAGGTTGAATTATGTTGAATTAGTGATTTAAATAATCGAGTCTGGACCAGACAATCAAGTGATTGACATGAGCATCGAACTTCACAAATGAGATACGATGACATGCATCAACCAAGTCGGCGAGCCTGACCACCAGATCCCGTTTGTCGCCTCTTACGACAAGCCTAGTCGCCATTTTCGGCAGTCTGCCTGTGTGACCTCGTGTACATGTGTGTGTCCGTTAACTTTCGTCTTCTCCAAACCAGCTGAAGGAATGTACCTGAAACCGATGTGTTCATGGCCTTTTTAAAAAATAAAAAACCCAATGATTCAAGCTTCAAATAACCGTAATGTTTTTCTTAGAACCCACTAGGCACCGGAGCCGCTTTCACAGAGGCCCTTAACCTAAACCTAAAGGGAATATTTAAGGTGATAGTTACTTCGCCCTCAGCCCTACACTAAGGGCACCGACTGCTTTCCAAAAGCCCCCTTTTAACTGAGACCATCGTAAATAAAGACCCAAACCAGTATGACTCACCCTAAGTATTTTAATAAGCTCTCGTCCAACTCGTCAACGGTTGGTATCACTGGGTTATCTCTGAGCGCGGGGCAGGGGTGGGATTGTTTTGTGCGATGGGTATATGTGGGGCGGTGGTCTTGAGCAATGCCATGGACCCGGTTGTATCAAACTACAATGATGCAGTAAAGTGTCATCAAGTCTTCATTAACTAATTTATCATAAGATCCAGTTGTGCTAACGCTTGTCTCGACTGTCGGCTTTTCAACCGTAAATATACTATTTATAACATAAGTCGCCAACTCAGATGCAGAGTTTGGAATATGGGGGCGGGGGGGATTTGTTCGGGGAGGAATAAAAAACACCAAGCCACGACAGATTAACTATAGTCGTATGAAAACATCGTGTGTTCTTTAACTTCTTTTGTGTATAATTTGTCACTGTCGAAACAATGAAATTCACCTTCAACGTTGGATTTACACAATTTACAAAGATGGCAATCCCCATAAAGTTTAATCATTACGATACAAAACTTACGGGGGTTGTCTTGTTTGTAATTTGTATGGCTCTTTCTATCGAAGGTGTGTACATATTCCATAGCTTGGTTGTTCGCTGCTGGTTTTCTTTGGTCGGCCTGAAGGTGAAACCCATGAGCACTGGTATGGTGCAGACAAACCCAAGGATCATAATCAGGCCGAATATGGGATTCGAACCCACGAAAATCGAAATCTGTCACCCCTAAGGGGAACAACCAGCACAGAACACTGCGATTCCTTAGACGACTGGGCCACCCCCTTCGGATGATGTATTTCCGAGATCAACTTTGTGAATATTCTATTGTTTGTTTGCACTCTACAATTACCCAGATATATGAGAGCGGTCTGTAAACAATCGAGTCCAGTGACTGTCATAAGCAATTGGGATACGATGACGTGCATCAACTAAGTCGGCGAGTCTGAACACCCGATCCTGTTCCTTTTACAAGCATGGGTTGCTGAAGACCCATTCCAACCATAATCTTCACTGGGGTATTCTGTTGCCAAAAGAGCGAGTGAGGTTTTATGCCGCCTTTAGCAATATTCCAGCAATATCACGGCGGGGGACACCAGAAATGGGGTTCAACCATTGTTCCCATGTCGGGAATCGAACCCTGGTCTTCGGCGTGACGAGCGAAAGCTTTAACCACGAGGCTACCCGACCGCCCCTGTAGTCAAAAGAATTATATACACTGGAACACTATGAAAACGCATATTCGTTTTTTCCGTGATATCTGGCAAAATGGCCACAAAAATCCTTTTATGTTATGTTATTTAGGAATGAAATCAACAATGTTAACGTACGGGTTCGAATCTTATTCGATCTGTTTGGAGATTGACTTGAGCACTAAAACATCTTTTCTAATTTCGAGTTAAAGGTGATGCGTTTTCGGTGTGTTTTAGTATATCTTCAAACGTTCAACTGTCCCCTTTGTCAACGTGAATATTTATGTAACATTATTCGGGACTAAATTGGATTTTATGAAAAAATACTCAACAAGTGTAGTTTGATTCATGCGCAATTATGTACAAATGCTTTTAATTTGCACGAAACTGTACAAATGGTCCTAACTCTCAAATTGTTTTTTTCATGTTTCTTGATATACTTTTTCGTCGTTGTTCCGTCTGGTTTTTTTTGCTTGTTTCTTTTGTTTATGTCAAGGTAAGTGTGCTCACTGCATGCATTAAACGTGCGTCGCCGGAATGTCGCATCCCGACATGGAATAAATAATTGGAATGTCTGTACAATTGAATACATAGCACTAGTCTTGCATGGTCTCCGCAGCTGAGTCCAACATTCGTCGTCGTGTCCACGTCACTGGCAAATCAGGGGGTTAGAGGAGATGCAGCCGTAGTCCGATTTCGCGTGCTTGTTCTTTGCAGCCTGGAAAAAAACGAAATTGTACTAAGGCAAAACTGATGTTTTTATTTGTTTTCTAAAAAGGTAAACGCAAACCTCCCTTTTTCTAGAAGGTGAGTATGGTTTTACGCCTCTTTTGGCAATATTCCAGCAATATCACGGCAGGGGACACCAGAAACGGGGCTTCACACATAGTACCCATGTGGGGAATCGAACCCGGGTTTTCTAAATCTTTTGTATCTGTAAATTTGGACAAATTCTGAGTTTGATTGGACCTAGCATTCTTTGCATTAGTAATTTTAAAATGTGAAGTTATTTTCATTCTCCACCAAATGCACGGTTTAGAATTGAATTTAAAATTGTGACTAATAATAGGTATAGTGCAGGCGTTAAACTACCTGGTTAGAATATTGCAATATCGTTAAATCTGAAGCCCATATTATTCAGTTATCAATACATTAATACACACTTTTACCTGAATGTCATACCATTTTACCGATGCTAATGTAATATGAACTCTAAGTCAGACTCGGTATCGTCAAATCAACAGGTAATATTTAAAACAATACTTTTAGCTCCTAAATCACAGGCATGTAAGCTTATATCAAAAGTACGTGTGTAAACATTAAAACCGTTGCTTACTGGCGCCAGAATATTTTCTTTTTGTTCACCCAACCACTTATACTATTAAGTGATCAATTAAAAACCAAACTGTTTTGCAATTGTACTTTTACTTTCGTTTTCACCATTGACATTGAAGTTTAGAAAAACAACCTTCATGTCGGATTATGAATAGGAGACTGAACCAGGCAGTCTAGCGGTTGATTAATATTGTGTCGCTTCTATTATCTTGGACTTAGACACAAGTATGCATGCACCTAAAACACCGAGCGACCCGTGAAGATTAGTAAGAGGCGGCTAATGGGATCGGTTGGTCAGGCTCGCTGACTTGGTTCATGCATGTCATTGTATCCCAATTGCGTTGATTGATGCTCATGTCACTCAGTGGATTGTCTGGTTCAGATTTATTTACATACCGCCGTCATATAGCCGGAGTCTTGCTGAGTGTAGGGTTTAACAACGATAAAGCATTGAGCGTTCAGATTTAGCTCACCTTGTGGTTCCCTGTTGGAGCCTTGTTCAGCAGCTTCTCAAGATGCCGGACACACGGAATGAGGTCATGTTCCGAATACTTGCTGTAAAACGAGAGGTTCGGGGTCCACACCATTCCCATCAGGGACCGGAAGATGCGCCTAGAGAGATAGAGGGCGCCAGCGGCCACCATGGACGGCACGAACCTGACAGTATCGGCACTGACCAGGGACAGGTCCAGAAGGTACTTGCAGAGATGGGAAACCTGGCAAAAGCAATGACAGATCAGGAAACTTAATGTTTAAAATTCCAGCTATATGACGGGGTAGGTAAACCCCCAACTGGCCCAAAATCCAGCCATTGGTGACATGCATAAACCAAGTCAGTGAAGTTCACCACACGAGCAAAGTGACTTGAACCCTGTTTATCTGAGCTTTTGGGCCAATTGGCACTGGCATTGTGTTTTGTTTGTTGTTTAACGGACCCGTAAAGATGCGGGGTTGAATAGGTCTTCAGCAACCCATGCTTGGCGACTATGCTTGTAACAGGCGACTAACGGTATCGAGTGGTCAGGCTCGCTGACTTGGTTGATGCATGTCATCGTATCCCAATTTCGTAGATCGATGCTCATGATGTCAATCACTGGATTATCTGGTCCAGATTCGATTATTTACAGACCGCCGTCATATAGCTGGAATATTGCTGAGTGTGGCGTGAAACAAACAGTTGTGCAACAGTATGGGTGGCTGAAAACCAATTTTAACCCGGATCTTCACGAGGTAAACTATGGATAAAAACCGAAGGGTTATTTTGACACGTGGAAGTAGTCTATTTTGTAGTTTGTTACGTTAACCGTACTAAAAAAAGCTAAATCGTGTCCATTCTGAGCAGAGCCCTTTGTACAATTTCGACTCATAAGCAGGTGTTTATGAATCACTATCAATGATGATGATACCAGCGTCACAAACACATGCAAAGGCAAGTTAAGTGCTCACCCGGACAAACACGTGATAATGTGATCCACATCGAAATTGGGACGATCAGATAAAGAAGGATTTTAGGTACTTATCAAGTAAGTGTCTCTCGCATAATGCAATTTGATTGGCCATCTTTTTTTTAGCTTCGTGTCATTCGAATCGGTTTCGAAACGAATGGGCCCAGTGTATTTATTATACAATGGCGAAATAGTAAGTGGAATCGAACATGCACGAAACATCTCGAGAGAAAACCTTTGAATCGCTTTCTTCAGCTTGCAGGAATCGGTCCAGGAAGACAATCGGTCCAGGAATATTGAGGTCGAACTTGAGCGTCTTGAGGATCATGATCTCCATGGTGATGACCTCATCCTCGGTGTAGGTGTTGTCAGTCAGGTGACACAGGGTTGCGATCTCAAACAGACAAACATTGTCAACATGGGTCGAAATGTGTAGGTGAGGTGAAATGGGGTTTAAGTGAGTGAGTGAGTGAGTTGGGGTTAACGCCGCTTTTAACAGTAGTCCAGTCATATCACGGCGTGTCAGCTTAATGTGAGAGGAAAGCCCGAAGTGTTGCAGGTCTCAGATGTTTACCACTTCGGTGAAACCCACGAGCACGGGTATGGTGCTGACAAATCTAGAAACATAATCGGGGCGAACCGTGATTCGAACCCACAATCATAGGTTTCTGGCGTGCACAAGGGACGCAACTCTGCACAGCGAATCACGGCGCCTTAGACGACTGGGCCACCCGTGCCCCCAAATTGTGTTTAAGGTCGCGTCCAAGATTATTGCATTTAAAAAGCAACGTGCATCAGGTGTGTGTGGCTGCTTGTACTAGTATGGACTGATGCCGATTTTACAGTGCTTGCCCACTGAGATACCCTGCCGCAGTCTAACATAAATACCCCACAGAATACTGACTCTGAGTCGACCAGTCGATGTCACTGGGCCAGGAAATTAAGGGGGTATGACGTCATGCACTCGACCAGGTCACCTGACTCAATTGGCAGATTACAGATTGATGTGATGACGATCGGTACAATTTGATAATGTAGCTCACCTGAATATGTACTCACTTTCAAAAGTCAACAAAAGACACTTTACAAAAATGGTGCTGTTTGAAGTTCAACTATTTTATATACTTTGGGCTCAATGCTAGCACTTACATCTAATGTGAAGGAAGTACGTCATCACAAGAACGTACAAAGTTGAAATTCCTCAATCTCAGTCTCAGTGAGTGAGTGAGTTTGGTTCTACGCCGCTTTTAGCAATATTCCAGCAATATCACGGCGGGGGACACCAGAAATGGGCTTCACACATTGTACCCATGTCGGGAATCGAACACGGGTCTTCGACGTGACGAGCGAACGCTGTAACCAGTAGACTACCCGACCTTTACAACATGCAAAGGTGGCTGAAGACCTGTTTCTGCCCCGGATCTTCACAGAAATGACTGAACAGTGGCTAAGCATAGCTTTTTCAGTAGATCCCATGGTGGCCACATTAATCGGATTCAATAGTCATGAAGTAATTTACTTATCTTCATTGTTATGAACAATAATATAAAGTTTCAGTTTATTTGGTAAATTGGTATCTGAGATGTTTATAGTGCTAGGAAATGCATTATAAGAGCATGGTAAAAACTTTACACATCGCGAAAAATGGAACTACATATACCAACTTTAATAACACCTTCAACAAAACTTACCGAGTGATTAAATATTAATTTTTGTTTAGCATCGTGACATGAGATTTGGATTCGAACCTCTTGAAAAAAAATAAAGTGCTATCATTGCTGAGAACAAGCAAGTGAGGTTTCAGCTTCATTGGTCCTGTGGTTTCTGAGAAGAAATCTGAGACGGACCACGCACATCGGGACAAAATGATCAAGACATACGCTCCATTGACTGTTAGTCAGGTGAGCTAATACATTGATGGGCATTGTTACTTTTTCGTTTGGTAATAATCGTTTCCCATCTGTTGATGGAAGTTACCTCTGGCGGAAATCTCTCCACGAACTTGGCAGCTATCAGGACACAGGTGATGCCTAGAAGCTGGACCTCGTGTATGGCGGGCGCTTTGTGGCAGATGTAGCGGTCGATGAGGGCCACTGTCAGGTGCAGCGTGTCGTCATTGAGGCGTTCATGGCACTAGAGGAGTTGGAATTTCTTCAGTGAGTGACAGGTTTTACGTCAATTTTTTTATTTGTTGTTTAACGCCGCACTCGGCAATATTCCAGCTATATGACGGCGGTCTGTAAATAATCGAGTCCGGACCAGACAACCCAGTGATTGAAATCATGAGCATCGATCCGGGCAATTGGGATACGATGACAACCAAGTCAGTGAGCCTGACCACCCGATCCCGTTAGTCGCCTTTTACGGCAAGCATGGGTTGATGAAGACGTATTCAACCCCGGATCTTGACGGGTCCAATTTTTGGTGATGCTCCTGACAGTATTGTAAAAAAGTCCTTTGGCCCCTTTCTTTAAAACCCACCCAAACATCAATGACTTGAAACATCCAGAGCTAGTTTTTCTCTTGCAGATAAAAGATATTGTATCTCGAAGGCAGCGAATTTATATTAAATCGGGGTTGCCTAATGGGTTGGTTGGGTTAAACGCCACTTTAAAGAGTATTCCAGTTATATCACGGCGTGTCAGCTAAATTGGAGAGGAAAGCCCGAAGCGATGCAGATCCGAGACGTTTACCACTTTGGTGAAATCCTCGAGGCGATGAAACACCTAGAAACATAATCGGCGAACCGGGATTTGAAACCCACATAATAGTTTTTTGAAATGCAAATTGCAGCGCCATAGGCGACTGGACCCGTGACGACGATTCGCTAATGAAGATCTGAGACTAACATTCGCATGAGGACATTATCCGGATCCATGGACGGACAATTACCCGGATCCGAGGACGGACAATTACCCGGATCCGAGGACGGAAATTACCCGGATCCACAGACGGACATTACCCGGATCCGAGGACGGACATTACCCGGATCCACAGACGGACATTACCCGGATCCGAAGACGGACATTACCCGGATCCGAAGACGGACATTACCTGGACCTGCATGAGCCAGTCCACCAGGACAGCTCGCATGCTGGACGTCACTGCCTGATCCTCCAAGAAGTCCTCCGGGAAGGACCACCGAGTCTCCACCGCCTGCACAGACAGAACAACATATACTGTAACACAGGTAAACTTCACACTATACAGGATACTAACATGTTGACCCATTGGATTTAGTCTGGTGGTCCACCGTTTGTCATCAACTCTGTAATGAATCATAACCTAAAGTAATCAATCGCAAACACCTTTTGAAGTCATGCATTGATCTCCCACATGACCAACGACAACTGTAGTCCTTGCTTTGTTCCCTTGACGACAATAGTAGGCAGGGTTACAACAAATACCATCTTTTAACCAGGACGCGGCCAGGAGGCAATGAAGAATGCGACCAGGAGGCGCTCAAGGATGCAACCAGGAGGCGCTCAAGGATGCAACCAGAAGGCGGTTAAGGAGGCAGTCAAGGACGCGACCAGGAGGCAGTCAAGGACGCGACCAGGAGGCAGTCAAGGACGCGACCAGGAGGCAGTCAAGGATGCGACCCAGGATGCGACCAGGAGGCGGTCAAGGATGCGACCTGGAGGCAGTCAAGGACGCGACCAGGAGGCAGTCAAGGACGCGACCAGGAGGCAGTCAAGGATGCGACCAGGAGGCAGTCAAGGATGCGACCAAGGATGCGACCAAGGATGAGACCAGGATGCGACCAGGAGGCGGTCAAGGATGCGACCAGGATGAGACCAGGAGGCGGTCAAGGACGCGACCAGGAGGCAGTCAAGGACGCGACCAGGAGGCAGTCAAGGACGCGACCAGGAGGCAGTCAATGATGCGACCAAGGATGAGACCAGGATGAGACCAGGATGCGACCAGGATGCGATCAAGGATGCGACCTGGAGGCGGTCAAGGATGTAATCACGACCAACCTGCAGGTAGTCAATAATGTCCTGGGCATAGTCAGGCGTGTAGAACTCCCCCTTGTCGGCGTCTATATCCTTTATGCCGACTGGAACAGTCTTCAGCAGGTGGCGCAGTCGTAGAGCCGGATCATCAAGGTCCATAGGCTCATCTGGGTAGTGCACAAAATACCTTCATTCTATTACGATAAATGCTAGTGATCAGTCTCCTGTGGAGTTTCGCTTGGACGCCAAACTCCAATGACACTGAGAAGCCAGAGAAAATCTTTAGTTAGCGAAAGACAGATAAGATGGCGATTTACTGAACGAAATTGAGTATGGTTTTACTCCGATGATAGCAATATTCCAGCACGATCACGACAGGGGACACCAGAAACGGGCTTCACACGAGACGAGCGCTCTAACTACTCAACCCCATACCCCAAATAAAGTTAAGAAATCAGCGAATGGGTCCAGGGTATAGTTCTAATAGCATGGAGACGTACACTACTGAAATTTCTTACAGTGTCAAATTAATACGAAACGGAATTTTTGGTGGGAAAAAACAGTAAGGGATCTACGTACCAAAACAGTAAGGTGATCTACGTACCAAAACAGTAAGGTGAGCTACGTACTAAAACAGTAAGGTTAGCTACGTACCAAAACAGTCAGGTGAGCTACGTACCAAAACAGTAAGGTGAGCTACGTACCAAACAACAAGGTAAGCTACGTACCAGAACGGTAAGGTGAGCTACGTACCAAACAACAAGGTAAGCTACGTACCAAACAGTAAGGTGAGCTACGTACCAAACAGTAAGGTGAGCTACGTACCAACACAGTAAGGTGAGCTACGAACCAACACAGTAAGGTGAGCAACGTAGCAAACAGTAAGGTGAGCTACGTACCAAACAGTAAGGTGAGCTACGTACCAAACGGAATAACGCGCTCCGGTCCATTGATGCAGAGTTTCTTCTTAACACTCAACTTGTGTTTCTTGACTTTCCGACAGCCTTGGTTTCCTAGCAACCAAGAGCGAAGCGACTTGAACCATGTATGAGCATTTGTGATTCGTTTGTTTTTTAACGCCGCACTCAGCAATATTCCAGCTGTATGACGTAAATAAATCGAGTATAGTCCTGACAATCCAGTGATTGATATCATGAGCATTGATCCACGCAGTTGGGATATGTTGACATGAATCAATCAAGACAACGAGCCTGAAAACCCGATTCGTAGGTGGCCAGTTACAACCATATTGTCTTTACAGGCAATCGTGGGTTGGTTAAAGGCCTATTCAACCGCAGGAGTTGTTTCCTTACCGTAAATATCACGAGGAATACAAATGAGGAATATAGATTTAATATTCCTAAATATATTTAAGGAAATATGAGGTTAATAATCTATCACATGTGATTCCTAATATAATGGAAGTTATTCAATGTAAGCGCTTTAGAAACATATTTTATCAGCTAGTGCCATATCGACTTGCACTATACAGTTCACGAGCTTTTGGCATGATTGCTCTGGACAAAGACCCAACATGACAACGAGACCTTAGGTGAATTAGGGTCACAAGTACCTAATGCATGTTGCGAGCGTAACAACTCGGACGGCGTTTAGTGTTTCTATGCTTTAAATAAATGTTTTTCCGATCCAGATTCTAGAGACCACGGGTATGCAAGTCGAATAGTGTTTGTTGCTTAACGCCGCACTTAGCCATATTTCAGCTGTATGAGGGCGATCTGAAAAATAATCGAGTCTGGACCAGACAATCCAGTGATTGACATCATGAGCATCGATCCACGCATTTGGGACACGATGACAAGTCAGCGAGCCTGACCACCCGATCCCGTTCGTCGTCTCTTACGACAAGCATAGTCGCCTTTTATGGGCAAGCATGGGTTGCTGAAGACTTATTCTACTCCGGATCTTCACGGGTCGAGTGGAATAGTGATGTTTTTATGACTGACACACCTGGAGTTGCACGAAATGCCGGCTTTGCCTTGGAAACTTTGGTGTATTCTGCACACAGCACCGTCTGTTTCTTGGAGGTTGCTGTGCTGTGCGAGATGATGCCGTGCGAGATGTTGCTGTTGTTGCCGTGCGAGATGTTACTGTTGTCGCTGAGCACACGACGTTCCTGTGAACATGTCAATGACATCATTGCTTTAGTTTGTTTTTTCCAATAGTTACATATGCAAGAGATTGATGTTTGGAGACATTTTTGAATTTGACAAATACATTTCTATAGTTGATAAATATATTCAGTGATAAGTCAAAATGCCTCGTTTGTTTTAAACGCCGCACTCAGCAATATTTCAGCTATATGACGGCGATCTGTAAATAATCGAGACTCGACCAGACAATCCAGTGATTGACATCATGAGCATTGATCCACGCAATTGGGATGCGGTATGATGAGATTCGTCCCCTCCATTTACGATTACCGAACACGTTGACGTCTGTGGGTCGGAATGGGTAGCAGTAAAAACAAACTTGAAGAGGAAACGAACTTCGGTTACATGTTTCCTGATTGCCGTGGGGACGTGTTGAGCTGAGCAGACCCCCGAGGTAGGGAAGAATATTGTCTTCTTGCGCTTTACGTTGTTCATGGTGTGTTGCTGAAAGTTGAGATTCTCGCCAAAAACGTTTCTTCCGGTCTTGTGTTTGGGCACCGACCGGTGAATATCAAAGTCGAGATTTACTACCCCGAAAGCGGACATTCCTGAGGAGAAAATAATTGTTCATTACTTAAAATATACATCATGTTTGGAAGCTAATACACCTAGAATTGTAACCTAAAAAATATTTATGTGTACTTTGATGGTCTTAAAATGATATGGTTTCTGCAATGATCAACGTAATTCAACTGTATGGCGAGGGTTTGTTTGTTGTTTAACGCCTCACTCAGCAATGTTCCAGATATATGACGGCGTCTGCAAAGTCGGTCTGAACCAGACAATCAAGTGATTGACATCATGAGCATTGATCCACGCAATCGGGATACGACGACATCCATCAACCAACCAAGCCTGACCTCCCGATCCCGTTAGTAGATTCTCACGACAAGCATTGTCGCCTTTTACGGCAAGAATGGGTTGCTGAAGACATATTTTACCCCGGATCTTTACATATACAGTAAACTACGGTTATAACGAACACGCTTATAACGAACATACATTTTTGGTCCCAACTATTTACTGTAGTTATGCTGTAGTTATGCTGTATATATGCTTATAACGAACTAAAATTAGTAGTCCCCTTGTGTTCGTTATAACCGTAGTTAACTGTAATGACTTCAGTTGTGTGCATGCTGCGCGTGGTCTCTCGCACGCTTTCATCGAATTACTCATCTACAGCGATGCACTGTACTACTTCCCGATTGCATATTTTTTCAGGTATATTTTGCCCTCCCCAATATCCCAATTCTCCGGGCTTACATTCTCAGTCAAGAGACTCAAGACCGAGGGGGAAGCGTTCATCCTTAACAAATTTATTGGTTAATTTCTGTCCGGAAGTTTGGTTACTTCTTGGACGTATGATCGTTTTTGACTGCTTATTCGGGTGTATATTTCGTGCATAAGGGTACGAGCTTAGTGTATCAAGAAGTTATGAAGTCGATTGATAAATGAGTGAGTGAGTGAGTATGGTTTTACGCCGCTTTAAGCAATATTCCAGCAATATCAAGGTGGGGGGACACCAGAAATGGGCTTAACACATTGTACCCATCTCGGGAATCGAACCCGGGTCTTCGGCGTGACGAGCGAACGCTTTAACCACTGGGCTACCCTACCGCCCCAGTCGATTGATTAAAAACCCAAACCACTGTTTGATCGACTTATGTTATAGCGTTTCCAAACATCAACTTTTGAAGGGGAAATCCTATTAAAATGCTATAGTTTTGCTTAAAGAACCAGCTGTTTATTCGAGTTAATATCACACAATTACAATCACCAGAGTAAAACTTCTACGAGAGTGCCTCTTTTCATAATATAATATCTAAATAGTGTTTACTTTCAATCAAATACTATAACAAACCCACAATACGGTCCCAGTTAACGTCAAACGAATAAATAATGACTTACCCGACAGGTAGCCGTCTGCTCAACTCCTCAGGTTTTTGAGAGTGGACATCCGCCATTTTTAGCGCCTGACTTTTATAGATTTCAGGTGTCACGTGCACCGACCGACTCTGTGCACGTGAAGTCCGTGCTTTTGTTTCTTTCGTCGAAGGCGTCAATCAAAGTGACACATTGAACTGCAGTCATTTTCTTTGTGGATATCGTTGCTTATATTTCGTATATATAAAAGTTGATACTGGATCAAATCCATATACTAATGCGTGTTCAGTTTATCATCAAAACTGAAACGTAATGGTCTGTTTTTAAAGGAACGGGCGACTTCAAACATATTCATTAAATTTACCTGAAATCCATTTTACTAACAAACAAAAATTCCGATTACTACTACTACTACTACTACTACTACTACTACTGCTGCTGCTACTACCACTAATACTGCTGCTACTGCTACTACTGCTACTACTACTACTGCTGCTGCTGCTGCTGCTACTACTGCTGCTACTGCTACTACTACTGCTGCTACTACTGCTACTACTACTGCTACTACAACTACTACTGCTACTACTACTACTACTACTGCTGCTGCTGCTGCTGCTACTACCCTTACTACTGCTGCTACTCCTACTGCTGCTACTACTGCTGCTACTACTGCTACTACAACTGCTACTACCACTACTACTGCTACTACTGCTACTACTACTACTACTACTACTACTACTACTGCTGCTGCTGCTGCTACTACCACTACAACTACTACTACTACTGCTACTACTGCTACTACTACTACTACTTCTACTACTACTACTATCACTAAGAGGCGACTAACGGGATCGTGTGTCAGGCTCGCTGACTTGGTTCATGCATGTCATCTTATCCCACTTTCGTAGATCGATGCTCATGATATCAATCACCAATCTCAATAAAATCAGATGTTAGTTCTCCTTATGTCTAAACAAAGTGTTTAGCGGCAGCGAGAACCTAGTTCTGATTTTAATGAGATTGATCAGTCACTGGATTGTCTGGTCGAGACTCGATTATTTACACACCTCCGTCCTATAGCTGGTAAAATGCTGAGTGCGTCGTTAAACAACAAACAAACAAACTACTACTACTACTTATACTCCTGCTACTACTACTACTACTACTACTACTACTACTACTACTACTACTACTACTTCTACTACTGCAACTGCTATTGCTGCTACTGCCACTACTACCACTACTACACTACTACGACCTCACTACGTGTTTAATTGATATCCCTGCCTGTATATAAGAGATCGTATAAAGAGAAGTTCATCAGCATCAATCGCGAAATCAATCCGTCGTTTTTAATTATAAAGGTGACGCAGCGCATATACAGCCCCAGATCAGTCACGGAACAGAGCAGGACGTGGTCCATGACGGGTACCCATGGGATACCTGACAGATCCGCTTTACTGAGAACAGAACTTGATAATTAGATATCGGCACCGCTACGTTCGAGTGCATCGTTGAGGGCATTTACGGTTCGTAAATAACACCTTTTCTGGATCTGGTTAAAGACACTAGTAAATGTCACTGCTTTAAAGGAAAGCTCGATTTTGCAAATCCGACAACTTGTCCCATCCTAAATGTTGAGGCAGCTATGCGCGATGTCTGTCACTCAGCGGCGGTACAGCGCGTTGACTCAGGTTTATTCACGGGGACGTGGCACGGCGGAGTGTTTGCTTGGGGTTTAGAGTTGATCGAAACCAAACGCACCGAGGAGGGGCACGTGAGCGTATTCCGTAAATGTGATGACTTGCTTCTGCAGTTAGAGACGGTAGCTAGGAGTGTTTAGACCGCAAAGGCACCTGAAACTGTGTCCCTACGTATGGTCTGTTACAGGTTGCATAGCAGACGACACCTGCCGCCATTTGCATTTTTCAAGTTTTGATCCTCGGCGGGAAGTTGTTCCGGATATTTCGATATTTCTTCCGTGTTTTAGTGTTTGGACCGGATGTGATACAAGACACAACGTAGGATCTGGTTGCAAGGTGTTACCCTAGTAATGTAACTTGTTTTATCTCGGTGTGATCAAGGAGACAATCTGTTTACTGAAAGAGTCTTGGATTTAAACATTTCGATGCCAGAGAAAGCTCAAAATGGGGAACGCCTTAAGGGCATCGGTGATTTCTTCAAGAAGAAGAAAGACGATAAGAAGTTTTTCCTCAAAGTTGGCATAGCAGTGGGAGTAGTGTTGTTGCTGATTGTTGTGATTATCGTCGTAGCCGCTGTCGTCCCCAAGGGCGGTGACGACGGCGGGGAAAGTGGAGCTGTCCAGAACAATGTCCAGACCAGTACCACAAAGGTGAGCAGCGTGCAGTTTTCACATTGGAAACAGCTATGGCGATTTTCCACTTCTTCGGCGTTTGATGTTCTGCTTTGGTGAAGAAATAGTAAATACATAGCAAATATCATATATTGTTGACACGTTTATAATCAAAGGTGATTTGCGAGTATATATCATAGATGATGGGCAAGTATATATCTGTGTGGTGGGCGAGTATATATCACAGATGATTGGAGAGTATATATCAGTGTGGTGGGCGAGTATATATCATAGATGATGGGCGAGTATATATCAAGGTGGTGGCCGAGTATATATCAGGGTGGTTGGCGAGTATATATCATAGATGATTGGCGAGTATATAAGTGTGGTGGGCGAGTATATATCAGTGTGGTGGGCAAGTATATATCATAGATAATGGGCGAGTATATATCAGGGTGGTGGGCGAGTTTATATCAGTGTGATGGGCGAGTATATATCAGTGTGGTGGGCGAGAATATATCATAGATAATGGGCGAGTATATACCAGGGTGGTGGGCGAGTACATATCATAGAAGATGGGCGAGTATATATCAGGGTTGTGGGCGAGTATATATCAGTGTGGTGGGCGAGTATATATCATAGATGATTGGCGAGTATATATCAGTGTGGTGGGCAAGTATATATCATAGATGATGGGCGAGTATATATCAGGATGGTGGGCGAGCATATATCATAGATGATTGGCGAGTATATACCAGGGTGGTGGGCAAGTATATATCATAGATGATGGGCGAGTATATATCAGGATGGTGGGCGAGCATATATCAGTGTGGTGGGCGAGTATAAATCATAGATGATGGGCGAGTATTTATCAGTGTGGTGGCCGAGTATATATCATAGATGATGGGCGAGTATATATCAGTGTTATAAACGAGTATATATCATGGATGATTGGCGAGTATATATCACAGATGATTGGAGAGTACATGTCATTGATTGTTGTCGGTTGATGAGTATATGTCACACATGGGACACGATGATCTACATAACAGTAACTGTGTAAAGTATGGGGAGTCGGTTATATAAGCTTATTATAGCTGTTTTGTTTGAAATATATCCCATGGACGTATTCTGGGGTATGGTAACGTTTAGTGGATTCGAATGGACTGTCACTATGCCACTAACTAGAGATATTTTAATATTGACTGAATACCCCCGTACAACGCATCTCATGGCAAACCTCGAACTGTAATTCAAACGAATATTTGGGGGATGACAAATCCCGCTTAATCGGTTGAGAAGAGCAATTAATTCGAAAGGTCAAAGTTAATTACCAAAGGCCAAATGTAATGTACTGGCTAAAAACACAAAATGACAAAAAAGGGAAAAAGAGTACACCATTGACTTTAATAATGCACCAACCACGAACAAAAATATTCTTATATGTTAATATTATGGGCTGTTTCGTCACTGGATACTATCCCGCCATAGAAGTAGAATGAGGTCACGTGATTCAGTTTCACACCTTTGCCCTTTGGCACAGGGTCAAGTACACAAAAAGGTAATCAGCAACGCCAACATCATGACGGTGTGTTATGTTCATATGACAACGACACGACGCCGTCTAGCGTCCAGCGATCTGCAGCTGACTTCTCTGGCAACAGTTTCACAAACACAAAACTGCTTGCTATGACAAACAAAACCCTAAGGCAGTTAGACTGGGCTTTGTTTGAATATTCTTGTCCAATGTAAAATCTTTTGATCCGTAAAACAAACGATTAAACAGTGCTGGCGTTTGAATAAGAAGTAATCATTGAACAATTTGCCGTTACGTGCTCGGAATGGAACCCAGTTATACAAACTTTGCAATCGCAAATTATTCGTCACGTTATAATGTGAAGACCTTTGAAAAACGCTTCATGAAACATATTATTACCCAGTATTTTGTGTGGTATATAATTTCGTATTACAAGACGTTCTCTGCGTTTTGACTGATAGAGCTTATGTGCAAGATAAATCGTAAATGAAACAATTCAAATACGCGATATTATGTTATTTTATATCCATATTTCTAAATATTCTGCAGGACACTTGTATTGACATAAGTCGAACCCGGTAGTCTTAACTCGGATGTATGGAATTCCCGACTGTGACTAACTCACAGTCACAGCGAACTCTTGCTGTACACATCACTAATTATACTTTGATGTGTCGAATTCCCGGTTGTCTCGAACTCCGTTTAAACTTTGGCCTGATTGGCGAACTCAAAATGTTTGAAACATACGACTATGGAAATTCATGGTGTCGTCAGTTTTATCAAAACGGGTAGAAACATGGACGAGCAATCTAGAAGAGGACGTAGTGTTTATCAGTATGGGTAGAAACATGGACGAGCAATGTAGCTGAGGACCCGGTGTTTATCAGTACGGGTAGAAACATGGACGAGCAATCTAGCTGAGGACCTGGTGTTTATCAGTATGGGTAGAAACATGGACGAGCAATCTAGCTGAGGACCCGGTGTTTATCAGTACGGGTAGAAACATGGACGAGCAATCTAGCTGAGGACCTGGTGTTTATCAGTATGGGTAGAAATATGGACGAGCAATCTAGCTGAGGACCCGGTGTTTATCAGTACGGGTAGAAACATGGACGAGCAATCTAGCTGAGGACCCGGTGTTTGTCAGTATGGGTAGAAACATGGACGAGCAATCTAGCTGAGGACCTGGTGTTTATCAGTACGGGTAGAAACATGGACGAGCAATCTAGCTGAGGACCCGGTGTTTATCAGTACGGGTAGAAACATGGACGAGCAATCTAGCTGAGGACCCGGTGTTTGTCAGTATGGGTAGAAACATGGACGAGCAATCTAGCTGAGGACCTGGTGTTTATCAGTACGGGTAGAAACATGGACGAGCAATCTAGCTGAGGACCCGGTGTTTATCAGTATGGGTAGGAACATGGACGAGCAATCTAGCTGAGGACCTGGTGTTTATCAGTACGGGTAGAAACATGGACGAGCAATCTAGCTGAGGACCCGGTGTTTATCAGTACGGGTAGAAACATAGATAATCGATCTTGTAAAGGACCCGATGTTTATCAGTACGGGTAGAAACATGGATGAGCAATCTAGCTGAGGACCTGGTGTTTATCAGTACGGGTAGAAACATGGATGATCGATCTAGTAAAGGACCTGGTTGTTATCAGTACGGGTAGAAACATGGATGATCGATCTAGTAAAGGACCTGGTGTTTATCAGTACGGGTAGAAACATGGATGATCGATCTAGTAAAGGACCCGGTGTTTATCAGTACGGGTAGAAACATGAATGATCGATCTAGTAAAGGACCTGGTGTTTATCAGTACGGGTAGAAACATGGATGATCGATCTAGTAAAGGACCCGGTGTTTATCAGTACGGGTAGAAACATGGATGATCGATCTTGTAAAGGACCTGGTGTTTATCAGTACGGGTAGAAATATGGACGAGCAATCTAGCTGAGGACCCGGTGTTTATCAGTACGGGTAGAAACATGGACGAGCAATCTAGCTGAGGACCCGGTGTTTATCAGTATGGGTAGAAACATGGACGAGCAATCTAGCTGAGGACGCGGTGTTTATCAGTACGGGTAGAAACATGGACGAGCAATCTAGCTGAGGACCTGGTGTTTATCAGTACGGGTAGAAACATGGACGAGCAATCTAGCTGCGGACCCGGTGTTTATCAGTATGGGTAGAAACATGGACGAGCAATCTAGCTGAGGACCTGGTGTTTATCAGTACGGGTAGAAACATGGACGAGCAATCTAGCTGAGGACCCGGTGTTTATCAGTACGGGTAGAAACATGGACGAGCAATCTAGCTGAGGACGCGGTGTTTATCAGTATGGGTAGAAACATGGACGAGCAATCTAGCTGAGGACCCGGTGTTTATCAGTACGGGTAGAAACATGGACGAGCAATCTAGTAATGGACCCGGTGTTTATCAGTACGGGTAGAAACATGGACGAGCAATCTAGCTGAGGACCCGGTGTTTATCAGTACGGATAGAAACATGGACGAGCAATCTAGTAATGGACCTGGTGTTTATCAGTATGGGTACAAACACTAATGCTTCTGCTCCTAAATAGATGAAATTATCTGTGAAGGCAAAGAAGACCAAGCGTGAAGCTGTTATTTCGTTTGGCAATGGATGCACAAATACTTACATGACAAATACTTACATGACAAATACTTACATGACAAATACTTCTGTTTGTATTTATAATATAGACATTATTGATGTAACATGCACGGTGTGGAACGTTTACTTTCTGATGGCTCGGCCAGACAGTGATAATGTCGAGACGGATGTGTCGAACCCCGGATGTGTCGAACTGTTTCTCCCAAGGAGACCAGCGGGGTTTGACTATATGCGGTTCATTCTCAAATTATTATTACCTTGCGCTTGACATTTTGATTTTGAGCCACAGAGCGTCTTGGTCAGGCAAATAAGTGTTTGATACTATGAGCATCGACCCTGGCCGTCGGGGCAAGATCAGACACGAACAGCCTTGTTACACATTGAAGCCACCCAATTACAGCGGCGAGGGGGGTAGGTAGGGGTAGGGGGGTAGGGTGGAGCCTGAAGTGATGCAGGTCTTAGATGTTAACCCTTTGGTGAAAACCAGGAGTACTTGCGTACCTAGCAACATGATCAGGAAGAACCGGGATTCGAACCCGCGAGTACATCCAAGTATCAATTGTACGTGAAAATACAAGCATAAACGTCGACCAAGAATGGTCGAGGTCACAATGACAGAGGTCAGTGGCAAATCGTTGCCAGTGAAGCATTAGCGATCATCTGTTTGTTTATGATGGCGTATCTAAGATAACAACAATCTCCGGCTTTAGCGCTCTCTTGGTAACTCTGGTGGTAAAAGTCGCGTGGATTTAACGACGATTATCCGGCAAGAGTGACATGAATTCTTCAAGTTCCGGGATAATTAGATCACGTGTTGCCAGGAAATAACCCGGATATGACGTAACGGTGCTAAGATTGCGATAAATTCCAATTTATTCTACTCTTCTCCGTTCGATGGTCACTTGTTGCATTTGTAAAATTTGCAGAATAGTGGATGCAGTTATTTATATCTGTTTGGCGATGAGAGCTGTAATTTATGTCTGCCTGCGATGTCTAACCCCTTTTGGAATGACAAAAGTGAGGATCGCATGTGTCTCCTCGTCCTCGTGGATAGTTGCTATCAACCACTGTTTTGCAGGATCAAGACAGATTTTTTTGCAAACTATTCCGTAAAACAACATTCACTTATTGACGGTTATCAGTAAAATTGTAAATCATTAGGAAATATTCAGGTTTTCAGGAATGACCGTCTCCTTTGTGAAACAAGCGACTTAAATATAAGGAACTAAATTTGATGTATGATAAGGAATAGAAGAATTGTTGAATGAACAAAAATTGAAATAATTAGATAAATGCTTTTATTCCAAAATTTCGACATTTCTGTATGCCGATTATTGGGTTTTTAAAATTCTTCTGCAGTTGAGAACAATAGCATAAAACATATGGGGGCACGGGTGGCCGAGACGTCTAAAGCATCGCAATTCGCTCTGCAGATTTGCGTCTCCTAGGCACACCAGGATCCTATGATTGTGGGTTCGAATCACGGTTTCTAGGTTTGTCAGCACTATACCCGTGCTCGTGGGTTTCACCGAAGTGGTAAACGCCTGCATCACTTCGGGCTTTCCTCCCACATGAAGCTGACACGCCGTGATATAACTGGAATACTGTTAAAAGCGGCGTTAAACCCAACTCACTCACTCACTCACTACAACCTACACAGGTCCATTTAAACCCAAGAGCATTCGTATTTGGAAGAAACAATATCTTTATTTATCATTGAGAACGAAATTCTGATTTCCGGTACATGTTTTTGACAAAATATATTCCGAATTCTGAAGACATTTCGCCATGTTTCTAATAGTATTTTTGTTCATGTTTCCAGGCCCCAGAACGCATAAATCTGGAGTTCGTTATTCCTGCCTATTACATGGTGCAACTGGGAACGTCTATGACGTCAATGTTAGCGGTTGATGACGTCACACAGAGTTACATCATCCAGGTCGACGAGGTGTTCCGGACTATTTACGTCCTCGTCAAGTTTAAAGAGGTATGTATTTGAAGCAGTAGAAATCAGATTGTATTATGTCAAGAAAAATGAACGGACAAAACTCTTTCAGTAATTATAGAAGTATAGTGATGGCACCAGGGGTTCGCGAAAAAGTGACCGTCACAAACACATGCAAAGGCAAATCAATTGTTCACCGGAAAAAAACAAACAAAAACACGGGAACATATGGCACAAGTCAAAATGGAGAATTGCATCGGACATCATTGTTGTCAGGTGTTTAGATGAGGTTTGATTCAAATCATTTTGGATCATTTAAAAAAGGAGGTTAAAAACCCAACTATGGTGGAAGTTATCGAAACGAGCTTAAAACACGTTTTTAACTATTTTGTACTCTGAATATCTGTGTGGTTGAAATACGTGTGTCAACATTCACAACAATTAGAGCGGGCTCGTAACCCATGAAGTAATATTGACATGTTTTACCACTGTCTACACATACTTCTCAGAACATGAACGACCAGCTAATGTCAAAATGTTCCGGAAACAATTCACTGAAACTTCTAAGTTTGCCACATGTGAAACATTGTCTTATTCTCTGTATTTGATGTCATTAATTGCGAATTATATTTGTTGAAAATCAAATCAAATATCGTGTTATCTGGCAAGTGCTCACCTACTGTGCTAACATTTGTTTCGGATTGTGGCGGTGGGGTTACCTTGTTGTTAATCCCTTGACTCGTCATAGCAAAGGTCCGGGTTCGATACCCCACATGGTTACACAATGTAAATGCTAAAAGCGGCGTAAAACAAAACTCCCGCATTCATTGAATCAAAATTCATTGGGTTATATATCCTCTTATTTCTAAACAGGAATCATTCTAGCACTTTCTAACAACAAGATAACACTATATACAGTTGCTTCACCTTGCAGCTTAGATACGTTGGGCGAATGTTCGAATCCAGAAAAGTTGCAATGTACGATCCTAGGTTTGGCAGCTTCATACACATGCTTGTGGGTTTCATAGTGGTAAAGCTGTGTCACATTCGGCTCACCTCCATCATTTAACTGCCACACCCTGATATTTTGTTTGTTTATTTGTTTGTTGTTCAACGCCGCAGTCATCAATAGTCCAGCTATATAACGACTGTCTGTAAATAATCGAGTCTGGACCAGACAATCCAGTGATTGACATCATGAGCATCGATCCACGCAATAGGGATCGATGACATACATCAAAGAAGTCAGCGAGACTGACGACCCGATCACGTTAGTCGCCTCTTACGACAAGCATAGTCGCCTTTTACGGCAAGCACTGGTTGCTGGAGATCTATTCAACCTGGGATCTTCATGGGTCGACATAAATGTAAACGTACTATTTCTTGCAGTATAAACAAATCATTTATTTCGCCAACAATAATTATTTTACTTATTTGTGCCTAACAAACTTCTTGAGGAAATACGGTACTTGAGATAGGTGTTATCTAAAACAATTCCAGGCATCATACATCCCCACCAGATCCTGTTAGTCGCCTCTTAGGACAACCATAGTTGCCGTTACGACAAGCATGGGTTGTTGAAGACCTATTCTATCCCGGATCTTCCCGGGTGCGCCTTGATGTTATCCTGTTTAAACTGACTATGGGTCTATCATAAACTGACAGTATAAAAATTCTCCACGGTATCTACATGTCCAGGGATGAAAGGTTTATTAGTCACACAGATACAAAAGGATGTTTGTTTTTCACCAAAGATCCTTATGTGCAAATTGACATGGAAGCATGATCACTGCTAAGCCTTTCATTCCACCGCAATTTGAAAAATGACAGTTTTATTCTAAGAGTTACAATCGGATTTATATTCTTCGTCGACAATCTATTCGCATAAATGGACATGGAAAATATTTAATAATTACCAATTTCCAAATAAAATATTTTTTACTTTTTTGAATTTATATTATCGGTAATATATCACACAGGAAAGTTTTCCCGGACGTCAATTATTGATCTGAAGCTCGCCGGAAAATGTAACGCAATGTAAATCCACTGTGCCGAGGCTTCGTTAGAGGCTTGCAAATGGCCGCCATGATGTAATTCAACAAATACAAAATGTCGCCTAGGCCTCTTAATAGTATCTCTCGGGTTGCTTTGAACTCTCCAGGTCAGCGACAAACAGAACTCTTTAAACATGACTGGAGAGTGTTACATTCTCAACGGCAGTCTAAAGGGTTTCTATCTGAAAGAGCAGTGTTTATCCTGCCGAACCCGTGGTGACGTCACGGGTTTGACCGCCATTTTGAAAGGTGAATCACGGGTAAAAGTTCACAGTGTCGAGTGCGTGAAGGAATTTAGCTGTTTGTCTGATACTTCTCAGATTAGATTTAGGGTGTGTATCTTAAAAAATGAATGTCAAATAAATATGGTTCCTTTACGTGATTAATGAGGTGTCTAGCTTCGTTGCTCATTCATAATTGTGCCTTTTGCTCTATTGCTCTGTAAGGTATTCCTTCACCAAACCCTCCGTGACGTGCTTAAACGTACGCATGTTTGGATCTCAGTAGTTTGTCGTGTACATTGAGTTCTTTAAAAACTTGAAGGTTTGTGTCGTCTTTAGCTGTCTTCAGTTGTCAAAAATACCCAGAACGGAATGTTTTAAAAGAGGGCGCACTGTTAGCCAAACCAATACTTCATCAGGTTTGTTTTACTGGAACATCTGGGCATCGCCATTTACCGGTGCTGTGACAATATGATGATGATGATGATAGTGATGATGATGAGGGTGATGATGATGACGACAACGACGATGATGATAGTGACGACGACGGCGGCGATGATGGTGATAGTGACTATGATAATGATAGTGATAGTGACGACGACGACGACGACGACGACGACGATGATGATGATGATGATGATGATGATGATGATGATGATGATGAAAAGAGCAGATTATTATAAGAGTTTTAACACTTGGCTTGTAATTAAGTAGACAAGTGAATGCATTTATGGCTTTACACTATCGCAAGCAAAACTGCAAGTTGAGAGCAAATGATCATATCGATAGATATTTAAGTTGTGATAACAGCTCTATGTTCTTGTATGCTGATCCTCATACGGGCAAATACTTAGCACTGTGTTCTGCTATCCCACTAGAATTGCCATATTATAAAGCTATCAACTAACTTCTATATACTCAATTCGGTTAAACATTTATTAACGAAACGTTTGACATCAGTCTCCAGATTATATTAATGCACAGTTCGTGTCTTTTCCACTTACAGTTTTCATGATACAAGTATTCCATAATGACATTCATAATTCTTTTATTAATTAACAAATTGAATTCCTATAATTTTTTATATCACTATTTTTATTACCTCGATAATGTAAATCTGTACACATTTCTTAAGTACGTGTGACTTCATGTTTACACTGACAGCCATACAACAACCAGCTGTATCGCGGAATGAAGTAGTTCCCCCAAAGCAAAGGTGGCATGAGCGCATGTATGCTCATATTGTTCTACTGGTATAGCTTTTATAGTTTGTTTACAATAAATGTTTTCAAATAATATAATCATTATGTGAGAAAGGTCTGTTAAGAACTACGTCAGTAAGTCAGTCACAATGACACCGCGTAGTAATACATTGACATCATGTAAAAGACGTCAAAATGGCCGACACGATAACCGTGACGGGAGAGATTTTCGAAGTTGTAAATGAACCTGCGGCGATTACAAGTGTCAGTCATCATTGTTCAACTGGCCGATCATTGAAATGTGTTTGGAAAGATGAGTCAAATTGATATGGTAGACTAATAGAATGCTGTAGACTGTCACTGTAAGCCTAGGCACAGATCGAGTCAATTCTACGGTAGTTTGGATGTGGATTTCTTCGTTTTGTTCACTAGGATGGGGGGTAGCGAGGATATTGTTGTCAACTCTCTGACGTTTGTCAATGTATGCTAAAACGACACTTTCAAGATTGAAGGGTCCAAACGATAAGAAATATGCTTCTGTATGTATTCGTGATAGGGAATTCCCAGGGGTTTCCCCAGGAATTTGAAAGTAGTCCGTTAGTGTTTAAGTCATTAAAGAATACAGACTCGTTAAAAACGTATGAACGTCAAATTGTTTCGTTCATTCGCTTATCAAAGTCAGTTTCGAGGTCATGTGACCGACTTCTCGTCCAATGAAACCGTATATCGTGTAAACTTCACTTTAATTTTTTTTTTTTTTAACGAAATAGATTCCATGATATATCACAAATTAAAACACTACATCTCGGAGGCAGACGTAGAAGGTTGATGATGTCGGGGCTCCAGTGTCCTCGGCGTTTCCTCCCGACTGTCAACGTCAACACTGATCAAGGAGACACATACAGTGACTCAGAAGTGTAAAACCATTCACGCCTTCACCAACAACTCCTAACGTCCAAAATGTCACCTTTCCTTCTACGAAGAACCTAACGTGACGCTTTCTTCATTCTGAAACCTTTTTTCTTCTGTTTTTATTGTACTTACGTCTCTTAATCACGATGCAGTGTTTGTGTCAAGAAAGAAAAAAACACCCGGTAGTGTATGTTCGAAATGTTAAAGTGTTGAGTAACTCTCCGTTCAGGGCCACATAAAAATCCGTCTGACCCCTGATTCGCAAAAACCTTGTTCACAGTTTTAGTTTAAGTACGTGACGTACATTCGTTAACGTGACATATACAATGCAAGTAACAACGGGCGGTGTCTAAGTTAGTGTTTAGAAGCGTATAAAGAGTACTTTGCCAGCTCTGCTGAATGTCGCTAAGTGACTGAAATAACAGTAAAAATCCACAGTAAACTTGTACCACATAGACTGTGGAATATGTTTATTGTATACAATATACCAACTAGACCAGTGTTTGCACTTGTGAACCTAGGAACACTACCAATAACACCTAACATGATTACTAATGTATATCACTCTCCTACACTAATGAAAGAGACCCGTGACGATCAGGGGAAGAATAGGTCTTCAGCAACCCATGCTTGCCATAAAAGGCGACTATGCTTGCAATAAAAGGCGACAATGCTTGTCGTGAAAGGCGACTAACGGGATCGGGTGGTCAGACTCGCTGACTTGGTTGATGCATGTCATCGTATCCCAATTGGGTGGATCGATGCTATTCATGACATTGTCTGGTCCAGACACGATTATTTACTGACCTCCGTCATATAGCTGGACTATTGCTGAGTGCGGCGTTTGGTTTGCTTAAGGCTTATTCTAACCCTGATCTTCACAGGGATGTGGAGTCTTTTAAAGTGCATGGGCGTTTGAAGTGCTGTGATGAGTCAAGTTTTGTCCTGGGGTGCTAGAATACTCGAGTTTAAATGATATTGAATCTTACATGAGTATGAATTATACGTCACGTGCTATCAGATAATATAGATGGACCAATGTATGTAGACCGAAGCACATTTAATTACTCTTTACTTATTTTTGTGAGAAAGAGTGTTTTTTTAATGTCAGTATTATATTTTTTAAAATGCTGTATGAGATAGTTGTACACTTCTTCGAATGCAGGGCCGATAACTCGTCCTATACAAATATACGTCATAACTACTACACGTTGAGTTGCGCCCAAGTGCATGGTTTATTTTCACAGGATAACGGAAATGTATTGGATATAGCGGTTGCTTGGCAACTGGTGTCATTTGATGTTTCGTTCGTTGACCGCCTCCGTGGTTAAGTGGGTAGAGCGTCCGCCCGGACCTTCTGGGGTTCGATCCCCGACCGCGTCATACCAAAAGACGTTAAAAGATGGTACTTGTTCTTACCCTGTCTGGCGCTCGGCATAAGGGGCTAAAACAAAGACTGGTCGGCTCGGAGTCAGTATACTGTGTCTGAGTGGGGTATTCATGTTAAATGCGGCATGGTATCCTAGTGAGCTAGCACTATAAATCGGCATCAGTCCGGACTAGTACAAGCACCCCAAGACACGTGAAAGCACATCGCTATATAATTGCAATAATCTTGGCCGCGACGTTAAACCCCGTTTCACCTCACCTCTTTCGTTCGTTCGCTCGAGGTAAGATGATGTGAAGTGAGGTGAAATAGGGTTTAACGTCGCATTCAAGACTGTTGCACTCATATAGCCACATGCGCGTGTGTGTGCATGTGCATGTGTGTGTGCGTGTGCGTGCGTGTGTGTGCATGTGCATGTGTGTGTGCGTATATGTGTGTATGTGTGCTTGTACTGGTCCGAACTCACGGTGCTAGCTCACAGTGATACATGGCGCAGTTTAAAACGGATATATCCCACTCAGACATGCATACCGTCTCCGAGGCGACCAGTCCTTGTTTTAACCCCTTAATGCCACGCTAGGCAGGGTAACCACCAATACCGCCCTATAAGATATTTTGGTATCACGCGGCGAGATATCATGTGTACTTTGTGACGGATAGAATGTGTGAAACCCATATGTGGTGTCCTCCGCCGTGATATTGCTGGAATATTGCTAAAAGCGGCGTAAAACCTCATTCAATCACTTTGTGGTCAATATCATCCATCATAAATCTCAAGAGCAACATGTTCGTGAAGCAGATAATCTGATTGTCTTATTTTTTCAGCGCTCGCAGATCTACATCGGTATTCAGAAGGAGGCCAACCGAGCCAGGACGGATGTTCAAGAAAACACAGTGTTATTCTGCTTCTCGAGGGGATTTGACTCCAACTTCGACGGCCAGTATCTGGATTCAGAAAGCTTCAAGGTAGGAAGGAATGTCAAGACTGCTGTCCCTCCCTCTTCTTGACTATAAATTATTTTTTTTATTTCCATATGTTACATTTCCTCTTGTTAGTCATAGTTGTATTCACATGCATCTCCAGGATGTGTACGTGACTGAGATGCAGTAGGACAGAATGCATACAGAATACTGTGCAAAAAATAGTCGTGTTTCTCAACATATGTACAAGGTATTATATTATTATATTAGTTAGAGCGTGAATATAAATATACTCACCGCCAAAAGAAACGCGAACCATAGAAACATATAGAGAACTATGTACCTTGAGACATCTTCCCGAGGCAAGGGAGTTAACTGACTATAAAAATCCAGTTTCCACCCTTGCTGAACTAGGCTGCAGTTATGGAGTTATATTTTGGCAGGACTAACGATTCTATGCATAGTCAAATCAAAATCGCGTAACGTATTCAACATCCGGTTCGTAAACTGCCGTGCAGATTTCAGTCGATTGCAAGATTTGCAAAACATGTGGACCGTCATCTTAGTGTCAACATATTTTTTCCAAATCTTTTTCATGCGATTTGATGCACTTCGCGAAGTAATACACGTTGTATTACAATATAGATCTTGATTATCGATCAGATCGTCTTCACTGGGCGCCGCCATTTTGTTTGAAGCAAATGTAAAGATTTAGTGATGTCAGAGGTTGAATCTGATTGGTCAATAGGAGTGCCTCGGGAAGATAATATTTAACGGTTACGTAGATGGAAGAAAGTATTAGCATGACGAGTAAACATTCATTAAACCATTTTCATTGATTTGGATGTTTTTCCATTGATTGTGATGTTGACAAAAGTTAACCCGTGAAGATCCGGGGTAGGATAAGTCTTCCGCAACCCATTCCTGCCGTAAAAGGCGACTATGCTTGTCGTAAGAGGCGACTAACGGGATCGGGTGGTCAGGCTCACTGACTTGGTTGATGCATGTCATCGTATCCCAATTGGGTGGATAGATGCTCATGATGTCAATCACTGGATTGTGTGATCCAGGGTGGATTTTTTACAGACCATCGTCATATAGCTGGAATATTGCTGAGTGCGGCGTTAAACAACTAACAAACAAACAAACAAGAGTGACACAAGTAACTGAAACGGTCATAAAATATTAATAAATAAAAGCGACCAAACCCTATCCTTACATATTCTAAGGGGAATGTCTACTTCTTACCTAAAGGCCATATCCTCGAATTTCACACGTGACCTATGGTAATAAATGGGGTGAAAGTGTTTGTTTGCGTTAACGCCACTTTGAACAGTATTTTGGTATATCATGGCGTGTCAGCTTGATGTGGGAAGAAAGTCCGAAGTGATGCAGGTCTTAGACGTTTACCTCTGGTGAAACTAACGAACACGGGTATGGTGCTTACAAACCCAGAAACATAATCGGACCGGGATTCGAACCCATAATCAAAGGTTTCTGGCGTACCCAAGGGACCCAAGGGACGAAACTCTACACAGCAAATTGCGATGCCGTACACGGACGTATTATTCCGACTATATCATAAGTATGTGTTTTATAAATCATTAAAAGTGCAGACATATTGTACTCCCACAGTGATGAGTGGAATAAAGAAGCGTACCGCGAAAAAACAACAACAACAAAAAACAACAAAAAAACGATATCAACTAGACAGGCGTGTTAAGTGGTATATTAAATATCGGTTAAGCCTTTTCAAATATATTTCACAGCTCGATTAATACATCTGGTTGTAAAATGATTAATGCGTTTTTCGAAAAACATTTGCCAAGCATTCAGAAAACCTGAAAGGAATCGATGCCGTTTTTCCGAGTGTTTGATCGTCCATAGCAAGTAGTTTTATGTACAAACACGATAAATAAAATTTGTGAAACACATTGCTAGCTTTAGTGAGTCTTCTAGATATTTCCATTGGTTCTTCAGTTACATATGTTATCAGGTTATTGATAATGTCGAAATGAATAAAAGGCGGAAATATTTTCTTCGTCCGATGTTTCTTTGAATTTACTTAATCTAAAAAATATTTAACATGTTGCCCCTGATTTGTCAGTGTATGTTTTTTTATCATGAATTTCTGCTCTTGTTTAGGTTTCAGAGATACATTTAGTTTCCCTGAGGTCGTTCGTGTGCTTGTAAATCGACATAAGCCTGTTACAACTAGCTTGTTGCTTCTTGCTTCAGCGGAATGGGCAGACACAATACGGCAGCGTGAGCGGCACCAACGTCACCATCACTGTGTCACCAGTTGACGGTCCATTGAAACTGACCGGCCCAGTGGCCCGTGTGTTCAACTCATCGTGTGACGATCTGCGCCCTCAGGACGTATTTCAGTGGGGAGAGAAGGGTCAGTGTCGGTATTACAGGGGATGTATGATGCCTGGAATTGTGGTAGATAACACATATCTCAAGTACCGTATTTCCTCAAGAAGTTTGCTTGGCACAAATAAGTAAAATAATTATTGTTGGCTAAATAAATGATTTGTTTATACTGCAAGAAATAGTACTTTACATTTATGTCGACCCATGAAGATCCAGGGTAGAATAGGTCTTCAGCAACCCATGCTTGCCGTAAAAGGCGACCATGCTTGTCGTTAAAAGCGACTAACGGGATCGGGTGGTCAGGCTCGCTGACTTGGTTGATGCATGTAATCGTTTCCCAATTGCGTGGATCGATGCTCATGATATTAATCACTGGATTGTCTGGTCCAGACTCGATTATTTACTGACCGCCGTCATATAGCTGGAATATTGCTGAGTGCGGCGTTAAAGAACAAACCAAACCAAATCCAGAAGTTTGAAATACATTTGTATCAACGGTAGTGTTAATGTACACTGTAACCTGATATCTAACCCCAGACCAGAGTAAATTGCTTATTACGCAGTAATCATCTTAGATTTGAGATCACTCTAGAGGTACATGGGCCTAACATGCGGTAAAAGTGCATGTTCCCTTCAAACATACACAGGCAAAATTTTAGAAATGAAATGTGTACATGATTAGAATCTCAAATGTGTACTTCGTGTGCAGAAACCGTTCCCGATAGCAACACTATGTTAGTGCGTTCTACAAGTGCATACAGTTTACACATGGGATATAGATAATGCACCAGCTTGCAGACAAGAGTTCTAAGAGCTTACGGTTTTTGCATTCGAAAGCCGAGGCTACCTTGACGTTTTGTATTTGCAACAGAGGTTTTTTTACATGAGTATTGATTGATAACATCTGGAGTAAAATGATATATGCAATGCCTAGGTTTTGTTTGACTTGATATTTGACATTGACCGTGCCTTACATTTCAGCAAGAGGAAGCTAATGTGTTTTTAAAACATTTTATTCAGGAATCAATAGCTAAACTTAGTTGCCTGACAAGACAACAGTTACTGAATATTTGTATCTCCCATGTATTTTACTACACACAAATCTTTAAAAAACAGAAGTTGTTGTTAACCGTTGTACCTGACTTCAAACCAGACGCGTATTTTTTTTATTATCCCATGAAGCGGTCGTATACATGTAAAATAAATAAATGTTGAGTACAGTACTGTGTGGAATTGATTACGATGTTAAAATAATGAACGTGTTCATTAGGCGAGACATTACAAAACAAAATGCAATTATATATACAAATCAGGTGTTGAAAAACTTCTTTGTATGACTACAAAATATACTTTTTACAGTCGAACGCACCTTTAACTATATCAGAAATATTATGTTTAATGTTATTTTATCTTTAAATATCCAATAAACAGACACAACAAGAGAATCATTTCATCAATATAATTTGCCAATGCAAGATAGAACCCTATCCAGATTATCCGCCGAAACAAGGCCAAAATAGTTTGGAAAATTATATGGACTGACCACTAAATATCAGTGATGGCACCAGGTATTGTATATGTATTTGTTTGTTTTGGGATTATTGTCTTTGAAACGTGAATATTTTGACAGATGATGTAACTGTAAGACTTCGTTAAAATAAATCCAACAGAGATCGGCTGAAGATCGAAAGTACAGATGGTACGAGGTAGAGAGTGAGCACAACAGAAGTCATGTTTTACATGTATATTTATTATGTGAAGAGCTTGCATTGTTCAAATATAATATATCTCTGATGTGTTCTCAAAACGAAGGACCAGGAGAAATATAACTTACATACATATTTTATATGAATATGTATCGTATTATTTTCATGCGTCGACGTTTAACCCTTATAATTATTATGATTACAAAATCATTTAATGTTTGAAAGATTTGACAGTTTTAAGAGATGGTCATCCTTCCAGAATTGTAACGGGCGATATCTCCGATTTTGAGTTATTTTGCAATTCGCCGTTCTCAGTTAGAGGCAAACGGACTGTAATGCTTGCCAGACAGTTTTTTCTTCAAGTTTGGGAAGAGGTTGAAATCTGACGGTGTCAAATGTGGTGACTACAGATGATGTTCAATGATGTTGATGTTGATGTTGACGACAACATTCCTTTGGAATCCCTGAAAACCGAAGCTATCACCTTACCAGCTGTCAGTTCATTCCTCAGAATGTTCTCAATTCTCGTATTGAGAAGAGGCACGCATGGTCCAGTCGTCTAAGGCAACACGATTCGCTGTGCAGAGTTGCGTCCCTTCGGGACGCCGGATACCTATGATTGTGGGTTCGAATCCCGGTTCGCCCCAATTATGTGTCTAGGTTTGTCAGCACCATACCCGTGCTCGTTGGTTTCACCGAAGTGGCAAACGTCTGAGACGTGAATCACTTCGGGCTTTCCTCCAACATTAAGCTGACACGCCTCGACATAACTGGAATAATGTTAAAAGCGGAATTAAACTCAACTCACTCACTCACTCACATGTATGAGAGATGCCTACTGTCTTGGCTGTGTGACATGCGATGAGTACTCGATCATCCATCATCATATGTATTTTATCATCATTTTCCTTAATGGTGGCAGTTGAATGTCTTATTGACTTTCGTTATTGCGGGGGCTGGGGGTATTTGTCATCTTCTGTTAATTAATTTCCTCATATATCGACAGAGACGGCGTGTGAAGGAAACCAAACAGTCCAACTCGATCCAACTGATGAACCGCCGTGTCAAACTTCACGATGCCCGTAAGTTATTTTAAAGAGCAAGTATGTATTCCACACAGTAAGACCTGGGTAGACCAAATCCTCACCTATCCGGACATGTCAATTCACTTCAACATTTAACTTGAACTGAAACAAAAAAGCAACATAAAGTATGAGTTTATGTTTTACCCGGAAAAGACAGCATTAATTTTTATAGATGACAATGAGATTTAAATATATTATCTTGGACGATGTTTCTGCTGAAATTGCAAAGATTAAGTAATCACTTTCGATTTTAGCGTTATTCAATCAACCAATTCTTTTATGACTCGGTAGACCGCCTCCGTGGTCTGGATGTAGAGCGTCCGCCTGGAGAGCGGAAAGTCCGGGGTTTGATCCCCGGCCGTGTCATACCACAAGACGTTAAAAGACGGTACTTGTTGACACCATGTCTGGCGCGCGGCATTAAGGGGCTAAAAAAAGGACTGGTCGGCTCGGAGTCAGTAGTGGATGATTTTGAATAGAATATATGATGAAAACACTATTGAGTCAGTCCTCGCAGAGCAGGTGAAAAGGGCGCAAAACTTCGTCTGTGCAGAGTTGCGTCTCTTAGGAGCGCAAGGATCCGATGGTTGTGGGCGCGAAACACAAACTCGCCCTGTCGTTACTGTGTTGTGGGGTACCCTACAGCCGTAACCTGTGTGTATTGCCGTTCTGTGTCGGCATGGTAAGTCAAAGACATTACTCTGGCACTCGCATGGTCGTGAGCCATTCGCTGAGAGCAGGAGTGACGCCCCTAATTCCCAACATAAACATTCATGTGTCGGCGGCGCACACTCATACAAGCATTAACACAACACAAGGTCTGATACTCTCATATAAACCTCAAATGACGTCATCCTATTGGTGTTAGAGGTTGTGTCTTTCTCAGGATAGCGTGATCTCCAGGCTGCCGAATTAGATTCTATAGAATAATCCAGGGACTTTCTATAGATCGTCCCTCATCCCAGAAACGTTCTATAGAAGTTCCCCGGTCCAAGTGATATTCTTTAGAAAGTCCCTTAGTACCAGAGAATTATTTTGCATTCGAACACAATACATATAACTCACATTACATCGCTAACTTGAGGAACCTGAGACCTTCGTATCTCTAGCTTCGCGATTGAACCACAGAGCTACTATGGCGCTGATGATCTTCACAACTTTCAAGAGTCTATTTTTAAAGTACACAAACGTCAACAAGATATATCTTATATCCTTAGGAAATTAAGGAAACATGAAATTGTTGATATATGTTGTCAAGATTTTTCCTTTGTCTTATAAGACAGACATATCTGTCCATCGGATTCTGTTACAAATGTAAACTCAGGTTGGTGATAAAAGGAGCGTTCAGTTGTCTGCATGCTGCGCGTGGCCTTTCACTGGCACGCTAGCTGTCGTCAAATTCGTTTTATACCCCTACGCTATTGTTTCAGTAAAAGGCATTCTGCTGTTTTTTGTTGCTTTCTTTTGGAATATCTTGGATAAAGACGGTTTATATGACAGATGAAACGGTCGTCCGTGATTTTGTTTGAAAATGTAAAATCCTTCGAACTTCCCTCTCTCACGGTTTTACCTTTTCAACCAAAACCTCGTATTGTGTTTTATCCTCTAATTAAACTTTACTAAGCTTCAGTCCATCTCTGAATACACAGCAAACATGCTTTTCACAAAATGGGAAACTGGAACGATTAATTGATGTCTTCTGTATCTTATTATTTATGTATTCTGTATATTCTGATTTTATCAAGAGGCAACCACGACAACAAAGCTACCATGACAGTATCCGCCATTTTGAATGTTGATTTTGTTGAAATTTTGTAAGGTTTTTGGAAACACGTTTACCTTAAAACACCAAGAGGATTTTACATTCAGCACTAAAGTCATCTGCTAACAGTGTTTGGCTTTTCTCACATGACAAGCAGGCAGGTAGGACTGAAATACTGTCAAAATGCGTTTCACACAACTCAATCATTAATTCCGTGATCTTCGGTTCACTGTCACTTCGTTCGTGTTTCAGGAAATACGACCAATCTCAACCTCTGACGACGAAACAAGCGTGTAAAAAGTTCAGAAGCTGCAACTCAATTATGGGCAAGTGTGACAGAGTGTGGACAAGGCAGAACCCCTACAACGGACAACCTTATTGCAACTGTCGCCGACTGCTGGCGGAGGACGCATCGACGGTCATGTGCCCTAAAGCCAGCATTGACCAGGCGGAGTGCGAATCCCCGAGGAGAAGGGCCGAAGACATGTCCAACCAAAGCCCGTGTTTGTGTCAGTACAGGATTAGAAGAATACATCCATTTCTAAGAAGGTCCCGTGATTCAGGGTGGCAGCTGGATACCCTTAGTGTCACGGGGCCCGCACCCAGAATAGAGCACTGCCCTTGTTCGGTATAGGGAATAATGTAATCCTCAACGTGGGTATCAATGCTGTGGCTTGTGAGGACAGTAATGCCATTACGAACTGAAGTCTATTTCCCTTTGCCTTCATTGACGGTTGAGGGCACGGGTGGCCAAGTCATCTAAGACGCCGCGATTCGCTATGCATAGTTGCGTCCCTTGGGCACGCCAGGAACGTATGGTTGTGGGTTCGAATCTCGGTTCGCCCCGATTATGTTTCTAGGTTTGTCAGCACCATACCCGTGCTCGTGGGTTTCACCGAAGTGGTAAACGTCTAAGACCTGCATCACTTGGGGCTTTCCTCCCACATTAAGCTGACACGCCGTGATATAACTGGAATACTGTTAAAAGCGGCGTAAAACCCAACGCACTCACTCCATTGACAGTTAGGTTAGGCAATAAATTATAACTTAATTTTGATGAGTGAATTTTCTTTTAGAGATGTTTAAGTTCTTAACCAATGTTATCAACAGCAATAATTGTGGATTTGACTTTTAAAAGATAATATCAATATGTGTTACGAAGGTTATTAAATATTAATAAATTATATTATTGATTTAATAAATATTAATCCTCAACGGTGTAGGTTATAGGTGTGTATTTATTAAGGCATAACTTCATAATATCAGCAGGTGACTATATCACTTCAGGTGTGCGTCACATCTGTGCTGGCCCTTATAGCGAGCATCTTCCCTAGGCAAGAGAGTTGACTGACTATAAAAGTCCAGTTTCCACCCTTGCCGAACTAGGCTGGAATTATTGGGCTCGATCGTAGCGCCACCAGTGGCTATTACCAGTTTTGTCCCTTCTAAGCCTCTCCCATGGACCATTCAGATTCCACCTATCGTATCACTTGCGTTTGCTTCACACAAAATGGTGGCGCCCAGTCAAAACGATCTGATCGATAATCAAGATCTATATTGTGCTAAAACGGATCGTACATCGCGAAATGCATCAAATCACGTGAGCACCTTGATTTAAAACATGAAAAGATTTGGAAAATATCTGCTGACAACGAGTTTGCGGTGCACATGCTTTGCAAATCCTGCAATCGACCGAAATCTGCACGACAGTTTACGAACCGGAGTTCGATTTCGGTGCGCGAATTTTATTGGACTCGTTAGTCCAGCCAAAATGTAACTCCATAATACCAGCCTAGTTCGGCAAGGGTGGAAACGGACTTTTATAGTCAGTTAACTCTCTTGCCTCGGGAAGATGTCTAGCGAGTCATAATGGAGGTTGAAACAGTTTTCCTGACACGATCTCTTGACGAAGTCCCGTCACATCACACATCAGTAACAGTTCAGCTTTGAATACTAGCATAATTGTTCCTTTCGCCTTTCTGCAGTGTATCACGTAGTCTGTATATTTGTACATATATCTGCCAAGTGTATTCATAACACAATATGGCTTTACGTGAAGTAAAGCTTACTGTTTTCATAAGTGCTTTACCAATTACCATGAAACGATGGTCGGCGTGTTATCATTCTGATAGTACATATTTTGCACCTTTGTCAAAGGATTCTTGCAATTTTAGAATTTATGCACTATAACTGATTTCTCAAAGAGTAGAATGTGCGGACTAGATTGTTTGAACAAACACAATGTTAGGTATGTTTTACACCTGTCACTTCCGGAGCACATCAGGATGATTTCATTGCGAACAGTACCAATCTCATTAAAATTAGGCCTTAGTTCTCGCTACCGCTTAACAAAGATCTGAAGACATCCCATTAGGGGTCACGCCAGAACGACCTTTCATCCGACTAATCAGAACATCGCTTACCAGATTATGAAAGTGACAGTCGGAATGTGATTTCTGATCATGCAACCTCGAAAACTTTAACACGGGGTATTCCGAACGATAGTTACGGGTTTAACGACCGAATTTATACAATCTAGATCATCTATTAGCCATTCCAGAACGTTCTTTTGTTCAGGTTTCACATTTGTAATCGAGAATTTGTCAAAATATGTTTCGAAGCGCAGTCGCCAATTTGAAATTAGCAAAGTTCGCGTAAGGTCGGTCTGACGTGACCCGTAATGGGATGTCCTCAGATCTTTGTTTAGCGGTAGCGAGAACTAAGATCTGATTTTAATACGATTGGAACAGTACCGACCAAATTAACGCGATTACTAGATGAAGTCCAAGTGAATTTGATTCTTCGCGGTGTCATCACTGATGTTCCCCCAATGTAATCGGTTTCGGCAAATATTCGACTGAATAATATATTTGACGTTTCATGTTATTGAATATTGGATTG
This sequence comes from Haliotis rufescens, assembly GCF_023055435.1. NCBI lineage: Eukaryota > Metazoa > Mollusca > Gastropoda > Lepetellida > Haliotidae > Haliotis > Haliotis rufescens. The sequence continues at coordinate 65,083,911 of NW_025964001.1, read as the reverse complement.
ATTATTTCCTGGCGTTTGGACGTTACACATTTGATGAGTTGAACGAAACCCTAAAAATGCGGACAGCATAGTTCCCTGTGAAATTGCCCAGATTAACAATTTACCGGATAAAACTGTTCTTTGCGTAAAAGGAAATATTCCCCACGAAGCGTCATGTTGTATAGTTCCCGTATATTAAAACTGACATTGTATGCGTTCTGAAGGTAGGCCCAGATCTGTTCTTGTATTTGTAGGAGACAATTTCCTTCTTTCCATATGTAAAAACATGAAACATTTTATGGATAACAAAATCGTTATTGTTCGTATCGACGTTTCAAAGTTACTCCTTGGCCCTCCGTCAGGTGAATACTTATGTGATGTTGGCAGTGTTTATCTGTAAAACGCCAATAGTCTCCACGTCATTGATAGGGTCAAAAGTCTCCACGTCACTGATAGGGTCAGAAGTCTCCACGTCAGTGGTGCTGAGCAGTGTGACGCCACAATTCCAGTGTAGTGATCTATTACGGTACGGCCATATGTTAACTACTTGTCTTATACTTATATGATATTCCCTGTGTTTAAACTGTATATATTTTCTTTACCAGCATGTATATTTCTCTCTTTAATTGAGCACATTTGTATTGTCTTTCTGTATGATTATGCACGTTGTTCATGCTCTTGTCAATAAACCTTTAAAGCAAAACCATGTGTTTGCGCTAACGTAGAATATATGGATGTTGGGAAGGAAGTATGGTGCCATATCGTTTACGTTGGAAATAGTAGTCCATAAGGCAAATTAATAGTCCGATCGTCTATATATATATGAATGTGTCTCAGTCTATGATTTGCAGACTTTGGAACTGGTATCTGCAGACATTTTAATAATCGGCCCAACACAGGGCGCCCAGGTCCAGAACTGATTAGTGAGAGATTAGACTTTACGAAATCGAACCGAAACAGCCAATCAAATCGCTGTTCGCTTGAGTCAGGCCACATAGACCAGACGATTAGAAATCGTTTGCATGCTCTGCAGCCACGAGTTGTATCGCCCTGTCCTGTCAACAGACACCAATGATGTATAGAGCGTAGAAACTGGGTGAATCACGGTTGGTTTCGTGTAACGTCAGATGAGCCCAGATTCACTCCGGACTTTCTGTATAAGCATGGACGTGTACGTAGGCGTCCTAACCAACGTCAGGCGAACGTCAACGTAAGGCCACATAACAGATTTGGCGGTGGGTCTGTAGTGATATGAGGCGGGACCCCAATGACTGCCAGAATGGCACTGCAGATTGTCCGTGGAAGGGTCACTAGAAAGTGCTCGGACACGTGGGACATCTGGGACATGGTCGGGAGACGTGTACGTCAACGTCAAAGGGCACCCACTACGTTAGCCGAACTGGACCAGGCGCTGCAAGAGGAATGGACAAGACTCCTTCACAATGTACTTGAGAGATTGATTCGGACCATGCCATTCCAAAAAACCGAAGTTTGACCAATCGTTGGGCTTGACCCATTATTGGTGAAGTCATTTCAAACGTTCATGTTTTGACTACACATTCCTGCTGTCTTTCTTGGTTGTCTGCACCCTTACAATACACCGGCAACATGTCCTGTTGGTTGTTTACACCCTTACAATACACCGCCAACATGTTCTGTTCGTTGTTTGCACTCTTACAATACACCACTAACACGTCCTGTTGGTTGTTTGCACCCTTACAATACACCGCCAACATGTTCTGTTGGTTGTTTGCACACTTACAATACACCACCAACATGTCCTGTTGGTTGTTTACACCCTTACAATACACCACCAACATGTCCTGTTGGTTGTTTGCACACTTACAATACACCACCAATATTTCCTTTTGGTTGTTTGCACACTTACAATACACTGCCAACATGTTCTGTTGGTTATTTACACCCTTACAATACACCGCCAACATGTTCTGTTGGTTGTTTACACCCTTACAATACACCGCCAACATGTTCTGTTGGTTGTTTGCACACTTACAATACACCACCAACATGTCCTGTTTGTTGTTTGCACACTTACAATACAACACCAACATGTCCTGTTGGTTGTTTGCACACTTACAATACACTGCCAACATGTTCTGTTGGTTGTTTGCACACTTACAATACACTGCCAACATGTCCTGTTGATTGTTTGCACACTTACAATACACTGCCAACATGTCCTGTTGGTTGTTTGCACACTTACAATACACCACCAACATGTTCTGTTGGTTGTTTGCACACTTACAATACACTGCCAACATGTCCTGTTGATTGTTTGCACACTTACAATACACCACCAACATGTTCTGTTGGTTGTTTGCACACTTACAATACACTGCCAACATGTCCTGTTGATTGTTTGCACACTTACAATACACTGCCAACATGTCCTGTTGATTGTTTGCACACTTACAATACACTGCCAACATGTCCTGTTGATTGTTTGCACACTTACAATACACTGCCAACATGTCCTGTTGGTTGTTTGCACACTTACAATACACCACCAACATGTTCTGTTGGTTGTTTGCACACTTACAATACACTGCCAACATGTCCTGTTGATTGTTTGCACACTTACAATACACCACCAACATGTCCTGTTGATTGTTTGCACACTTACAATACACCACCAACATGTCCTGTTGATTGTTTGCACACTTACAATACACCACCAACATGTTCTGTTGGTTATTTACACCCTTACAATACACCGCCAACATGTTCTGTTGGTTGTTTGCACACTTACAAACTCTATTGCGGGTATATTGTTCACACACAAAACAAAGTAGTTCCAATTCCATAAAAAAATCACAAATTATTTTTAAACAACAAGAGTTACTTATAATAATTTTACATCAGACATGAATTACTTTTTTCACCCGACATTCACCTCAAAGAAATGACCAAATATGTACAACGAATGTTGACGTACATACGGAGATCGACTTTTACAAAATGGCATGTATCAGTATGCAAGATTTTTCATGGGGACTTTCGTTCATTCAGGGATCGTAAATACATAAATGAATCATGTAACTAATCAGAAACATTCTGACAATATACGTATTATTTGTTTTTATGTTTTTCTTTGTAACTCAGAGAAATAGTCGGAAATGCCGATAAATACCGTTGCCGTGTGTGATATTGCGTCAGTCTTGGCGTTACGCAGGACGGAAGCCATGACAATTTGTGTTGATTTTACCAAATCATTGTAATGTATCTAATTTCAATTCCCTAATTTCAACTACGATACTCTTCCCATGCATAGTCTAAAACAATCGAGCCATTGCGTTCAACGTCTAGATAAATTTATCTCTCAAATTAGGAGAAAATGCTTCGCAGCGTAAAATCTGAATTGTGCTTTGTTTACATTTCAAACGTGCAGTTTTCGAGCACAGCGTTTCTTTTTCACACCTTAATTATTGAACTTGAGTTCATCTAGACAGTTTATAGACTAATTGGTGACAAATACCATTTATCATTTGATTCTAAATGTACGAGGAATTCAGGTATATACGTATCACAGAGTTTCAAATATGCTTGGTGGAAAAGGCGTCTTATAACTGGCATACGAGATTTTGTAAACAATGTCCAAGTTCACTTCGGCGTTCGTGTTCGCTTATTTTTCAAAACATTCTAATCGATTCTATGGTTATCGCCGACGCTTCAAAATGATCATTGATAAAAATACCCAGATACCCGTGATCAGTACAGTGATCACTAATATGCTATATTTGAAATGCAATTTTCTGAGTAGATATCCGATATTTTGATTTTAAAACATTCACTAAAAACACCGTAATGGTAATTTAGTAATGTGTAAAAAATGGCGAGGTTTACGAAGTTCCAACTTTTCAGTGGTCATTTGCTTAATATGACAGTACATATCATAGAACAGGGAATTTCCCACAGAACTGAAAACTTGCAGTGAATTCGGGTTCGTGATGTGTCAGCAATTTTATTCGAGTTCAACGTGAGGGTTGAAGAGGAGGGACATATATGTCCCTCTGGCATCCACAGGTTAATGCGAATATATGAATAAGTGTATGAATCAAACATTGTGTAAATAGGAATGTTAATAATATTGTCCAATATCAAGATCGTGTTAAGCATGGGGATCGAGACAGCAGCGAAATGTTCAACACGGGGATTCCCCATGAAAAGTAGTTCGGGTCAAAAATCGTATAAACGTAAATAGGTGAAGTTTATACTTTGTAAACGTCACGTTTTGAAGTTCGTTGAAAAATGAACAGGTCATGTGAGCAGCTAATAAACCAATCAAATCACCGAAATTCCTATAAACTTTAAAATACGAATTTATTAAAGGTTAAAGTGTGATATGTCACATGTGCAGTTAGTTCAGAGCAATGCGGGTAAATTGATGTGGCTGTCACGACGTTATACACATCATAGAGGTGTGTTGATTGAAGAGCAGTCTCGGACCGCAGTCTCCTGAGTTAAGTCCAAACGGTTTGAAAACTCTTCCAACAGCTAGTGTTGCAGATCGTCTTTAATCGTCCAGGCTTTCACGGGACTACTGACTTCCATCATATAAGAAATCTCTGATTAAATGAGAGCCAATTGTACAATTCCAACTTTGTCCACTATTGAAAAGGTCAACGCCAGAGAACAACCATCCTCGTACATCTACTCGTGTGTAAGAATATATTAGCTATGGCACCAGGTATTCCCAGAAAGGTGAGCGTATCCTGCCCAATTCAAGGGGTAGCACCCGTTATCAACACACGCAAAGACAAAGAAATGTCAAGTGTTCAGGCGAATAAACCGGAAATATATAGTAAAAATGAAAATAGGGAATGCAACGGACATAATTTTGGTAAATTCAACTTTGGAAATGTCCTCCACATGTCTGCCGTAAAACCTTTTGAAGGCCTTAGTAAGGCCTTAATGGCTTACGCTGTAATACGTTGTGAAATACGGACGGCAAGGGCTGAATCTGCTGGAAAATTGCTCGACAAAAAGAAAAAGATGAGCATTGTTAATCTGAATTCAACCTCCTTGTCACACAGACTTGTATTGTCACTTTAAGCATAGATCCAAAATTAAAACAGATGAGTCGGATATTTCTCCTATATTCCTAGTTCAGCTCTTTGTAGTCTTCCTTACTGATCAAACGCGAAATAAAAGGCCCGTGCGAGTATGAGCACTCCCAACTCATGCAATGTTTATCATACTATTGCAGTTGTCATATCTAAGTTGCACACGTATTACAGTTGTGAGATATATTTTCTTCCCCGGAATATAGAATTCCTACCTGAATTCGGTATTAAGGTGATGACTGATACGTCATCAGTTATGACGTAGTCTCTTCAGATTGTATGGCGTGCTGAAAGAGATATAGATTCTGAAGTTAAATGATTTAGGTGGACTGCATGTATATTCGTTTATGAAAAGGGAAAAAAGAAACGGTGAGAGCACACATCCTTGTCCGATCCCGGTACTGACGCACACATTATACCCTTAATATTGTATCTGGTGCGGCTGCACCTGCACGGCTGTTATCCTCTTAAATGCGTAAAATAAAAATAAATCCTTAAAAAGATGATTATCCATCGGGTATTTGAGCAACTATTCAAGGTACATTCCGACACATTCACTTAATTTTATGAAGATAATAAATAGAGATATGAAACGCTAACAGCGTTATTTCTACGCTTCAATGCCTTGTGTCTCTACGTGGAGGCAATATCTGATGTGTTAACTGCGATTCGTTTGACAGTCGGCACATCTGTCACCAGATCTGTGTATATTGCTATTTCACCGTACGCGTGTACTACATTCCACGTCGGCCGTACACAGTTGTACTGATGCTTTGCATCAACTGTCGCGCCAGCATGAGGCACAAAGTCAAAGTCACGACCTTTTTCTTGACCGTTCTAGGAACTTTATATTCTTGTATTTCAATGCGCAAATCTTCCAGGTTGCATTTGGCAGAATTGAAGAATGTGTCCCAAACATCTGAGACATTACTGGCTTCAACAAAAGTTGTGTTGGAAGAGAGTTACTACGAAGACAATAATTCACGGCTTTTGTTTGCAAACGACTTAGAGGACAGCATCAAGGCTGGAAGACATGACGGAGATTACTGGAGAGACCTCAATGTGCTGAACACGGTAGGTATAGTCAGTTGGCCAGGGGTGAAAAACAAGATTTTCCCACATTTTCCTGTATACCTTAAACCTTTTCTATTGCATAAAGGAGGTATCTGTACACAATTTCCATTGGGTAGTAAGCTTGCAAGTGTGTGCAGGAATTTTCAGGGGGTCAAAATTGCATAAATTGAAGGAAAAATGCATAATTTGACAAAATTGGCTGTAACATTTTATTAAGTCATTAAACTATCCAAATTATGTCTTTGATTACAGGTAATATGTTCGTTTATCTGAATTTGGCAAACATTTTGTTTCATTTAACTGTTATTCTAAATGTCAATGGAAACATTGGTAAAAATCATGTTTTTTTACTTCATTTTCAAATCTTGTGAGTAGGTAAAACACTAATTCCATTGAATTGTGACAACAAAACCACTATAACTGGGTATTTAAATCTGCCTCAACCATTGTACTATCCTATACAAAAAACAAAATGAAAATATATTACATCGGGGTTGAGATATTGTATACAATGTTACCCAACCCCCCAAAGACCAATTTTGACGAAAATTGCTTATTGAGATATTGTGGTAGATGCTGCTGCTGTAGTCGATGTGTGGGATAATTGCAACAATGCTTAAAAACACCAAAATAGTAAACTCATAAAGAAAAATGATGTTTCAAGTTTTTCTGTGAGCATTTATGGTGGCCATCTTGAATTTCAAGATGGCCGCCATTTTGACCTGTTTTCAAAATCAAGATCTTATATAGTTCTTCAACATGGTCATGTAATATATCATATGAAAGCTTTTCACATTGTCTTTTCAATGATGTACATCATTCACTGACACCTGTGGTAAATTGATCCCCAACAATGAAAAAAGGAAATATTGAAAGCTAATTTCTCTCGCGACTTCAACCCATACCCAAATTTAGATTTAAATTAAAATGGACATATTTTCACTCAAAATAGTAGATATACTGCACTTTTGTCTGAGCATTTCACTGGTATATAATTTGAGTGAAGAAACAAACATGAGAATACTTGTAGTATTATGAAGTATTAAAAATAAAATGTGAAATACTGTCATCTCTAGTCACCGAGTCATCTGGAGAGGTAGGTAAGTTGTTTCTGTTAGGCATGACATATCACAACTACATCCAAAGGAAAACATCCCATGATGTTCTCGGCGCAGCTACACCTGAATGAGGAGCATTTACCTGTTGTGCATTTACATGTGAGCAATTGTAGACACAGTGCTGGCATTCGTTTCTTGGTCATTCGGATGGGTTCTATGACATCGCCTGTAGACGTCCACCTATACTCTTTTGGTGGTGGAATGTCAGCCCCTCCTTTGTGGGCAGAACACCACGTGATGCACTGGTGCTAACATCTGAGTAGAGGTTGTGTGGTGGGAGTTCCTCTAGGTCTCAAACTCTGTGAAACATGTCAGCTGTAAGTGTATTAATGCTAGTTGCAGTCGATGCTGGATTGTACACTTTGATGACAAGTGAGTCTGTCTCTTTCATGTTGAAGGCACCAGTTTCTTCTGTTGGTTGCAACAAATCTGATTGTGCGATAAATATGTTCCCGGTCCACAACCTGTGACCGCATGGAATGCTGGTCGAGCTGCTACAACATCTGAGAGAATGCGAGATTGATGTACATAATCAACTGATATGCACCCATTCATATCTGAGCAGAAAACCGATGTTTATGACGTTTCAACTGTACTAACACATCAGTGTCTCGGCTGTGAATGACACTGTGGTCGTATCCATTGCAGGTGGCATCCATGACATTGATCACCATTCGTGTATCTGCCTCTTCATGTGTTGACAGCAGATTTGGCATTGCTTCAGATTGATCTATGGAAGAACGAAAATCTAAACTAAGCCACTTTTCCGCTGGTGGCCAACTGACTAACTACCATGCATCTATTAAGCACTCAGTTACTCAGTTGCAGTATGCACATTAGTCATCATGATTTGAAATAAGAGATTTACCCATATTATTCTGCCCCTTATAACATGTGTCCCACCATTAAGTGCTCTGAGTCATCATAGGTGTTGTTTAATTCATTGATCCATCATTTCTTACAGAATTCTGAGACTCATGCTCTTAAAATAGTAGTAAATTACAGAGATTTGTCCCAACAAACAACAAATCATACTGACTACCCCACAAAATGTGTATGATACATAAATAGATGTAAATCATAGTTACATCTTCTTGTTTTAGTAACATTATATTTGTTTTAATTGACAAATTATTTCCCATACAAACCCACACACTATCCTGCTATAGCCATGTATCCTGATTTTCATTCAACAGTACTTCAAGACACCTTTAGTATAAAGTATATGTTGTAGATATTATTATCATATAGCAAATATGAATTTAGAAAGTTTATCATCAAATCTTCTGATGGTTTAATAAATGCAAATTGAATCCCACAATCATTCCATGTAGATAAATGTATTTATTTATGTTATTTGTTTTTGCATATAACAGATTATACTGACATATGTTACAGTCAGTGTCTATAATCAGGCCCAATATGTATATTTACTGAAAATTTCAGTCAATTTGTTTATTGACTAATTCACTCAGGCAAGGTGTATTTTTTCTTAATTTTTTTTCATTTATTATTGCCTGAAAAATAGGACTGGATTTTAGACAGACTGACTGAAATGAATTAGACTGCATAATTTAATCTCCTCAATTTAATTTGAATCTATTTGATCTTGTGAAGATCAAAGTAACTTATGTAAGATATTAAAAATGTTTTCACAATGAAATTGATTGATTCTCCAAACATGAAAGAATACCAGAGGCCTTTTTTATGTTGCTTATCTTTATTGGCATAATATTAAGTTCAGAAACAGATGACTGCTAAAAAGTCATGCACGTGTAATCAAATACAGGTGCATATAGGGTCCTTCGTGTCTGAACATTTTTTTTTTCTATTTTGTAAAATTTTAAAAAGGCCAAAATAATATATATCTTTCATTGGTAGTATTGAAATATAATCATGGTAGTATCTGGCAACAAACCGCCACCATTCATACATAAAATCATTTTATACAACATACATCAATTAATTATTAAAAAAGATTTCAGTGATTTCCATTTCTTTTATTTTGAACATTGTATTTTGATATCGAGTTGATGACATAATTTTACAGTGCCTGTTTCTCTTACAATTTCTTGAAAACATTTCTCATTGTTCTCAGTTATATATCTGACAAATACTGACAAATACTGTGTTGCTGTCAATATTCACAACACTTTACGTTGCATAAGACCTTCACATTTCGCGTACCGCTGTACAAACTGAATTGCATGCATATGATGTAGCCTGTTCGGCGATATAGGAACGTATACAAAATCTACTTAATTTTTAAAAGTGTGATATTCATACATCAAGGCCAACACTTTCAGTACCGATTGCAAAACGTCAACAAAGCAACCTGGAATGAACGATCAGCTGATCTCACCGCTTCGAACGCCTATCTAGTGGTTAACTATACTATATAATCAGTCGTGGAACATGGAACATTTATTTCCGGGCATGACAATAGATCAATCATTGTTTAGGCGAAAAGATATGCTGTCCACACACAAGCGTGACCGTTGCCGATAGAGGTGAAGGTTATACTAGTTAACTGTCTATAGGCGTCATAGTAACATGTAGTGCTCGTATCGCGCATACCACATGCGCCGTCAGTTTAAGGTTGGACCGTCCGGATCAGCGCACCTAGCGGGTTAGTGAAGGGAAGATAAATTGAAAAAGATCGCCCATTCTTTATCGTGCGGATATAACGTGCGCTTTCCGACACTATGCTGAGAGAGCTGACGAGGACATGAAGGTTATTTTTTTGTCAAAAATAATCCCCCTTCTTAATACTTTGGTCATATAAGGTGTGTACCAGCTATGAACATATACTCGAACAATCACGATTGCTACACAGTAGACCAGGTAAAGTTATCGATTTAATATTGACTAATGTTGCTACCACTGTGGACAAGGTATGCGTCTAGGAACGCTGCAAATTCATTCATGAGATTGTGCTTATCACTTAAAATAGTTCACAAAATAAATACCCGTTTCAAAACATATCTTTCCCATCCAACACTTTAATGTAAACATAAACGTTAACAATGGAATATAATACATTCAATGTGAACGTTAAACAAGTATTATAGGTAAAATGCATAGCATTTTTACAGCATGTTATCTAAAATCTGCGGGCAACTGTAACGTGATAGCAGTCCGCCTTCCCCTAACCACGGGCTGCTATCAATTCTATTGCTATGTGACGTCATTATCGTCACGTTTCTTGTTTGTGACGTCATCCTAAATTATGTTCTATGACGTTTCTATTTGTAAATCAGTTACCTCCGTTGTAAGCTTTCTTTCTCAATATTTTTATTGACAAAGTCACGAACGCGGTTTCTTCGAAAATTAATGTCTTTGCACATCACAATTAATGATATTAAAATACAAATCGAATGACGAATTTCTGTACAAGAATTGACATGTTAAATATGTTACGTGCGGTTTTGGAAAATCCAAAATGGCTGTTACTTGCGGAATACGGACTCATATTAGGTCAGTAACAACCATCTTGGATTTTAACTGACGGTATACGAGCTCATATAGGATTAATAGTTCTACTCTCTGATTGGTCAATCTCACTTTGAGGCATAATAATGTTGCTTGACGAGGGCCCATTATCACGCCCGTTGTTAGGTGACGTCATATTGATTTTTCAATAGTGACGTCATCTGGTTTGTTCGATGACGTTTTCACATTTGTAAAAGTGGGTCAGTTATATTCGTTGTGTGTTGATTACAGTAAATGCTTTAAAAGCGATATTGTTGCTAATTTTTATTTGATGACAAATTCTATTCATTTTAGCTTTTATAACGGCAACTCTTTTGGTCAGGGCATTATCGTTTGCAGAAACGCTGTCTCTTTTCAACTGCCCTCCTTCGTCGTGCAGTTAATGGAAGAACTCGGTCTTCTGCAGATGCTAATGCCCTAAAAATTGAGTAACCCTTATAATAGTGAGTTAAAGAAGAAATGGTGCAAATGATTATGTAAAAACGAAAGAAAAGTAGTTTTGCACCATCATTTAGGACAACGATGTAGAGTGCAAATGGTGATGCCATTAACAAAATTGGATCTTCTTATGGTTATTACATTTATACTACGACGTGACCTGTAGTGGGATGACCTCAGATTTTTGTGTAGCAGCAGGCACTAAGATTTGATTTAAATGAGATTGGGAATTTACTGAATAGTTGTATTTCCATACCCAACTCTTTCGCGACTCAACAGCAGCAGTCAACTATCGTAAAAAAATTACCAAAATTTTTGTGTGACATTTCTAAGGGCAATGAAATCAATAATTAGTCTGAAATGATCAGTCACACAACCTTATATTGCTGATATCTTCAAATCCAAACATGTTAATATATTAAATACTTGATTCTCTGGTTTTCATTTTGCTTTGATAAATACATCAGCATGCAAGAGTCGTTGATTGTAGAGAGGTACTTATTTGACCTGACAAGTTTTAACTTGGGAGCCCTTGGTATTGATGCTGTCCTATTGTAACCATTGCAAAGCAAAATATTTCAGGCAAACGTCTCAGCAAAACTGACAAACATTTATATCATGAATATTAATATTCGTAACACAATTTGGTTGTAAACACGTTTAGATTATGAACATGTTTGGGTTTTAAACAATTCCAAACATGTTTAGTGATCACAACAACGCTTTAATTATCGGATAAGGAATAAACACGTTCTTCACAACAGTATAACTTATTAAAACGTCTTCTGATGAAATTACATAAAGTATCTTCAGGCCAAATCGGACTGAACACAGACCAAACACATCTGATAGAGACTATGTTGAGAATGTGGAGGAAAAGGGCTTCACTTTGGGCAACGTGCTTGCTTTAAATAGCAAGAGCTGTGATACTATAAAGTGGTATTTAGGTAGATATAATATTAGTCCATACTATAAACACATTTGATGATACATCTTTGAGGTTTAAGATGATTTTGACGGCCCGGGCCAAGACGGAGCAAACGCATGTGACAGGTTTTCTTAAGAAAATGAAGTAAAATGGCTTGACTATAACGGACCAGTTTTCTTTAAATGCGATGTACTGTGACACTGAAAAGGGGCATTTAGATAGATATAATACCATCCTATAGATGTAAACATATTTGATGATACATATGTGACGTTTACACTGACTGCCCGGGCCAAGTCGGACCCATCTCTTGTGAGACTATGTTGAGGATATGGAGAAATGAGATTCACTTTAACCAACGTGTCTGCTTTAAATACGATGAACAGTGACATTGTAAAGTAATATTTACTTAGATATAGTGACATGCTATAGGTTATAAGTGCTATGCCTGACAGGTGGAAATTTGTATCACGATAGTTGGAAGTTTTGGAGACGTTTCAAATCCAATTTCGTTTAACGATTCTTCTTTTACATGTAAGCTAACTCAGCCACGCCCATAAACAGCTAGACTTCCTGATTTTCAAGCGATTAACTTGTAAAGGCGTTAAGATGATGTGGCATTCCGTAATTAGTACGATGTTCTAGTATAAGCATATACACTTAGACAGATATTTACTATGATAACGATCCAGGGATAAATAAACGCAGGTCGGGTTGCTATTATTTCCTTGGTTACAGATAATAGTTAATTATAAGTTGACTTTTTTTAACACTTTTTCATAAGATGAAAGAAATATTGGTGCAGGAACAGACTAGCATTTAACAATAAAACCGTCATGCAATCGCGTTACTCAATAGACACTATAAAAGGTGCCATTTTTAACTATGTATTTCTCAGTTTATGATATCAGTAAATCATTTATTGATTCAAAAGAATGAATTAATATCACAAATTCGATTTATGATGTCATGTTATATTTATTGATATCGCATAATCGATTTTTAGATAAAAGTAAAATAATTTATTACATCATATAATGTATTTTAGCATATAAACAATCGAATTTGTAATATTATAAAAATCAAACGTAGTTTTTCATATCACAAATTGTTATAGTTATATTCGCTAGAGTGTTTTGTATTTGGGCGCGAGCATATCGGTAGATATATATTTATTTGCATTCCTCCTACTCTACTGGGTGAATGCTTGTTACTCAACGTTTGGTGTTTTGCAGGGTGTCCTTCTCGCTAAAATAAAGCAATACTGACCACATTAATTGTTAATGGTGGTTATATATCTTTAGCCTCTGTCTCCATGACATTAGGCCCATTTTTGAATAGTTCGTGTACATAGATAGATTATCGTAACATTCACATCTATAGTTATATTCAGATGATGTCTGTGCATGTATGTAATCATGGCGAACGTCTTCTCATATTTGATAAGTTTTCCTCCTGGCTATTCTGGGAATATAAGCTTTAGGATTACAGATGTATCGGTGTATTAAAACGCGATTTGAATATTATTATTTACTATCTTACTTACTACATGCTTTACATGAGGCGTTTCATGTTTACATGTCACCACAAATTACAATTATTGCTTGTGAGTCCAACACAATTGACAAATACTCGAAAACATACTATTGATGTACGTTGAAAAGAATATAAATTGTAAATGACACAATGATGTATCAAGGATCGAGTAGAAGATATATTGACAGTAGCGCGTGGAGTTTATGCAACAGACCTGTGAAACAGCACTACTCTATATGCCATTTCAACTGACACAGTCAAAGCTCAATGTTTACCTCTTCTAGCGGCCATTATCCAACGGCCATCTTGCCATCTTATACCCAAACCCGCGCTCACGTCTACAGGTCTCTTCCTGCTGTAAGGCAATTAGTAGAGTGAGTGAGTATGGTTTTACGCCGCCTTTAGCAATATTCCAGCGATATCACGGCGGGGGAACCAGAAATGGGCTTCACAGGCAATTAGTAGAACCCTCTCCCTCAGATGTATCCTCCATGATATAACCTACTCTCATTAAGTAAATGCTGCCCTTTCTCAGCGTCACGGCTACCGATTTGAGACAAAGAGACCCATGCATCATAAAGAAATTAGGGTCCAAAAAAACAATGCTCCATCAAACCTCACTGGAAGTCGTACAAAAGACGTTTAATGTCAAGTCACACAAACTTTTCAAAGACAATAACATTTTCCAGGAGCATGTATTCTCTTAACACCATCGCAAAAGATCACGTAGAAGCCAATGGTCGTATAAATAAGGTAGAACAGATTGATCACAACAGATTTTCCAACAAAATCACATCTAAAAAAGAGACATCAGCAGGGACATCATTAAATCGTCAGAATATAAAAAAAATGCTCTCCTTGTTACCACTTCAAATCTCAGCTGAACATGGTTCGCTAGTCACGCCAAAGACCCGTGTTCGATTCCCGACATTGGTACAAAGTGTGAATCTCATCTATGGTATCCCCCGCCGTGATATTGCTGGAATATTGCTAAAAGCGCCGTGAAACCATACTCACTCACTCACTTACTATTCATGTTAAACTGCGGCATTGAATGTCAGTGGATTAGCACTGTCGTCCTTGAATGTTACACATTTCTGTTTACACTAATGTCGTCCTATAATGCCACAATCTTCTGTTAACATCACTGCCTTCTCTGAACACTCACCATCTTCTGTTGACATCATTGTCTTCTCTGAACACTCACCATCTTCTGTTGACATCATTGTCTTCTCTGAACACCACCATCTTCAGTTAGCATCACTGTCATCTCTGAACACTCACCATCTTCTGTTGACATCATTGTCTTCTCTGAACACCGCCCTCTTCTGTTGACATTATTGTCTTCTCTGAACACCACCATCTTCAGTTAGCATCACTGTCATCTCTGAACACTCACCATCTTCTGTTGACATCATTGTCTTCTCTGAACACCGCCCTCTTCTGTTGACATCATTGTCATCTCTGAACACTCACCATCTTCTGTTGACATCATTGTCTTCTCTGAACACCACCTCTTCTGTTGACATCATTGTCTTCTCTGAACACCACCATCTTCAGTTAGCATCACTGTCATATCTGAACACTCACCATCTTCTGTTGACATCATTGTCTTCTCTGAACACCGCCCTCTTCTGTTTACATCATTGTCTTCTCTGAACACTCACCATCTTCTGTTGACATCATTGTCTTCTCTGAACACCACCATCTTCAGTTAGCATCACTGTCATCTCTGAACACGACCATCTTCTGTTGACATCACTGTCATCTCTGAACACTCACCATCTTCTGTTTACATCATTGTCTTCTCTGAACACTCACCATCTTCTGTTGACATCATTGTCTTCTCTGAACACCACCATCTTCAGTTAGCATCACTGTCATCTCTGAACACGACCATCTTCTGTTGACATCAGTGTCATCTCTGAACACTCACCATCTTCTGTTGACATCATTGTCATCTCTGAACACTCACCATCTTCTGTTGACATCATTGTCTTCTCTGAACACTCACCATCTTCTGTTGACATCATTGTCTTCTCTAAACACTCACCATCTTCTGTTGACATCACTGTCATCTCTGAACACTCACCATCTTCTGTTGACATCATTGTCTTCTCTGAACACCGCCCTCTTCTGTTGACATCATTGTCATCTCTGAACACTCACCATCTTCTGTTGACATCATTGTCTTCTCTGAACACCACCTCTTCTGTTGACATCATTGTCTTCTCTGAACACCACCATCTTCAGTTAGCATCACTGTCATATCTGAACACTCACCATCTTCTGTTGACATCATTGTCTTCTCTGAACACCGCCCTCTTCTGTTTACA
Source organism: Haliotis rufescens (assembly GCF_023055435.1). Taxonomy (NCBI): domain Eukaryota; kingdom Metazoa; phylum Mollusca; class Gastropoda; order Lepetellida; family Haliotidae; genus Haliotis; species Haliotis rufescens. The sequence continues at coordinate 65,067,926 of NW_025964001.1, read as the reverse complement.
TCATTGTCTTCTCTGAACACTCACCATCTTCTGTTGACATCATTGTCTTCTCTGAACACCACCATCTTCAGTTAGCATCACTGTCATCTCTGAACACGACCATCTTCTGTTGACATCACTGTCATCTCTGAACACTCACCATCTTCTGTTTACATCATTGTCTTCTCTGAACACTCACCATCTTCTGTTGACATCATTGTCTTCTCTGAACACCACCATCTTCAGTTAGCATCACTGTCATCTCTGAACACGACCATCTTCTGTTGACATCAGTGTCATCTCTGAACACTCACCATCTTCTGTTGACATCATTGTCATCTCTGAACACTCACCATCTTCTGTTGACATCATTGTCTTCTCTGAACACTCACCATCTTCTGTTGACATCATTGTCTTCTCTAAACACTCACCATCTTCTGTTGACATCACTGTCATCTCTGAACACTCACCATCTTCTGTTGACATCATTGTCTTCTCTGAACACCACCATCTTCTGTTGACATCATTGTCATCTCTGAACACTCACCATCTTCTGTTGACATCATTGTCTTCTCTGAACACCACCATCTTCTGTTGACATCATTGTCATCTCTGAACACTCACCATCTTCTGTTGACATCATTGTCTTCTCTGAACACCACCATCTTCTGTTGACATCATTGTCATCTCTGAACACTGCCCTCTTCTGTTAACATCACTGTCATCTCCAAACACCACCGTTGTCTTTTTAAGAACACCAACGTCTTCTGTTGTTATCATTTTCTTCTCTGAACACCGCCCTCTTCTGTTAACATCACTGTCCTCTACAAACACCACCGTTGTCTTTAAACACCACCGTCTTCTGATGACATCGTTGTCATCTCTGAACAACGCCCTCCTCTGTTAACATCACTGTCATCTCCAAACACCGCCGTTGTCTTTAAACACCAGCGTCTTCTATAACCACCCGTTTCTTTAATCATCATCTTCATCCTCCCTAAACTGCAGCACCACTGTCCCCATTCAAGCTCCTCACTTTTGATGCTGATATTTTTCAAAATAATTCATTTCAGATAATACCAGAGACACTCCAAACAATGAGGAATCCATGCTGGTGGGAAAATCACCCCGGCGAAACTACTTGTGACAAGTTGAGACTCATGAACAAGGCATTGAAACTGCCTGGTACCCAAGAGAATGGGCCAGTTCTGAGGTGTTTGCCGTATTTCTATCTCATTGGTCAAGCAAAATGTGGAACCACAGACCTATTTACAAGAATCACCCAGCATCCTAGTATACTGTCACCCATGACAAAGGAACCATTTTGGGTTTTTCCTCTACGATTCCGTGAGTATTCAGTCGACTGAGTGAGTGAGTGAGTGTGACTACGGTTAAACGCCGCTGTTAACATTATTCCAGTTATATCACGGCGTGTCAGCTTAATGTTGGAGGAAGGCCGAAGTAGTGCAGGTCTAAGACGTTTACCACTTTGGTGAAACCCACGAGCACGGGTATGGTGCTGACAAACCTAGAAACATAATCGTGGCGAACCGGGATTCGAACCCACAATCATAGGTTTCTGGATTGCCCAAGGGACGCAACTCTGCACAGCGAATCGCGGCTCTTTAGACGACTGGGCCACCGGTGCTCCCGCTTGCAGTCAAGGTATTTGGTACATATTTTATGAGCAAACATCTGTTCTATCAACTGCTGAATATATACTGAGTGAGTGAATATAGTTTAACGCCGCCTTTAGCAATTTTCCAGCAATATTATGGCGAGGGGCACCAGGAATGGGATTCACACATTGTACCCATGTAGGGAATCGAAACCGGGTCTTCGGCGTGAACCACTGCCCCCTGAATATATAAGATCGATATAAAAATGGCATGAGCAGTACACAACAAAATAGGGAAGAATGACCTCAATAGACAACACATTCAAGAAAAATATGTTAAGTAAATTGCTTTTCGTCATGTGGATAGTGTCCAACGATAATTATGTGGGATGCGTTCCAACAAAGTGTTTGGTTTTACGCCGTTTTTATCCGGGGTAGAATAGTTCTTCGGCAACCAATGCTATGACTATGGCTGTCGTAAGAGGATCGGATGGTGAGGCTCGCTTACTTGGTTGAAGCATGTCATCGAATCCCAACATTAAGTGTTGACATCATGCATTGTAACCATGTAGGGAATCGAATATATGTATGTACTCCTATTGAACGCGTAGTTTCGGCTGCCCAAGCGGAACGTGTTTCACTTTTTCGCATTTTCTGCAATAAAACCGTTACGTGGATATGTATCACTTTCTACATTAAGCATGGTGTGTGTGGACGATGTGTTTTGCGGCGACTAATTTGAACTTGTATTTGTATTTTTTTGAAATTGCGTTTTTAAATTTTGAAGTTTCATTTTGACGTCAGTTTATTATCAAAGAAGGTCTTTCTTTATATTCACAGAAAGTATTTGTGGCAAGCTCAGTTGTCTTTGATGGGCATTTAGGTGTAGGATAAAAAAAAACAACTTTTTTTCATGATATTAAAACCCAAACCCAATGGGAATAAAATGTTTTATTTAACTTATAAACCGAAAAGAAATTTTATAAAAAAAAATACGTTTCAAACATACTTTCCATGAGCCTTAGGAAACAGGGTAAAATATCCCCCTCTGACGTACATTTACATGTGAGGTGAAATGGTATTTAACGTCGCGTCAAAGATTATTGCACTGATATAGCGACATGCAGGCACGTGTGTGTGTGGCTGCTTGTACTAGTCCGGACTTATGCCGATTTATAGTGCCAGCACACTGAAATACTATGCCGCAGTTTAACATAAATACCCCACTCAGACACAGTATACTGACTCCGAGCCGACCAGTCCTTGTTTCAAGCCCCTTAATGCCGAGCGCCAGACAGGGTAACAAAATACCATCTTATAACGTCTTTTGGAATGACGCAGACGAGGATGGAACCCGGGACCTTCCGCTCTCCGGGCGGACGCACTACCACTAGACCACGGAGGCGGTCATCATGTACATGTAAATGAACGAGAGATTCATTAAAGCATTGCCATTTTATCAGCGCCTCTGTAGCCTATCGGTTCAAACACTGGGCTGCAGATGCAAAGATTGCTTTAGAAAACATTTGTCATTTAATTTTGCATCATTCCGCACATTTCCGAACGTACTTTGTGTTCAAATTCAATCAATCAATCTTTATTCAAGCACTTAAGAGGCCCCAGGACTATAGTACATGTGACAGAGATGTTGTCACACAATTTTTACTATTATTTACAAATTTGGTTCTGTATAACAGTACGTGGAATATATACATGGCTACATTTTGTATTATTAATTTATCTAGACTGTATAACAATCGCGATATTTCACAATATTTGGATCATTAAAGTGGTAGAATATATATATTTTTTCTCACAGTGGAGTACAATGGACATACAAGTACAAAGTGATATTCATCCTCTATATCCTGGCTAGCACACATTTTACATAATCGTTCTGACCTTGGAGTATTTGTGTATCTCCCACTCTCGATGCATAAATCATGGAATGAACATCGAAATCTTGCCAGTGAATTGCGGTATTTCTTTATATTTGCACAAAACAGATATTGTTTAGTGTATATATGAGTTTTCAACTTTCTTAAATATACAAATTTATGCGATGTCAACGAAAATGACAACGATTGCAGATAAATATCTTTTAGCCTCTGTAGGAAAGAATTGGTAAATACACTTTCAGATTGTATAAATTAATCATACCAAACATTTCCAAAACCACTATTGAATAACTTTTTTTTCACATCAGTTACCCAATTAGTCTTTCCATTCGTGACGTTTTACATCATCGTATTGTAACATTTCTAAGGGTATCTCTATAAATTCATTTTAAGGAGTTTCAGCCAGTACTTCATGAATTTCAACTGTGAATATATAAATAGAGAAAACCTACCACATTCTCCATAAACCATTGCGCTAGATGTGTTGGGTTTTACACCAAGAATTTTTTTACATGCAAATAAGTGGATTATATGAAAACATATCTAGCAAAAGACATTCATATGTTACAGTATCACCGGACATTATATTTCGAAAATCGCGGGGATATTATAATATTCCCGTACATAACTAGAACAATAGGATCACTGAAGTTTCATAAAAGTTGGAAAAACATGAGGACATGGGTTTTATGGATAACATGTTCTTTATTGATTGTAACTACGTTTATGGTTTACTTCAGGGAAATGATGAGTGAGTGAGTATAGTTTCACGCCGCTTTTAGCAATATTCCAGCAATTTCACGGCGAGGGACACCAGAAACGGGCTTCACACATTGTACCCATGTGGGGAATCGAACCCGGGTCTTCGGCGTGACGAGAGAACGCTCTAACCGCTTACTACCCCACCGCCTTCAAGGGAATGGTGAAGGGACAAGAAACGTTACTACTTGAGCGATGACTCCCGGGTTATATTTGCGATCGGCTTGAAAAACAAGATTGTGAACGAGAGGAAGAACAAGCAGTAGTGGGGAGATCTTAATGTCCTCTGTGAGGTAAGGGTTAGGAGCCAGGAGATTTAAAATACCACATGCACAGCAACACGCACACACCAAGACATGTACAACAACCTTTTTGTACTCGATTACAACGCACACCAACACATGTACAACAACCTCTTTGTACTCTCTCACAACGCACACCAACACACGTACAACGACCTCTTTGTACTCTCTCACAACGCACACCAACACATGTAACACAACCTCTTTGTACTCTCTCACAACGCACACCAACACATGTACAACAACCTCTTTGTACTCTCTCACAACGCACACCAACACATGTACAACAACCTCTTTGTTCTCTCTCACAACGCACACCAACACATGTACAACATCCTCTTTGTTCTCTCGCACAACGCACACCAACACATGCACAACAACCTCTTCGTACTCTCTCACAACGCACACCAACACATGCACAACAACCTCTTTGTACTCTCTCACAACGCACACCAACACATGTACAACATCCTCTTTGTTCTCTCTCACAACGCACACCAACACATGTACAACAACCTCTTTGTTCTCTCTCACAACGCACACCAACACATGTACAACAACCTCTTTGTACTCTCTCACAACGCACACCAACACATGTACAACAACCTCTTTGTACTCTCTCACAACGCACACCAACACATGTACAACAACCTCTTTGTTCTCTCTCACAACGCACACCAACACATGTACAACAACCTCTTTGTACTCTCTCTTAATGACATCTGTGAGGTAAGGGTTAGGAGCCAGGAGATTTAAAATACCACATGCACAGCAACACGCACACACCAAGACATGTACAACAACCTTTTTGTACTCGATTACAACGCACACCAACACATGTACAACAACCTCTTTGTACTCTCTCACAACGCACACCAACACACGTACAACGACCTCTTTGTACTCTCTCACAACGCACACCAACACATGTACAACAACCTCTTTGTTCTCTCTCACAACGCACAACAACACATGTACAACAACCTCTTTGTACTCTCGCACAACGCGTGTACAATATAATCTCGATATCCTCTCATTCCATTCCACATGTACCACAGGATCTCTGTCTCTCGCACACCACCTGTGCAACAGGATCTTTGTACTCTCTCATACCACATAAACAATAGGCTCGTTGTATTCGCTCGTACCACATGTACAATACGCTCTTTGTACTCTCTCATATACCCGTTGTTCTCTCTCAAACCACATGAACAATGTATTCTCTTATACAACATAAACAATAGGCCAATAGTACTCTCTCCTACCACATGAACAGTGCACTCTTTGTATTCTCTCCTACCACATGAACAATACGTTCTTTGAACTCTCTCACACAACATGAACAATTCACTCTTTGTATGCTCTCACACAGCATGAACAATTCACTCGTTTTACTCTCTCACACCACATGAACAATTCACTCCGGTACTCTCTCACACCACATGAACAATTCACTCTTTGTACTCTCTTACACCACATGAACAATTCACTCTTTGTACTCTCTTACACCACATGAACAATTCACTCCGGTACTCTCTCACACAACATGAACAATTCACTCTTTGTATGCTCTCACACAGCAAGAACAATTCACTCGTTTTACTCTCTCACACCACATGAACAATTCACTCTTTGTACTCTCTCACACAACATGAACAATGCACTCTTTGTACTCTCTCACACCACATGAACAATTCACTCCGGTACTCCCTCACACAACATGAACAATTCACTCTTTGTACTCTCTCACACTACGTGAACAATGCACTCTTTGTACTCTCTCACACAACATGAATAATTCACTCTTTGTACTCTCTCACACAACATGAACAATTCACTCCGGTTCTCTCTCATACAACATGAATAGTTCACTCTTTGTACTCTCTCACACAACATGAACAATTCACTCCGGTACTCTCTCACACCACATGAACAATTCACTCTTTGTACTCTCTTACACCACATGAACAATTCACTCTTTGTACTCTCTTACACCACATGAACAATTCACTCTTTGTACTCTCTTACACCACATGAACAATTCACTCCGGTACTCTCTCACACAACATGAACAATTCACTCCTTGTTCGCTCTTACACCACATGAGCAATTCACTCCGGTACTCTCTTACACCACATGCACAATTCACTCCGGTACTCTCTCACACAACATGAACAATTCACTCTTTGTATGCTCTCACACAGCAAGAACAATTCACTCGTTTTACTCTCTCACACCACATGAACAATTCACTCTTTGTACTCTCTCACACAACATGAACAATGCACTCTTTGTATGCTCTCTCACACCACATGAACAATTCACTCCGGTACTCTCTCACACAACATGAACAATTCACTTTTTGTATGCTCTCACACAGCAAGAACAATTCACTCGTTTTACTCTCTCACACCACATGAACAATTCACTCCGGTACTCTCTCACACAACATGAACAATTCACTCTTTGTACTCTCTCACACTACGTGAACAATGCACTCTTTGTACTCTCTCACACAACATGAATAATTCACTCTTTGTACTCTCTCACACAACATGAACAATTCACTCCGGTACTCTCTCACACAACATGAACAATTCACTCTTTGTACTCTCTCACACCACATGAACAATTCACTCCGGTACTCTCTCACACAACATGAACAATTCACTCTTTGTATGCTCTCACACAGCAAGAACAATTCACTCGTTTTACTCTCTCACACCACATGAACAATTCACTCTTTGTACTCTCTCACACAACATGAACAATGCACTCTTTGTACTCTCTCACACCACATGAACAATTCACTCCGGTACTCCCTCACACAACATGAACAATTCACTCTTTGTACTCTCTCACACTACGTGAACAATGCACTCTTTGTACTCTCTCACACAACATGAATAATTCACTCTTTGTACTCTCTCACACAACATGAACAATTCACTCCGGTTCTCTCTCATACAACATGAATAGTTCACTCTTTGTACTCTCTCACACAACATGAACAATTCACTCCGGTACTCTCTCACACCACATGAACAATTCACTCTTTGTACTCTCTTACACCACATGAACAATTCACTCTTTGTACTCTCTTACACCACATGAACAATTCACTCTTTGTACTCTCTTACACCACATGAACAATTCACTCCGGTACTCTCTCACACAACATGAACAATTCACTCCTTGTTCGCTCTTACACCACATGAGCAATTCACTCCGGTACTCTCTTACACCACATGCACAATTCACTCCGGTACTCTCTCACACAACATGAACAATTCACTCTTTGTATGCTCTCACACAGCAAGAACAATTCACTCGTTTTACTCTCTCACACCACATGAACAATTCACTCTTTGTACTCTCTCACACAACATGAACAATGCACTCTTTGTATGCTCTCTCACACCACATGAACAATTCACTCCGGTACTCTCTCACACAACATGAACAATTCACTTTTTGTATGCTCTCACACAGCAAGAACAATTCACTCGTTTTACTCTCTCACACCACATGAACAATTCACTCCGGTACTCTCTCACACAACATGAACAATTCACTCTTTGTACTCTCTCACACTACGTGAACAATGCACTCTTTGTACTCTCTCACACAACATGAATAATTCACTCTTTGTACTCTCTCACACAACATGAACAATTCACTCCGGTACTCTCTCACACAACATGAACAATTCACTCTTTGTACTCTCTCACACAACATGAACAATTCACTCTTTGTACTCTCTCACACTACGTGAACAATGCACTCTTTGTACTCTCTTACACCACATGAACAATGCACTCCGGTACTCTCTCACACCACATGAACATTTCACTCCGGTACTCTCTCACACCACATGAACAATGCACTCCGGTACTCTCTCACACAACATGAACAATTCACTCTTTGTACTCTCTTACACCACATGAACAATGCACTCCGGTACTCTCTCACACCACATGAACAATTCACTCTTTGTATGCTCTCACACCACATGAACAATTCACTCTTTGTACTCTCTCACACCACATGAACAATGCACTCCGGTACTCTCTCACACCACATGAACAATTCACTCTTTGTACTCTCTTACACCACATGAACAATGCACTCCGGTACTCTCTCACACAACATGAACAATTCACCCTTTGTACTCTCTTACACCACATGAACAATGCACTCCGGTACTCTCTCACACCACATGAACAATTCACTCTTTGTACTCTCTTACACCACATGAACAATGCACTCCGGTACTCTCTCACACAACATGAACAATTCACTCTTTGTACTCTCTTACACCACATGAACAATGCACTCTGGTACTCTCTCACACCACATGAACAATTCACTCTTTGTACTCTCTTACACCACATGAACAATGCACTCCGGTACTCTCTCACACAACATGAACAATTCACTCTTTGTACTCTCTTACACCACATGAACATTTCACTCTTTGTACTCTCTTACACCACATGAACAATTCACTCTTTGTACTCTCTCACACCACATGAACATTTCACTCCGGTACTCTCTCACACCACATGAACAATTCACTCTTTGTATGCTCTCACACCACATGAACAATTCACTCTTTGTACTCTCTCACACCACATGAACAATTCACTCTTTGTACTCTCTTACACCACATGAGCAATTCACTCCGGTACTCTCTCACACCACATGAACATTTCACTCCGGTACTCTCTCACACCACATGAACAATTCACTCTTTGTACTCTCTCACACCACATGAACAATTCACTCTTTGTACTCTCTTACACCACATGAGCAATTCACTCCGGTACTCTCTCGCACAACATGAACAATTCACTCCGGTACTCTCTCATACCACATGAACAATTCACTCCGGTACTCTCTCACATGAACAATGAAAGCTAAACATTACAACACACTTATAATTGGTATGATATGAAATGGTTGTTTAAAAAAGTTGTTTTATATATAAAAAAATGCCAAAAACACTACCACAATTAAAAAAACGTCTGATGGTGGTCAGAGAATGCCCCGAAAATACGAGTTACAAGCTTCAGATAATTGGAAATAAATGGAAAGTACCCACCATCAAAGAAGTATAAGGTGTCTATCGTATTTTCATTTAATCGGTATGGCAAAGCGTGGAACTACAGGAATGTTCTCCGGAATTACCCAACACTTGAATACTCTACCCCTTGATTAAAGTAACACTGTGACTTTCACCGGTGCGATTCGATGAGAAGGGAACTGAAGTATGTGGTATTTGTATCTATTTAATAGTGAGATAGCCGTCAACTAATTTCTACACTAAATACAGACCGTAATATTTGGTTCACATTCGTCATTACTCGTTAAAAGATCTAGCTGTCTGATAGGCCAGTCCCCTTTTTGTAAAAAAACAAGTCAGTTGGGGTAACCCCCATATACAAATATAGATTTTGTTATCATGTCAATAGCTTTTTTTGAGGGCACGAGAAAAACATATTGACATCAGAGCTCGTTTTTCGGGTTAACTCATCATATCTGTATTGTTAATTGTGAATGTGTGTAGAATTAAAATACTTTAATTGTCGTGCATCTTGTTGTCTGTAATATTTATGTTTATCTGTGTGGTTTGTTTTATTCTACAAATGTGATGTTTGTTTCAGCATTTTGATCTACATGCTATTAACTGATATGTATTTTGCTGTACGTTGGAAAATGTCTGAAATATTGCCAATGCGACGTTAAATTCTTAACCACTCACAGAGATGTAGGTCGCCCTACACTTCATCCTACATGCAGTTTCATATTTCAGAAAAAGGTTGTTCATCGATTGAGACATACCTAGACTTTCTTCAAACCTCCTCTAACAGAATAAAGGAAAACTATTTAGCAAGCAGCGTCAGCGCACTAATCACAGGTAGGTAGTTACATTGCTGATGGTGCCACAGTCAGGTCTGGATAACTTCCCCCATCAGCCATGCGAGTAGATAGGTAACATACTCCTGTAGAAAACCATTTTCCATAACCAGCCACATATAGTTCATATTTAAATGTATTAATATAGTGTAATATTTAATCATATTGTCATTATTATTCAGAAACATCGCCTAACCATCTTTTTTCGTCTGGTATCTAAGTTAAAAGTTCGCGGAATCCATATGTTGTATTAAGGAGTTGAGGTATAAAAGGGAGTGAGTGAGTATGGTTTTACGTCGCTTTTAGCAATATTCAAGCAATATCACGGCGGGGGACATCAGAAATTCACACATTGTACCCATGTCGGGAATCGAAGCCGGGCCTTCAGCGTGACGAGCGAACGCTTTAACCACTAGGCTACCCGACCATCCCTTATAAAATGGAGGTGTATACGCATAAACCAGAGTGCACACTATTTTTACGTTTATAACTCCAAAAAGGGAACAAAGTACATTGAATTCATTCTAAAACTATCTAAGTCAACAATATAAAATTCATAAATTGTCATAAGCACAACATACTGTTGACAACGATTCGAAATTAGTGACATTATTCAGCGCAATAATGCAATACAAGCCCCGCCCACCCTATTATCAGCCAATTAGGAAACAGTAATATGGATGTGTTTCATGGCAATTTGCTATTCTGATTGGGCCACACCACATCTAAACATGCCAGTGTAAACAAACTAGATCTAAACTAAGCATGTTATTCGTGATTTAACCTTCAGTCACATACACCTTTTTAGTGGAGGGTCCATTGTGAGTTTTGTGATAAAAGAATGAAACTTCGCACAATTGTAGGTAATGACCTTCAATATATTTTCAGATAAAGGACCACCTAAAAAATCCAATATGGCCGCCAAATTCAATATGGCCGCCATGGGGGAATGATCTATGTTGTCTACACAGACTAATTCTGTCTTCTTCCTTATTTGAAACAGCATTCCACAAAGTGACATATGCATTATACATGTTTGTTGTACGTTGGCAGGCGTTGGTTGCAATGTATCTTACCGTGGTTCTTGTAGGGGATGGGTCTACCACTACCATGTCCGGAAACACCTGGTGGAATATGTTGCCTGGCAACGAGGGATGTGAAGAGCCGTGTATCACCAATGCCAACATTGTGTATCAGATGAACCCGAAAGCGAAGATACTTGTGTCATTAAGGAACCCTGCGTCCCGGTATGAGTGAAGACGCAGCCATAAACCAAATTTTGTATTTTCATATTCACTAAAGCCGTGAGTAGGGTCATCACCAAGCAAAGATTGGTTGGTTTGTTGTTTAACGCCGCACTCAGCAATATTCCAGCTACATGACGGCGGTCTGTAAAATAATCGAGTCTGGACCAGACAATCCAGTGATTGACATCATGAGCATCGATCCACGCAATTAGGATCGATGACATGTATCAACCAAGTCAGCGAGTCTGACCACCCGATCCCGTTAGTCGCCTCTTACGACAAGCATAGTCCTTTTACGGCAAGTATGGGTTGCTGAAGACCTATTCTACCCCGGATACCTGTGGTACCGCCTAAGGCAGGTGACCCAGCAATGAATGGGTACCCGGTCGTATAAGATGGTGATGTGGCATATCATCATCATCATCATCATCATCATCATCATCATCATCATCATCTCCTCCTCTTTCGGGGGCACGGGTGGCCCAGTCGTTTAAGGCGCTGCGATTCGCCGTGAGGAGTTGCGTCCCCCGGACACGCCAGAAACCTATGATTGTGGGTTCGAATCCTGGTTCACCCCTATTACGTTTCTAGGTTTGTCAGCACCATACCCGTGCTCGTGGGTTTCACCGAAGTGGTAAACGTCTGAGACCTGCATCACTTCGGGCTTTCCTCCCACATTAAGCTGACACGTCATGATATAACGGGAATAATGTTAAAAGCGACGTTAAACCCTACTCACTCACACACTTACTCCTCCTCCTCCTCCTCCTCCTCCTCCTCATCATCATCATTATTATTGTATTTGTTGCAGGTCGTTTTCCTACTACATTATGAAGGCTCGAATTTTGAAGTACAACGTTTCCAAGGAACATTTTCATGGTCTAGTGGTCAACGAAATTACCGAGTTTCAAAACTGCATTTCTCGCTCATCTCTCCGTTCCTGTGTGATGAACTCAACAGAGGAGAATTACCTCATCACAGCGGTAAAGCTTGACGATTTGAATACATGCACACACACACACACGCACACACAAACCTGTCTTGTAAACGTTTGACTTTAGGTTCGTTTGTTGTTTAACGACACACTCAGCAATATTCCCGCTTTATGATGGCGCTATGTAAATAATCAAGTCTGGACCAGACAATCCAGTGATTGACATCATGGACATCGATCTAAACGATAGGGATACGATGACATGCATCTACCAAGTCAACAAGCCTGACCACCCGATCCCGTAAGTCGCCCCACAAGCATGGGTTGCTGAAGATCAATTCTAACCCAGATCTTCACGGGTGCATTAAACTTAAGGCAGGTATTTGGTGAAGAAGACTCACCGACCAGTGACCGCCTCCGTGGTCTTGTGGTAGAGCGTCCGCCCGGAGAGCGGAAGGTCCGGGGTTCGATCCCGGGCCGCGTCATACAAAAAGACGTTAAAAGATTGTACTTGTTGTTACCCTGTCTGGCGCTCGGCATTAAGGGGCTAAAACAAGGACTGGTCGGCTCGGAGTCAGTATACTGTGTCTGAGTGGGGTATTCATGTTAAACTGCGGCATGGTATCTCAGTGAGCTAGCACTATAAATCGGCATCAGTCCGGACTAGTACAAGCAGCCACACACACACATACACGTGCATGCACGTCGCTATATAAGTGCAATAATCTTGGACGCGACGTTAAACCCAATTTCACCTCACCTCACCTCACCTCACCTCACCTCACCTCACCTCACCGAACCTCACCGACCAGTATCGGGTTGTAAAGTCTCGCTATCCAACAAGACAAAAACGTAATTCCTTGATCACTAAATTGTCACTAAACGTAGTGACCACAGATATAGTTACATGTCTATCTTGAGAGGTTCAGGGCAACCTGACACTAAAGGAAAGCAAATGTCATCTGATGTTTACTGAGAAAACAATATGTGAAATGCTAGACTTCCTCACTGATTTAGGCAAGAAGTAGACATCCCCATGGGCACCAATTGTGCTCCCCTTCTTGTTGATCTGTTTCTTGATGCATATGAATCGGAATTTCATCCCGGATTGACAAAGTCAAACATGGAATTTGGTCAACTAGTTTAACTTAAGGTTCAGATATTTGGATGATCTGATATTCAGTACTGGTCAAATAGTAAATTCCCTTTCACTTATTTACTCACCTTGATTAACTAGAACCAAACGAGACCAGTGAAACCGCCTTATCTGTTGATTATATGTTCAGATGTTGCATCTAGCTTCAGAGTGACAAAATCTATGCACAAGACAATTTCCAGTTGTCAGCTTTCACTTTATGTCGGGTAGTGGTCCAGTGGCTCCAGCCTTTGGTGGCCACAGTTCACGAATTCTAGGTACCATCGAGTATGTTCTTACAACAGACACGCTTTGTACATGTAGTAGAGATTTCTTATGAATATGGAAAGTGTTTTTTTGCTTGTATTGCACACCACGAGACCGAAGTTCGAGGTTTTGGTTTGGTTTGGTTTGTTGTTTGACGCTGCACTCAGCTATATTCCAGCTATAAGACGGCGGTCTGTAAATAATCGAATCTGGACCAGACAATCCAGTGATTGACATCATGAGCATCGATCCACGCAATTAGGATACAATGACATACATCAACCAAGTCAGCGAGCCTGACCACCCGATACCGTTAGTGGCCTCTTATGACAAGCATGGGTTGCTGAAGAGCTATTGTAACCCGGGTCTTCATGGGTCCAAAATTCGAGGGATGCTCATGAACGTTTAGTATGTCCGTATATTTTTATACCTTACAAATACTTATTTCGGTGAAATATTTGTAAGGTATAAAACTAGATCTATCATGTGTCTGCTCTCTACAGGGTGGTAACGCGCAGTGCGACCAGAGAAAATTGTTTGTTAAGTTGAAAACTTGACTTGCCTTTGCATGTGTTTGTGCAGGTGCTCCAGTGCAGAAAGTGCGCTCATCATTTTACGAACACCTGATATCATCACTTTTTGATAATGATTCCTTGACACATGCTTATGAAATAGTCAGAATCGTACGATGGACTCTTCTTTTATCAGAGATTTCTTATGATTATGAAAAGAGATTTGTCGCTTTTATTTACATTGCCTTACGTTTCATCGTCGTTATCACCTCATCGTGTCAACTATAAATACAATTGTTCGTAAAAAATACGTGAACAAGTGGACATTGACAGACATATGTTTATTACAGATCGGCCTACGTTCAAGCATTTACCACATCCACTTACAAGACTGGATGAAGGTCTTCCCTCGAGAACAGATATATGTTGTCCATTTTGAACACTACATCAAACATATGCCAGACACTCTCGCTGGCGTTTACAATTTCCTTGAAGTGGGCAAGTATTCAGTTGTGTTTATGCTTTTGGTACGCTCGTACACCATTGATGCGAATTTCGCAAATGTTTTCCTGCTTCATGTATGGTCAGTGGCAAGCCAGAAGTAACAAGTGTATGCTTTTCCGTTCACAAAAGCGGATAGTGTGAGAGTTTCACCGTCGTGGTTTGGCGGCGGGGTAGCCCAGTGGTGAAAGCGTTCGCTCTTCACGCCGAAGCCCCGGGTTCGATTTCCCACATGGGTACAGAAGCCCAAATCTGGCGTCCCCGCCGTGATGTTGCTGAGTTAAAACCATACTCACTTCATCGAAATGGTAATATATTTTACCTACGACTTTTGTCTCTCGATGCATTAACTTCATTCGCCGTGAACACAATACCTATTTAATGCGATGCTATCCCAACTCTTTGTGCAATCTACACCAATACGTACACGCCTAATAAACTTTTAAAACACAACCCATCTCATTTGCTGAATGCTATTGTTATGTTCCATGTAGGGTATTCCAATGAGGTAGTTCTAAGAATATAATTATATGGTACCAAGCCTTAACAAAATTCGGTCTTGTTTTTTTCAGATTTACTATCGGACCAAGAGATGCAAAGAATTGCTGAACATAAAATCCAAAATCAGAGACCACTCTCTGGGCAAAAACTAGGTGACATGTTGCCGGAAACAAAGACTTTGCTGGATAAATTCTTCAAGCCCTTCAATGCACAATTAGCTACGCTCTTAGACAACGATGTGTTCACCTGGACAGTTTGAAAATAAAGTTTGGAATAAAGTATATGTATTTATTTGTACATGGTCATGGCAACAGACCAGTATTTGTACTACCAGGGGTCACGTCAATGGACCTTCACCTGTGATGGAATCAGAGGTGAGGTGAGGTGAAATGGGGTTTAACGTCGCGTCCAAGATTATTGCACTTATATAGCGACGTGCACGTACGTGTGTGTGTTTGTGTGGCTGCTTGTACTAGTCCGGACTAATGCCGATTTATAGTGCTAGCTCACTGAGATACCATGCCGCAGTTTAACATGAATACCCCACTCAGACTCAGTATACTGACTCCGAGCCGACCAGTCCTTGTTTTAGCCCCTTAATGCCGAGCGCCAGACAGGGTAACAACAAGTACCATCTTTTAACGTCTTTTGGTATGACGCGGTCGGGGATCGAACCCCGGACCTTCCGCTCTCCGGGCGGACGCTCTACCGTTAGACCACGGAGGCGGTCGAAGGAATCAGAAGGGATCTATGGATGATGCGCACAGATACAACACATTAGGATATCATTTCTACACAGTGTTACAGATATCGGTCAGTGGTTAAATAGTCAATGTCAGAGGTGTATTTATTGTGTATCAAGCATATAGGGTCTCTGCACACTATTTCTGACCAGACGTAAGGGATCGAGTGTGTGCGTTAATTTCAAGGGGTACCGAGTATATGAGAGTGAAACCAGTCAAGTCCCATTAATCCGACACTCGTTAATCCGACAATCGGCCTTATCCGACGCTAATGATGGGAACCGATTAAATCAGTGCTATTTAGACCCGTTAATCCGACAGTCTCGCACTCCGACTCCGACACACCTAATTTGCAACGAATTACCGAAATCACTCATTAATCAGTCTCGTTAATCCGACACAGTGGTCAGCGTACTCCGTGGTCATCTGTCCGTGAGTACACAGCCCGTGTTTTGATGCGAGACGAATTGGCGAGTAGCTGCATATTACAACAACAATATTAAACTTGCTTAACAATAAACAATTAATGCTTTTAATAGAAAGAAAACAGGATAAATCACATGCTTAGATTACCTTAAACTTATTAAAATCAGATACAAGTTCTCGTTCTCGATGAGGACATCCCATTACAGGTCACGTCAGAACAACCTTTCGCGAACTATGACCTACCAATGAAATGACAAACAGGAAGTCAACGTTAGCCACTTAGAAAGCAGCTTTCTTAAGCTTTGGGTACCAGTTTCAAAGTTGCGACTTCCATTCCCAACTATGCTGTTTAAAGTATTTTGAATAAGTCATAAAGTCCTTAACAGTTATTTTTTTGTTAAACCTTAGAGGTTGCATGATTAGAAAACATATTCCGCCAACAATGTAACATAACATTATGAACATTTATTTTATATTTTGTATTACGTGTTTGAATCCTTATATCTATCGTGTAGTTGTCCGATTTTCGATCACGAACGTTGATACTACTTAATTTCGTTTATCCGACATACACGTTAATCCGACATAATCATATGCAACCATCGATGTCGGATTAACGGGACTTGACTGAGTGAAACCAGGTTTGTGATAACGTGAAACCATGTATATGAGAGTGAAACCACATATATGAGAGTGAAACCATGTATATGAGAGTGAACCTAGGTATATGATAGCGTGAAACCAGTTGTATGAGAGTGAAACCAGGTATATGATAGCGTGAAACCAGGTATATGAGAGTGAAACCAGGTATATGAGAGTGAAACCGGGTATATGAGAGTGAAACCACGTATATGATAGCGTGAAACCATGTATATGGTAGCGTGAAACCATGTATATTAGTGTGAAACCAGGTATATGAGAGTGAAACCATGTATATGATGACGTGAAACCATGTACATGATGAGAGTGAAACCACATATATGAGAGTGAAACCAAGTATATGAGAGTGTAACCATGTATATGAGAGTGAACCTAGGCATATGATAGCGTGAAACCAGGTATATGAGAGTGAAACCAGGTATATGAGAGTGAAACCAGGTAAATGAGAGTGAAACCAGGTATATGAGAGTGAAACCACGTATATGAGAGTGAAACCAGGTTTATGAGAGTGATACCAGGCATATGGGAGTGAAATCACGTATATGAGAGTGAAACCACGTATATGAGAGTGAAACCATGTATATGAGAGTGAACCTAGGCATATGATAGCGTGAAACCAGGTAAATGAGAGTGAAACCAGGTATATGAGAGTGAAACCACGTATATGATAGCGTGAAACCATGTATATGGTAGCGTGAAACCATGTATATTAGTGTGAAACCAGGTATATGAGAGTGAAACCATGTATATGATGACGTGAAACCATGTACATGATGAGAGTGAAACCACATATATGAGAGTGAAACCATGTATATGAGAGTGTAACCATGTATATGAGAGTGAACCTAGGCATATGATAGCGTGAAACCAGGTATATGAGAGTGAAACCAGGTATATGAGAGTGAAACCAGGTAAATGAGAGTGAAACCAGGTATATGAGAGTGAAACCACGTATATGAGAGTGAAACCAGGTATATGAGAGTGATACCAGGCATATGGGAGTGAAATCACGTATATGAGAGTGAAACCATGTATATGAGAGTGAACCTAGGCATATGATAGCGTGAAACCAGGTAAATGAGAGTGAAACCAGGTATATGAGAGTGAAACCAGGTATATGAGAGTGAAACCACGTATATGAGAGTGAAACCAGGCATATGCTAGCGTGAAACCAGGCATATGAGAGTGATACCAGGCATATGGGAGTGAAACCACGTATATGAGAGTGAAACCACGAATATGAGAGTGAAACCACGTATATGAGAGTGAAACCAGTTTTAAGGTAACGTGAAACCGCGTATATGGTAGCGTGAAACCAAGTAAGTGAGAATGAAACAATTTATGTGAGAATGAAACCACGCATTTTAGAGTAAAACCACGTAGGCGAGAGTAAAACCACGCATGCAAGGACATGCCACAGACGCGACAAATTGGACAGTGGAAACATACCTCCAATATGAAACGATAAATCGGTTTGTGTAAATTTGTCTTAAGGTATATCCAGATATTTTACACATGTTTAGTTAAGCCATACTAAGATATCAAATGACAAGATTTTATCCGATAATCTGCTAAATCGTGTAGTGTAAATACGGCTTGATAAGTTATAAGTTCTTGCTAAGGAACGATATCAACAGGCTAAGCTATGGCAATGCTAGTAGCCATAACAAAGATTCCCTCTATTAATACACTGACGGTAATTGTCAACTATTTAGCTTACGTACAAAGATCGATACGTGTATTGATCTATAACCATTCAAGGTGGCCACACGCACCGAACAGCTGTACCGGAACACAGGTGAGTAGATTACAGGTACGGCTTATTCTGTGCTGACGTGCTGGACATACAGGTGTAAATGGACATATGTTGCTGTGGTGGATTCTGGACGTATTCCTTCAAAACCAAATCAATATCAAGTCATGTAGGTATACATTATTTATGTTTATATCTTTATTTCATATGCGGTCGTATGGCAGTTGAACTATCATAAGTCGCAGGCTCTTTACGTGGCGAATACGACGTGATGTATATCACTTACCACAACTTGAAATTGAGCTGCAAAGTGTTTTCTCGTCACCTCTACTACTACTACTACTACTACTACTACTACTACTACTACTACTACTACCACTACTACCACTACTACTACTACTACCACTACCACTACTACTACTACTACTACTACTACTACTACTACTACTACTACTACTACTACCACTACTACTACTACTACTACTACCACCACCACCACTACTACTACTACTACTACTACTACTACTACTACTACTACTACTACTACTACTTCCACTACTACCACTACCAAACAACTACTACTACTATGACTATGACTAATACTACTACTGCTGCCACTGCTACTACTACTACCATTACTACTACCACCACCACCACCACCACCACTACTACTACTACCACTACTATGAAAACGACTAATACAACTACTGCTGCTGATGCTACTAGTAGGACTACCACTATTATTATTACTACTATTACTACTACTGCTGCTGCTGCTGGGGCGGTCGGGAAGCCTAGTGGTTAAAGTGGTCGCTCGTCACCCGAAGACCCGGGTTCGATTCCCGACATGGGGACAATGTGTGAAGCCCATTTCTGGTGCCCCCCGCCGTGATATTGCTGGAATATTGCTAAAAGCGGCGTAAAATCAAACTCACTCATTCACCCACTACAACTACTACTACTACTACTACTACTACTACTACTACTACTACTACTACTACTACTACTACTACTACTACTTCTACTACTACCACTACTACTATTACTACCTACCATTACTACTACCATTGTTATAATCATAATGATAATAACACAATTACTTCTACTACTACCATGCGACTACTACTACTACTGCTACGACTATTACTACTACTACTTCTTTTACGCATTTTACGACTACGACATGTTCTACGACTACTCCTACTACAGCTACTGCTACAGCTACTACTACTACTACAACTACTACAACTGCTACTACTACTGCGACTACTACAACTGTTACTTATGCTACAACTACTAATACTAACGATACAACCACTGTGTACAGAGTGTACACAAACTCCCTGCTTTTCAATACACTTCTCATATAAATAGTGAAACTTTTCAATTCCAGTCAGAAAGAAGCTTTGAGGTCATTGTCGTCGTCATAGCGCTTTCTGCGAAGGTATTTTTTCAGTTTAGGAAACACATGGAAATTACTTGGTGCCAGGTCTGCCGAGTATGGGGGGTAAGGAAGCTCTTCGAACCTACATTGTCGCACAACAGCCTTTGCAAGTCGAGAAGTGTGAGAAGAGGCATGGTCACGAAGTAGTAGAACTCCAGCGGTCAGCATTCCTCGCCTCTTTTCTTCCATATAATCTCTCAGGCGATGAAGCGAATCAGCACAGTTGGCACTGGTTTTCGTCTTTTGACTTTCTAAGTAATCAACGAGGATCACACCCTTTGTATCCCAGTATACAGTGGCCATGACTTTCTTCACTGATCTTGAATTTCTTTGGTGCCGAAAAATGGGAATGGTGCCATTCCATGGATTCCGGGATCATAGTGGTTGACCCATGGTTCATCACCCGTTACTAATCTCTTTTTGAGTTCGACGAAATCCTCCGGAACTAGCCCTAAATGTTCCCTGGCAATGTCAGTTGAGAAGTTCAGAATTTGGAAACTTTGGTAACCAACGAGCAGATATCTTATTCATCTGAAAGTGTTTATGAATAATAGTTTCAATGGATCCATGGCTCAGACCTACGTCTTCCTCAAGTTCAGCAATGGTAATACGTCTATCTGACGCTTGTTCTTCCAGCCTTAAACGTAACTGCTCGGTACTCGTTCTTTTCCATTTCTGTGTCCATTTTGAGCCCTATCACGTTCAACTGGCTGTCAGTAATATACCAACGGCCTCGACAGACCAAATACACATGCAATGAACTACTCAAACAATGTACTACATTGACTGTGGCATTTATCATTGTCTAGAATTATCTTTTCTTAATGATTGTAGTCACTTTTGTATAACCTGAATAGTAATGATCGTTAGCCGTTAGTAATGTCATCAAGCCAAGTGCTTTACTTGTGTTACAAGGGGAGATAACTGCTGTTGTAGATATACAGCGCAAAACGTCAGGTTATTACGTTGGCATGTCGCCGAGAAAGTGGAGCCATTACGTGACAGATATAGGGTCAATTGTGCACTTTATGATAAAAGCATAAAACTTGGCACCGTTGTAGGTAATGACATTCCAAATATTTTCAGATATGGGGGCCACCCAAAAAGATCCAATATGGCCGCCATGGAGGAAATAAATTCTAGTATATCTCATATGATCATATAGAAAAATGAACATTTTGGAATATATTTTCCTAACACTTCATCTGTAAAGTAAATTATTGTATCACAAAATACTATAATAATTTATGTTGATTTAGGTAATCTAAGGCGGGAAAAAGAGACACCAGGTGGCGTATCCTGTTCAGTTGACACCAGGTGGCGTATCCTGTTCAGTTGACACCAGGTGGCGTATCCTGTTCAGTTGACACCAGGTGGCGTATCCTGTTCAGTTGACACTAGGTGGTGTATCTTGTTCAGTCGACACCAGGTGGCGTATCTTGTTCAGTTGACACTAGGTGGCGTATCTTGTTCAGTCGACACCAGGTGGCGTATCCTGCTCCACCTGTGCTGACACTGTAACTCAGTGCTTCTACGCGGGTGTCTCTGTGTGAACCCTCAAGCAAACTGTTCATGTGTCAGTTGATCATGCAACAACATTCAATGCTTCAGTCAAGCTTTGAGAAAGCTTAATGGTGGACATGGACGCGCTAATGACCGAAAAGAGGTCCGATGTTTCGACTTGTGCCAGATGTTCCCGTGTTTTTACATGTGAACAATTGACTTGCCACTGCATGTATTTGTGACGGGTGGCATCGGTGGGACAGGACACGCTCACCTGTCGTGAACACCTGGTATCGTCACTATTTCAATAGTGACTCTTAAACACATGCTCATGACATCTATCTATCTATCTATCTATCTATCTATCTATCTATCTAACTATCTAACTATCTATATATCCTGATTTGTTTTTTCTCGTCAAAGGTTTATCTAATTGCTGTAAATATGAACATTATTATAGGTAACCTGCTTCAACACAAATATAGACATATTATTTTGATCTTTTATGCATTATGCAAAATTATGAAATTATTTAATAGTTAATTTCACACAGTGCCTTCATGTGCTGCCGTAGCCGAGGTTGACAATTACACGTTCTCCAATAAAACGAACCCCACTGGCGACACATGTTTTCGAAAAAATGAAATTATTCACTTGTCAATAAATGGAAAAAGTAGTTCCGTCCATTCCAAGTGGAAATTAATTCAAACGTTGGTTCCAGATAAGGCATAGTTGACAAACAACTCGCCATTCCTGAAAAATAACGGAGCGTTCAAACAATAGAATGACGTCACAGATGTGTTTTAATAACGTCTAATGTTACGTCGGACTTTCCTTCCACATACAGCTGTAACGTCGTGATTTAACCGGAATAATGTTCACAACGGTGTTACAATCCAAACACACCCAAAGCCAAGTGCTTTCTTATGATTATATATTGTGTTTTGTCGCTTATTTACATAGCATTTTAACAGACATTATCTCTCAGCCGACGAATGTGTACTGTAGTATTGGCAGGAAATCAATAAATAAGCTGGCATATGTCAGCCTTGAATAGAAATCGAACATATGCGCGAGTCTGAATTGGTCCTTAAAGATAAGGAATTACGTTTCGGCCTGGACTAAGGAATGTATGCACCAGTGTTAGGTATATGTAAACTTAATGGGTAATTGCAGATCTGATTTTAATACCGTTGGTGACAAGCAGTTTGTGTATGTATTTGCCATGAGCTCAACCTCACCGGTTTTCATAGGCTGTGCTCTGTACGTTTGTCTTTGTGTTTTTGTTTGTCTCCCAGCGTCTGTCTACTATAGAAAGGACAGAAAGACCTTAACTATATGTTTCAAACAATATTACATGTATAATTGTCTGTGCATAACTGCTATTCGTGACGATTCGGGGTAGAATAGGTCCTCAGCAACCCATGCTTGCCGTAAAAGGCGACGATGGATGTCGTAAGAGGCGACTAAAGGGATCGGGTGGTCAGGCTCGCTGACTTGGTTGATGCATGTCATCGTATCCCAATTGCGGATATTGATGCTCATCATATCAATCACTGGATTGTCTGATCCAGACTCGATTATTTACAGACTGCCGTCATATAGCTGGAATATTGCTGATTTGGGCGTTAAACAACAAATAAACAAGGGACGCATAACTGCTATGTTGTGGCAGCCTGTAAATAGTCCAGCCATGGCCATATAACAAGTGGTTGACATTGTACGTCCCACGTCGTCGGGTACGTCGTCACGCAGTCAACCAACGGATCCAACGTTCTTACTGCTCGCGACAAGTAGTGTGGTAGTCACCCCGGTTAATACGTGGGCGATCAGCTAAACCATTCACAATAGAACCCAACGCACGAAACAGATGTTGCAGTCTTTCAGTGTAGGGCTTGAAATAAACTAACACATACATGTTTACTGTGGTATTGAACAGTTTATCAGTTGTATCACGGCTGTCGGCTTGATGTGGGAGAAAAGCCTAAAATGATGACGGTCTTAAACGTTTAACACTTTAATGATTGAAAGTTTAATGAAAATCACAAGCACGTGCCGGGTTGGGTGCTCACAACATAGGAGCATCAGCAGAACGATCCTGGGATCTGAAACCAAGCCTAAGGGACACAACTCTGACAGAGAATAGCGGTGGTTCATACGACTGACCCACCAGTGCCTCCTGCTTGGGTATGCAGTAGAATGTCATGACTGACTAGAGTTGAGGTATTGGCACATAAATCGCAATGAACTGTGTCGCAATATTGAGAACTGTATTGCGATACATGTTGCCAATCGTATTGGGGCCCAAACTATATATATTTGTTCTGTTCAGGGGGTACTGCTTCTTTCAATAATCAAGACTTCAGATTGCGAGATGTGTATGGATAAACGAGACAACCTATTACGTCATCAATATGGAACGTTAATGTGAACAGCTTGAAGCGTGTGCTGTTAACATGGTTTAGATAGGAAACCAGTCCATCCAAATGCCTCCAGATAGTAGATATTAATATAAATATATATTAGTTCTTCTGTGGCTGCGTCAAGTAAATATTGATACGCAAGGGTTGTATTGCAATATGTGAATTGCTGATGGTCGTATTGCAATATGCCGGTATACCAGTTATATTGCACAGCCATATGACTGACACGACGCAGCAGCTCAGTGAGTGAGTGAGTGAGTTGGGCTTAACGCCGCTTGTAACAGTATTCCAGTTATATCACGGCGTGTCAGCTTAATGTGGGAGGAAAGCCCAGAGTGATGCAGGTCTCAGATGTTTACCACTTCGGTGAACCCACAATCACAATCTGGCGTGTCCAAGGGACGCAACTCTGCACAGCGAATCGCGGCGCCTTAGACGCCTGGGCTGCCCGTGCCCCCCCCCCCCCCCCCCCCCCCCCCCCCCCCGCAGCAGCTTAGAGCAACGGAACGACTGGTACTACGAGACAAGGGGACCCTATCACCTGACTTGACAAAACGAGTGATACCGCAGTGATATTTAAGTTCCAAGTCAACTTCAGTGGAGATTCGTTACATCAATAACTCATCTCACGGATATCTGAATCACTTCCTTGTTTCTAACCTGTCCATCTCCTGACGACCTTGTCTTGAGGGCCGATTTAGGACCTTGTTGATTGTGTGTCATTGTGCACCTACATAGTGGTTCATGCTGTCAACCACTGGGTGCCTGCTCCAGGCGCAACTACTGACAGACGTTGTTATAACTCAAAACGTCAAAAAATCCGACGTAAACGCGATTACACGCAGAAACAAATTCCGTAAAAGGCAAAATAGTGATGACTGTCGGTTCAATGACATCAGTTCTTTACTGTTGAGGTGAGGTGAGGTGAGGTGAGGTGAGGTGAGGTGAGGTGAGGTGAGGTGAGGTGAGGTGAGGTAGAATTGGGTTTAACGTCGCGTCAAAGATTATTGCACTTATATAGCGACGTGCATGTACGTGTGTGTGCTTGAACTAGTTCGGACTGATGCCTATTTATAGTGCTAGCTCACTGAGATACCATGCCGCAGTTTAACATGAATACCCCACCCAGACACAGTATACTGACTCCGAGCCGACCAGTCCTTGTTTTAGCCCCTTTATGCCGAGCGCCAGACAGGGTAACAACAAGTACCATCTTTTAACGTCTTTTGGTATGACGCGGCCGGGGATCGAGCCCCGGACCTTCTGCTCTCCGGGCGGACGCTCTACCACTAGACCACGGAGGCGGTCTTCTTTACTGGTAGCACCCGCCACTCACAACCTTTTACAAAAGTAAATGTTTGATTGCTGCCTTCAATCATTGACTGCCACTGACAATTATTACAAATAAATTCACAATAGTACTACTGACATACAAATACAAATCTGTGAATGATGTTTCTGTGAACATAATAGATACGATACAATATTGTTTGTTTACAGGTAGTCCAGGTCGCCGACGTGATGGGGTGTAGCGGAAGCACAGCCGCCACCGTGGCCACTCGGACAACACACATCAACAACTACAATGGCTACAATGACCACGCGGCTTCGAGTCACATGACCAAGGATCAACAACAGAATGGAATGCGACAACACTCTCACAACCTTCAACAGACGGTTTACCAAGATACCCAAACAACCAACCCTCAACAGATTGTACCCCCAGACACGCAAACCCACAGCGTCCACAATCAAAATGTACTTCACAGCGGTCAACACCAGATTCAACCAGTGCCGTATGGAGCTGCTCGTGAGCAGACGACAGTCAGAGACGACGAGGAGAAAGAGCTGGAAAAGTTCCGTAGACTTCAGCCGTATTCACGCAGACTGATCAGCCATCACAATAGAGATATAGGCTGGATGGAATGGGCGGTGTTTGGAAAGAGGGTCTACGATTGCAGCAGGGTCAGGAACAATACCACCTTCCTCAATATGATTATTCAAAGGAAGATGGAGCACTACCCTTCTCTATACCTGGACTTTTGGGACAAGGACATGTGGAGGAAAAATGCTCCTCTGCTGATGCAGAGTGTTGGATTCGGTAAGGTGGAAATACATCATGCATTGGCACCCTATGTGCTAGGGAGGGTTGAAGAGGTACAGCTGTCGGAGTATTGGTGTGACGTCAGGAAAGATATTGTGGGCCTCGATCAGGGGTTGAGTGAAGCAGAGGACATATCTCCTTACGAGCAAGAGTTACTGGAACAGGCGAAGAGATGGTTGGCGTCGTACAGAGATATTGACCCAAAGGAGCAGTGGCAACGGCTTGATGACCCCAATGGACTTCCGTTTCCGTTACCTGAAGACGTTGCGCGGAAACCCGATGTTTTAAGGATGTGGATTATAGAGTGGGAGCAGTTTGATACTGCAGACGCAGAACTCCTTCTCGGAGAACTGACGGAACTGTCGGATAAAACCAATGACTTGGAGGCTCATGGGGTGTTTGCTCAAACGTTACGGCCATTTGACGTGACGGAAGATTTGAAGTTTGACGATCCCGAATGGGAGATGTTGCCTGTCGGCGTCATTGCTAATGACGTCACAATCCCACATCAAGATGAAATAAATAGACAAAGAGATAAAAGAACTGATTTACAAGACACTAAGCGAATGAGTGGCAGACAAAAACAGTTGGCGCAGTATTTCATCGATAAATATGAGTGGCAGCCTGAAAAGCTCACGTCATATTTGCAGTGGGCAGATGTGATGAAAGATGGTGACTTGAGATTTGCCGCATTGTGCGAGCAGTCTTGATGACTTCATTGTTATAAACCGTGATAAACACGAAGTCTTATCTGGAGCAGAGATATTTACCTATAATATATTGTATATAGACACATTGTTTATTGTGAAACTCGGTACATCCGAATGGCACAATTAAGAGATAAACATTTTGGTGGTGTCATTGAGTATTCGGAAACATCATTAGGAACCGACGGCGTTTGCCGGAGGTTTCAAATACTAACCTTTCCAGGAAAAAAGATATCAGTAATTTTCCGCAACCCTCTCTCCCAATGTGAACTCTAAACTTTGTGAGAGTTTGGTTTAACGCCGCTTTTAACAGTAGGAGGAAAGTCTAAAGTGATTCTGACGTTTACCACCCACACACGATCAAAACTGTCAGAGAGAAGGGACATAACTCTGGAATGCTATGATGACATGCTGGAATACCTTTGCTTCATGATGCAATGAACGATGCCAAATGCTTCCAACTGAATAAATTTTGATAAAGTATTTATCAGTGTGACATGCATTTCGAAACGCCGGGTGGCACGTTTTCTAAATGTCTGTATACCTATAAATTTTTTTCTGAAAACTACAGGTTCATATGGTCGTGTATTGTTGCTACGACTGTTGTGAACATGAGAAGAATTCCACAAGAAATCAACGATTTCATTTGTTGAGCTTCAAGTATTTGTCATAACCACTACTACGGCAAGAACCTTTGAATTGAAAGGTATATTTGCATTGCTAAAAATGAGGTTTACATCTATTTTTATTTTTCTAGTACTGAGAATGAGTCAGTGAGTTGGTAGGGCAATATCACGGCGGGGGGACACTAAAAAGGGGCTTTACACATTGTATCCATGTGGGGAATCGAACCTTGGTCTTTGGCGTTACAAGCGAACGCTTTAACCTCTAGGCTACTCCACCGACCCGTACTAACAGAAATGATGTTATTGTAGTGATGGTTATACCAGATAGTCCTGGTCATATACCAGTGCCTCAATAGATAATAGGCTCGCTATTTATGTTTAACCTATTTCATATAAATACCCAATAATATAAAAGGATGTAAGGATACACTGACACCGGCGCCTGACACCAGTCCGGAAGGTCATGGGATGTAAACTTTATGAAAGGGGGATAACTCATTGTTTTAGGGGCGGACCTTTAGAAAAGATGAGTTTTCACGTTGAAATCCTCACTTGCTCTGTGGGACACATTTAGTCCGCTCGTACCATTGACCCCTGACACCAGCACTTTCGGTACGAGGGACACACAATGCGAAAGCATAACTCAATGGTGGGACAAGACGAATTTTCGCCCAAGGTTTGATGTTGGTTGGTTGGTTGTTTAACGCCGCACACAGCAATATTCCAACTATATGACGGCGGTCTGTAAATAATCGAGTCTGCACCAGACAATCCAGTGATTAATATCATGAGCATCGATCCACGCAATTGGAATCTATGGCATCAACCAAGTCAGCGAGCCTGACTTCCCGATCCCGTTAGTCGCCTCTTACGATAAGTATTGTTGTTAAGTGATCTGCCCGTGTCGCCAAAGCGTTGTGTAATGAATTCTTTATTGTGAGTAAGAACAATTCTCATTTCAGCTTCCATGGGCTGAATAGTGACCAAAGAGTCGCACTCCCTGTGGTAAAGAATATCACACTTTTGGCATATTGCTTTATTGCAGTCTCTGGAGCAGGAATCCATGACTGCATTGTGTTTTGTGCACATGGGTCTCTGCATTCTGGTGGGTTTCATGGCTCCACCAAGGTCAGCAATCACGTGGTTTGAATCACGTCCATGGCTTTCTATGACTGTATTTTGTTTTTGTTGTGGCTGATCGCATCAATCTGTGATCTGTGTTGTTGAAGTGATCTGCCCGTATCGTCCAAGCTCTGTGTACTCAATACCTTATTGTGTGTAAGAACACTTCTTATCTCAGACATTATGGACTGAATAGTGACCACAGAGTCGCATTTCCTGTGGTATGTGACACAACACTTGTGGCATATTGCTCTATTACAGTCTTTGCAGCAGAAATCCATGACTTCGTTGTGTTCCGCGCACCTCTGTCATCTGGTGACCTTCACTGCTCCACCAAGGTAGCAATCACGTGGTTTGTGCCAGGCAGAGCTGCATGCATCTTCACACATCTCTCATAGAGCGGGACACCACACTCTTGACAGAAGGAGATGGCTGGACCTCTGTCTTCAAGTGTCTGGCAGGAGTAGCAATAGCCTTCTGTATCTAAACACAACAAACTTAAAGTGCTTACAAAATTACTTACACTTGCATGTACTCTATACTATTCACTCACATTAAACTGCTCGATAACGTAATCGGATACTCACTGTTACAACAGATTACATGAACAGTGAAACCTCTCAATTTGGAAACCTTTGACAGCCTCTGCCTAAATACACCACACTGATAAACTATTTTTGTTAAGAATGTATTTTTTAAAATTGGAAATGAACATGATGACTGGGTAGGGTTTGTGGTAGGTTGGAAGTGTGTTCCGGGTGGGTCTGAAGGGTGTTTCCGGGTGGGTCTGGAGGGTGTGTTCCGGGTGGGTTGGGATGGTGTGTTCCGGGTGGGTTATGAAGGTTGGGTTTGGGGTAGGTTAGGAGGGTGTGTTCCGGGTCGATCGATACGAAAGGTGTAGGGATTGGTTTGATGGTCCTAGGGATGCGGGTGAATGGCCAGAGGATGGATTGTACACACTTGAAAGGTCATTTTTTAGGGTGTGAGTTCCTATTTAGAAACAAATATTGCATGTTTATTTACATGTAAGAAACTAATTTCTTTTGGTAAATATTTGACAGATTGTGTTGGTTTTCATCTTAAGCCTTGCTACGTGCAATTCAAATATGTATATGGGATATCTTATATTGGTAGGACACTTGTTGGACACTTGTTTAACATATTTAACTGATTTTTACAGCTACGCCCCGAGCCTTGCTACTTACCATGATCAGTACCTCCCCCACAGGCTAGAGTGTCCAGAAGTCCCTGTTTGAGGAAACTGGGCTTGATCTGCTTCACCCAGTCCTCCACTGGTCTGTCAGGCTGGGGAACTCGGGTCATCTGACGACAGTAGGGACACGGGATGGACCTGGTTGTGATAGCGTCTTGTCTTGTCGTCAGAAATTGTTCAATGCAATGCTTACAGAAGGTGTGGCCACGGATCAGAGTACAGGGGTCTTTGTATCTCTCCATGCACACCGAGCAGGTCAGGAAATTGTCATTCAGACTCTCCAGTGTTCGTGCTGCGGTGGCCATCTCAATCAATAGAGTCACATTTAGTTGCATTGTTATGTTTGTTTCTTTGTTGTTTAACGACGCACTCAGCAATATTCCAGCTATATGACGGCGGTCTACACATAATGGAGCCTGGACCAGACATGCATCAACCAAGTCAGTGAGCCTGACCACCCGATCCCGTTAGTCGCCTATTACGACAAGCATAGTCGCCTGTTATGGCAAGCATGGATTGCTTTAGACCTATTCTACCCCGGATCTTCACATGTCTAGTTGGTATTGTGAGCATGACAGTCAGTCGGTGGTTCTGTAATGGGTAAGTCCGTCACGTCAGTTCAGAATCCTTCACAGGAAACCTAAGGAAACGTAAAACGTATTTACGTGTTTTTGTACTTATCCTCATTATATAGTAGGGGGCACGGGTGGCCCAGTCGTCTAAGGCGCCGCGATTCGCTGTGCAGAGTTGCGTCCCTTGGGCACGCCAGAAACCTATGATTGTGGGTTCGAATCCCGGTTCGCCCCGATTATGTTCCTAGGTTTGTCAGCACCATACCCGTGCTCGTGGTTTTCACCGAAGCGGTAAACGTCCGAGACCTGCATCACTTCGGGCTTTCTTCCCACATTAAGCTGACACGCCGTGATATAACTGGAATACTGTTAAAAGCGGCGTTAAACCCAACTCACTCACTCACTCACTCACTCATTATATAGTATCTGTTGGCCACGATTTGACATGTTGACATTTTGTTTATGATACTGTCAAACCAAGTATGACAATTGATATTTTTTACACTTCGTCACGTGGCTTGGAATGTATACGGCGAAGGCTGGATATCACATGCCACTCATCCCGATATCAACAAGGTCCGTAAGCCTAGACAAACTGTGACAATTTGGCCACCCTGATACCATCAACAGCTCTCGCTCTTATCATTGTCGGGGCGGTCGGGTAGCCTAGTGGTTAAAGCGTTCGCTCGTCACGCCGAAGACCCGGGTTCGATTCCCGACATGGGTACAATGTGTGAAGCCCATTTCTGGTGACCCCCGCCGTGATATTGCTGGAATATTGCTAAAAGCGGCGTAAAACCAAACTCACTCACTCACTCACTCTTATCATTGGCAACATATGCTGCTGTCGCCGTGCTGTCACTGTGTCATAGTTTAGCAAGTGAGTCTGGCCGTCATGTTGTCACCATGGCCACCTATTAACTCCCAGTGCAGAAGTAGCACACGACTTAATACAAAATCTCACTGGTCTTAGATCGTTTCTGTAATAATAAAGTAGTATTTAAATATATCCGGCCCATAAGGTTGTCGATAGACTGTAAATGTATATTATTTTTAAAGAAATGACTTGTGATATATTTGTTTGGTCATTAGGATTATCAAATCATGTACATGAACCGGACAAACTTCCTGGTGTAGTTCGTAATAGTCATAGTTGTAGTAGTAGTAGTAGTAGTAGTAGTAGCAGTAGTAGTAATAGTAGTTGTAGTAGTAGTAGTAGTAGTAGTAGTAGTAGTAGCAGTTGTAGTGGTAGAAGTAGTAGTAGTAGTAGCAGTTGTAGTGGTAGAAGTAGTAGTAACAGTAGTAGTAATAGCAGTAGTGGTAGTAGTAATAGAAGTTGTAGTAGTAGTAGTAGTAGTAGTAGTAGTAGTAGCAGTTGTAGTGGTAGAAGTAGTAGTAACAGTAGTAGTCATAGCAGTAGTGGTAGTAGTAGTTGTAGTTGTAGTAGTAGTAGTAGTAGTAGTAGTAAGAGCAGTTGTAGTGGGAGAAGTAGTAGTGACGGCAGTAGCAGCAGTAGTAGTAGTAGTCGTAGTTGTAGTAGAAGTAATAGTAGTAGTAGCAGTATTTGTAGTGGGAGAAGTAGTAGTAAGAGTAGTGGTAGTAGTAGTAGTAGTGGTAGTAGTAGTAGCAGTAGTAGTAGTAGTAGTAGTAGTAGCAGCCGTAGCAGTTAATGAACAAATAATTAAATATACCATCACACTGTGAAATCATAACCTCGGCAGCATATGTACAATCTCTTTCTGAAATACGTCTCTCGAAATGCACTATTTGATTCACTTCCGAGTTCCTGATTCCAGTGTAATACAAGCGGATTTTCGTTGGACCTCAGCATTAAATTACACTGTCGTCTGTATTCGACAGTATATAGTATATTAGATAGTATAAACAACTGTATGCTTGAAATTCCATTCAGTGTAATGCGGGGAAATATGAGGTTCCCGTGACAACACCCTTTCCATTCGCGATCAGTTGAGTCAATCCGTATGGAGTTGTGCACCCCAAGCTTCCTTTTCGATCCAAGATGGCGAGAGTGCGGAAAATGACAATAGATCATTTCGTCAGTTACCACCACAAAATCGCATACTTTATAATAATTACGTCAGTGAAAGATTCAGTCAGGATTAGAAAATGATACCGAGGACGTTCCACGTGTTTCTGAGAACACGTGCGGAAATGCAACCGTGCCAAGAATCCACATTAATCAATATCTCCGTTGGTCGGCGATGCTGACAGCAGAATGTCCTTGTCCCGTATTGGCTATAATTCATCCATTTTGAGGGCTGGTTCGGCAACATAACGCACCGTTGAGACGTTGTCACTCCAGTCTTCGATATAGCAACAACCCTGGGTCTCTTCTCGTCTTGACCGCCTCCGTGGTCTAGAGGTAGAGCGTCCGCCCGGAGAGCGGAAGGTCCGGGGTTCGATCACTAGACCACGGAGGCGGTCTCTACGTTCATGAAGGTCAAGTTCATCATATGAGCGTAATTCCAAACGTCAGTCAACTTCAGAATCAAAACATTTTTATTGAAATTTGATAAATGATCTGAACGCTTGGGCAGCCCAGCGTGTGCTTGCCGTGTCCCAGAGCTGGGGTATGGTTGCCCAAGATGGTGTTCTGTATGAAGCGCATGTCTAATATTTCCACCTGGATATTGTCGCAGCGTTGTAAGAGCGGCGTAAAACGATACTCACACACTGATTATTGCTCGTACGCAGCTTGTGAGCAGGTGTTACTGCGCCCGATAACATCAACGTTCACACGATGTACAGAACCAGCAACCTGTCTCTGTCGCGCCATTAACGCATACAAAGCCGGCTGTTACTAACGCGCCTTAGCCACGTATTTTCGTTAATTAAGATATTCGTTGTTGAATTACGATAGCGCATGGACTTACAGTTGGATCTAAAATTAAAAGAGACGATACGTCATTGTAAGCAATGAGGTTGAGATGACATTTAAATTTTACGTTTTAATTTTGATATAAAAAGAAATACAGTATTGAGATACAGATGCTGTTTTTTCAATGTAGATATGTAGATATAATCGCGCTAATTTGAGTTTGAAATTGAACGCGCAGAGGTAGTTGTTGTGATTTGAAACCTTTGATTGACCAACCCGAATCAAGTATTTTCTAAATTTAAAGAAGAAAACGAAAACAGAACGGTGTTTAAGGGATAAGAATAAGACTTGATTGGGTTTTGATTGCCAATTAGCCACAGCCGAGCACCCCCCACTCCCCCTTTAAATGTGCCTGGGGGCACAGCTCGTGGTCTGCGCGAGGTGGCGCCAGGATCGAGCCAAGAAAACTGACCTTGATGTGGCATGGTAGACAGGACTTGTGATGCTGTGATATACGCGTAGCTGGATAATTGGCCACGGTGACATTCTTTCGTCTACTTCAATACTTAGAAAAGCAGCCGCCATCCTCAGTCATTTAATTATGCACGAGAGATAAAAATGTGATCTATATCAAGGGCAGGGGAACAGATAGTGTTTAAAGCATCAGTAAAATATTTCAGGCGTGGAAGACTCCTCGTTCAATCAATCCTATTTGAGATGGCTTTCCCTAATACACAATCATCGGCTACCAACGAAAGCTTACACTATGTTATACTGCAGGGTGCACAAAAAGATATATTTGGGTATCAATCATAAAAAGTCTTGGGTATGCATGGGCATGGTTCCGTATTCATGAAGTCGGGAATACTGAAGTCAATATGAGACTCGGGGGCACGAGTGGCCCAGTCGTCTAAGGTGCCGCGATTCGCTGTGCAGAGTTGCGTCCCCTGGACACGCCAGAAACCTATGATTGTGAATTCGAATCCCGGTTCACCCCGATTATGTTTCTAGGTTTGTCAGCACCATACCCATGCTCGTGGCTTTCACCGAAGTTGTAAACGTCTAAGACCTGCATCACTTCGGGCTTTCCTCCCACATTAAGCTGACACACCGTGATATAACTGGAATAATGTTAAATGCGGCGTTAAACCCAACTCATTCACTCACTCACTCAACATGAGACTCAAAGATATCTCCTCTCAAGAACGACATGCAATATTGAACGAATGCTCCAAATATTATAGTTATTCCAGTGATGTACATCATTTATATCACGGAACTTATGTTACAAATGATAATGTATAAAATATTGTTATATGGCAGTGTATTTAATTGTTTAACAGGGATTGTAGCTGAGTTGCATTATTTCTGTTGAGATTCGGAGGACGCTCGTTGCATTGTGTTTGGGCAGTGACCAATCGTCAGAAGATTACCATAATTGAATGCTGGTGTGGTGTGTTTACTTCTCGTTCGGTGCGGTGATAGTATGTTATAGAAACATATGGGAAGTGCTGTGGTGTTGTAGTGCTGCGGTGAGGGCACGGTATGGATACTTCCTGTAACTTGTTAAGGTGTATATATAGTTGGACAAGAGCCTATTTACGTGTCTCTCACACATTTCGTATCACACGCTTTTCGGAACCAGCTTTCATGTGAGGATCGCTCATCATCTATCGTTTGTGAGGACGCGGGAAGCACTATGTTTCCTTGTGTATCGGAAGTAGTCTTGTGGCGGTAGGTCTATACACTCTTCAGAGTGTTGTACCTGTGCAGACAGGTTTTTCTATTTCCTTTGACACTGTTTCTTTTGCTATCAGTTTCAAATAGCTTGTCCTAAGTATAGCGCAATCGCAACAACTGTGCTAGATTGATAACCGTCAATGGCTCATAGGTGTTCCTATAAGCATCTCTCACCACCCGCGAAGATCCGGGTTAAATAGGTCCTCAGCAACCCATGCTTGCCGTAAAAGGCGACTATGCTTGTCGTAAGAGGCGACTAACAGGATCGGGTGGTCAGGCTCGCTGACTTGGTTGATGCATGTCATTGTATCCCAATTGCGTATATCAATGCTCATGATGTCAATCACTGGATTGTCTGGTCCAGACTCGATTATTTACAGACTGCCGTCATATAGCTGGAATATTGCTGAGTGCGACGTTAAACAACAAACAAACAAATTAAAAAAAAATTAACAGAGAAAGAAAAAAATGGAAGAAACAAATACATGAACATGAAACTCGGCAGTGAAAAATTGAATTGAACAATGTGAATTTTTCAGAGTGAGAAAAAAGAAAATGTGTGCACATTTGTCCAGACATTTGACAGTGGTGTTATTATTAGCAAGAGCCGGATAACTGAACTATTTTGTAATTTTCACCATTTTCATTTCTGTTCTGGGATTCAAGCCATTGCCATGCTATATTAGTATTAGTGAACACTGACGGTATAACAGGAATTTGCATCCAATTTCTAATTAATCTTTCAATTTAAGAAGTTATTTTGATTTGAGAAAGTGCTACATTTACCACTTGGATTATTTGCTGACCTATTTTTCAATCACTGTGTCAATCACGTCCTACAGATTTCGAGAGGAGTTTTTCTTAATACATTTTCAGCATCAAAAGACTCAATTGCATCACTGTATACATTCTGAAAAGTCCCAGGCGTGTAAATATTGACTCTGAAGGGAAGCAAACATTCGCGGGATAGTGGTTAGTACGTGGTTGACTATGCTCTGTGAGAGCATCAATGTACCAATTACACTGCTCTGTGACCTTTTATATTCCAGTCAATATTCCAGTGACTCTTTTATATCTTTCCGCCCATCAGCCAATCGGAATAAGAAGACGGTTTATTGCCATCGATTTCCGGTTGATTGTAAGACGAGAACCGGAAACCGAGGACGAATTTGGAATGATGGTCCTTTAAATACAGGCCGTTGGTAATCTCTCGGGAAGTCTGATCACTGATGTGATTAAGCTGGTATTGATGGTTTTGTGGTCAGAAGACATGTGGCTTGGGTAGAGGGAAATGACGCGAGGGACAGTACAGTGAGATAAACCTTAACTCCATTCAGGCACAGATGCCATTGATAGTTTTTTGAGTGAAGCCAGTTGATATGTGTGGTCATGTTTCCTCTACCCTTTAACATCGTGTAAGCACGGATAAGTAAATACATTTGTTGAAACTGCTGAATCTTAACATTAACGTATTTATATGTACATTACGTATAACAACAAAACCTACGCGTAAGCATAGATAGTTTACCAGTTTCACCGACAAGAAGGCGTTTTAGGAAATTAGTTTAAGCTTGACTAAAATGAACAGGTCATCATCTGAAGGCTTCTGATCCCGAAAATCCAGGAAAAATAAATTTGTGCCCCGGTTGTCCAAACATGGATAGATTGCTCAGCCGACATCCTGGATGGTCTGAAGAGTAATGTGTCGGGGTACCAAAACATTGTTTGGCTCAACCGTTCAGAACAATAAAAATGTATGTCTTGATGGTATGGCTTAAGTTATATTACGTCTCCAACAATTCTGTCTTAACACAGCGTCCTAACCTAAAACATTAAATGGCCGGGGACTATGAAGTACCCAAAGACTGCAGAGATGAATCACTGTATGTCTTAGGGTAATTCGTACTGGTATCTCAGTCACGCCAAAAACAGATCGTCGGTGATAAATGTATTAAAACCTAGCCCTAATCTAATACACAACAATGAGTGAGTGAATGAAAGTTGTATATCGCCGCAAATCTTCAACTATATCATGGCGGCCTGATGATGTTCGAATCTGGTCAAAGCAAACCAGTGATTGTTAGCATGAGAATTGTCACGGTGAGATACAATCAGCCACAACTCGATATGGTCGAGTCATTCGTCAAGCATCAGTTCTACCCTGGGGTGTGTGAGTAAGGTATAACGACGGTTTTAGTAATATTCCAACAATATCACAGCGGGGGACACCAGAAAAGGGCTTCACAAATTGTACCCATGTACAAATCGAACCCGTGCTTTCGGCGTGGCGAGCGACCGCTTTAACCACAAGGCCACCCCGCCGCCCAAAGAAATGTCCAAGTTGGCAGCGATGACACCAGGTGTTCCAGCAACGGACGGACACATCGTGTCCTGCCTCTCTCTGTTTGGAACTCCATCCAGGGTGGCTGCATCTTACAGCAACTTCCCAGCGGACGGATCTGATGCTACTACTTCATAGCCCCCATTGGTTCCTGTCCTTATATGTAACCGCAGTGTACTGGACAAACAATGCCTGGCCCCATGGAGCTCACGTCTGAGGTTTGACCATCGTGACCCCAATTACAACTGCTCGGTCATCCGCGCATGATGGACAGTGGTCAATTGAGAACGTAGACATTCCTACAATGACAACGCCTCCGTAGGTCGTTGACTTGATATACCAAGATACACCAGTATAATAAATACGTCGAGAACAGTTTGTCCCGGTCGGCCCTCAGACGGTAGCTAATGCTGTGAATGGGATGGTATTGATCCGATAGACCCAGCAACATAAACTGACCACTTGACCACTGATGGTCTGTGTTTGATAGTAACTAAGTAAGTTGGCTGGGTCAGGTCACGTCGCTTCACGGATACAGTGTTTCGATTCCGGCAATACGTGCCAGATTAACAACGATGGAACTGCTTTGCACGTAACGAATTACTTGAATTCTGAGAAATACGCTGCCGAGCAAAAGAGAGTGTACACCCATATCTGATGGTGGCCAAAATAAAAAAAGGTGATTTGAAGGTGATGTAATTGATACAGGTACCACAGTTGTGTATTGGGCTTTCAGTTTGCAATGTTTCGGCGGATGGTTTCAGCCTTGTAACGTTTTGATAACGTTTGAAATTGTTTGGTCAAATCCTGTTTTAACTATCCACTTTCTTTACTCCGGCAGTTTTTAGACTTCTAGATATGGACCAGTTGTGTACATTTTCAGGGTTGTCTAGCTTGGCCCACATGGGTGTTATTCCTAAAATGAACAAAACAAAATCAGTAACGGTACTCTCGTGTCACTGGATTTTCTGGTTCATCGATCACTTGATTGTTTGGTTCGGTTACAGGCTGACGGCGCATGTCAGGAGTACTGCTGTGCTGCGTCAGACAATACATACTTACTTACTTTTTATGCAAATTGTATGAATGGTGGGTGCCAGCGGTAGGCCATGCTTACAGTTCGCCAACACCTGGTGTCATCACTGATTTTCAGTGATCCATGCATTTAATTTCCACATCTGTTTACGAGTGTTACGTAGTGTAATACTATTTTAACATCACCTGACGACATCTTCCCGAGGCAAGAGAGTTAACTGACTTTAAAAGTCCAGTTTCCAACCTTGCCGAACTAGGCTGGAATTCCTGGGCTCGATCGTAGCGCCACCAGTGGCTATTACGAGTTATGTCCTTTCTATGCCTCTCCTATTGACCAATCAGATTCAACCTCTCGTATCACTTGCATTTGCTTCAAACAAAATGGTGTCGCCCAGTCATGACGATCTGATCGATAATCAAGATCTATATTGTGATAAAACTAGTCTTACATCGCGAAGTGCATCAAATCACGTGAGCACCTTGATTAAAAGCCTGAAAAGATTTAGAAAATATCTGTTGACAACGAGTTAGCGGTGCACATGCTTTGCAAATCTTGCAGTCGACCGAAATCTGCATGACACTTTACGAACCGGATTTCGATTTCGGTGCGCGATTTTGATTGGACTATGCATAGACTCGTTAGTCCAGCCAAAATGTAACTACATAATACCAGCTTAGTTCGGCAAGTGTGGAAACTGGACTTTTATAGTCAGTTAACTCACTTGCCTCGGGAAGATGCCTGACGATGGTTCTTCATAAGTGCTATACGCTTAGGCATATTAAACTGGTCGTAGGTACATACTCTTCACAACCTGAGCATGTTTAATAAATAAAAGCTACAAAAACATTTCCACAATCATAACAAATCTCTGTCAAAATCAGAGTCGATCGAATCCGACTATATTATGCGCATGAATCACGACCAAATAGTGATGATGCTAGGTGTTAACGCAAGGGTAAAAGTATCCTGCCCCACCGGTGGCACTCTCACAAACACATGAAAAGGCAAGGCAACTGTACACCTGAGACTACAGCTTCATACGACCCACCCTTTCTTATCCGGTCATCGTCAATGCTCCACGGTCATACATGCTTCTCCCTATACCACGGCTGTTTGTGGTATGACGTAAATGTGATTTAAGTTTTAAAGTAATCATAAACCTGAAACATTCGGATGAAGCCAGTCGGTTCCCCCAAGGCTCGCATACAGCACCCCGAAGGGAACACTGTTCCATATCTCTATCTTCGGGTCAGGAAAAGTCAGTTAACGACTTCAGGTATAAATATATCTCTCAGACCCGTGAAGATTCCGGGGTAGAATAGGTCTTCAGCAACCCATGCTTGCCGTAAAAGGTGACTATGCTTGTCGTAAAAGGCGACTAACGTGATCGGGTGGTCAGGCTCGCTGACTTGGTTGATTCATGTCATCGATCCCAATTGCGTGGATCGATGCTTATGATATTAATCACTGGAGTGTCTGGTCCAGACTCGATTATTTACAGACCGTCGTCATATAGCTGGAATATTGCTGTGTGCGGCGTTAAACAACCAACCAACCAACCAACCAAGGTATATTCTCCACTTCAGATCCCCGTGATATTCCTCATGGAAAGGGTGTTTACAACACTCCGTATTCAGATACAATCTTTTCAGTCGTATGTACAGCGTCTGTAACGTAGCAACACTGACCACCAGTCCAACTGATGGACGCCCAGGGTACTAAAGATTATCATAACTCCAACATCGTGACACATATGGATTGTCTGCTTTGACCTCGAACAACATTAACAAGTGCTCGAACTCACGGAATATATTGACTGCATTAACCTTTCTGGGGATATGGCAGGAGGAGATGACAAGCCGAGAATGGAAATAGTGTATGTGTTAATAAACCTTTGTGGAACGTATTGTCTGGCTCGTTTCTGCAATACTTAATGAATTGTAAGACTCAAATACCATGTTCCGCGCTGACAAAATCACCCATAGTGTAGCACTTGGTCAATACTGAAACCGTAAGGAAAGAACTATTTCGGTAGAACAGATACATTGACCTGAGACTCGACCTTCTCGCTCAGGGGATTCACCACGCTATGTATTAACATTAAAAGATCATGGGTCCCATGTATACTGCTATTTGTTCCGAACTGACTCAGCTACTACCAATAAACCATAAATTGTATTCAAACCAATAACAGTGATTGTTGTGGAACATTTTTGGGTCACTCTCATCCTTGGTATTGAGGTGAGGGTGAGTTCACGCTTGTGTTGTTGAGCTGATCATGTGTTATTGGTATCAGAGACCGGTGCTGTTGACGTTCAGATGGGAAAGTATTTGTAACATTGTACTTCACTAAGTCTACCTGTTACAGGAATTCACACCAAACTGAAAGTTGCAAAAATATCCTTTAACAAAGTCCGTTCTTACAAACAGGAATATAGAGCATCTTCTTTATAGATTAAGCCCCATTGATTAATCTATGTTCGGTTTAAAACCCGAGATTTTCCTGATAAT
Organism: Haliotis rufescens; assembly: GCF_023055435.1. Classification (NCBI taxonomy): domain Eukaryota; kingdom Metazoa; phylum Mollusca; class Gastropoda; order Lepetellida; family Haliotidae; genus Haliotis; species Haliotis rufescens. The sequence continues at coordinate 65,026,591 of NW_025964001.1, read as the reverse complement.
ATACTATATGATTATATCAGTTTAATTTGATGATTATTTTTTACTTACGGTGCGTGTGTATTCTTGCAGATTGCTGAGGTGTTGATATTTCTCCATTCGTTTGCCTTCTCTCGGTCTTTAATTGATGAGATATGCGTTTTACATTGGCGAGTTGGTGAACGTCTCAGACAACAATATTCAGTTACTTTTAACATGGGCGAGGATAAATGGAGCTTATCCTGGCAACTCAGTGATTGCTGCCAAGAGCAACGCAACTGGTGATACGATGACACACAATCAACCCGCTTCAGGGTATACATTATAACTCTTTGTTGGCTCTTACGACACGCATGGCCTACTGGAGACACGCATGGGGTACAAGGAGACAAGAATGGGGTACTGGAGACATGCATGGGGTACAAGGTGACAAGCATGGTCTACTGGAGACATGTATGGGGTTCTTGAGACATGCATGGGGTACTGGTTAAAATCATGGGGTACTGAAGATAAACATGGTCTACTGGAGACAAGCATGGGGTACTGGAGACAAGCATGGACTGCTGGAGACAAGCATGGGGTACTGGAGACACGCATGGACTACTGGAGACACGCATGGGATACAAGGAGAAAAGCAATCTACTGGAGACATGCATAGACTACTGGAGACAATCATGGGGTACTGGAGACAATCATGGGGTACTGGAGACAAGTATGGTCTACTGGAGACAAGTATGGGCTACTGGAGACAAGCATGGGGTACTGGAGACAAGTATGGGCTACTGGAGACAAGTATGGGCTACTGGAGACAATCATGGGGTACTGGAGACAAGTATGGTCTACTGGAGACAAGTATGGGCTACTGGAGACAATCATGGGGTACTGGAGACAAGTATGGGGTACTGGAGACAATCATGGGGTACTGGAGACAAGTATGGGCTACTGGAGACAATCATGGGGTACTGGAGACAAGTATGGTCTACTGGAGACAAGTATGGGCTACTGGAGACAATCATGGGGTACTGGAGACAAGTATGGGGTACTGGAGACAAGCATGGGGTACTGGAGACAAGCATGGGGTACTGGAGACAAGCATGGGGTACTGGAGACAATCATGGGGTACTGGAGACACGCAAGGGGTACTGGAGACACGCATGCGGTACTGGAGACAAGTATGGTCTACTGGAGACAAGCATGCGGTACTGGAGACAAGCACGGAGATACTGGAGACAAGCATGGGGTATTGGAGACAAGCACGGGGATACTGGAGACAAGCATGGACTGCTGGAGACAAGGATGGTCTACTGGAGACAAGCATTTGCTACAGGAGACAAGCATGGACTGCTGGAGACAGGGATGGTCTACTGGAGACAAGCATTTGCTACTGGAGACAAGCATGGACTGCTGGAGACAAGGATGGTCTACTGGAGACAAGCATGGACTGCTGGAGACAAGGATGGTCTACTGGAGACAAGCATTTGCTACTGGAGACAAGCATGGACTGCTGGAGACAAGGATGGTCTACTGGAGACAAGCATTTGCTACTGGAGACAAGCATGGACTGCTGGAGACAAGGATGGTCTACTGGAGACAAGCATGGACTGCTGGAGACAAGGATGGTCTACTGGAGACAAGCATTTGCTACTGGAGACAAGCATGGACTGCTGGAGACAAGGATGGTCTACTGGAGACAAGCATTTGCTACTGGAGACAAGCATGGACTGCTGGAGACAAGGATGGTCTACTGGAGACAAGCATTTGCTACTGGAGACACGCATGGACTGCTGGAGACAAGGATGGTCTACTGGAGACAAGCATTTGCTACTGGAGACAAGTATGGGCTACTGGAGACAAGTATGGGCTACTGGAGACAAGGATGGTCTACTTGAGACAAGTATGGGGTACTGGAGACAAGCACGGGGTACTGGAGACAAGCATGGGGTACTGGAGACAAGCATGGGGTACTGGAGACAAGCACGGGGATACTGGAGACAAGCATTTTCTACTGGAGACAAGCATGGGCTGCTGGAGACAAGCATGGACAACTGGAGACAAGCATGGTCTACTGGAGACATTCATGGACAACTGGAGACATACAAGGGGTATTTGAGACAAGCATGGTCTATTGGAGACAAGGTTGGGCTACTGGAGACAAGCATGGGTTACTTTAGACACGTCTTGGCAACCAGAGGCAAGATAAGATTTCACTAACATCTCAGAAAGAGTTAAATTTGAAAACAGCGCAAATAAACCAGGAATGCAGACGTCTATACTAGTACGTTTGAACTCCAAGAACAGCAGAAGATTGACTTAAACCTATCGTGAAAATGCTAAGAAGTCATGTCCCTTTCAATAACACAAGATCGACAAAACACGTATCCCCAAATTACAAAGACTGCCGAAGGTAATTATCAGCCGACCTACAATTACAAGGCTTAAGATAGAGTAACAGTGATCCTTTACGAAACTGAACCAAGTGATCAATACATTACGTCTGGGCAGCTTCCTTGATTTTACACTGCAAGAGTCCCATGCATGTTGTCGTTACAGGGTCTTGTGTGTTTTCTGAAAACGACGGTTTTTAATTAGATATCAGAAAGTGAGACAACTGCTGTGTCGACTGATGAGGTTTTGTCCTGCCATCTGTAACTGTTCTTCCTGTAGATATTCTTGAGACCCCCGTGTCAGTTTAGCTCCGTGGCAGAAACTGATGTTGGAGGCCATTGAACACATAGGGAACTGACTGCTGTTGATAATGTCTTTCGCTATGATCTTTACGTAGGGATTATTCTACCACTTACACTTTTGTATTATTAATATTTTGAAAATATTCTGTCCAGAACATCTACATGAAACATATGATTTTATTGTTTAACAATGATTCATTTTGTTAATGTGGACGAGGTATTTGGGAGCGTTACCCTCCGTATAACGGGGTATTACTACAAACCATCCCGCTATCACAGGGGGAGATGTGTTAAGATGCCGTGATGTAACCAAATTTCGGTTAAAAAAAGGGTAACACTCACTAGCATATGCTATGATATCATCGATTAGTATCTTAAAAAGCCATCTGGAATAACACACTGTTGTTCTCGAAATGGGTAGCACCCGGAGTGCATTGATTATATATACCGTTGACCTTGACCTACGGTCATGAAAACAAGAAACCAGCTTTTCCAAATCATAAGGTCAGAGGTCAGATGAAACATGTCGTATTTACTGTCATACGCTTGTGTCTCATATATGTCTTAATGATCAGTTCATCAATAAAACGGGAGCACGGGTGGACCAGTCGTCTAAGGCGCCGCAATTCGCTGTGCAGAGTTGCGTCCCTTGGACACGCCAGAAACCCATGATTGTGGGTTCGAATCCCGTTTGGCCCCGATTATGTTTCTAGGTTTGTCAGCACCATACCCGTGCTCGTGGGTTTCACCGAAATGGGGAACGTCTGAGACCTGCATCACTTCGGGAATTCCTCTCACATCAAGCTGACACGCCGCGATATTGACTACTGTTAAAAGGGGCGTTAAACCCAACTCGCTAACTCATCAATAAAACAACGCTGAGTTAGGAAAGTATCATTTTCGATTTCCAACCGTTAAATTTCCATAATTGTAGAACTTGTCTATGCTACATTAACGTCAAAGGCATCGACCTTTGCCAATAATATGAACCTGGAGTAGTCGGGTAATCTAGTGGTGAAAGATGATCGATGCTCATGATATCAATCACTGGATTGTCTGGTCTTGGTTCGATTATTTACAGACAGCCGTCATCGCCGGAATATTGCTCAGTACTGCGTTAAACAAAAACCACCAACCATAACTGTTGTCCCCAAGCGTGATATTGCTTGAAGAGCGGTGTTAATACTCGCTCGCTCTCAAAGTATGGATAGACGTTGCAACCTAATATTATGCTTACCCATCACTGAGGTATAATCATTTTCTGTGTTAACTTTCTGCAATTGAGTGTAGTTTCTGTTATAAGAAGTATTAGGGCTCCTTGTATGTATTGAAATAAATAGGTGTCTTTAACTTATACCCCGTTCGCATGCACAACATTTACTGACGTAAGTAATTTTGCACATGTGTAACTATACGTACGTGTGTATATGTAAATTTACTATGCGTTCCCATGAAAATAAGCTGTGTAAATAAAGTATGTAAATTGTGTAAGGCACACATATTCGTCAGTCTGTTTACGACTTTCAACACAAAACAGGTTGTTTTCCATTCAAAGTTGAATGAGAAGAGGGTTACTTCACCGAAAATGTTCGCGTGACGCATCATGTTTGAATTAATTTGTACACAAAGTTTTGACTCCTTGAAACCAAAAGAAAACACCGTCCGCTCAATTCTGTATATACGCATAAAAGTTGGCAACTGTTCGTCAATTTGTTTTGTGTTGGCAAAAGAACATATATTAATTAGATCATCCTCTCACGTTAACATAAACGTTCACATTGCAATATATACACACAGTGCAAACTTACATTTACATTTACACCTACTCAAGACATGATGCAAATTTGCTCCTGGTGTATATATACACACATGAGTAAACGCGTTCACATGACAAGTATACTCACGTATGTATTTCTACTTACGTATGCAAATATACACGCATATGTATCGAGGCGCATGTGAAGGGGGTATTAGTTGAGAAGTCTGTAAGCGCCTGTCGTAAAACGACTTTCTCTTTACAAGTTGAAATGAGAAGGTCAAACGTGAAACGTTTCGACAGGCAAGACCTAGATAATCAAATCCTCTTTTAATTACCTATTTCCTGCTTTACTTACTCACCCTTTTTTTTAACAAATGCTTTATGGCCGCTATCCCATGTTTGGTAGTATCAGTTTGAAGAGTGACTTTAATCATGAATGATTCCTGCTGGCGGCTGAAACCATGTCCATTAAATGTCGTATTGAGAAACCAGCTACTGCTTTACGAAACCCTTTTTTGCATTTAATTTCCGAAGACGTCAAGTCTTGTTTCAGTGGCATGCCCTGGTGTCCGGCTGTGGCGTTTCTCTGGATGAAGCTGGCACATTGACAGACAAATGCTCAAGTTCGTTCTGTGTTGGTTCACGACTAAGTCGGTTGTTGTAGGCATTTAGACATGCTGTTTCTCTCCTCTGTTTACGACATTGATCTGTGGAGTAGATGTGTCTGGCTATGAATTCAGAAAGTGCGTCAAAGTAAATATTTGACAACAAGATGTTTTCCTTCAAAGTACATTTTAAAAACAGAACGTACATTTAAAAAAGGGACTTGAAATTATCTGAAGAAATGATGCAGAATTAAAAAATATTATTAATATTTAAAAACTTGTCATAAATATTTAACATCTATTCTGTGCAAGCTCAAGGCTAAATGAGTTGAACTTTGGAGTCACTCACAATAATTAGTTACCGTAATGGTTAATATCAGCTACTATCTATTTGTTAAAGGGGCGGTCGGGTAGCCTAGTGGTTAAGGCGATCGCTCGTCACGCCGAAGACTCGGGTTCGATTCCCGACATGGGTATAATGTGTGAAGCCCATTTCTGGTGTCCCCCGACGTGATATTGCTGGAATATTGCTAAAGGCGGCGTAAAATCAAACTCACTCACTCACTTTGCATGGAATGGATAGGCCCACAGCATTGGCCCGACGTCATCAGGGCTGAATAAAGAGTATCGAATGCTTGGACTCGCTGACTTGGCTCATCGTGCACTGGTGACGTGGATTCTTGTTCAAGAAAGTTGAATCTGATTATTGTGGTGGTATCTAGAGCGTATCCTGCACTGTTGCAGATTATTTAATATTATGTGTGCATTTGTTCTGTTGATATATTTACTCTACATTTATACTAAAATCTACAAAACCATTTCCATACTCACAAGAAGTATCTGCTAAATTATAAGCACGGCGCGTTTACGAATCACTTTCGAATATTGATGATACTGTGTTCGCGAAAACGTGAGCGTCTCCTGCCCCACCGGTGGCACTCGTTACCGACACATATCGATGTGTGGTGTAATGATGGAACATGCCTATTTAGTCATTAAAAGGTGATGTTAAAGTTTGTTATGTTGTTGTATTTGTTGTGCGCATTGACCATGAAAAACATTTTATATAAATAAATCTATGTCGGATGAAGTGTTTGATCATTCGTGTCTTGGTCGTACTTACTGCCATATAATTTCAAACTGATCCTCATGGCGTTGTCAAAAATATTGTAAGACCAAATTTATATTTCCATCAAAATATGTTGAACATATTATTTCCATCTCCAGTAGCCCATAATTGTCTCCAGTAGACCATGCATGTCTCCAGTTCCCCATGCTTGTCTCCAGTAGCCCATTACTGTCTCCAGTAGCCCATAATTGTCTCCAGTAGACAATGCATGTCTCCAGTAGACCATGTGTCTCCAGTAGCCCGATACTGTCTCCAATAGCCCATAATTGTCTCCAGTAGACCATGCATGTCTCCAGTTCCCCATGCCTGTCTCCAGTAGACCATGTGTCTCCAGTAGCCCATTACTGTCTCCAGTAGCCCATACTTGTCTCCAGTAGCCCATGCGTGTCTCCAGTTCCTCATGCTTGTCTCCAGTTCCCCATGCCTGTCTCCAGTAGCCCATTACTGTCTCCAATAGCCCATTACTGTCTCCAGTAGCCAATTACTGTCTCCAATAGCCCATTACTGTCTCCAGTAGACCATGTGTCTCCAGTAGCCCATTACTGTCTCCAGTAGCCCATACTTGTCTCCAGTAGCCCATGCGTGTCTCCAGTTCCTCATGCTTGTCTCCAGTTCCCCATGCCTGTCTCCAGTAGCCCATTACTGTCTCCAATAGCCCATTACTGTCTCCAGTAGCCCATTACTGTCTCCAATAGCCCATTACTGTCTCCAGTAGACCATGTGTCTCCAGTAGCCCATTACTGTCTCCAGTAGCCCATAATTGTCTCCAGTAGCCCATGCGTGTCTCCAGTTCCTCATGCTTGTCTCCAGTTCCCCATGCCTGTCTCCAGTAGCCCATTACTGTCTCCAATAGCCCATTACTGTCTCCAGTAGACCATGTGTCTCCAATAGCCCATTACTGTCTCCAATAGCCCATAATTGTCTCCAGTAGACAATGCATGTCTCCCGTTCCTCATGCTTGTCTCCAGTAGCCCATGCGTGTCTCCAGTTCCTCATGCTTGTCTCCAGTAGACCATGCATGTCTCCAGTTCCTCATGCCTGTCTCCAGTAGCCCATTACTGTCTCCAATAGCCCATAATTGTCTCCAGTAGACCATGCATGTCTCCAGTTCCCCATGCCTGTCTCCAGTAGACCATGTGTCTCCAGTAGCCCATTACTGTCTCCAGTAGCCCATACTTGTCTCCAGTAGCCCATGCGTGTCTCCAGTTCCTCATGCTTGTCTCCAGTTCCCCATGCCTGTCTCCAGTAGCCCATTACTGTCTCCAATAGCCCATTACTGTCTCCAGTAGCCCATTACTGTCTCCAATAGCCCATTACTGTCTCCAGTAGACCATGTGTCTCCAGTAGCCCATTACTGTCTCCAGTAGCCCATAATTGTCTCCAGTAGCCCATGCGTGTCTCCAGTTCCTCATGCTTGTCTCCAGTTCCCCATGCCTGTCTCCAGTAGCCCATTACTGTCTCCAATAGCCCATTACTGTCTCCAGTAGACCATGTGTCTCCAGTAGCCCATTACTGACTCCAGTAGCCCATAATTGTCTCCAGTAGCCCATGCGTGTCTCCAGTAGAGCACGCATTGGGCGGCAAATATGTCATCGGTAATGTAATTATATGTTATGTCATTTTCCGATATTATCTGCTTTTTCAATCAAGAGCGTTATTACAAACACATAACTGTTAAACTGAAAGGCCCAAGAGCGTAATGACAACATTTCAAAAAGGAAATGCATCATAATAATTTAATACTTCCACATGTTGGAATTGCTATATCCCTTATATAAATCGACCGCCTCCGTGGTCTAGTGGAAGAGCGTTCGCCAGGACAGCGAAAGGTCCGGGGTTCGATCCCCGGCCGCGTCATACCAAAAGACGTCAAAAGATGGTACTTCATGTTACCCTGTCAGGCGCTCGGCATTTAAGGGCCTAAAACAAGGACTGGTCGGCTCGGAGTCAGTATACTGTGACTGAGTGGGGTATTCATGTTAAACTGCGGCATAGTATCTCAGAGGGCTAGCACTACAAATCGGCATCAGTCCGGTCTAGTACAAGCAGCCACACACACAACCACACACACACACACACACGTGCATGCACGTCGCTATATAAGTGCAATAATCTTGGACGCGACGTTAAAACCCATTTCACTTCACCTCACCTTATATAAATCAACATTATTATGAGGCTAACTTTGAGAATGAACTTGAACTTGAAATGCTGCTTTTTATCTTTATTCCAGTGAAGCGACTTCATTGAAGCAAATAACTCAGTTTGAATGGACTATTTGTTCTCTCCTTAGGAACCTGTTCTTCATGTCAATCAGCTCATACAAGCATATTTGAAGTAACGCCATGGTTAAGCTTTTGTTATTTTGAGTTTGATCCGAGTGAACCAGAACAATAACAATGAACCAGCAAGGCAGCTTCTACAACTTCAAAGTCTCTGTTTTCTCAAAGCTTTCATGTAAAAACCGTTACGACAGATAACAAATAGCCTACCTCATTCATAGGCATTTTGTCTGACCCTGCCTCTCCTTAAGATACGAAGTGCCATCCACGGAGTGTATTTTGGACACAATGAATGATGGCAGCACGCTGTAGACATCTTCATCACCAGAGGGTCCTGCAGGCGATGTTAATAGCGTAACTCGAGTCCCCTGACTTCATATGGTTCCCCCATTCATCGCCAGAAAAGAGTCTTGAATGTTTCTTTGATGGTGTAAGAGTATGTGCATCTATTCAAGATGGCGTGCAATCTGAAATCTAGACAAACATCGACGTGAGCTAAATTGTCCTCAGGGAATCGGCTCAGAGTTTGACATATTCTTCTTTATATTTGTCAGTCTTCTGACATGTGTCGGTTGAGGGGAAAACTTTTCTGAAACGACAGTGGGAATAAGCTGTACTTATATCTACTTGTAATCATACGTCTTCTTTCAGTAAAATTCACATGAGAAATTATATGCTTTGGAAAGTCATGGTATTGACCTCAACGAGATTTAAGGTGTCTTCTGGTTGCCTTTTAATTAACAAATTAAACATCACCCCAAATACTAGCAGATAAATGATAGAAATGAGAGTGTACATGCTTGTTTGTGATATTCTGTTTGCAGTTGAACTGATAGTCTTACTGTTTACATTCCTGCTTGTTAGTAGCTATTCTGTCAATATGTCTTCTCAAAGAAAAGATCGAACATCCAAAGAGGTTCACCAGCAAAACACAAGGAACGTTATAGTGAAAACTGCAGTGAGAGCAATCGAAACGTTAACATGATGTCGGCTTTCATCGGAACAAGACCTACAGCACTTCATACATATCCACCAACATATATTTCCCCATACGGCATTGGGTTGCCAGATCCCATCCCGAACCAAATGCTGAAGCTACATTTGGTGTGAGCATGTCGGCTGCGTGGGGGCCAGGTAACGTTTATGGGACGGTTACCACCGGTGGGGCAGGATACGCTCACCTTTTCACGAACAACGATACTTTGTATTATGACTAGGTGGTGGGGTAGCCTAGTGGTCAAAGCGTTGGCTCGTCACGCCGAAGACCCGGGTTCGATTCCCCATTTGGGCAAGGTATATATATATTTATATACCTTGCTCTTATATATACATAAATATATATACACACACACACATTACACACACATTACTCTTGGGTATAAACTTAATGGGTATCATAGTCTCGGCAGCTGGCACTGACATATTATTACATATGAGTCAAGCCATTTTTCCATAACTAGTACTCTACAATAATGGTTAACTTTGATTTGATAGTATATTAATATGGGGATTTGTGTGGCTGAACTATACATATCAAACTTAGGTCAGTGGTAAGAAAAATATCTTTAATTCCTATAATTATGTGTTTGCTGATTACCTGTTTTTACCACGCAACGAATATCTATGTGCTTTGCCAGATCCCTGCCGTTTACATTAACAAGAGACATGATAAAATATATACATGTTGCTAAAACAACGATCTTACAAGTATATGATGGTTGGCTTAGCACAAATCATGCACGTAACGATATATAAGCTAGTTGTAAAAGAGAAATCTGGCTCTGTCATATTTAAAATTGAATACCTACATAAACTGTTAATAGAAACTTAATGTAATAAGTAGTGTGGGTCTTGAATGACCTACAAGGGTGACGTCCACATATTCTGCATTATTAAACATTTAAGGGACTATATTATTCCCACACAATTTAGTCCGTTTAATTCCAACTATACCAAAGCTGTTTATTTTATATCCAGCACATAGTTTATGCACAGTTTGTCTTTTAAATAGTTGTAATTTGTAATTGATTTTCACTTAACAACTTAAATTTGAACGATCTTTGAATATTTAAGTTTGTTTGTTTGTTGTTTTACGTGCACTGAACAAAATCCCACCTGTATGACGACTGCCCGTACATAATCGAGACCAGACAAACCAGTGATTGACATTGAAAGCAACGATCCACGACGTCGGGGTACGATGTCACGACACTAAGTTATCGTGTCTGACCTCCCCATCCATTCTGTCCCACCTTACGACAAGCTCAGGCTACTTTTGGGTTGAACATTAAAATGATCACTCTATGTTGTTGCTATATGTTTAGAAATACTTCTCCAGACATGGTGGACATGGCATTCCTTCATGTTAATGTAATGAATTCATAAAAAATGTGTATACTATTTGCTTACGCTGTCCATGAAAAGACAAATCGAGGCATGTAATAAATAAGTATTAACTTGCAGTGTCAAGAAAGCAAAAGACAAAATCAAAACTGCCTCTGTTAATGAATATGTCCGAGAAATTCGTTGTTAAAAGTATTTTAAAACGAAAACCAACTTTGTATTGTCATGCAATTTTCTTCGTCTAATGTTATAATCTTATAGAATTAGTTATTTGCTGAGAATCAATGAGTTGAGCGGTTTAAAAAATACACACTTTTTCATCCCAAAAGGGTATACTATATCAGAGAGGTTCAATTCTTTAATAACAGTAATAAACGAAAGCTGTTGAGTTCCTACATTAATTTCACCATAAGACGCGGCTGAATGCGAGTTATCATTAGTGCAGTTATCAAGTAGTTCCCGTGTACATACCGATATGGAAGCCTTCGGGTGGGACACGAGTCTACGTTCGGCTTGTCCCAGAATGGGATGAGTTAGTCACGAATGGGTAATTGTACTAAAAAATAGTCAGATCTGCATATGTATGATAAACTAAATGTCCTCATTGTCATATTTAGGGACAGAACATCTATACAAGAAGTAGGTTTACTTATGTTTTGCATATGAAATCGGATTTCCTGGCTACTTTAGTTAAATCAAAGAAAGGAGACATTTTCAAGAAGTACAACTTCAATTTCAGATGTATAGGTGACAATATTTCTATCCTATCATGCATGTTCACTTCATGTCGAGCAATAACCTACAAGTCCAGCTTATGGCGCCTATCGTTTGCAGTTGATTAGGTTCTTGGGTAAATTCATTCTAGACTGTTAAGGTAGACGTTCATAGGAATGTACTAAATATGAAATGTTTCTTGTAAACATGAAGTGCGATACTAGCCCATTCTGTGACCCGACATGGACTTTCCACGTCTCCTTACTAACTGGCCGCCCTCAATAGACATTGACAAATCTATCTCATGTATAATCCTTACTGTGTGACTTTAAATATCCACCCTGTACAATCCTCTTATAAAAGAATATATATTGCCCAATTGGTAGTCTGTAACTTATCAATAGTCACATTCGTACATGGCATCTAGTATTTCAAAGACGTTTCATGTGGCCTGTTCAATAGCCTTGACTCCGCTAGACTGTTAGACGAGAGTGAATGAATGTAACGGATGAATCATCTTTCACAGCTTTAGACATCAAATAGGATATTGTCCTAGATCAGCAACCATACGCCTACGCTTGCTTTTATATGGAATTCATAAATCACATTTCACAGTAAGCAGCTAGTTAGTCTTCTCTTGCATGTAATATGTATAGTTGGTCTTTGATTCGTCATGACTTGGACCAAGAAAACATTTCTTCCCTTCCTACAGCCAAACAGCTTCGTTGTATTGTAAACGTATTCAGTGTTCAAGCGATATCGATAAGTCTTGAGTAACAGGTATCTGAAACAATAAAACGTCTTGAAAATTATAACTTAACAAAAAACAAACAAAAAACCCAAACATTTCAAGTAACCTCTGTCATGCTCCTCCAAGCCAGGAGCGCATCCTCTGTAGTTAAACATGTAACGTGTAACAGTCATGCTGCATCGGATGGGCATAGAGGTTCCATAATTATCCGGTTGATTATACAACAACTTCACTGCGTCTACAAACAGTCAGTTGGGGCAAGGTTGGGAATATAAAACGTCACCGCTTATCAATCTCGATTATCTGCCGAAATAGATTCAATTGGGTGCACAAGGCAAGTTAGTGGTGGAAAGTATATGAATGGATCACTGAAATGCAAATAAATATGAAACAGAAACCTTTCCATAATCATAAGGACAATCGGCTAAAAACGTTGTACGAACAAACCACAAGCTTGTAGTTTATGAATCACTATCAAATAGCGATAATACCGTCACAGGATCATGTAAGACACAAGTAAGTTAAAGCGTCAAAACCCTTTCAATATTCAGGAGAAATCTCTGCTAAAAGCAGAGTCGATTGTAGAATTCCGACTGTATCATGAAAATGTGATTGTGAATCACTATCAAGGAGTGATAATACCAAGTGTTTGCGAAAAGGTGAGCGTATCCTGCCCCACCGGTGGCACCCGTCACGAACACATGCAAAGGCAAATCAATTGTTCACCTGAAACAATAGTGAACATATGGAGCATCATCTTTGTCACTGATGTGTCAAATTTTGAAATGTCCTCCACATATCTACCATAAAACCATTTGAAAGCTATACTGAGGCCTTGAATGTTGTAACCTTGATCAAACAACTTCTGAGCAATGGTCGTTTGACGCTCTTTGAAATATTGGCAGAAGAGCATGCTCGATTATATCTCAAAAGTTGTGAAATGTAAACACCAAAGTGGTAGTGCTGCCGAATTCACACGTTTCGCCAACTTAAAACTTCACTGTTTGCGAGCATGTCGACTGAGCGAAAGTCCTGATGGTCGCTACATTCGATTTCACACTCTCAATTCACACTCTTTCGAGTTAAAGCTGTCGACCTTTAGATTCCCCACACTAAAAACGGAATTAAAAGAACTCAACCTCTCCTCACACCACAAGGTTTTTAAAACATCCATGAATGGAAGGCTTTAATTGAAAAAAGCCACCCATTTACTGAATACAGTCCGCCGCCTTTAAAGGGCTCCACAACTAAAATGAACTGATAAACTGTTCCCTTCTGCATGTACCTCAAGGCATGAGTCTGGGCGCTAATAGGCTTCCCGGCGTCTTCAGGAACTGGCGGTGCTTACAGTTAATGATTGAAATCACGTGGATGTGTATTTTCTTCCGTTTTTATTGGATACTTCAAAGTTTTTTTTATAATCGAAGAGAGGTTGTGCTTGCATGGAACGTAAGTGGAGCATGCATGGAAGCTAAATTGCAATAGCGAGAATTCTATATACAGGCATGTTGTCTTTCCCTCTGGCCTGGTCTGAGAGGTATCGAGTGGTTGAATTGGAAGAATGTCAAAGTAGAATGTGTTTGTCCTTAGCGATCTCTGTAACTGTGAAATAGTATGAAGCACTGTGTGGAGAGTTCTCACAGTAGAGGTCAAACAACCTCAATAACCTACCCTGGTGCTGGGACTAGAGTGCATATTGAGATATTCCTTGATTTCCCTCAGGCAACATCACTTTAATATCTGTGCTGTTGTTAGGAGATAATCTTGTTTACTCTCACAACAAACCATCATGATTATGTAACGCCTCTCCTGCACTGAAGAGCATTGCTCTAAGAGGCGTCCATAAAAGCTTTGATCGCAGACGCAATGTTACTATAGTGAAGCAGACAAGAGCTAGAAATACACAAACAGTTATCCTCACACTTCTAGTGCATGTGATCCATAGAATTGACTAAGAGTGACGACAGAGTTTGCCTTTTGATAGCACTTTGATAATGATGTAGTTCATACTGGTAATGATATATTCGAATTCATGTATCCTTCTTTACATGCAATTGGTCATACACAAAGTTTACGTCTCAGAATTTCGTCCCTCTGAAAATCACGTTCGAATCTTAATTAATTGCAAAAAATATGTTTGGTAATAAGTTTCAGCAAAACGAAATGTTATTAGGATTTTATGCCAGTGATAAATCTATGTGCTCGCTTCTGTCTAGCACCGTGTTCCTAGTACATTGGAAGTCTGAAGTTGAGCTGTTGCCATACATCTTTGATTAATGTATTGAACTGGGGAAGGTTTGCCATCAACTACAGAAACTGCCTGTGTTATGATCGTATGTAAACGGGTTTGGTACGTTGAGTTCAGCAGGGGACAATAGGCTCAGTACATCATCCAGGTTTACAATCACGACGCAAAATAAAATATTTTTTTTATGATAGTGACCGTACGAAAAAGACGTTTACTGTTTCCACAGGAAGTATGGCACACCAGGAACATTTTGAGCTATGTTATTTTACTAATTGATTTCTCTAATTTGGGTTTAATGTGGCCAATACATTCAAAGCCTAGTCATCGGGGATTTCAGTTGATTTTGTCACAATCATTGTTTCAGTAGATCGGTATTTCGGTATATCCGGTGTTGACTGTGTCTGGGGGACCTATCTACCATAAGGAGATCCTTATAGTATGAAGTGAATGACCCCTGTCTCAAAGCCGAGATGATCCTGAAATAGTTGCATAAACAGTTCATTGTAAAAATATCTGTAAGCAGTGTACTCAAAAAACATATTCTTCCCAAAAATGTACGGAACAAATATGCTTCAGACTGTTGTAAAAGAAAAGAAATTGCCTACCACAAAAATAACATGGTTGCAAGGTGTTTTCCTTTAAAAAATCAGGATCATAGTTTTAAATAAAAAAATATTGTGTTTTGTAGATGTCCTGAAGAAATATGAAATCTGGAAACAAAATCTTACCCCCCCAAAAACCCAACAACAACAACAACCAAACAAAACAAAACAATTCAAAACAACCAAACAAAACCAAAAAACCAACAAAACACCCCCCCAAAAAACAAAAAACAAACAACAACAACAACAACAAAACAAAGCAACAAACAATAACATGTTCTTCCTTGAACCGAAAAAGGCTCTTGAGAATAATATGGCCAGCACCTCAAGACAGATGCAGGCAAGGGATACCCAGTCACTTTACTGATCTATCATCATTTATCAGAACTAAAGAGACAGCCCGTCGATGGCCTCAGTGCTGTGAAATTGCCGAACAAAGTGATAATAACGAGCACTGTGGGGTCATTTCCCTTCATGTGATGGTCATCCTGGGAGTTTGATGGACAAAGGGCTGGCCGAGACATTAAAACTGCTACTGCCCCAACCCCCCCAAAAAACCAAAACCAAAACCAAACAAAAGAAAAACAAAAGAAAACAAAAGCAACAAAACAACAACAACAACAACAAACAAACAAAAAAACAAAAAAACAAACCACACACACCTACAGACCCACACACGACCAGTGTGGTGAAAACGAACATATTTCCTTAACGTTTTTCTTTACCTATGAGCATTGAAAAATCTGCACTTGTACACAACAGACCTAATTCAAAATTAATATATCGCTTTTAGTTTCATCAAAGTCGCGTCATTGGAATTTCCATCAGGTGATAGTCTGGTTGTTTACAAGCCGCCGTCGTATGCCAGGAGTATTGCTGTGCGGCGTGAGGCAAGAATCATGAACCTTTTATTCAGGTTGTGTGAGTGACAGGTGCTACCGTTAGGGCAGGACATGCTTACCCTTTTCGCCAACACAATTCATTCATATGATGTCCATCGCTCCCAGTGGAATCTGTTCCGGTGGTTAACTGAGACTGGATAATCTGTGGTTTTGACGTTTTGTATTAATGTCCAAGTTATGACACTGTGTAATCATGTCCAAGTTATGGCGTTGTGTAATCATGTTCAAGTTATGACGCTGTGTAATCATGTCCAAGTTATGGCGTTGTGTAATCATGTTCAAGTTATGACGTTGTGTAATCATGTTCAAGTTATGACGCTGTGTAATCATGTCCAAGTTATGACACTGTGTAATTATGTCCAAGTTATGACACTGTGTAATCATGTCCAAGTTATGACGTTGTATATTCATTTCAAAGTTATGACGTTGTGTAATCATGTCCAAGTTATGACACTGTGTAACCATGTCCCAGTTATGACGTTTTGTATTCATGTCCAAGTTATGACGTTGTGTATTCATGTCCAAGTGGGTGTGTATTTGTGTGATTTTGTTCAGAAAAGATAGACCATACTTGGTCAACAATCTTTCTGCTACATAACAGCAGACAGTTGTCACTGTCACTGAGATTCAACAACTTAATCGATACAATTCATACATTAAAATATGGAAAGAAGAATTATCCTAACATTTTCGATAAAAAGAGCACGTTTCTTTGTGATCATTCTTAATCATATAATGCTTGCTGGCCTGTATATTTGTATTAGAGGATTGCTAGTCATTTCAGTTTTACTAAGACGGCCAAAGAAGCCTTATTTTCAGCACGTTCTCATTATTTACTGCAGGGTGCATTAATTGACTGATTAACTTGAGGTTCCGGGCTTAGTTCACAATTAGAAATCAATAGCAATAAAACATTCCTCCTGATCTGATGGAATGTTGTAAAGTCTGGAAAAGTGATCTCATATAGATGACCCAGTTTTTAGCTTTTAATATTTTATCGTTGAATCAATTTTACATGTACATGAAGGTCAACGTTTCAGTTCAACACTGAATGTTGCATGTGCACATTTCATACTTTCATACGTCTTTTGTTAGATATATAAAGATATTGATATTCATATTTCACTACTATTCATAAAAATATTGATAAAACAACCGATAATCACACAAACACAGATACTCCTGTGTAAATATTTCCTTCCAAGAGACCTATTCTTATCACCAAGCATGAAGACATATCTCACAAAAAAAGTGAAAAAAAATCTATGAAAGCTTGATCAATTAAGAAATAATGGATTCTGCTTCTGAACTGAGATGAAAAAAACGTTAATCATGGCTGTTTAAGCTCGAAATTATGTCAACGTTTCGTCAAGGGTTCAGAATGAACATCCAAAGCAATTTATATGCATGTATGAACCGGGGACTGTTAATATCCAGATTCATTGAATGAGACTGTGTTCAAACATAGAGCAGTGATCCTCGGCGTGGAACTGACAAGAGCTCAGCGGTAAAAGTTGAATGTTGAAATTTATCAAACGCAGAAATTTGTCTTGAAAGCTATTTTATTCAGTCTACATTACTCTTGGTTTGCTCAAATTTGACATAATTTTTGCAGGAAATCTTAATCGGGACAAGCACATGTTGGAGATAACTTCACATGCTTAATACATATATTATAATTTTGCTAAAGGCAGCGACAACCATATTTGCTCGTTCGCTATTTGTGGACATCTGAACAATAACAGTTAACCTACTACAATACCATGGCTAATTGACAGATAGAGTGGCCACCATCAAACCAGAAAGGATAGTGACTGAGTTAAAATTAAACGTCACATCGGCAATATTTCAGTCACATCGTGAAGAGAACTTAGATATTTATAATAGATATATTTTGATTGATCAAACACCTGTCAGCGATGGACATTAAATAACTAGAGTATCACAGTTTCGATTTGAAAACTAGTTGAGAACATTTAAAAGAATTAATTATTCTCAACAATACAATACAAAAATGGGCTATAGAAACTTCTGCTCGCTGCACGCTTCCCCAAGCAGTTTTAAAATAGACAAAGGATAGGCAGTAATGGCAACGACGACGGAGAAGGATGAGACGACACTGAGTTGTTAAATATATCTTCAGTGGAAGGTGCAGTTTCATTCTTGTAACAATGATTTCTTATGCTCATGAAAGAGTTTTGTCGATTTTATTAACGTTTCGAAGAACATTCAATTTATGTCGGTATGGTGGGCAGCACGATGACATCAAAGTACAGCAAGAGGCTTACAACGTCCAAGCCTTAGTAAAGCTTTCAAAACGTTTCATAGTAGACATGCTCGTTCCCGTGTTCTTTTCAGGTGCATAACTGACTTACCTTTGAATGTGTGTTACGGGTGCCACCGGTTGGGCAGGATACACTGACGTTATCGACCCGTGATGATCCGGGGTGGAGTAGGTCTTCAGCAACCCATGCTTGCTGTAAAAAGCGACTATACTTGTCACAAGAGGCTCGCTGACTTGGCTGATCCATGTCATCGTATCCCAATTGCGTGGATCGATGCTCATGATATTATTCACCAGATTGTCTGGTCCAGACTCGATGATTCACAGACCGCCGTCATATAGCTGGAATATTGCTGAGTGCGGCGTTAAAGAACAAACAAACAAACACTGACGTTATCGCGAACAACTGGTAGAATGTCTATTTGTTAGTGATTCATAAACACATGCTCATGATATTGACAAATAACTCCTGAGTTGTTTGACGCTCTTTGACATCTTTGAAGGATGCTACATTGTACCTCAAAAGTTGTGAAATGTTGACACCAATGACTGGAGCTGCAGGAATATTGCTCGACATAAAAGGAAAATTTCCCATGGGAAAGTTGAGGTCATCCCTCTTGCCATGAAGTCTTGTGGATAGTGTTTTATCACTCAGAATCCTTATGCATAGATCTAAATATGAAACAGATGAAGCGGTGGCACATGCTTCGACAGGATCCATAATGATTTAAAGTTGTGATCACAGTTAGTAGGAGGTTGCTCACGATATGTTGGTCCATATTTGAAAAACTGACGAAGGTTGTTATTGTGAATAAAAGAGAGGTCACCTGTGATTAGATCATCCGCATGTTGGCAGCGGTATAATGAGACTTGGCAGCCACAAACACATCTTACTTACATAACTAGATCGATATGTTCACAAAACTTTTTCACATAGAATATAAACAAGATAATGTGACAGCTAACTGAAGATATAAAAGGTTACACGTGTGATATGCCACATGTGCAGTTAGTTCAGAGCAATGCTTTCAAGTTCATTGATGTAACTGTCAGTGGTATACACATCATAGAGATGTGTTGATTGAAGAGAAGTCCCCTAAGTAAAGTCTAAACACTTTGAAAGCCTCCAAAAGCTCTTCTAGCATCTATTCATCCTGTTCTAGAGCTCACATTTGTTAACATTGTGTTCAGTGCCTGGTGTTGCAGATCTTCTTAAATCGTCTTTGCGTGCACGAATTTTTTCACTTTCGTTATACAAAAGAAGCAAACCATAGATTTTACGATTCGGACTTTATTATATCTATAAAACCAGAGAACAACCAGCCTCCATCATCTGCCGGTGTTTATGAATCAATTAGCTATGACACCAGGTATTCTCCAAATGGTGAGCGGATCCTGGCCCAGCGGTGGCACCCGTCACCAACACACGCAAAGGCAAAGACATGTCATGTGTTCAGTCGAACAAACACAGGAACATATAGTACAAGTCAAAATAGCGGAAATCATTATCATTTCAAGTTTATTAAAATCTGCCACAAAACCTCTTGTCAACCTTGTCATACAGTCTTGCAGATACGGTATTCTCTTTATTTATGGGGTGGGGTGGGGGAGGTGTGTGTGTGTGTGTGGGGGGGGGGGGGGGGGGGGGGGTGTGGTGGTGTAGGTGTGTGTGTGTGTGTGTGTGTGTGTGGGGGGGGGGGGGTGTTGTTTAACGCCGCACTCAGCATGAGCATCGATCCACGCATTTGGGATCGATAACATGCATCAACCAAGTCAGCGAGCCTGACCCCCCGATCCCGTTAGTCGTCTCTTACGACAAGCATAGTCACCTTTTACAACGAGAATGGGTTGCTGAAGACCTATTCTACCCCGGATCTTCACGGGTCCGTTATTGTCACTTTAAATCTGCGTGCACAGAATTAAATATGGAACAGATGAGGTGGTTTTAGCCTCATTTATTTCCAGTACAATTGTAGCTGTAGACACAGCCTAGACTCACCCTCACGTCCAGATCTATTTGATAAGGAATATGGTTGACATCATCAGTGCATTGACCTGTGTGGTTGTTGACAGGAAGAAGTAATATCACTCAGTAAAGAGCAGATCATACACATTGCGATGGCAGTAGACAGTTATATGGACTTTGTATCTTACCTTAAACATAAGCCTGGATAATACCTAGTTTTCCCAGCAAGGGTACGAACTACACTTCAATCATTGCGTTGTCAATCATATATCATCCACAAGCCACTTATATAAACAGTACCAAACACGTCTTCAAAGCGCGTGTTTATGCAAAATATTTACCGTGATTACACCTGATGAAACCTCGATGTTATGAAACTGCTGTGAGAGCCATAGGCACTGTAGCTCACTGTACTTGTATATAGAAGACGTATGTGTTCCTGTTATAGTTAGGGATGGTCGGTAGCCTAGATGTTAAAGCGTTCACTCGTCACGCCGAAGACCCGGGTTCGATTCCCGACATTGGAACAATGTGTGAGGCCCATTTCTGGTGTCCTCCGCCGTGATATTGCTGGAATATTGCTAAAGGCGGCGTAAAACCCTACTCACTCACTCAGTCCTGTAATTCTTTATATATTCCTCAGATTCTATTCCAGTAAAATATTGCAACATATGAGCCGGTTTGACTACTGAGAGAGAGCACCATCATTGATAACAAACTGATGCAGATACATTTATAACACGGGGTCGGCCTGACCTGCTTCGGCCACCTGATGCACCATGCAGGTGGTACCGGAACCAAAGCCCAGGCTAAAATTAAAATACAATGTACGACGACCTTCAATGGAATTTACAAAATATGACAAGCCACCCGTCCTGCATGATGCTCGATGCTGCTCAGTACTTCACCTTCACATGGAGTTTTCACTCCTCCGTCCTCACTGTCAGTGTATTAGGTGGTCAGGTTCAGTGACTTGATCTCTGGCAGACGTGTTGCAAAGTGTGCTGTTAGGTAACAAACAAACACATTCAAACAAACATACACTTGAATTGTGTGGCGGGTGGTTCCGGTATAATTGGACACACAAACCCTTTCTGCGAACACCTGGTGTCATCACTGATTCAGTGATCCAATTAGTTTTCATCTCAGGTTTAATGCATTGTAAACAGATGCCTTCTTATGTAACAGATTATCCTTCTAACTTCCCATTTTCCTTCACGCCTTGTGGAATCTGTTTCGGCAGATATGTGAGACAGATTATTCTCTGGTGTTAATGTGTTGAATTCGTTGTGCTTCGTTTAGCCGTAGCTTGAGGCATACAGTCAAACAGTAAGTTTCTAAACGGCAATATTGACAACCCAGAACCTTCCACTCAATACCTAGGTATTAATGACGCTTCATCGTGCGTATACTTTTTCAGAATTTATAGAAAAAACATTTGAAGGGACTTTGCATTGGTAAAAGTTGCGAATTTTGTGAAACTAAGGATGTGTGAAATGCGTCATCTTTATTATTCTTATATTATTATTATTATCATCATGTTATGTGTATTATTATCACTGTAACTCTTCGCAATGCTTGTGTTCGCATAAAGCAACGTCATAAAAACTGAAAATGATCAAAAAACTTAAATTGATAACACTTTGGAATAATCTTATGATAGATGAATGAATAAATCGCAAAAGTAGACCATGCTACACACAAGACAACAATAACCTTAGTTAACCCTATACAAGAACTTATAAAATAAATTTCATGTACTTGAGCTGTGCGCAACAATGTTGAACGAAATCTTTCCAAAGGCTGAAAAGGAAACCTGTGAATGCAGCTCCCACCATCAATCAGCATCAATGTCAGTGGTGGGTGCCGCCGGGCCAGTGCTACAGAATACAACTGGGACTACTTGTGACAATCGTTGAGAGTGTACAGCCGTCAACAGGCGGGTGTTAGTCCTTAATTGAGAGGACGATTCAAACACGAACACAAACTGAATGAATCGTGGAAAGTTTCATCAATAAAATCATTGAGTGGTTTGTCTCGCCGAGACGTCATCGGGACTAGTGAAGTACAATTTATCAGATAAAATAAGGCGAGGTTGATGATACGCGTTCCTTACACTAAAGAAAAATGAAGCAAAATACTTGTTATCAGCTGAGAAATGCGCCCATATGATTAAGAATATTTTCGGGATAGACTGATTTATGTAGTTAGGTTTTCGATCAGTTATTGAGAACTTTATCACGTATGCCCCGAGGTTAACAATTGTCGGACGTGGCTGTGAACATCGTTCGTTGTTAGTTTCGTTCACACGTCTTGTTAAGTATGTTTTTCTTTTGAACGTCACATGCTGACGGTTACACATTTAAGCGATCATGTCGATGTCGTATGCAATAGGACGGAATAATACACCGTCACTGAATGTCCTTCCATTTCCTTTTGACTTCCGTGTGAACACTGGGCGGGAGTGCATAGGCCTGTCTAACCTCTGTTTAATGTTGTGAAAGACAAAATAGCTGTAAAGGTCTGCCCAACAAAAGAGCAAACCAACAGGAAAGTGATAAAAATGATTCTCTTTCATGTACTCCAAATTGAAAATAACAGTATTCTGGCCATTCTTTTGTCTCCAAGCTCTGTGATCGTGAAGCTTATTTGAATCTTGGTCGAAGCACACAACCAGACCACATCAATGGACAGTAATGTGTATCTACTGCCGGCCCACCATGGTGCATACAAAGCTAAAGGCCAGGGGCTAGCCACCGATAGGTTCAGACAATACAGCCCTCTGTGTGTGCTTGATTTTATTACAACATTAAGAGGAGTTAGGAGGATATTCTGTTACATTATAGGGCATCTGTTTTACAATACATTAAATCTAATAGTCTTACAAAATGCCCTTCTGGTGTAATTGCCCAATGGCTGTTCCTTGGGTTTCCTGCCATTGGGAAGACGCCTTACCTGGTCAACGCATGTGAATATTCCCGACTGATATGCTATTCTGAAGCTGTGGTGCAGTCAGAAAGACTCATCGTGCAGACTGCTCATATTACAGTTGATCCATTGTTGTCACTTCATTTGATTGTTGAGAATAATGTTATATCTCATCATTTTTGTATTTTGTTATATATCCAAATGTGTGGAGAAATAACAAAACTCTCACTTGTCATCGTTGAATCCTTTCATACCAACTCATCTGGTTTGCTATCGATGGTACCTATGTTAAGAAATGACCTGTCCATGACTTAAGTGGGCTAAACGTCATGAACAATTTACGACAGAACAGTCAGGGGTTGAATCGCTACCCTGTTATTGATACATATCAACGAGTATTTTACCACAATATTTATATAGTTAATGGTGTTTAAGATAAGATAAGATAAGAAAATATATGACATTAAAATATGTATATCAGAAAATAAGATATTGGTTAATAGTGGCAGGTAAAGGCATATAGAAAATTAAACATTATCACAGAGACAACAGGGAATGGTGTATAAAATATACACAATATATTGGATTCGATATATAACATATAACATTTAAAAGACAAATACTGGCTGGTATGAATGATTTCAGCATTGGTAGAAAGTGATATTCGGAATAAAGTATATAACTACTGTTATTTAGTATCTCAAACGTCGTTTTGACAATTTGCTCCGTGTTGACATTCCAAGTGAGTTTTGGTTCAATAATGTGCCAGGATACATATACTGTTGAACAAATAAAATATTTTCGTTATCAATAACAACAGACAAAATTTGTTTCCTAAAAATATTCCTCAGAAAGGGTTGCAGGATTATATCCACATGAAATACATCATCAAACCTTGTCAAATGGTCATCCATTTCTGCCAGCAAATAAGCTAGGGTTACAAGGCTCATCATCTCACAAGCCTGTACGTCACCTCATTGTCTCGCTGCCATTCTTCGCTCACATCTATGCACCAAGGTTAAGCCAGACACGGGAATTTGTATTGACCCTCTAACGTCCCATATATCATTTGACATGTGTTATTAGGTTAGTGGATTGTAGTTGTTCACGGTGTTTTAGGTAAAGCCCGGCTTGTCAAATGTGATGTGTACATTTCATTGACGAGATAATAAGCCTGTCTTCGACTGACAGGTCCTGAACTGAATATCCGCCTTGTGATGGTTTACGCTGATGTTATTGTGATGTCGAGAAAGAAAAGAGGAATGCACTTGGGTTAAATAGGACAAATGTTCTTTTAGATAACAACCCAATCATAAACTGGCAGACAAAAACAATAAGCATCGTTGGGATTGTACTGCAGTTTATTACTATGGATATTGTTTTGATATTCAGTTTGATACAGTCGTCAAGAATACGACGTATTCTAATACTCTAAGCCAACGGCTTGCCTCTCGTTGAATATGCATCATTCTGGAGTAAAAGGGAATGAGTTAATCTGGTCAGCATTGTCTCCGCGAAATATCGATCAGAACGTATTATGGTATCAACATCATGTTACCAAGACATCAAAGTTTTATTCATTGCAATCTGGCAAGTAGTTTAGTAAAAGAACAGTGTATTTATAACACAGGCTTTACACCACCAGTAACCAAAGCCCGGCCAACTTACTGGTGATGATGAGGACTACATTATGTCATCACTTTAAATACTTGTTGTGTACAATACTCGCTAATATCAACATTATGATCAATGGTTGGTGATCATTGCATTAAGTACAAGAAACCGCTTGATGCCCAACTCGTATGGAATGATAAGAATTATGTGTCACCTCTTATTAACTTCCTGGGGATGCAATATTCACTGTTGGTGACAGCAATATTAAGAAACAATTAATTGATCAAACAGACTTTAACTGAGGACTCTTGAGATTCAACAGTGTTACCATCCTGTTCTTGGGGAACACTGGAGAAACTAATGACGAGGAATCTTTGGTCCTCTCCTGAGTGGCTAGTGGTCTGGTTTGTTTCATCTGGTCTAAAGAATAGGATTGAATTTCACGCATTTTGGAGGCCTCGAATGAACGTGCAATTTTATATTTCAATGATTTACTTACGATTGTCACTTATGTGCAAATGGACTTGCAATAAATTATTTGGAATATTTAAGTTCAAACTGATGAAATTTAAGAATATATTAGTTCCGATATAAGCAGCAATAACAATTGTATGATGCTCAGACAATTCTCCATCACTGATATGTGTGATGAATGAGTGAATTTTACGCAGCGTATAAAAAGAATAACACAATTCACAAGGACGCAAATGTCGGTTGAAGACAACTCCCGGCAATGAGAAATTGAAAAGATGTATCCTGAATGGCACGTAGATGTCAGACAGACAGACATTCAATGTAAGGCAACTGGCCCAAAATACATTAGCATAGCAGAGATATGCACAATAAAGTTACACATAATACATACAGGATAACATGTGTATTTATATCAAGAATACTTTAAGGACCAGTATTGTGATGAAGCCTGGCAGAAAGTTGAAATCGTATAACTTTCTGTGAACTCATGTAATATTCAAGTTCACTCTTATCGTCATCTTTTTGATCAAATTTCAAACCTGCGACAAGGACACAACTCAAGACAGCTATATAAACCACCGTACCTATCTGTAGCTACCTGGCTCCAACTTATCAAAATACAATGAGTCAGGGTATACACCAAGTTTGTCAGATTGAAGTGATTGAATTCCTTGACGAAGGTGAAAATGTCGACCTATCATTATAATTGGGGATTTGAAAAGACCCCATCTGGGTACGGTTACTATATGTAAACTATACGAATTTGAGGACCACATCATGTAACATTTTGTGAAGACATGTCACATTCAAGTTGAATGAATTTCAAACCCTGCTAGAGATCAATGCTCTAATTAACACAACTCTTGATGGCAAATAAATTTATATCTGCATTCAACCACTACTGCCAGCTAATACAAATATGCAGTTGTAGTGTAGACATTAACGTAACAAGCAATCCTGTGAATTACCCTATTCTACTGACCAGCAAATTGAACAGAGAATGAGCCCTTGGGAATTGTCCATTACCGCCATTCTGTAACCCCAGAAGAAGCATCTCTCCAGTACTCTTGCTTAACAAAATATGAATCCTTCCGTGGCATACATGATTAGCCACTCGAGACATAACCAGATCAGTGGAGAATATATGTTGACCTTGATCAAACAACTCTAGAGAATGACATATATATTTTGTTTTTCCACTGTGTGGCCAGAATATACGGAGGAAATACCGGGCACAGTTTACGCATACAGACAAAAAGGGTTTCAAGAATAAATTCGATCTAACAATATAAACTCCAAACAAACGTCTTGTAAATGAAATCATGACTGATTAAATCCAAACCAGTATTGTGCTGATCTGGATGTCAGTGATGCATCAGCATCTCCTTGGAGACACATAAAAGGCACTTTGGAGAGCATCAGTGAAGATTACCATAAATTGATATGGACAGCGCTTGTGTGGTTTGCCAAATTCAACCGCATCTGAGCGATTTTATTCAGAATGAGCAACGATGATGCAATTACAACTGCTTTCCTCTCATTATTGAAGTCATTCAAATAAATTCGGTTAGAATGGTGACGTTAGTAGTTTAAAGATTTCAGTTAAGCGATTGTGATGACAAACATGTTTGTCTTAGTCATATATTTATCTACAAAATCCTTATTGAAATAGAACAAAACTAATGTAATTTAGGTTGATGGTACATGAATTACTAGCTGTATTCAAATACTGGGAAGCAAGTACTGCTGACATGGGATTGAAGACTAAATGATAAATATCTCCACTTAAATCACCTTTTTCTAGAACGAAGTAATGTATGAGTACAACCAGACTGTCAGCGAGGAATATCACAGGTCAGTGAGTGCCAGGTGAAGATGAGCAAGCAGATCTGGGTATGTTAGAAACTATCTAGAAAACGTTCATTCAAATTGAAGGAGAAATGTGATATGTGTGTCAAAAAAATTACTGTCAGAGGTTTGTGAATTTGAATTCTGAAAATGAAGATGTAAAGGAAAAGATTATTAACCTAGACTCAATAACGGACAACAATGAAACTCAAAAGAGAAGATCAAAAATCTTATTTCAAGGACTGTAATGGGAACGTGGTGATTCTTGGGATGTAACTGAATCGACAGTTAGAGCCTTCCTCCGTGATCAAATTAAAATTATTAACGCTAACCCAGTACCAAAAGAAGAGGGCCCACCGTAATTATAACTTTCTCATATCGGAGAACTTTATGGAAAGGGTGAGGTGGATTCGATCACAGTTGATCCCATTTATAGACAAAGCCTGGGAGGAGGGAAGTACTGCCTTAATTAACTAGTTATAGATGGCAGTGTGTATATATATAATTGATGAATCTACGTTTAAGCTGCAGCAAATTGGGCAGTGACAAAAATAGGTGAAGAGATCGTTCTTCCCAACTTTTTCTCAGAGAAAAATTCGGCAGAACCATGGAATGTTTTCTTCTGTGTACACACAGAGTATGACAATTCGGAAGACAGTGAGAGAGTCAAAGCATGAATATGGAGTTGACTCTGTGTTTATCACATGTTGAGATTGTAATGCCAGAGCAGCCTCTGAACCTGATTCTATTCTACCAGTACCACATACGTACCAGTAGATGAAGTCTTAAAGCATGACGATTCGCTTGCTAAACCTGGATTTTCTTTCTGATAATGTAGCAAGCAATTATGGAAAGCAATTGTTTGCCAGGTGAAAATGAGCAAGCAGATCTAGGTATGTTAGAAATGGACGCTATCCCGAAAACGTTAGTTCTAAGTGAAGGAGAAATTTGATATGTGTGTCAAAAAAATACTATCAGAGATTTGTGAATTTGAATTCGGAAAATGAAGATGTTAAGCAACATATTATAAACTTAGACTTATTAACTGACAACAGTGAGGCTAAAAAAAGATCAAATCGCATATTTCAAGGACTTGAACGGGACCTTGGTGATTCTTGGGATGTAACTGAATTGAAAGTTAGAGTCTTCCTCTATGATCAAATTAAATTTATTAACTCAGTACCAAGAGAAGAGGGCCCACTGTTTAATCTGTAAGAATGAAATCGGACTGTATTTGTCACATTTACCCCTTCAAAGACAAATCAAGTATTTTAGAGGCAGGGAGAAAGCATTATAAAGGTGATGACAACTTTCTCATATCTGAGGAATTAATGGAAAGGGTGAGGTGGATTCGATCACAGTTGCCCCGTTTATGGACAAAGCCTGGAAGGAGGGAATTACTGCCTTTCTTAGCTACGACACACTAATTATACATGGCAGTGTGTATATAATTGATGAATCTATGTCGAAGCTGCGGCAACTTGGGCGGCGACAAAAATAGGTGAAGAGATCGTGCCTCTCAACTAATTCTCAGAGAGAAATTCGCCAGAACCATGGGATGTTTTCTTCTGTGTACACACAGAGTATTACAATTCGGCAGACAGCGGTGTTGACCTATTAGTGAGAGAGTTAAATCATGAATTTGGAGTTGAAGCTGTGTTTATCACATTTTGAGATTTTAATGCAAGAGCAGCCTCTGAACCTGATTATATTCTACCAGTACCAAATACGTACCAGTAGATGAAGTCTTAAAGCATGATGATTCGTTTGCTAAACCTGGATTTTCTTTGTGATAATGTAGCAAGCAATTATGGAAAGCAATTTCTTGCTTTGTGCAAAGCCATTACTATGCATATTGTTACTGATCGTACTAACGACGAAACCCCAAGTAACTACTTTTGTATAAGTTTTAGGAACTAGTGTTGTTGACTATTTTGTCATTAGCACTGCCGTCTTTACAAATGTCAATGATGTGACTGTATTGCCGCGAACAGAGGCTGCCCATTTGATACACATTCCCATTGAGAAAAACTCGAGATTAAAGCAGCAGAGGTGTGGAACTCCTATTGTAAGGATTTGCTAAACATAGATCATCGAAATAATCATTTGTTGTTTGATGATTTAGTTTCAGATTTCACAGACAGCCATTAATGTCATGATTGTAACAAAATGCCATTTATTGACGAATTGTTATATTGTCATATATTTTCTTAGATACAGCCTTCATAATGATAGCGACTTTTTACTTGCAACTGCGTTTGGGCGGTTTGGTCAGAGCATAACATCATGACAAAAGGACTGCCAACTGAAGATAATCAAAATGACAAGTATGCAATGTTGTATCAGCAGTTGGTTTTGAGCAATGTTCTAAGGTTCATTGATTGATTAGCTAGATGCTATTCATCGGACGACACATACATTTAATAGAGCTATGCTGATTAAAGAGACTCTTGAGGAAAGGCTAAACACATTAAAAACCACGAAAAGGCCCTTGTAATAATATTTATTCTGTACATGGGTTCACATTAGGGAAATGCGTTTTATACTGTGATCAGTGCCTGGTGTTGCAGATCTTCTAAAATCGTTTTTGCTTTCAAGAGACTACTCACGAATATTATATACACAGCTTAGGGTCACGCTAACGGTCAAATCTGTTGTAAGGTATATGATTGATATCATCCATACACCGAGGAGTGAGGTTGTTGACACGGAAAAGTGGTGTCTCTCTGCAAAGAGCACTTCATACACATTGCAATGCTGTAGACAGTTATATGGATTTTGTCGAATGCCTTCAACACAACTGAAAAATACATCGTTTCCCTGCAGACAACACCAATTCCATGTAGTTGCGTGTCAGTTATATACCGCCTACGCACCTCTTCTATAAACGTATCCAATAATGCATAGTTTTGGGGTGAAATATTTACGTGATCACCCTGGGGCAATTGCGGTGTTATCCAATTGATGTTTCTATTGATTTGGTCACAATAATTGTTAGACAGCAGCTTGCCTCAAATGTCACCGTATAGACAAATATAGCACTCACTGTAAACCCAGTGCTTGTGAGCAATGATGTTACCAAACAAGTGAGTTAGTTGGTTGTAACAGTTAGTCAATATGTGCGCTGGTGAAAGCCCAAATTATACACTTTCCATAATGTTGGTGAAAATGCAGAAGCAAGGGTATGGTGTTACAGACTAAGGATGATTGTCTGGCTGAAAATGGCTTCAGTGTCATGACCAACAGATCCTGTCAGAATGTATGGGAGTGTAGGTAATGAGGCAGTTGCACACTTAGGGCACAGCATTATCATAGAAGTTCCCATCTTAATCTGCTGAGATACTCTTGTGTGAATGAGTATGAGTGAATGACAGGGACTGGTTGAGAATAAACTTCTTCCTTAAACATTGAAAACATATGTAAAATGCTTGGTGCCAATCATTGGAACACTAGTCTTGCAATACATTCCAGTATAATGTTCCACTTGATGCTCTAGCCATGAAAGTTGTCAAATTCAGTTGGCCACAAAGATTCCATATTAAACTACGCTCGTATATAACAATACGACAAAGAACGCATCCTATATATGTCTCAATAGTATAAATGACATGTGCTTGACCTGCTCTCTGGCAAAACATCCCATGTCTCCAATGATGCAATGTAAACGAAATGATGGCTAAGACTGAGTGAGAAAACTGTGAATGTAGCTCCAACCATCCCTCAGCACCAATGTCAGTGGTGGGTGTCGCCCAGCCAGCAGAACAGAATACAACTGGGACTACTTGTGACAGTCGTTGAGAGTGTACAGCCGTCAACAGGTTGGCGATAATCAGTAAATGAGAGGACGATTCATACACAAAATGAATGAATCGCAGAAAATTGTCCCATAATGGTTTGTCTAGTCGAACATTAATGGGGCTTGTTAAATATATATTTTGAGAAAGCGGGGTTCGTTTGTTACGCTAAAGAAAATGTTAAAGCCTTCTTGTCATCTATTATAGGTGACAATACAATTCAATACAAGAAAGAATGTTGTGTGTGGTTTGGCATCCAGCCAGTTGTGAGCAAGGAATGCCTCGAGAGTGACAATTGACAAGAGTGGGTTGTCAGTATAACATCATTCAGGGCCGATTTCCTTTTTATGTTATTGACGTTTGTTTCTCGATGATATAACGTTTACACGTCTGGTAGAAAAACAACTTTCATGACCTTTGTAGCTACATTTACATCGGTCATGTAAAGTTGAATACACTGTCAATGAAAGTATGTTACTACCACTCGTCTTCCATGTGATATAACCAAGAACACTGGGTGGGATTACATAAGCTTGTCCAATGTCAGTTTAATGTTGTGATAGAGAAAATAGCTATAAACGTCTGCCAAACAAAAGAGCAAATCAACAGGAAATAGATAAAAATGATTCTCTTCCATGAACTCCAATTTAAAAATAAAAGTATCATGACCAGTTTCTTGTCTCCAAGCTCTGTGATCATGAAGTTCATTGGAATCTTCTTCGAATCACAAAGCCAGGACACAACAATGGACAGTTCTGTGTATTCACTGTCAGCCCACCATAGAAAGCTAAAGGCCAGGGGTCTAGGCACTGCTCATTCAGACAATACATCCCACTCTGTGTGCTTGATTTTATTACAACATTAAGAGAGTTAGGAGGATATTCTGTTACATTACAGGGTATCTGTGTTACAATACATTAAACGAAACAGCCTTATAAAATCCCCTTCTGGTTTAATTGCACAATTGCTGTTCTTTGTGTTGCCTGCCCTTGGGACGTCACCTTATCAGGTCAACGCACCGAGATATGTAAATATACGCCACTGATATTCTGAGACTTTGATGCACTCAGAAAGACTCATCATACTGCTTATTTTCCAGTTGATCCGTTGTAGTATTTTGACAGAACGAACAGGGGCTGAAATAGCTACTCTATTGATACACGACATGACATTATTTTGTATATTTCTATCATTGTTTAAAATGCATATTTAGCGAAACGGAACTGTTCACATGTGCCTGATTGTATTAAGATGTTCAAGTATTTAGTACGAGACATAAGCCAAAATCTCCTCAAAGACAATTTCTGTAAGTTTGTTCTCTTCATCAACCTGTTCATACAGTCATCCATTTCTGTCAAGAAAATAAGCTAAGGTTAAAATGCACATCAGCTCGGTACATCTCCTGATTGTCATGAGGCCAATCTCCGCTCACATCTGTTCACCCACGCCCCCTCTAACGTTCTCCCATATATAATTTGACATGTGTTATTAGGTTAGTGGATTGTAGTTCACAGTGTTTTAAGTAAAGCCTGGCTTATGATGTGTTCGTTTCTTTGACGAGATAGTAAGGTCCTGAACTGAATATCCGCTGTGTGATGATTTACGCTGATGTGGGATGTCGAGAAAGAAAAGGGAAATGTACCTGGGTTAAGCCAAACAAATGTTGTTTCAGATAACAACCCACTCACATACAGGTATAAACAGCGAACAGCGACAGCAGTATGTAACTACGGATGGTAAATAGGAGGCAGAGGCATATATGGTATACAAACTATTGCGAAAATCTACTCATTTACGGAAACAACATGTTGCCCATACATCAGAGCTATATTTATAAAGAGTCAGTCAAATATAGCTGAAAATAACAACGGTACATACAACTATTTCAAACACGGGCTATAAGCCACCAGTAACCAATGCTGGGCCACCTTACTCAGGATCATAAGTACTCCTACAAGGTGCCCCAGCAGGAGTTCCATCATCACTGGTTGACGATAGTTACATTGCTAATGACAGAAATTACGTGTCACGCTACTTTAATCTCTCCGGGAATAGTATCTGTTGGTGACAGCAATTATTAATCAAACAAACATTATTTGAGGAGTGATGGGATGTGACTGCAGTATGTATGAATATAACGAAACTCTAATAATCTAATGACTTGCCCCAGTTAGAATATGTCATCCACCTGTTGTTATGTGGCAGGTATGAATTACCAAGTATGTAGGTTGTGGTCATTTTAAGGTTGAAAGAATTGTGATTGTTTATAGTTTTACCTTTAATAGTATCATCTTTAAGCGTTATTTTCAGATCTTTGTCACGTCTGTTACGGGTAGAAGGGGTGACATGTTGTGCTGTGTCATTGCCTGTGTTGTGTCCGTTGTCTTGCGCGGCCCCTTGTGTTGATTGGCTTGTTTTAAAATACTAAAAGCTACTTGCACGTCAGCCATTGCACTTCACAACAATCGGAGCACGTCAACGATCAGATCTCAGAGCACTTAGGAATAAACCACAAGTCTAAATGTTAGTATAATGTTTTAAGTGTTGTATACCAGTATATGTTAAGTACTGGTATTGACGTAACTTGATTATTCTAGTGCATCATAATGTTTGCTAGAAGGTATAGTCGTGTAGTTGTGTATATTTTGTGCAATGGTGTTTATACTGTTTATACTATTCAGCATTATTACATAACGCATATACTTAAAAGTACCAGTTATGGTGTATAAATGTCTGAATGAAAGAATGAATTCATGGACGAATGATAGAGGTATGACCTTCAATTTCATATACATTATCGTCATGAAGTTCATTAGAAATGTATACAGTACCACATTCAACGTCATCTAAATATCTGTGCACAGTTAGAATATTCCGAATGTGGTTTGTTTATGTTTAGAGCAGCGCTATATTCCTCCCGAGGAAGTGGACTAATCTACAACCCAGTATCACCCACAGGATACAAAACTTATTATTGTGTCATATATGTATTGCAATTTTTGCAGATACATATTTTCTCTATCTTTAGTATTCAATGTGTTTAACGTTCATCGCAAAGTGTACGTTAGTATGAAGTATTTGCATTGTGTTTGTCTTATCAAGGAGTTCTCGTTCTTGGATAGTTACCTCAATCAAAATGTTTTAATGACAATGTCATTATTTCTGTATAGTATCATTTATTGCGTATGTTTCTGAGGAATGTTGATCTGTTGGAGAATCTGATTCTAAAAGCTGTTTGTTTTTTCTGGTGTGAAGAGGATGATTTAATGTCACGCATTATGACGTTTTAATTAAAAATATATCAGTTGGGTTTTCAATATTTTAAACCTTCTTGATTCGTGTATTAAATTGTATCTGTTCCACTGGGGATATTGAACTCATTTTTCCAAAACAAACGCAAGAAGTACACAAAGGTTGTTATAATGCTGATGTATTTTGAAACCCGTCACAAATGTGCGTGCTATTTTATATTTCAATGAATAACCTAAGAATGCTGCTCCAGTGCTGACTGTCTTGCAATAAATTATTCTTGAATTTAAAGGTTAGAATGGATAAAATATAAGAATATGTTAGTATTGATGTGAAAAATCAGTAACACAATTGCATGATGCTCAGACATACGGGTTGGTAACACAGATACAATTCTCAACTGGACATTGAAACACACTCATCACTGATACTTCTATGTCTGATGAATGTCTAATGAATGAGACATTTCAAGGTTCTGGATATGGAATACATACCACTTGTGGGATCCAGCATAGCAACATGAAATGAGTAAGTCAACGTTTATGCTATGTTTTTCAGACTTGTCAAATAAAATAAAATTGCTTAAATAAATATCAATATAATCCGGGAATTGGGGATTTGAAAAGACCCGATCCGGGTATGGTTACTATATGTAAGTATACGAATGGATTTAAGGGCCACATCATGTAACATTCTGAGAAGGCATGTCACATTCTGAGAAGGCATGTCACATTCAAGAACACATGAATTTTAAACCTGCTAGTGATCAATAGATCCTGGCAGGGCTACCTGACACAGCACTTGACGGCAAATACATGTGCATTTAACCACTAGGACACCACTAATGCCAACTAATTCAGAGGTGCAGCTGTAGTGTAGACATTAACGTTACAAGCAAGTGAAATTCTGTGAATGACCTAATTCTACTGACCTGCCAAATGAACAGAGAATGGCCCATTGGGAATTGTCCGTTGCTGCCATTCTGTAACGAGAATTTTGTTATAAAGATATTACTGACCCCAGATGAAGCCACAGACAAAATATGAATCCTTCTGTGGCAAACATGATTAGCCACTCGAGACATGACCAGATCATTGAAGAATATATGTTGACCTTAATCAGACAACTCTAGACTATGACATATTTTGTTCTTCCACTGTGTAGACAGAGTAAATAGAGGAAACACTGGGCATAGTTTACCGATAGGCATATAGATTTTCAAGAACAGATTCCATCTAACAATACAAACTCGAAACAAACGTCTTGTAAATGAAATCATGACTGATTGAATCCAAACCAGTATTGTGCTGAATTGGAAGTCAGTGGACAGCGCTTGTGTGGTGTGCAAAATTCAACCGCATCTCAGTGATTTGATACAGAATGAGCGACGATGATGCAATTACAACTCAGTCGAATAGATTCAGTTAGAATGGTGACGTTAGTAGTTTTAAGATGGCAGTTAAGAGATTGTTATGACAAACATGTTTGTCTTAGTCATATATTTATCTACAAATTCCTTATTGAAATAGAACAAAACTTATGTAATTTAGTTTGATGGTACCTGAATTACTAGCTGAAATTCAAATACTGGGAAGCATGTACTGCTGACATGGGATTGAAGACTAAATGAGAAATATCTTTACAGGGCGCATTTAAATCACCTTTTCCCCGAACGAAGTAATGTATGACTACAACCAGACTGTCAGCGAGGAATATCACAGGTCAGTGTGTGCCAGGTGAAGATTAGCATGCAGATCTAGGTATGTCAGAAATGGACGCTATCTCGAAAATGTTAATTCAAACCCAAGGTGAAATTTGATCTGTGTGTCAGAGATTTGTGAATTTGAATTTGGAAATTGAAGATTTAAAGCAAACGGTTGTCAACTTAGAATTAAAACCTGACAACAATGATGCTAAAAAAAGACAGATCAAATCTCATATTTCAAAGACTGAAACGGGAATGTGGTGATTCTTGAGATGTAACTGATCATGAATCGAAGGAGGCAGGGAGAAAGCATCTTAAAGGTGATGATAACTTTCTCATATCTAAGGACTTTATGGAAAGGGTGAGGTGGATTCGATCACAGTTGATCCCGTTTATGGACAAAGCCTGGAAGGAGGGAAGTACTGCCTTCCTTTGCTACGACACACGAATTATAGATGGTAGCGTGTACATAATTGATGAATCTATGTCTAAGCTGCAGCAGATTGGGCGGCGACATAAAGAGATCGTGCCTCCAAACTAATTCTCAGAGAGAAATTCGCCAGAACCATGGAGTTTTCTTCTATGTACACACGGAGTTTGACAATTCGGAAAAGAGCGGTGTTGACCTATTAGTGAGAGAGTTAAAGCATGAATATGGAGTTGACTCTGTTTATCTGTTGTGGAGATTTTAATGCCTCTGAACCTGTACATATTTTACAAGTAACAAATATGTACCAGTATTTTTAAGGCATGAAGATTGGTTTGTGAAACCAAGATTATTTTTCTGATAATGTAGCAAGCAATAATGGAAAGCAATTTCCTGCTTTGTGCATAGCAATGGCTATGCATATTGTTACTGATCGTACAAACGGCGAAACCCAAAGTAACTACTTTTGTATCAGATATAGGAACTTGTGTTGTTGACTTTTTTATCATAAGCACTGCCGTATTTACAAATGTCCATTATATGACTGCATTGCCGCGAACAGAGTCTGACCATTTGTCACATATTCCTATTAAGGAAAACTCAAGATTAAGCAGCAGAGTTGTGGTACTCCTATTTCAAGGATTTGCTAAACCTGGATCATCGAACTAATCATTTGTTGTTTGATGATTTAGTTTCAGATTTCATGGAAAGTCCTTTTTGTTATGATTGCAACAAAATGCCATTTTATTGACGAATTGTTATCTTGTCATATTACTGAAAAAGAAATCCAGGACACTATTTAGGATTTTAAGTTAGGATAAGCACAAGGTGAGGACGGCATACTGATAAATTCTTTAAACTATCTACTGAATATTTGTTTCACCATTTCTCTGTCTTGCTCTTTAACAACATTCTTGACACTAGAGTGCATAATATCTGGGGATAATATTACCATTATAGGACGGTGGGGTTTAACAACTACTGTGGTATTTCTCTTGAAACATCTTAGGGAAGAATTTTACGTCTATCCCAGAAAAATCCGCTTTTGAATATGGATAGAGGTAAATGATGTTATTTCAGAATCTCAAGCTGCTTCTGTTCTCAATTCTTTAATATTGATAATATTTTTACGTTGCAGGCATTATGTTCAATGATAATTAATTATAATCAATTAATTATATATATCTATAAACCAAAAGCAGATTCTTTTTTTTAATTTTATTGTGAATTTACTGATTTTATAAAAGGGGGTTGCGGTTATTGACAGAATATTTTTTTAATATATTTACTCTTACAAAATGGATGTGATGGTAAAATGTACAATATGTATGCATCTCTAAAAGAGGTTGTAAAGGTTGGTTGCTGTAAAACATATTTTTAACGAATCTAGTGGGGTAGGACAAGGTTGCGTTCAGGTCCTGTCATGTTTACATTCTATGTTAATGAGCTTGTGCCAGAAATATATGCTACGAACGATTATTTTTAGTAATGTGTAATTTTCCAATGTCTCTTCGCAACTTTCGAATCAACCTTATTCGTAAAAAGTCAACTGTCTGGATGTTATAGCTGTGACCTTCATATAGTAGAAAAAGGACAAAGGGTCTTTTTGTATGTATGAGAAATAGATTCCTCACTTCATTGAAAGTGGAATTAAGTTATTTAAGCAAATGTATTTAACTCATGTAACATTAATGTGATATGCTTGATAGCTTTCTATTGATATAAATTTGAGATAGGGAAAGTTGTAACACTCTGGAATGAATTACGAAATATCTATTGGAATAATTTCAAACCACCCGCCACTGCTATCAAGTAACTTCTAACAAAGCATGTGAATACACGTACATCCCTCCTTTGTACTAGATTCCTAAATGCTATACAAATCTGAGAGAAAAACTGCTGGGTCCAGCAAATGTAACACCAAATCCCTACCTCAAGATTAACAATGAGCCGTATACAACCAAGGAATGACTTTCTTTGATAGTGATTCATAAAGAAACGCTCCTGATACAGTCGGAATCATACAATGGACTCTGCTTTCAGCAGAGAATACTTGTGGTTTAGGAAAGGTTTTATTTATATCACTACATTTGATGTTTCAACTTTGTACACCTCTCGCCCACACGGCAAATTAAAAAAGAAAACCTTCATTATTTGACTCATTTGACATTTGTCACTAAACGAGGTGACAATACATATATAGTTACATCTTTATCTTCAAAGGTTCAGGACAATTTGACAAATTGAAAGCACATGTAATCTGAAGTTTACTAAGAAAACAGCATGTGAAATGCTGGACCATCTTAAATTTAAGAACATTTAGGCAAGAAGTAGTATTTACATGGGCACCAATTGTGCGCCCCAATCTGTCTCTTTATGGATGTGAATCGGAATTTCTTCACAGACTGGCAAACTCCAAACAAGAGAAATTATCCAAGAAGGTAATTACGGTTAAGAAATGTTGTTCATTGTACGATTCTGACTATATCATCGAATCAAGAATCTGATATCATCCAATAATGCCCCAAAAGTCAGTTCCCTTCCACAGCTTCACCTAACTGAACTGGAAATATAGGAGACTAATGAAACCCCCTCATATGTTTCTTGTTTAGATCTATGCATCAAGATAAGGACTGACAAAATACCCACAAGACGGTATGACAAGAGCGATGGCTTTGATTTCCCCTTGATGTCATGCAATATTGCATCAGACCCACTCTTTTGGTGTCTGCAAATCACAACTTTTGAGGAACAATCGAGGAGTTCAAAGAATGCCATACAATTCCGACCATACAATCCCTGCTGTTTTGTTTGATCAGCGTTACAATATTAAAGGCTACAGCAAAAGGCTCAAAATGTTCTAGTGTAGACACTTCGAGGACTGTTCCAAATGTGACGCATCATTGACCAAAATGACTTATGGTTCTTGAGGTGAACATTTGACAGTAAGTCTTAAGACATGGTTTTTTGGTACATTCTGAATCGTACAAAGGAATATGCTTTGTACTAGAGTTCTTTTTATTATGGAGAGGGGTTTGTCTCGACCTGAGAGAAAAAATGGACAAGCTATTCTACACTTTTCATTTCTTAGATACAGCTATCAAGAATGATAGCGACTTTGTACTTGCAACTGTGTTTGGGTGGTTTGGTCAGAGCTAAATAGCATGACAAAAGGACTACCAACTGAAGATAATCAAAGCGACAAGTATGCAATGTCGTATCAGCAGATGGTTAAGAGCAATGTTCTAAGGTTCATTGATGGATCAGCCAGATCCTATTCATCAGACGACACATATACGACACATATTATATAGAGTTCTGCTGATTAAAGAGAATCTGGAGAAAAGACTAAACACATTAAAACCCTGAAAAAGCCCCTGTAATAAGATTTATTCTGTACATGGGTTCACATTAGGGGAAATGCGTTTAATACTGTGATCAGTGCCTGGTGTTGCAGATCTTCTAAAATCGTTTTTGCTTTCAAGAGACTACTCACGTACATTATATACGCAGCTTAGGGTCACGCAAACGGTCAGATCTGTTGTTGTAAGCTACATGATTGATATCATCCATGCAGCGAGCAGTGAGGTTGTTGACACGGAAAAGTGATGTCTCTCTGCAAAGAGCACTTCATACACATTGCAATGCTGTAGACAGTTATATGGATTTTGTAGAATGCCTTCAACACCACCTGAAAAATACAACGTTTCCCTGCAGACAACACCAATTCCATGTAGTTGCGTGTCAGTTATATACCGCCTACGCACCTCTTCTATAAACGTATCCAATAATGCATAGTTTTGGGGTGAAATATTTACGTGATCCCCCTGAGGCAATTGCGGTGTTATCCAATTGATGTTTCTATTGATTTGGTCACAATAATTGTTAGACAGCAGCTTGCCTCAAATGTCACCGTATAGACAATATAGCATTCACTGTAAACCCAGTGCTTGTGAGCAATGATGTTACCAAACGAGCGAGTTAGGGGTTTGGTTGGAACAGTTGGTCAATATGTGCGCTGGTGAAAGCCCAAATTATACACTTTCCATAATGTTGGTGAAAATGCAGAAGCAAGGGTTTGGTGTTACAGACTAAGGATGGTTGTCTGGCTGAAAATGGCTTTGGTGTCATGACCAATAGATCCTGGCAGAATCAGAATGTATGGTATTTTAGGTAATGAGACAGTTGCACACTTGGGGTACAGCATTATCATAGACGTTCCCATCCTAATCTGCTTAGACACTCTTGTGTGAATGAGTATGTATTTGAATGATAAGGACTGCTTGAGAATAAACTTCTTCCGTTGCTGGGAGTAAACAATTCATTCATAAACATATGTAATATGCTTGCTGACAATCATTGGAACACTAGTCTGGCAATACATTCCAGTATTATTTTTCACATTACACCCTAGCCATAACATTTGTCAAATTCAGTTGGCCACAAATATCTGATATTAAACTATATAACAATACAACAACGAACTGAGATGCACCGTATACAGGTCTCAATAGTATAAATGACATGTACTTGACCTGTACTCTTGGAAAACATCTCTCCAATGTCTCCAATGATGCAATATGAACGAAATCATTGCAAAGACTGAAAGGGAAAACTGTAAATGTAGCTCCAAACATTCCCCGCGCCAATGATCAGTGATGGGTATAACAACAGTATATACAACTATTTAAAACACAGGCTATTAACCACCAGTAACCAATGCTAGGCCACCTCACTTTGGCATCGTGAGGACTCCTACAAAGTACCCCAGCGAGTATACGTCATCACTTTAACTTTTGATCGTTGCATGTCAATATATAAAAATTCTGCTCACTGGTTGACAATAGTTAGTGCCTGTGCCAGGAATTACGTATAACGCTACTTTAACCTCACGTGGAAGCTTCCAATAATATCTATTGGTGACAGCAATTATAGTTAATCAAACAAGCATTATTTGAGTGTTGGGATTCGACTGCAGTATATTTAACTATAACGATCCGCGAATGATCTAATGACGTGCAGCAGTTTGAATGTGTCAGCATCCTGTTTTTAGAGAAAACTAGCGTGAGCTTGGTGTCATCGTTTCAAAAATATATAACGCCGTGATATAACTGGAAAACTGTTAAAAGCGGCGTTAAACCCAACTCACTCACTCAAGGAAAAATGGTTCTTAGGAGTTTCATTCGCCCAGATTATTTTTCGTGTCTAACATACTCACTCGCTAACTAAGGAGACACCTGCACTAGAGGCAACAACTTTGTAAATGAGGAAATAAACAACATCCTCAGAAGCCGTGGCTATTTCACAAAACGTTGACATTCCATAAAATCAATTATCACTGAACGTGAATAGATAAAGTACATCCGATAATCAATCAGCTACAAAACGGCAACAAACATTTCAGAAATCGATGCCACGGTCTCTTAGTCACACCCCTTAGTGGCTGGTGTGTTAGAGAATCTGCTTCTAAAAGCTGTTTGTTTCGTCTGGTTAGAAGGGGATGAATTAATTTCAGGCATTATGACGTTTTAAGCAAAATATATTCGTTGGGTTTTCAATATTTTAAACCTTCTAGATTCGTGTATGAAATTGTTTCTTTCTACTTGAACTCACATTTCCATAAAACAAACGCCAAATATTTTCAGAGAGGTAGTTTTAATGCTGATGTATTTTGAAACCAGTCACGAATGTGCGTGCCATTTTATATTGATTTATCTAAGAATGCGGCGTAATTGCTGACTGACTTGCAGCAAATTATCCTTGAATTTGAAGGTTAAAACTGATGAAATATAAGAATATGTTAGTATTGATGTTAAAAAGCAGTAACACAATAGTATGATGCTCAGACATACGTGATGGTAACACGGATACAATTCTCTTTTGGCCATTGAAACACACTCATCAATTTTACTCGTATTTGTGATGAATGAGTGAATGTTCACGAGGCTAAAAAAGCATTTCCAAGTAAAATAGTAGTTTCAAGGCTCTGGATATGGAATACATACTACCTGTGGCTCCGGGATAGCAGGATGAAATGAGTGAGTCAACGAAAAGACCATGTTTATCAGACTGAAGAAACAGAATTCCTTGACGAGGACGCAAATGTCGCTGAAAGACCTTTGATTGTAACTCTCGGCAGTGGGGATTTCAAAAGATGTACCCTGGTATAGAAAGTAGATGCAATCTCTTCGAATGTATTTGAAGACGAAATCGAACAGCTTTCTGTGAAGTCATGTAACTCGAATCGCCATCTTTTTCCCCCAAAATTTCAAACCTGCTGGAGATCAGTGGATCCTTGTACGGCTAAAGGACACAACTCCTCGTGATAGCGAATAGCGGTGCTTTCGACAACTAGCATACCATACAAGTTTGTTGTTGAATGTTTAATGCCGCACTCTGCAATATTCCAGCTATATGACGGCGGTCTGTATATAATCCAGTGATTGACATCATGAGCATCGATTCACGCCATTGGGATACGATGACATGCATCAACCAAGTCATCGAGCCTGACCACCCGATCCCGTTAGTCGCCTCTTACGACAATCATAGGTTGCTGAGGACCTTTTCTACCCTGCATCCTCACGGGTGCACTATACTAATATGGCCATTACTACAGTGTAGACATTTACGTTACAATCAAGTAAAAAAGAATAGCTTATCCTGTTCGTGGCACCCGTCACTAACACATGCAAAGGCAAGTCAAACACATGCCAGTTGGGGGTTCATTCTTCCCATTCCCACTCCTCACGTTGAAGCAAAAAGAAGGTAAATCCTGAGTTACCAGCTGATGAACGCGCAGTTTATGCAAGGATGAAGTTTTATGCAGTTGGACTTGCAACCAGTCATGCATTTCGACAGAGTGAGTGAGTATGGTTTTACGCCGCTTTTAGCAATATTCCAGCAATATCTCGGCGGGGGACATCGGAAAATGGGCTGACACATTGTACCCATGTAGAGAATCGAATCCAGGTCTTCGGCGTGACGAGCCAACGCTTTAACCACTAGGCTACCCCCCCACCCCCCCGACTTTCGACAGAAGTGGCTGGGCAGTGTAACACCGATGTCAGTTTCTTCATACATTGTTAAAGTTTCTTTGATGAACGTCACATCATGATGGCTCGATTTACATGTATGTATGCAACCATACATAAATCTATATATGGCTGTTACCTCCATTCGAAGTCCGTCTGATATAGACAGAAATGGTGGGTTTGCATAGGCTTGTCTAACCTCTGTTTAATGTTGTGAAAGACAAACTAGCTTTTAAAGTCTGCCCAATAAAACAGCAAATCAGTAGGAAAGGGATTCTCTTTCATGTACTCCAAATTGAAAATAATAGTATCGTGGTCATTT
The DNA here is from genome assembly GCF_023055435.1 of Haliotis rufescens. NCBI lineage: Eukaryota > Metazoa > Mollusca > Gastropoda > Lepetellida > Haliotidae > Haliotis > Haliotis rufescens. Next base: position 64,982,948 of record NW_025964001.1, on the reverse strand, counting down.
TCATGTCTCCAAGCTCTGTGATCCTGAAGTGTATTTAAATATTCTCCGAAGCACACAGCCAGACCACATCAATAGACAGTTATGTGTATCCACTGGCGGCCCACCATGATGCACATAATACCATAGGCCAGGGGACCAGGCATCGATAGATTCAGACAATACTTTTCTGTCTGTGTGCTTGAATATACGACAATATTACAAAGAGTTAGGAGGATATTCTGTTACATTACGGGGCATCTATTTTACTATACATTAAACCTAAACGCGTTATATAATGTCCTTCTGGTGTAATTGCTCAAATGCCTTTCCTTGGGTTCTGTAAATATACGCCAGTTATATTCTGAAACTGTGATGCAGTCAGAATGACTCATCGTACAGACTGATGACTTTCCAGTTGATCCGTTGTCGTCCCTTGATGTCGCTATATATCCCACAAGTGTCATCTATGTTTAGGAGAAACTGAAATCAGCACGGCCCCGTTCCTAAAAGCAAGCTTAACGTTGTGACTGACATGTGTTTAAGGATGGTTATACCCAGTTATGACTGTTGAGGAGATTGTATTCTGTAATATGCTTGGCTGCTAGAGTTGTAGCAATGCAATGCTATTTGTGACCCTTGTTCTTGCCAGGTTTGCCTGGCTATTGAACCTCACCAACATTTGTAAATGAATGCGTCTGTGGTATAGTCGACATCATTTTGTTCCACATGAAAAGAAACATAAGATATAAACAAAATAGGACAACACTCCGTTTGGCTCCAAATGAGAACGATGAATTGCGAAGTAACTCGAAATAGTCTATTTAATGTAAAATTAAAATCTTCACACTTTAAAAGTAATCCCATATATGATATACAACGAACAAATGTATCAGAGAAGGTAATTTTTAATCATTAATGTCCAAAGAAGGATTTTAATTAACGGTGGTAACCATAATTTGTTCCCAGCACCTACGGTATTCGGTAATAACATCAACAGTTTAAATCAAAAGTCCAAAGCACGAGAATGTGATGGCACACAAGTTCAGTAGCGTGTATGGCCACCATGGACGTTGACAACTGCCACACAACGCCTCCGCATGGACCTTGTGATGCTTGTGAATACATGATGGGGAAGACGACGCCATTGTTGCTTCAAAATGGTGCCAAGATCTTGCAAATTCTGTGGTTGGTTCTGGAGGGAGCGCAGACTTCTGCCAAGAGCATCCCAGACGTGTTCGATGGGATTGAGGTCGGGATTGACGGCCAGTCCACGACGTTGACGTTGAAATTCCTTGTCAAAATTGCTGTGTGGGGTCTGGCATTGTTGTGTTGGAAGATCAAACCGGGTCCATGTGCTGCCATAAAAGGCAGAAGTTCTGGTGCCAGTACCTGGTCGCGGTAAGCAGCAGCGTTGAGGTTGCCACGGATGACAAGAAGCCTGGAACGTGCATTGCCAAAGAAAGCACCCCACACCATGACACTTCCGCCTCGAAATCTGTCAACTTCCTGTACACAACAGTGGGCGTAACAGTCATGACGGCGCCTCCACACCCTCGCCCTACCATCAGCAAATCGAAGATTAAATCGGGATTCATCACTGAAGACGACTTGATTCCAATTCCTTTGAGTCCATCGTAAGTGACGCTGTGCCCACAATTGACGTTGACGTCTGTGTAATTGAGTCAGAATCGGCCCGCAGTATGGCCGTCGTGCTTGAAGGTGAGCAGTTCTCAGACGGTTTCGAACAGTTTGCGCACTCAGTCTACCCCTAAACAGTGCATTTCTGGTTGATGTAGCCGTCAAGAATCGGTTATGGAGGAGGCGTAAGACAATCTGACGATCCTCTGCATGTGACGTCACACGTGGTCGACCTGGCCGAGGGCGATCAGCGGTGGTACCCGTTTGCTGTAGACGCGTCTGAAAATCATAAACAGTACGTCGACTACAACCCATCGTCCTTGCGACTTCAGCTACGGACGTTCCCGTCTGCAACATGCCGATGACACGTTCACGTTGCACATTTGAAAGGCGTGGCATGACACATGGCCGTAAAGACTTTTGTTTTCTTGTGTTTTTCTTTTTTTTGTTAATGACTGCTGACAAGTATGGCTGAAAACACGTGCGGTATTATGGCCACGTGACCAGTTGCACGTGAAAAACCACTTTTGCCACTATAGTGCTGTGCACATGATTTTGATCGATTCACCTACACAAAAACGCGGGTGTTATCTGAAGACAATACGTGGCCATTACTGTTTAAATACACAATAAGGGCTCACAATGATAACTGGTCAAAATGTTAAAATATTAGGATTGTGAAGTTTTTAATTTGGTTCAGTATATATAAACTGAGCGGCAAAAGTACGTATAGGTTGGCAATTTGTAATTTTCCTAAAAACAGCGATAACTAGTGGAAAGTGGGTATTGGTAATATGACTGCCCAGGAACAGGTACAAAAAAACACCTCACCCGAACGAGCCACCTTTGACGGCGCTCGTGTGGTGACAAAAAAATGAAACAGGTTTCCCGCCTATGGCATAAAATGCACGTGCATTTTAGCTGTATAAATGCGTTCGTCTGCAGGGTATAACCACACGTGATGAAAGCACTTAAAAGACATGCCACGACTGTCACAGGAGCAGAGAGAGAGAGAGCCATCGGTATGGCCGTAATTGGGGCAACACAGGTCCAAATTGCCAGAAGGTTTGGTTGTACACCATTGACAGTAGCCAGACTGATTCAAAGGTACAGGCAGACAGGGAGGACTCAGGAAAGAACTAGAACCGGACGACCCCGAGTGACAACACCACTGGGAGACTGTCAGATACGGCTCATTCACTTGCGAAACAGATTCGTAACGGCGACGGCAACGGCAGCAACAGCGTTGGGACATCCCATTAGCCAACGTACAGTACTACGACGACTTCGTGCTGCTGGAATCCGAGCGTATCGTCCTTTCCGAGGAATGGTACTGACTGCTCAACATCGACGCCTGAGACTGCGTTCGGCGAGGCAGGTTCGACGCTGGCAAGTGAGAAATTGGCGTCGCGTGCTGTTGACTGATGAAAGTCGGTTTAACCTGTTTCGAAATGACGGCAGAGAACGAGTTTATCGACGCGGGGGAACGTTTGGCTCCGGCGTTTATTCGAGAGGTCCATCCATTCGGCGGGTGAGGTGTCATGGTGTCGGGCGGTATTTGTGGAGACCAGAAGACTGATTTGGTGTTATACAGGGAAACCTGAACGCTGTGCAGTACAGAGACCAAGTGTTGCAGCCAGTTGTGCTTCCGTTCTTACAAAACCAGCAGCAGGGGACATTGTTTCAACACGACAATGTCAGGCCCCATACTGCAAGACTGACTCGGAACTTTCTAAACCAACAGAACGTTGATGTTTTGCCCTGGCCTGCCCACTCACCCGATTTGAATCCTATTGAACATCTGTGGGACCATCTTGACAGACAGATTAGAGCACGCCATCAGCCTCCCGTCAACAGACAAGAATTGAAGCAGGCACTGAGAGACGAGTGGCAACGGATTTCATCAGAAGACTGACCTCATCGATAAGGCGGCGTATAACAGCATGCATTGAGGCAGCTGGAGGTCATACACGCTATTGAAGGCAATTGTGTCGACAATGAACTTGTAGTGTGTCTGACAATGTTTTGGTGACATTTCAGATAACTTTTGAAAATGAAATTTCTTACCCCAACATTTTTTACCTTGAGCTTACATTACCTGTGATTGCACCATTTCATTTAAACTGTGGTTGATCAATCATTTGTAACCCCTCCCTAGATCATATTATAATTCACAACAAACCCTCTTCTTGTTATTCTTTTATCGATCAAGGAACCCGACTTATACTTTCTTTTGCCGCCCAAAGAATCTACATCTACCTGTTGACCTGAAGGGTGACTGATGGGTAACTGTCTCACCGTTTTCATAATTAGATCTATGCATAAAGAGTGACAAGAAACAGAATCACTCTCTTTCTTTGACGATTTGAAAGGGCCCTATACGATTGTTGCTCAAAGGTGGTTGATCAAGGTTAAAACCATTCAATAGATTTGTAAGCTTTCAAAATGTTTCATAGTAGACATACGCTGTTTTGTCTGTTAAACAAATACCTTTGCAAATCTTTTACTGATCATGATTATGATATAGTTGGAATCTGAAAATTTGATTCAGCAGTGATTTCTTATTAATATTGAGATATCTTTGTCGCTTTTTAACCATTTGTAGCAGTCCTGAAGCTGACGGCTTATCGGTTGTAATGTATAATTTAATCAGAGATCAATGCCGAGGAGCTAGCGGCAAGGTCTGTTCGAGAGCTTGATTCTAAAAGTTATGTTTCGTGTGTTCCGAAGAGGAGGATTTGATTTTAAGCAATGACGTTTTTATTGAGATATATTATTTGGGCTTTCAATATTTCAAATCTTTCAGATTCGTGTATTAAATTGTATCTTTTCCACTGGGTGTATTCAAATCATATTCCCATAAAACACACGCCAAACTATTACACAATGAGAGTTTGAACGCTGCTTTATTTGAAACCAGTCATGAATGTGCGTGCAGTTTTATATCTCAATGATTAATGTATGAATGCCACATAATTGCTGATTGACTTGTAATGCAATCTTCTTGCATTTAAAGTTACAACTATTGAAATGTTCGAATCTGTTAGTATTGATGTGAATAAGCAGTAACAATAATGTATGATGCAGAGACATACATGTACGTGTTGGTAACACAATGCAATTCTTCATTGAAACATACTCATCACGTTCACTGGCACTTGTATCTGCGATGAGTGAAAGAATTTTCACGCAGCTTATAAAGAATGGATATATGTTAAGATACACGTGGTCTCCGATTTGTAAAATGAAGTGACTGAGTCAGGGTTAACACCAAGCTTGTCAGATTTAAGTAACGGAATTCCATGGCCAGGACACTGGGGATTCCAACCAACGATCCCCGGGTGCTAGTACAGCTGATACATGTGTATCAAATAATCATACAGGAATAAACTTGAAGGCCAAATCATATTTTATTCTGTGTAGTTAAAGAAATGTTCACTCGAGTCACTGTCTGAGAGGGTAAGGATAAAAGCCTTCTAATAATCCGTGGATCCTGCCACGGTTAAAGGACACAACAAGGACCGCAAATAGCGACCAAGGACCACTCGCCGCCAGCTATTATAACGATACAAGTGTAGTGAAGGCATTAACGTTACAATCAAGTGTAATCCTGTAAATTACCTTATTCTACTGACCTGCCCAGTGAAGGGTGAGTGGCCCCTGGGGAGTGGTCCGTTACGGCCATCCTGTAACGAGATTTCTGTTGCAGAGGCATATTGATCCCAAATGGAAGGTCTCTTCAGCGCTCTTGCTTGACAAAAAATGAGTACTACCGTGGCATACACGATTAGCCACTCGAGACATAACCAGATCAGAGTAGAGTTTATGTTGACCTTAATCAGACAAAGTCTAAGCTATGACATATTTTGTTCTTCTACTGTGTAGCCTGAGTATACAAAGGCAATACTCGAGTTTACGCATATAGATTTTCAAGACTAAATTCGATTTGAATGTTCTTACAATACAATCTTCAAACAAATACCTTGCAAATGAAATCATGATTGATTTAATCAAAACCAGTATTGTGTTGAATTGGAAGTCAGTGATGCATCAGCATCTCCTTGGAGCCACATTAAAGGAACGGCGGAGGCCATCAGTAGAGATTACTGTGTATAGATATTGACAGTTTTTGTGTGGCGTGCCAAATTCAACCGCATCTGAGCGAGCTGATACAGAAGGAGCGACGATGATGCACTTTCCTCTATGTTTCTGCTGTTGCTGAAGTCATTCCAATAAATTTGGTCGGAATGTTGATACGTTGGACTATTTTAATACAAATCAAGAGCTGCCATATTTGAACAAGGGAGCTGGCTGTACTTATATAAGAGCGACACGATGACAAATCGAGGCCTTCTTCGACCTGCCTTATCTACTTGCCAAGTGAGGATTGGATGATTATTTGCAAAAGGCGAATTCTAGCCATCTTCAAAAACGAAGACAGGTAGTGGACATTTGTGAGAGCACTAACCTATTGTAGGGCTCGTTGCTTTTTGCTGATACCACATATTTGACCCATTGTATTACCTCTTTTATTGTAAACCGAAAGTGTGTGTTCTAAGTCATTATATTGTACAGCCAATTACTGATTTTATAATTTAAGTCTGTGCGAACCGATTTCTTGTCAATTTAGAAATCACTACGAAACTAAGAAAACATACGCATTTATCCATTTCCCACAATGTCTATCGTGCAGCGACATTATTATGACTTATTTATATACTATTGAGGTGCAATGGCATTATGCTACATTAAGTTCAAGTGTCTGGAATACGTTCTCATTTAATACTTAATAATGTCTGTGATATGATATATGTTTACTGTGCAACTCGAAATGACTGTATCGGAAGTCAATCTATCGCCAATATGAAGAGATGAATTAAACAAATCTAAAGGTCAAATCGTCAAAAATACCCTTTGGGCCTAGACCATGACATTAGTAAGTATTTATATATGCTTCAGTCTACATATACGGGAGATCATGGCTAGCCCTTGTCCACTGCTATTTTGAAGGCTAGGGAAGGCTAGACTGATCACGTCTTAGAGAAGCAGAGTAGGCTTAACACCACAGGCGTGTATAAGGTATGGCATGGTCGTAGACACAACTTGCAATTACTGTTCATGGCTATGACGAAGACGACGTTGAAACGATCACATCTCAAACCGTGTCCGTGTGATGGTTTTATAAATAGAAGACTTTGGGACGAAGTATGGCGGCCCTATTTCAGACATTTCTTATGAATATAGAAAGGGGTTGTCGCTTCTATTCCATGCGTACCTCTTTTTTCATATTCAACATTTTACTTAAATCATCCAAATACCCATGATCAGCCGAACATGATTTTACCAAATCAAGAGAAGTAACTTGAAATGTAATCAATAAAAACAGTTTATTGTTTGGTGGATGTGCATGGGAATGTTCACCTTCTTTTGAAGACCCATACACGCATGCCATTCTTTTCCGCTGACTATTGTTCCTGTACTTGAACGTGTGCTTAAAATACCAATGTCTATTTAAACGGAACATATACCCTAATTCCCGTGCCCTCCATAAATTCAGAACAAAAGTCCATTATATGAAATAGCTATGAGATACAATCACGACACAACCTGTAAATGATGAAAGTAAAAGTCTGTTCAAGTAGGGCTATCCTGTTTTTCAATATGTTTACCAAAGCGGGTTCTTAATAATGCCTTCAGGAATCTTGTATAAGCTTTGTTGTTGATGGAAGCTAGCCAGGTACGAGTTTACATCTGGTAGTACTTACTATAACCTTGGCGATTACCGGTGTGTACAGGTGTCTTCAGACAGAAAACATCTCACTGGAAGACGTAGTTCTGGTGTCTATAGTCGTTAGAAGAAAGAAATGAGTACTAATGTCAATTAGTAAACTGGAGTAAAACTGAAACTCCTTTTGGACATGCTTACCCGTTTCACTAATTTTCAATGAACCATTCATATAATTCTCACCGCTATTTTGCCTTTACGACCAGTGGAATCTGTTACGGCAGAAGATTGAGACTGATTATGTTTTTGCGTTGACGTTATATATTTAATAAATGTACGCTACGGTGTTGAGTTATCACTAATAGTTGTGTTCTATGTAAATAAAGGGGGCAAAAAACATTTCCCTATTCAGCAGAAATCGCTGCTGAAGGCAGCGTTAATTGTTCAATTCCCACTATGTCATAAGCATGTGTTTATGAATCACTATCAAATTTACACTGGTAATTGCCATTGGTCATTCTCAGCTGGTATGACGATCCAGTGTGGTTCATTCTACTCCAGGGAGCATGGTCTCCTTAAACCTTTAAGTGATGAGAGTTTCTGTCAGCTTGTTAAATTTGCCTTAGTCTATCGTTTGACAGTCAACTCGATCAATTGAAATATTGTGAACACTGATATTGGAAACAGCTTCCACTATTAGGATCGTGAATACTACCAATTATTCTCCCCAACAGAGTAGTTCTGTCGATCCATTAACTCCTCAAATATAGTGAGATTGTCAACATTTGCTGATTCATCAGTACCTCTGACGTTGGTAGGTGATCACTTCATGTCATTTCACATTGATTCGTGTCAATAACTCTCAGTGCATTCTTGCACGTAACTTTTCTTTGTGGTTCAACAGGGAACATAATCCTGCATTCATATATTTCATTTCCATGATAATGTTAATGCGAAGATTTAACCTCAGAATAGTAAAAAAGAAACTATTTGCATAAGTGAAATAATATAAGACTATGTGATAAGACAGATGACTTCAACTGTGCAATAGGAAACTTCCCCTTTATTTCAAGCAATATTCCAGCAGATAGTGCATCAAAACGAAGCATGTTCTTTCTACGAAGCTTTGTCACACAACTCGTCCTTAAATGTTGTTTAATCAGCATTATAACATTCAAGGACATAGTAAACTTTCCAAAAGGGGGACATAGTAAAACTAGACGCTTCAGTGACAAACAAAATGTCCGATTCAAATCCTTTTTTTCACTTCAACCATATGTTCCTATGTTGTTTTCAGATGCACAATTGAATTTCCTTTGCATTTATTTGTGACAGTTGCTGCCTAGTATTTCGTAGGATTATGGAAAGGGTTTTGTAGCTTTAATAGCACATAGAAAGGGTTCATGTACAAACATCTACGTCATTAAGACGAGCGAATGTCAAAATTGAATATTTAAGAATATTCTAACATTAGTCATATGAAAAAGAAGTGAAACAACACGATTACTATGAAAATTACCTCCGTTGTGAGAATGGTGCTTACTTGATGTGTGCGATCAGTAGCTGATGTAGGTGCCAACTGAGAGGGTAACTATATATTCCAAAGTTGAGAATGTGTTACACCATTTCGCACATTTCCAGAAAGGTGTCCATGCTACCGGACAAAACGACTGCTAGATAAATGTATTTGCAACATCGCCGATAATGATTGTCTCCAATGGAACATGTAAGCATAAACAACTTGCAATTTGAAATTTTTTTCCGTCTCTGATATATTCAAATATCAATACATAGATTCAAAACTGAGAAGTGACTTTATCAGAATATGCATATATGGCTGTTGGATGCATTCAAACATTAGAACTAGGGGAAAGAATTTGTTACCTTTGACTCAAAATATTTATATCTTCGAGTCAATATATTTTTCACCCGGGATCTTCTATAATAATCATAATGATTGAAACTGTTATATGGCAGGGTAGTTATTGTTTAACAATTATTGTAACTCTGTCACTTTGTTTCTGTTGAGAATCGGTAGACGCTCATTGCATTGTGTTTGGACAGTGATTAGTCGTCAGGAATGTAGTGCTATTTAAAGTAAGTTATTATACTTAGATGCTAGTGTGGCATGTACACTTCTGGTATACCGTGGACTCATGCAGAATATTCTGTAATGTTCTAGTACCGCTGGACTGGTGTAGAAAGTTCCAGTAGCTGGTTAGGCTGGATATAAGGGGAAAAGAGCGTGTTTACGTATCTCACACGGGTTTCATAACTTCAATATCAGCTTGCATATGAGGATCACTAAATCATTCCTGATTCCCTGCCGAGCCCATCTCGGAAGCTTGGCCGCTGTCGCCGCTGGGTGAATATGCATTATTATCACTGACTTTTGCTATCATCGGTGTATATAGAATACTAAACGAGCTCCCGTGTAATACCAATTTTATGAAACGAGTGAATAGTTCTGGTATTTGACGAGCGAAAGTGAGTCAGATACCACAACTATTCACGAGTTTCATAAAATTGGTTTAACACGAGAGCGAGTTTAGTATTTTATTTATTACTTGTCATTTATAATGTTTTTAGAATTATACTGTTGAGTGTAAATAGGCTGACACATACACGATCCATGGTATAATCCAATTGAGTTTAACAGAATAATACTTCAAACACGTCAAAAGTTGAAATGTATGAATTTAATATCATACAATGGTCCACCTTTAGAATTCAGGCGTTCGTCTCACAAAATTATCGTAGTGCTAAGGCTATCACAACTCACATAATTTAACTTAGACTAAAGACACTCGTTGCGCTAGAGTACGATCACCTTGTGGAACGGGGCCTTGCAGCTCAAAGTTTACAATGACGTCACAATACCCGATGACGTAATTTGTTGAATTTTGTTGCAAGATCCATCGGCGAAACAATGCCATGTGACGTCAGCCTAGCAACAAGGTTGCTGGGGTCATCGAGTGTGCATAAGCTCCTCCCAGTGATCTATCATCTCCACACACAATGTCGTTGAATACGCCAAGGGATGTTGAGAGCTTTCAATATTTGTTCGTGAAACGTGTTCCGAGAGTACATAAGCACGCGTTTTGGTATTACACAATGTGTAATAAAGCTGTATGTTTATTAAACGGGTGATCTCTTCACGGGCAAGTAATAAATGTTTGTATTTGATACTGACCACTGCCATCATGTTATGTATTGCCTTTGAATATTGTACTACCACTCCACTGTGTACTGCCATTGAATATTGTACTACCACTCCACTGTGTACTGCCTTTGAATATTGTACTACCACTCCACTGTGTACTGCCTTTGAATATTGTACTACCACTCCACTGTGTACTGCCATTGAATATTGTACTACCACTCCACTGTGTACTGCCATTGAATATTGTACTACCACTCCACTGTGTACTGCCATTGAATATTGTACTACCACTCCACTGTGTACTGCCTTTGAATATTGTACTACCACTCCACTGTGTACTGCCTTTGAATATTGTACTACCACTCTATTGTGTACTGCCTTTGAATATTGTACTACCACTCCACTGTGTACTGCCTTTGAATATTGTACTACCACTCCACTGTGTACTGCCATTGTAATTGCCGTGCGGTGATTTGTGTTGATTTGTAAACCTAGTATATTTTGTAATACATTTGTTGATTGTATACCACTTGTTGTTTGTTTGCTGATTTCACACTAAGTTCTTTTACGTACAGATGTCTGGTTTAACATATTGTTACAATTTGTGAATCGACACGTAACAAATAAAGAAAACGACATCGCACTCGACAACCACACTACTTTGTGGGTGAGTGAGTATGGTTTTACGCCGCTTTTAGCAATATTCCAGCAATATCACGGCGTAGGATACCAGAAATGGGCTTCACTTATTGTACCCATGTCGGGAATTGAACCCGGGTCTTCGGCGTGACGAGCGAACGCTTTAACCACTTAGCTACCCGACCGCCCCACACTACTCCAGTATATAATGTAAAGTTGAAGGCACCGACATACTACTGATGACACTGGTGTAACAAACTTAAACTTTCTCCCAATAGAATGTCCACGTTCATACCTCAGTTGGATAGTTCACAAACAAACAGTATGTGATTATTAAGATAGAGTTTGTTAATGCAATGACGCAAGACGACATGACAATTATTTCAAAATAAAAACTTTCAAACAAAATGTTTAACACGAATGTTATGTGAAATGCTGTTGACTGTGAGTAACCTTGGCACCGGAGAAGGGTTATTTCCTCGTCGTATCTCTGTCACACGGGGACAGCGTATATTTTTGTCACTGATATCCTGAAGAAGTCCTGAATGTGAGTTTAATTCTCAAGTCAAAGTTGACTACATCATTGAAATTCACGACCGCCGCTTTGGAGTTGAGGCGTGTGGATGCATCTTCCCGAGGCAAGGGATTTAACTTACTATAAAAGTCCCGTTACCACCCTTGCCGAACGAGGCTGGCACATCGTGTTAGATTTTGGCTGGACTAACAAGTCTATGCATAGTCTAAGCAAAACGTAATCGACATCCGGGTCGTAAACTGCCATACAGATTTCGATCGCTTGCAGGAATTGCAAAGCATATGTACTGCAAATTCGGTCTCAACAAATATTTTTTTCAAATGCTTTCATGTTTTTAATCAAGATAGCTCACGTGATTTTAATGTAAGACTAGTTTTATTACAATATACATTTTGTTTATCGATTAGATCGTCTTGATGGGCGCCGCCATTTTATTTGAAGCAATGTGAGTGATATGAGAGGTAGTATCTGAATGGTCAGTAGGAGGGACATAGAAGGGACATAACTCGTAATAGCCACACGTGGCGCTGGGATCGAACCCAGAATTCCAGCCTAGTTCGACAAGAGTGGAAGCTTGACTTGTACAGACAGTTAACGCCCTTACCTCGGGACGATGGTGTGAATGGGATTTAGACCTACAACGAGTTGCGGCGCCTCACGTGACGCTTCCGCCTCTGGTCTCTTCCTATCTGTGGCAGAGCGGAGGGCAGGTTTTTTTCCTCGCAGCATACAAGCCTCTTAATGACTTTTATGCTTTTTCTGTAACTGAGCCACTGTTTCTTTAAGAAGCTTGTGGAAAATTTGAGTGGATGTGGTGTTTTTGTAACGGTTCTTGGGCTTTCAGCTGAGATTAATGCATGCTTTCATTGCGATGCAATGAATGCTTTGCCACGAATCCAATCATTGGCTTTTTACATTATATAAACAGAACTCTAGGACATTGACCTGTTCACAGTTATGTGTACCCTGCATGGTTTTTCTTTAGGTTTGAAAATAGTTACCAAAGAATGTTGTATTATATCCTTTTTTTACCATTTTAATGTTGATTGGAAACCATGTATTCAGCTATACCCGTCTCGTGGATAGTTGTTGTGTCACTCTGTGTCTTTATGATCTAAACTGATGAGGCCATTTCTCTTGTCTCTTATATTGTTTGCTCACGTAGGTGAGGTGAGGTGAGGTGAGGTGAGGTGAGGTGAGGTGAGGTGAGGTGAGGTGAGGTGAAATGGGGTTTAACGTCGCGTCCAAGATTATTGCACTTATATAGCGACGGGCATGTACGTGTGTGTGTTTGTGTGGCTGCTTGTACTAGTCCGGATTGATGCCGATTTATAGTGCTAGCTCACTGAGATTCCATGCCGCAGTTTAACATGAATACCCCACTCAGACACAGTATACTGACTCCGAGCCGACCAGTCCTTGTTTTAGCCCCTTAATGCCGAGCGCCAGACAGGGAAACAACAAGTACCATCTTTTAACGTCTTTTGGTCTTAGATGTTTATCTCATGGAGATACGTAAATTATTCGACTGAAGAAAGTGTGGGGTGAGTGAGTGAGTATGGTGTTACGCCGCTTTTAGCAACATTCGAGCAATATTACTGCGGGGGACACCGGAAGGTGGCTTCACAAAGTGGGGAATCGAACCTATGCGTTTGCGTGACGAGGCAACGCTTTAGCCACTAGGCTACCCCACCGCTCCAAAAACATAGTGTAACAACACTAATACCAGGAGACCCTACATTGTCAACACTATAACATCACCGTTTCCTGAAAGGGTTCAAAAGTGTGTCACCCCCTCCATCTAAGCCGTCAGGAAGTGAAATGGAGAATGCGTCTGGAGCGAGCTGTATGATTCACTGGGGCTTCACAATACTGAGTGTGGCTGTTAGTCTTCAGTTGTGAAGAAGCATAAGGCAAACAAACGTTAAGTATATCAATTCATGACATTGACATACCCAGTTAACATACAGGCTCTAAACTGTATGTGAAAATAAAATGCAATGAAATCATTTATGTCAAGTTCGAGAAGCAAAATGACTTTCACTTTTTTCATCTACCCACATTTTCACATAATAATAAATCAATGGCTGGGTAATGCCTATAGCAAATCAGTTCAATCAAATTTAAAACGTCAACGCAAGAAAATAAACGAATCTCGAATATCTGCCGAAACTAATTGCGCTTAACGTTTGTCAACGAATTTTTGACCCATGTGATAACACCTGGTATAATTAATATTTGATAGTGATTCATAGACACGTACTCATGGTATAGTCGGAATTGTACAATCGACTCCGCTTCATACAGAGATTTCTATTGGTTATGGAAGGGTTTTGTCGCTTAAATTATATAACTATCTATCAGGGAATAACAATGCTGTGTATAGCAGGGCGTCATCCCACAGATGACATCCTTAACTTGTCAGCTTGCTGACGGGGCTAACCTCTTTGGTCATGTGAACACGGCGTCCGACCTCGGATCAGAAGGTACGTTCAGGGGACTCGGAAATTTTATGCCCGCTGCATGTGCAAAACCTATGAACGAATGAGGCGGGACATATTCTGGTTAGAATCACGTAATTTACAGGCTATTATTTAACAGGAAATAACATCTGTATACTAATTTAAAATGATAAAACAATGAATGATAGTTTTTAGCATTCATAAAACATTTACAAATCTTTAATGAGGCAATTAGTATCTTAATCAACAACTCAACTTTAACTGATTGACACACGTATACATGTATGGACAGTTCAGTGACTTCTTAATCGTATCCTAATTGTGTATAGCGATGGATAAGATCTTAATCACTGTATTGTCTGGTCCAAACTCCATTATTTTACAGACCGCCGTTAATTAGCTGAAACATTGCTGTGTGCGTCGTTCAACAGGAAACAAACACACTTTTCCATTTGTGTTGCGCTTTTCCATGATGGATGTCATTATCATGCTCAAAGTGCACCATTGGTAGTCCCGTCAATGGTTCAATGTGCACTAGCTACCATTCTCAGCTCCCTGGTGAGGATACAGCTCAAGCTGAATATAATGTACTTGAAGTTTAACAATCACATTACATCTTAGTTTACCGGGTACCTATTATATGACATATATAAGTACAGGATTCAGCTCAAGCTGAATATGATGCACTGGAAGTTTAACAATCACATTACATCTTATCTTACCGGGTACCCATTTTATGACATATCTAATTACAGGATTCAGCTCAAGCTGAATATGATGCACTGGAAGTTTAACAATCACATTACATCTTATCTTACCGGGTACCCATTCTATGACATATATAAGTACAGGATTCAACTCAAGCTGAATATGATGCACTGGAAGTTTAACAATCACATTACATCTTATCTTACCGGGTACCCATTCTATGACATATCTAGTTACAGGATTCAACTCAAGCTGAATATGATGCACTGGAAGTTTAACAATCACATTACATCTTAGCATACCGGGTACCCATTTTATGACATATCTAAGTACAGGATTCAGCTCAAGCTGAATATGATGCACAGGAAGTTAAACAATCACATTACATCTTAGTTTACCGGGTACCTATTATATGACATATCTAATTACAGGATTCAGCTCAAGTTGAATATGATGCACAGGAAGTTAAACAATCACATTACATCTTAGCATACCGGGTACCCATTTTATGACATATTTAATTACAGGATTCAGTTCAAGCTGAATATGATGCACAGGAAGTTTAACAATCACATTACATCTTAGTTTACCGGGTACCTATTATATGACATATCTAATTACAGGATTCAACTCAAGCTGAATATGATGCACAGGAAGTTAAACAATCACATTACATCTTAGCATACCGGGTACCCATTTTATGACATATTTAATTACAGGATTCAGCTCAAGCTGAATATGATGCACTGGAAGTTAAACAATCACATTAAATCTTATCTTACCGGGTACCCATTATATGGCACATCTAATTACTAGATTCAGTTCAAGCTGAATATGATGCACAGGAAGTTTAACAATCACATTACATCTTAGCTTACCGGGTACCCATTATATGACACATCTAATTACAAGATTCATGCCAGGGGAATCTATTGAAGTGTAACATATACAGATATAGTAAACATTTTGATGTTGTTGTTTACTGATGATGTAAATACTCTCCTCGCATAAACATTTTAAAAACATGTAGAACCAAGCTTTAAGATCTACAGATTCCTTGTTCGCATTATGTACTGTGGAAGGGAATAAGGAGAATATGCTGATGGAAATTGTCTGTACAATTTCGAGATTAATTCATTGAACATCGAATCATAATTTCATCTGAGTAACCAGGACACGACGCTAGTAAGTATTAATGCATGTACGCGTGTCTACCGAACTACAATCGATATATAAAGTAGATCGTGTCTAGCCCTTGTCAGCTGCTATTGTGACGGATGGAGTGAAGTCCAGACAGGTCACATGTCTAAGTTGCTGATGTGTTTGTAGAGAGGCGGATTAGGGACAGCACCACAGCAATGTTTAATCTTAGGCATGATGTCAGACAGGACTTGCAGTTGCTCATCCTGACTGTGACAGTGTTATGAGTCGATGTTATCTGTCGAGAAAGGGTATAATCAATTCCTAAACATAAGGGGTAAGCATGAAAATTAAGAGTGACGTTAAGAGACTTTTTATCGACAGAATATTAGGACAGTTCGTTTTACCAGGAATTGAAGTCCTATATCAGTTTCTGATCCATTGCCATGTCGACCTGATTTCCACAATATATGATAAACTTTTCACGATTTCAGCAAATCTAGAGATTAACTTGAAAAATAATCAATGGAAAAGTGTTATAGACTGGTGCCGGCACATGGAGATGTTCATCTTCTTTTGCAGACTCACATGTTTATGCAATTCTTTCCATACTGCTTTGAGTTGTGGCCTTTCGTGGGAAATTAATTACATGAGCACGTCCCTAAAAGTCTCATGTCTTCACGAACGGAATAAATAGGCCTTCCCTGTGCCGAACATAAATAATCCATGCCATTAAATAACCATGCCCCAAGAATACATCTTCCGTATGGTGATCGCAGTAAACCGTTCAGCAGGCACGATACAAATCTTAAAGGATAAAAGTAAAACGCTGTTAAAGCTGTGGTTTCCTATGTGTCAACAATCCGGCTCCATTAAGTTGTAAATGGCTCCAAGAATCTTATATATTCCTTGACATTGATGGAAGCCACGGAAAGTGCTGGATAATGTCTGGTAATATTTACTAAAACCTTGGAGATGTCATGTTGTTGTTTCAGAAGTAAACAGACAGAAAGCCTCTTGCTGTGGAAATTAAAGCTGGGAGAGACACCTGATTGATTCAGAGTATCAGTGTTGAAATCTTGAGGAATGGTGTTCTCTTTCAACATGCTGGCGTGGAAATAGGATGTTGAATTTGAAAGTCGCGTGAGTCATAACCTTTTATTGTAAAGTTGTGTTGATGTGTGAATCTGTGATGATGGGATGGGGCACCATGTAACCAACATTGATAAATACTATGTCATACACACTATGAGGGAGTGCGTGAGTTCGGTTTAACGCAGCTTTTAACAGTATTCCAATTATATCACGGTGTGTCAGCTTAATGTGGGAGGAAAGCCCGAAGTGATGCTGGTCCTAGGCGGTTACCACTTCGGAGAAACCCACGAGCACTGGTATGGTGCTGACAAACCTAGAAATATAATCGGGGCGAACCGGGATTCGAACCCACAATCATAGGTTTCTGATGTGCCAAGGGACGCAACTCTGCATAGCGTACGCACTATGAACCTCTATTTGTTGACATGATATTATTTGAGTGATGCTTTCCTGCATTAAATGATGCTGGTTTTAAAAAGCTGTGTAAGTTTAAACATAACATTTGACGTCAAAGATGGTGGTATCCCGTAAGATGAAATGCACACAGTGTTAATGGAGCAATCTCGGTAAATACAAGATGAATATTTGGGAAATATACCACTGCGTCTCCCCACGGAATAAATCTGTCAAACCCTTAGCTCTGGATCTCCTCAGATATAATTAGATTGTCAACACTTCTTAATTCATAGGCACCTGGACGTTGACAGGTGATTACTTATTGCCACGTGCCATCGATTCCTGTCATCATCCTTCACTGCCTTCTTGCACCCAGGTTATTCCACTGGTCGAGCTGGCTACATAGAAAACAGTTTACAGACGTTAAAAGATTTATCCACACATAGCTTGACCTGGTGAAATATTAATGGCGCCATTGATCCTAATTGTATACCAAATATATATTTGGTCAGTGTAAATGCTCACGTAGGGTCTCCATACTAACTAATAGGCAACATATTTAGCATTTTGAATACAACTTCTTTAAAATTGAAAATTCAACTTACAACTAATGTTTCTGTTCACAGATTCTTGACTTAGCACTTGACAAATATATTAAAATAGTACTTGACGATCTTGGTTGAAAAAATACATTGATAAAACATCTTGTAGAATATTGTTACTGAATACAGAAAGTGTAAGTTCTTATGCATAAACTACTTGCAATCGCAAGGGATTCACATTATCAAAGTGTAAATCTACAAGATCTCTTTTCCCGTGTCAGCGGGCATCTCATCATAAATTACTTGAAAGAAATTGGTCTGTATAATAAATTTTAAATATGTATGTGAATAATTAAATGCTTGTTTTTTAACTTTGGTGTGATGCGACTATTAACAGACATTATTGAAGGCTCTGTCCAGGAGGTTAAAGTACCGTAAAAATATTGCCCCCCTGCGTGACACGTAATCCTATCATAATCAATGTACATGTAACTATCATCAACCAGTGTTTTTAAGCCAACTCATTGATGGATTTTTTTTAATATTGGCTAGCATTGTGCACAACCACCAGTGGCTAAAGTGATGACGCAAATCCTACTGGGGTATCATGCAGGAAGCAGAGGTACTGTAAGTCCCCATGATCCCCAGTGAGGTGGTCCCCTAGCTTTGGTTACTGGTGGCCTAAAGCCCGTGTTTTAAAACTGTATATATAATATTGTTATGCTCAAATATGTTTCATGAATTGTTTCTAAATATAGTATGCTCAAATATGTTTTATATCTTGTGTTTAAACAAAACTTTGCATTAATGACTAAATTGTAAATATATTAACTTGGTCTCGTCGCTATATGGCTGAGATAATGCCGATGCGACGTTAAATTTTAACTCACTCACTCACTCACTCACTCACGCATATACAACTGACCATGAAAATTAACAAGAGCAACCGATAGATAGATAGAATATATACACATCGATCATCTCACCGGGGTCGACGAGTGTTGATGTATTTCATATCAAAAGACACGACGGTAAGATCATCCAGAATCTTTCTTCCAATTTTTTTCAGTTTGTAATATATGTTATAAGCAGTGTCTTAGTACAGGTAACTAACGTTGAACAGTTGCAGAGAAATAAGTAAAGTCATCTGATTGTGACGTCATGGTAATTGATGGCTTCACTGTGGTCTGCAAGTGATAACTCCTCTGGAAGCCCGTTTTCCGTGACACAGTAACTTCGTTTCTTGACAGCTGTGGGGATCCGGCGTAGAATAGGTCTTCAGCAAAACGTGCTTGCTGTAATAGGCAACTATGCTTGTCGTAAGAGGCGACTAACGGGATCTGGAGGTCAGGCTTGCTGACTTGGTTGATGCATGTCATCGTATCCCAATTGCGTAGATCGATGCTAATGATGTAAGTCTCTAGATTGTTTGGTCAAGACTCGATTATTGACAGACCGCCATCATATAGTAGGAATATTGCTGTGTGAGTCGTTAAACAACAAACAAACGACATTGACAGTTCTCAAAAAATCCAAACAACTCACCTGTGGGATACATAAAACCGACAAACACAAAAAAATAACATTGCTGCCATTAACAAAGGTATAAAGTCCGAGGACAGAGATGTGACAATGTCGTATAACTGTCATACTTGAACAGGGCGTATGAAGGATACGCCTTGACAGGTATCAAAGCCATTAGCTGATGGTTTAGTGGTGGAGCGTCCGTCCGGAGAGCGGAAGGTCCGGGGTTCACTCCCCGGTCGCGTCATACCAAAAGACGTTGAAAGATGGTACTTGTTGTTACCCTGCCTGGTGCTCGGCAATAAAGGCTAAACCAAGGACAGGTCGGCAGTATATATAAGTGCAATAATCTTGAACGCGACGTTAAACAATCCGTCATAAAGAAAGCCATGACAACATTAACTGAGAAAAACATTGGACAATCTTATTTTCTTTAACTGATAATATTATTGTCAAATTGTCAATCTAAATGAGCAGATCAATGAATGTTTAATTGGATTTAATATGGTTGCGATGCCTTTAAATGAGTCATCATAGTAATCAATCTTCCCAGTGTGTCCAGCAATATTCCAGGAACTCCAGCCCTTGGCGTTCACATTTCAGAACATTTGAGGTACAATCGAGCATGCGCTTTTCTACCAAGATTTCAAAGAGCGTCAGAAGTTGTTTGCTATATATACTCGCGGAAGAAGTAGCTGTGCTTCATATAAAGTGGTGTAAATGTTATGCTATTGAAAATAACAACATTATATTTGGTCGTTTGGGTTATCAATGATTTATCATAACATATCCATTGACAAATGGTAACAGGGTACAACGACACGACCTAAAGGAGTGGTTGTCTAAGAACTGAATTGACAATGTCAATATCAGATGTGGGTGCATTGAAGGCAGCCGATGATTGAAAACAGCCTGGGGGATGTTGCTTCAGATGTTAACCAAAACAACTGAGCTGGCGTTACTGGCTGATTCTGGTCCTGTCTCAGGCGTCGTTTCATCTCATCTAAGACATGTTTATGGGGAAGAGGTCTGGAGAAACAGCCGGCAATGTGTAACACTACCCAGTGTGGCCAGAGACTGTGTAGACAGGTGGGCTTATTGTGATCATCAGAAGAAAGGTTACTGACCCATGGTAATAGGAAAGGAGACACACTCCAGGCGTTCTTGTATTTAATGACCAGGTGATGGTCATAAATCGGACAGTTGTTGACCAAGAGTTTCCAGTTTATTGTACAACGAACTTGTCCGAATCTGTAACAACACGTTGATACTGTGGGCGGGCATTATCCTGATGCAACGTGACGTTAAGTCCTTGATTTGCACAACTGGTAGAACATGACTACGTACGCCATTCAAATGGCTACTAACAATGATTAGTTAAGTTGTCCCACGAGTTGTGATGCCACCCCTGCCATTAAGCTTTCACCCCAACACTGACGACGCTAAAACGTTCTCCTGGATGCCTGTTGAATTGACCCTTGCACGACCATCAGAACTGTCCAGATATAACACTGGATTCTTCAGTGAACAGTATACTTCCCCCGTCTTGTCTTCTGAATCTCAGATGATGTCTGATCTAACACCAATCTAGGTGTGCCTGACGGTGACGTGGAAGCAAAATTGGGCGTAACTCTTGACGGAGCCGGATGTTGTGCTCCCTCAATCGGTTGCGTTCGTTTCTGCCCATAACTGGTCCCAGGAATTGCCCGAGATGTTAAGTGGCAGTATCGATTCCGTTGATGCACCAACAGAATATGGCTGACTTGTTGACGTGGTGGAACACGTTGACGACCGGCCCGTGATAGATGTTGCTATTCAGCAAGTTGTTGCATAATAGCTATCACCTGGCAGCTAAACAGGGATTGTTTACTGTTATTCAAGAAACCACAAATGATGCATCTTTTCATTTCAGCATACATTTTCGTTTATTGAACTTTATATGAAGCACAGTTATTTATTTCGTTAGTATATATACCAATGAACCTACCTTCAAATTAAAGTTTTAAGAAGCTCGAACTCTCTCCCCGATTGATTTGCACTAAATTGTCTTGGATATATGGCCAGTTTGCATGGCCGTGTTCTTCATAGATAAGTAGTCCCATTATAATACTATGTTCTGGTCATTACCCTGTCACTGGACAGAGCCGGGTAGACAGGTCACCTAATTTAATAGTCAAAGTAGACGTCCAACTGTCTCAAGTGTCAACTTCGATTTTCATGGATGGGTAAGGGTTAGACTGAAGTACAACGTGCTGAAACGAATAACAACTGTGTTGTTATCAAACAAGGAAATACCCAACACACTTAAAAATAGAAGTCAGTGTATGGTACCTTTAACCTGGATCATGTTTATTATATCTGTTTGAGAGGCATGCTTGATGAAATTGATATAATAGTGATCTTGACAAAAACTAACAGAATTGTCTCCCTTTTGTGTATGACAGTATTGAAATTTCAGTACCAGAAATATATCGCGGCATCATCATACAGGTCACTGACCACAGGATACTGACGTCTCGCCTGTGGGTGGCTGTTGGTCTTTAATGGAGTGTGTGTGTGCGTGTGCGTGTGCGTGTGTGTGTGTGTGTGTGTGTGTGTGTGTGTGTGTTCTGACGTGTAATGAGTGGATATTGTTAGCCTAGTAGTCTATGGAGTTGTAAGTTATTTGTTTGAGTATAAACTGCTTACATTGTTTATACTCTGTTAAAGAAGCAGAATGATGTTTACGTTTTTTGTTTTTGAAGTAACCCATTGATTGCTGGTGGAGCGTGCTGTGTTCACCTAGATACATTTAAAAACCCTACACTTCACGTGGGATTAATAGAAAAAAAGAACATGTCCTTACAAGTCAAGTCAAGTCTCTTCAGGGACGGAACAAAAATAATTCAGAAAAAATCCAAGAAAATAATAAGATTTCCGTCCAATGATTACAATCAGTGCAGACCATTCAATCCTCAAAGAGACAGTCACGATGTTACCTTATAGGATCAAAGTAAAGGTCCAGTCGAGCAGGGTTTTTCTATTTGGCCACAATTTCCCTCTGCATGTTCTAAACGGCTCCAGGAATCTGACACCTACTTTGAAGCTGGATGAAGTACTGGATGTTGTTGTCTGGAGACTCACAGTATAACCTTGAAAAGGAAACCTTTCCCTGGAAGACTCAGTGATGCTGTCGATATCAACACAAAGAAAGTGTTACGATGTTTTATTGCTAGGTAAAAAACAATGACATACATTTACATGTTGGTGAAAAATGTGCATTTGGGGCTTTATGCACATCATAATTTTTTATCATGTATAGTGATAACATATCAGATAGTCTTTCCACAGTATGCTTTGTTTGTTTGTTTAACGCCGCACTCAGCAATATTCCAGCTGTATGACGGCGGTCTGTAAAATGAGCGAGTCTGGACCAGACAATCCAGTGATTGACATCATGAGGATCGATCCACGCAATTGGGATCGATGACATGTATCAACCAAGTCAGCGAGACTGACCACCCGATCCCGTAAGTCGCCTTTTACGACACGCATAGTCGCCTTTTACGGCAAGTATGGGTTGCTGAAGACCTACCCCGGAATCTTCACGGGTCCCACAGTATCTCTCAAACCATTTACTGCATGTCACACCAGAAATTTCTTATCAATATGAAAATAGCTTTGTTGCTTTATTCCCAAATTTGTTTGTAAAGATTTCACTATTCATCTGTACCTAGTGTATATTGTATTATTTTCATGGAGGTCAATCATTAATAGTATAATTTTTACAGGTTCAACTAAAATGAAAGATAACAGCAATTTTATGGTATTCGAGGCATGACGTGAGATGCCGGAATCCCCTCTACCTCGGAAACGAATTACCTTAGTTGAGACGAATTCATCCTTTGCGTTTCAAAAAGATGTTCATGTGAATGCCAAGTATCTTCTGGTTGGTAAAATGGATTGCTTGTGATAACAAAAGTAACTTATCGCGAAACAAACCAGTTGGACACTTTTTAAGAAAGATCATTCTTTCCTAGAAATGCCTACTGGTGATGTACGTCGTACGCTGTACGTTGGACGTATATCAGGCGAAATCCTACTCCAACTCCCCAAAGGGTTCAGTTGTTTGACAGTTCACAAATAACGCTATGCATGTTGGTTGCAATTACATAGATGTTTTACAGCTAGAACCTTGCAACAAATAAGACAGCATGACAGAAATATCAATATGACAACGTGCACGTAACAGGTGACATGACCATGTAATTAGAAATGGTGTTTTCTGTGAATAGATAAAAACAACGTACAAATAACCTATAGGAACAGGAAGAAAATGTCTTGAGCACACACACCATTCTATTAGTGGGCTCAATATACATAATGATGCACACACGAGCTTAATGCTGTGTGCACAGGCTAGCATGATATGCTCACTTCACGTTGAAGAGCTAACAAAAACTTATATCATAGTTTGTACGCTGTTTTAGTATGGTGTACGTACATATATGCGCACTTGTTTAACATCTTGTACACCTAGTTTAGATTCCCGTGCGCATGTGTAGTGGTATGTCGCTAAATCATGTATGTGTGCACTATGTGGTGGTTCTTCATTTGTTCGGTGGTACGTCGACAGATCGTAAGTGTTTGCTAAAAATCACAGAATTATACTATCAACATGTCATTTGAAGAGATAGCCAGGAGAATGATTTGTCCTTGTTTTGCCGTGGACTGAAAGAAGTGAAAACGTTTTTGAACAGTCATTTTCTGTTACAGTTTCATTCGTTGTTGTAATTGTAGAAACATTGTTACAATTTACTTATTTGTTTCTGATTTGACACTTAGCCCTGACTATATATACTCCAATAAAAATAGTGAATACTCGGAAATAACTTAAAATTTCCAAAATTGTAAAAATGTATTAGCTGCTAGTAATAGTTGTATGAGTGAGTGAGTATGATTTTACGCCGCTTTTAGCAATATTCCAGCAATATCACGGCGGGGGACACAAGAAATGGGCTTCACACATTCTACCCATGTTGGGAATCGAACCTGGGTCTTCGGCGTGACGAGCGAACGCTTTAACCACTTGGCTACCCGACCGCCCCTATAGTTGTATAATATTTATGAACGAATTAGGAACACATTACAACAGCTCGTGAAGTTAATAGTATATATTATGACCGCCAACGACATGTCTTTAAATACAAAGAGTTTGTGCACAAAGTAGGTTTTTATCATCGCAGGTAAAAGTCCATATAATGCAGGTTATGATGACGGATTTGATCTATAAAACCCTACAAATGAATGTCAATACAAAGTAAAGAAACTTCAGTCAATAAACGTTCCTGAAAAAACAGGGCAAAACACGTGAATGGGTGTCAAAAGAGGGCACCAAATCTGTCATTAGTCTCAAGTTGACATTGGCTTCGTTTTCTCTCGATGTCGTCAGACACGACACCGTCTGTCAATGAAGTGTAAAGTGAATCAGGACTCATCTGAAAACACGCGACAAGCGACGATTACCCCAGTTTCAACGTAAGGTTCACCATTGACGCCAACTGGCAATATGACGTTTTGTTAGGGGCGGCACAATACGTGGCGGTCGAGCATAGAGCTCGAGATGAGTTGCTTGTAGACGATTACCAGTCGTCTGTACCCGTAACTCCTACTCTATTAGCCTGATGAAAGTCTGCACCAATTTGATTCGCCGTTTAAGCTTGATTTCTTGGAACCTGGATTCGGCAAAATTGATCCTGTACTCTTGTCGTTTACCTGGGACGTTTTGGGTTGGTTGGTACCTGTTCCATAGTCTGCTAATCACAGACTGTGAACGTACCTGTCAATGCACGCTGACGTCTGGCAGTTTCAAGCATGCCAGTAGCCAGAAGACGCGCGTTACAGACGTCGCAACGCTAGTTCGTACACAGACAATACATGAAAGTAGCATTAAATATGTTTTACAGAAATAATGGTCCACAGAGATTAATCGACCTTCCTTGAAAGGGTCAAAATTAGGAATGACACACCAAGCACGTGTGTGGCTCTACTGCGTGCGGCACGTGCAAACTATAGGATGAGTTTGGGTGTTAAGTTTTACAGATATAAACGTTTTTGCATAGAATGTCATCAACACTTAACTTTGTTCTAATACTTGGTATAGACAGTCAAACACCGTTGTGTCGAACTTTGATGTGTCGAAGTAAAAAGCTTGGTCCCTGTTTATTCCTTCTTTATTCATCATTTTCGGTTGTGTCGAACCTCGGTTAACACGACGTATTTACGTAGGTCCCGTCAACCTTAACACAGCGGTATTTGGCTGCATATTTCATGATCCCCTAACAATCTGTTCTTAACAAACACCACTCAGTATGGTTTGCCAGTTGTTTGGAGAATACACATAGTATTAATTCCTTGATTGTGTTGAGGATTATAGTTAATATCTGAGACAGGAATTAGGTGGAGCATTTGTAGCACCCCACAATGTATCGCTCTTTTCAGGCACGAATGTTGCCAAACATGAATCAGATTTCACTTAATCAGAAAAGGAATTTTCGTTTCTCAATTTGAAATTTGCAAACAAGGCACCTGATGCTTCAAACATTCTCAGTCAAAATTTCAGGAACCACCAACAATTTCAATCTCCTAAAGTAGCACGACATGACCAGCCAGGTAATGATGTACATTCCACAACTTGCGGCTGCCAAGACTCATCCTACTGCTCCCAACATGTTGGTCATATAATCACATTCTCTATTTTTGACAACAACAATCTTCGTCTGTTACTCAAGTGAGGCCCAAAATATCTGGAACAGCCTGCTACTAATTGGTTTTAAAATTATTATGGATGCGTATGCCAAACAATGGAGAGAGATAGTATGATTCAATAATTAAATGTTGCTGTGTTCATTGTAATTCCTGCATTCTGATTAGCTAAATTGTGTTATTGCATTCATTCCCCAAAGATTGTAAAAAATTGAGCCTCGCCCAACGAAGTGGACGACTTTCACCACTACGGAATATCAGGGAATCCCAATTACAGTCGATTTAATTTAATTATGAGGATTGACTGTGTATTCTTGTCGGTTCATCGAGGTATGAATTGAGCAACTGATGTGCAAATGGTATTTACAATGCTGTGAGTCATTTCTTGAGAGCAAGGGTCAGGCAAGACTACCGTTTTACTGGGTTGTTGGGAGTCTTTGGCGTTATATTTATGACATGAATCAATTGGATGCCTATGTAATTCTCAAAAGCCCTAGAATTGTATCATACTGTAAAATAAACAGATTTACTTTTGGTCCACCTTATATTTGTTCATCTATGTTTTGTTTTTCTCTCTTATTTTCAACAAGAACACAGCGTTATCACTATTCCCTCCCCGCCATGGGGCAAATTAGAATATTGTTTGTTCATATAGTAGTGAATATAAGCAATAACAAAGAGTCCTATGTAGCCTCAAGAAGAAGAGATAGGCACTTGGGCCGCTTTGTCATCCGAAAATAAACGAGAAATTTATACATACAAAATGTCCCTTCTCTGGAAAGAAATAAGCAAGACTTGAAAAGTATCTCTTTGATAAGGTAACTTCAGTAGTTTCTGAGTAAACATGTCCCCATTGCACACACTGTTCACTAAGTAAAGTACCATGGATCAAGGGCCTTAACTCTATAAAAGGTAATTTACGGAACCAGTTTTCGACCTCAGCCTTGACAAGTATCTCTAGATATGCATGCCAAATTTCATTCATGTAACTTCAATACATAAGTAGATCGGATAATAAAGATTTACCAGGCCATTTGCATTTTTCTTTTGACATTCTTTTGAACATTCCTTTGGAATACAATTTCCTTTTTCAAATCTTACAACGCGACGATTTCTAGATGGTTATTTCCGATGAAATCTGAGCCCATGAAATCTGTGGGTAGGCATAGCTTTCACTTTGCTGACAAAGTTATGTCTCTCCGTCTATATGTTTTTAAATCTATTACGTTTATATTTCATTTTACGCATTTGCAACTCTGTTGAACAAGGACAAATAGCCCGAACATGTGTTCATTTCAACCGTTTCCATTGTCTACCTATCCCTCTTGGCAAACCCTGTACACTGGAATGCTTCACAATTCTTCAACTACATGTCTACCAGTCGTGAATTAATAAATGGGTGCCCTACTAAAATAATATCGCTAAATTGTAGCGGTACCAATGATAAGATATATGTAAAGAAATGCTTTCATTTGTTAAGAAAACGAAAGCAAATATCTGCTGTTTGCAAGATGTGCATTTGACAAAAACTATGTAACAAAATATCTAGGGAAACAAAGATTGCTATTTTAGATCTTATAAAAGTAATTCTAGAGGTGTAGCTATACTGCGTGTCAATGATTTTTACTCTTAAATCGACAACGATATATGCAATATGAATGGCAATGTGCTTATTGTATGGACATTAACGATTACAATCCAGCTGTTGTTAATTTGTATGGACCTAATATAGACTATGTAGAATTCTATGACAATTAGATCTCTCGATAGTAAGCATATCTTTTCGAGTGGAGACTGGAATATCATGCACCGTTATTCAAATGATGCATTCAGTTGCAGAAATTAAAAAAAACAAAACCTAGAGACAGAATTCTAAAACTTAAGCACGAACTGGTTTACATTGATGTATGGCGTGAACATAACCCCTTCTGTAAAATATATATATGGCGAAAACCCACCCCTTTGAAACAAGCGCTCATAAGATGTTGCCTTCCATTATGAAAACGGAAATAGGACCTAGTTGTAGATCGGACCACTCACAAATATCATTGACGTTTAAACTTACACATCTCAAAAGGTGCAAAGGATTTTGGAAGGTCAATAATTCTCTATTAAAAGACGAAGGCATTATTTTTTTGAGAAAATGGCGACCAATAAGCTTACTGTCAGTATTCTACAAAACCGCACCAATAGCAATATCACAAAGGGTAAAATATGTGTTAAACCTCATGATTAACGAGGATCAAAAAGGATTTATTGCTGGAAGACACATAGGTGAAACAAGACAAATCTATTATCGACTGGACGACACCGATACCTTTCAGATACCAGGTTTACCATAACATATAGATTTTGAAAACGCATTTGATACAGTTAATTGGGAATTTATAGAAACACTAATCGTTTTTAGTTTTGGAATCTCAATAAGAAGATGGATAAAACCTTTTCCAACGAAATTAAATCATGTGTACTAGTAGATGGCTTTGTATCCCCATTTTTCAAATTATCTTGGGGTTGCAGACAAGGTGATCGTTTGTCTCCCTATTTCTTTATTCTATGTGCTGAAATATGGACAAGAAACAACATTAACATACAAGATATTAAGATTGGTCAGATTAAATTGAATATTTATTTACTCTCACAATTTGCAGATGACACAGCTTGTTCTCTAGACCCTTTAGAACGACCGATGCCTCAAAACTGTACTACGGGTTCTCAGATGCTATGCTAGATTTTCTGGCTTAAAAATTACCATAAACAAAAAGGATACTCTGGATAGGATACAAAAAACACTCGAGAATAAACTGTGCAAAAATGAAAAAAAACACCAAACTTTTAACCTACACCGGTGTTCTACAGTACTGTGAAAATCAATGATTATCAAAATTTGACATCAACCTATAATCTCCCTTTTTCCTTTATCATATATATCATCTGAAGCAAAAAAATAGTAACAGTATGTTTCTAAAATATTGGGAGAGAAACTAGACAGGACTAGTATCAGTTCTATCCCGTTTAGTTGCACGAACGTGACTAAACTAAAATGGCTCCAGCATCAAATTTTACATCATATAATTCCAACAAACTGTCTTCTTAATAAACTAGGATACTAGTAGTAGCTACTGTTCTAATGAAACAGATGTTCCACATATATTTTGGGTCTCTGGCGAGACATTGGAATTTGGATAACGTACAAAATGCAAAGCCCGGTAACAATATCCAAAGAAAATGTTCTTTTTGGTTATTTATCGAAAAATAAATTTCCTTTAAACCTTATCATTATTTTGTCAAACGAATCATTTTCAACTTCAGAAATAATAACTATCCACCAACATTCCAATTTATACTGAAGGACCTCACTGAAATTTATAAGTTAACAAAGTATATTTCAGTCATAATTAGTAACAGAGATTACTTTAATAAGCTTTGGACAAGCTGTATTTCTTTGAATTGAATATATTGTTATGCAAAACCGTGTAAATGCTCTAGCATAATATTCATATTATTAAAAAAAAATTCAGTACATTTTTTGAAAAATATTACGACAACAATATTCGAACTCGTTTGAGATCATGACAAAAGTAACGTAATTGTGTAAAATTTCATTTCTATGACTCAACAGTTTTTGAGAAACTTCGTCCCCTTTGAGAAGCAAACGGACGGACGTTCGGGCGGACGAACTTTTGCAATAGCATCATATTCCTACATGGCACTTTCGTATGTAAATATGACTTCATCCAATTCGAGAATACCGACAAGAACTACACCTACATAATATATATAAAGTCCACGTTAGTCCATCATCTTCTTTATATCAGTTTCAGACATAGTACTTTCGCTGTCTCATGACACACTGAAGAGCTGTCATGAGACAGCGAAAGTACTATGTCTGAAACTGATATAAAGAAGATGATGGCCTAGCATGGACTTTTTTATTTTATTATATATTACATGTACACCGAGTGAACATTTACCTCATTTTTGTATGTATATATATATATATATATATATATATATATATATATATATATATATATATATTTATACTAGCCACATAAAGAAACTGTGCACGGAGAAAATATATTCTGGATTGAAATACAACACAGCAATAACAAAATGATGCCGACGCTGTAGCAGCTGAATGATCGGACCATACGAAAATGTCAACGGGACCTGAACAACATCTGTTACGATGACGTCAGAAGATCAAAATGGAGTAGGGGGTCAAACGACAAAGTCACAAAGTCAATAACGGGTATGACCACCCTGTGCGTGAATCACAGCAGTGCATCGGCGACGACTGGAGTCCACCAAATGGGCATGGAAGGCCTGGGGAATGGCCTGCCATATCCTCCTCAAATCCTGTGCCAAGTCACGGACGTTATCTGGAGGATGTGGAAGACGACGCAGACGGCGCTCCATTTCATCCCACACATGCTCTATTGGGGAGAGATCTGGAGAAATTGCAGGCCATGGCAGTTACATGACATTGTTATGGTGAAGGAAATCCATTGCGACCCTAGCCGTGTGAGGACGAGCGTTGTCCTGTTGAAATGTCAATCCCGGGCCATGACGTTGCAGGAAAGGAATGACCACAGGCCTCAGAATCTGATCTCTGTAGCTAACACCGGTGATATTGCCCTGAACAACCACCAAAGGGGTTCGGTGCCGTGCTGTTATCCCACCCCAAATCATCACAGAGCCACCTCCAAAACGATTCCTCTCCACAATACAGTTGCGTGCATAACGTTCTCCCAAACGCCGGTAGACACGTTGGCGCCCGTCACTGTGGGAAATGTTGAACCTCGATTCATCTGTAAAGACAACATTTCTCCACCATATTCGAGGTTGGCGAACATGATTTCGACACCATCTTAGACGGTTGACTCGATGACGGTGTGTCAGGATGGGACGTATGGCAGGGCGTCGTGGTCGAATCCCGTACTGACGTAAACGAATCCTGACAGTGTTGGGATGGATACGGCGCAGTCCAGGAATTGTCTGGGACGTCGTTACTGCCGTTTGGAACCTGTGTCGGAGATGTGTAACTCGAATCCATCTGTCCTGTCTTGGCGTCGTTACTCGGGGACGTCCTGAACGTGGGTGGTCGGCAACGTCATTTGTGTTCTGATAACGCCTCACCAATGCCGATATCGTGTTACGATGGCATTGGAAATCTGTTGCCACCTGTTGTTGCCTCATTCCCGCACGGATCATTCCAATGGCTTCATGATGCTGTGCAGCTGTCAATCTTGGCATGATTTGCTTGTGATATGCTTGTGTCTGCGCCTGAGAAGTTTTGAATTTTTGATTGACCAAAGATCATGCTTTCCAAAGTGACAGCGAATTTTGAGTTGCACATGCTGTGTACAGCTGCACAGGATGCACGTGCAGTAACACATTGCACGTCCTTAGGCCCACATCAATGACGTCATATCGCATGGCACGTGCATAAGCGTTTGAATGTCTCCAATAATTGCTGTGTTCAAACCTATCATCATATATGGACGGTGTGCCCTTATATCTATATTTCTCCGTGCTCAGTTTCTTTATGTGGCTAGTATATAAGGAGATCAAATATGTTGATAAAAATGTCTCACATTGTGGGTAGGCATTTTGCACTTGCACACAGCAGAAGTTCTTCAAAGTTAAGATATTGGTTTATAATTTTAACAAAATCAGTAAATGCATAATCGTGTCACTGGTTTGTTTCTTGCGTTTACGTTCCATATGTCAACAGCAAAGCAGTCCTTACTTAACAATTATTTTTCACAATTTCTTTTGTAGTACCTCAATAATTTACGAATGACGAATGATACTGTCCATGACTAAATGGTCATCACTTTCAGGCACTTACACATGTTAATATTCACTGACGTACAAGTTGGTCATACTCAAACTGCCACGGTAAGGCTGTGTGTTACATGTCGCTGTAGATTCTTGTGGCTCGTCTAGGCAAACGTAAAGTAATTATTTTGATGTTAGAATTTGGAATGTAGATGGAACATGTAAGCAACATAGCAGAGATGTCGAGGTTGACGATATGATTCTGATTGATACAAGTATAGTGATCGATCTTTCGATTGCTTGCTTGCATAATATACAGTGACGGGGTGCAGAAAAGCTGTGTAGTTGTGACTATTCTGTAAATATAAGGACGAAATCCAATGGACGTGGAATAATAATTTCATCCGAGTAAGTCACTGGCTCTCGATCAGTAAGTATTAATGCATGTATGCGTCTCCCACCTACAGTCGACAAATTAAGAAGATCGTGTCTCGCCCTTGTCAGCTGCTATTGTGAAGGATGAGTAAGGCTAGACTCGTCCGGTGCCTCAATTGTTGATGTGTCTACACGGCTGCGGATTAGGAGTAGCATTGCTGCAATGGTTAAGCTAGTGACATGATCTTAGAAGGAACTATTACTGCTCTTCCCGAGGCACAATCTGTCTGGAAAGAGTTAAAGAAGTTTGAAAGCATTACAATGCACATTAATTTAGACCTGAAACTTAAAGATGACGTTGTTTGTCGGTGTCGGTGATGCATCTTTGGATGCGTCGGAATCGTACAAAGGATTTTACCTTCAGCCGAGATTTCTATGATTGGAGATTCAGAGTGACATCTGAAAATCTGTCTCCAAGACTGTGTCACAAGACACAGTGTCTCTTTCAATGAAGATTTCAAAGACAGTCAATTAACTCTTACTCAAAAGTTGTTTTGATCAAGGTTACAACATTCGAGGCCGAAGCGGACAGACGGACGGTCGGGCGGACGAACTTTTCCAATAGAATCTTATTCCGTCATGGTCCTTTCGTAGGTAAACAATGCAATTCATCTTGTCTGCATGAACAGAACAAATACATGTTCCCTGTAAACATATATTCAGATATAGTCCATATTATGAAATAACCATGCCCTAATGACTAAATCTCTCTGGTGATGACATTTAACTGTTCAATCGCTCATGAACCAAAAACTATAAAACCTTCAAGGGTAGAGGTAACGTTTTGCTGAGGCAAGGAACTCCTGTTTGTCAACAATGTAGGCAAGGAATCTTATTGCCAAAAAAAGATGGTCACATTGATGGATTGTGAGGGGTTCTTTTCAAAACAAACCTGTAAGATTTTTGGTCGTTTTGAAATTTTAACAAACAAGTGCCTCTTGCTGGAGTATTCAGTGATTTCTATAAAGACAGATGGTTTACTGTACACTTAGTGGCACAAGCCAAAATTCTCCCTGTCAGCATCCCCCTCTCACTGAATCTGATACTCTTTAGCCATGATCTTATCAGTTGTTACCCTGCTCCAGTGAAGCAGGCAGGGGCGAGCTGGTCCAAGTTTGTTTACTTTAGGGCACTGATGGCATGGGTCAGCATGCCACACTAGTATTAAGACATAAAACTCTCCAACCTAAACCAGACTGAAGGAAACTGCAGAGACCACATGCAATCACCCAGACCACATGGTAACTTGTGGAATAAAGAAGTGCAACACTCAATTATTGTTTTGAGAAAGAAAGTTATTGAATTGTCAACGAAAGAAAACGCATTTTCTCCATCCTCAGGTAAGCATTTGCCGTAATCATTAATTTTACATGATTGAAATACAAAATATGCTCTAAAAGTGTATGTTTATGTAAACTGATTATGTGCTTATGGTGTATGTCGACTATATTGCCTTTGTTCTGTAATAGAATGTTTTGCAATTAACATATCTTATCTTGTCTTAACTACAGAGCAGTTTCGATATCTTCATCTTGTATTTGTAACAAACTAAATACCTAAACAAATCAGAGGAATCCCACATAGATGTCAATTTAATTAAGGTCTGTGATCCCACTTATCCAGATGTTTCATATACTTATTACATATACCTAAACTAGTCTGTTGATTTGTGGACCATCAGCATGTAGAACTTATATGTGTTGTAATGTTATACCCAATGAACCTATATTAATACATGTAAGTGGTCGTAAATGCTGTGGTCAAATTAGATGAAGTTTTGAAGTATAACTACACACGTTAACTTGAAGACAGCCAAGCATTTCAGTGCATAAACATGATATTTATTATCCGATAAAACTGACGAAACCCTTTCCATATTCATAAGACATCTCAGTCTATTGTACGATTTTGACTGTATAATGAGCATGTGTTTTAAAATCACTGTCAAATTGTGATGAAACCAGGTGTTCGCGAAAAGGTGAGCGTATCCTGCTCCGCCACATTCGTTACCATTCACATATACTACCAGTTCAAATTTTTTAATGGCTTTTAAAGCCTATTTTGATATAAAAAAGATGTGGACTAGATGGTCACTAATCACTGAAATAGTGTAATTGCGTTATTATACAATATTCATCGCCGAAATCAAAGCTAGGTGAACCATCTAGTTACTAGGATGATTTATAAGAACATTATATCATCATCTTCATGTTCTTCATGTTTTCTCATCATTTCCAAAATAAACACAAATTTAGAATTTTATACACATACAGATACGTACACGTCTTACACAGTGAATAATACATGTATTCAATTATTAGCTGTTAAATAGTGGTCAATTTCACTTCCAGGTAAGATGAAATACAAGGAAAGAAGGCGTTATGGGTTCTGCTCACATTTGGGACTGCCTTCAAATCATACATGATGAAAACACCTCAGAAAAATGGATCAGATTTGAGGATTTAATAAATTTCCTGAAACAGCACCAGACTTCAGAAGTTGATGTGAAAGATATCCAAAGAGACAACATATTGCAATCATTGAATAAACATAGAAATTGTGTTCGTGTGATTGAAAAGAATACTTACAAGAAAGGAAACGTGCTGTCTGTAAATGAGACTCAGTTAAATTTCAAAGCATTTTTAAGATACTGTTTTGATCATTGTGACCGTATCAAAGTATGTGGCAAGGTTGTAAATGAAGTTCAATCATGGGCTCTGTCAGAAGGAAGTTCAAGCGCTGATGCTCTCTTTGAATTTTACACTGTTGTGAGTAGGTCGGTCTTTTTATTTGATACAATTGATAAACTCTTGTGTGACAAAATACATCGTGTTGAAATTCCTTGTTTGTACAAATCATATGAGAAGAACTTTGAAAAGGAAGAATGGGAAAAAATAAAATATTTGAAGTATTCTGGAATAGCATCAAAGATGAGTCACCAGTTCATTCTTCTGGCTACAGTATTGATCTTTTAATCACAAAGCGTCAGGAACTGTTTAGTCAGTGTAAAGGTATTTATACATTGAAAGAAACCCTACTCTACTCAATTAAAGACGCGTTCAAAACCAACTCTAATAGAAAACTGGCAGCAGACAACATTGAGGGAGTTGTGTTAGAAGCAAAGACAAAGCACCTCCCATCACTGCTTGATGAAACAATCACAGACCTACTGGAAGACAACTTTCCAGGTACATTCTATCGAGCTGTTTGTCTAGACTGTGAGAAGATCTGCAAGGCAAAGCATTTCCAAGGCATTCACGTCTACTTGGAAGTGATGCTGATGAAATAAATATTGACGACACGTTTACTTTGATTAAAAGTGAACTTGCTGGTCATCACAAAGAAAGGTGTGCATAGGTTGTGATTTTCGAAAGCAAGACCTTCAAAAGTTACAGCGTGGGTAACAGAGTCACCAAAAGGTTCCATCTCCGCGATGATGTCGGTCAGGGTAATCTATCCCGAAGGACATGCAAATTCAAATCTGAAGACTTCTTTGAAGAAAGTGAAGAGGATCTGAGGGATAGCATTTGTCCGACATGCGCGCCAGTGCTTACACATACTGATCCGTTGGACTTACATTCATTTGATATATTTAAAGAATGGAAATTTTACGTACCCCTACCTTTCCAAATTTTTCTTGAAACATTCATTAATTCATTAAGTGTAAAAAAGTCCCTGAGGCCTGACAAATTTGTAAAGGAAAGGATTGATGCCTTGATGCCTTGTTGAACATCAACAACAAGAACTATGCTGGCATTAATCAGGAAATTAACACTGATGAGCTTTCAGCGTCTTACCACAGCATTACAACGTGTTTTCTGTCACATGGTGGGCTTACTGGCAGTCTGAAGAATGCAACTGAAAGACTACAGAGACAGGCAGATCCTGACAAGTGCTATTACAACACTTTCAACCAAAAATATGACCTTGACTATGAAGCACAAGATGGCCACAAGCACAAGGTTTCCCTTCAAGATTGCCACCTTATTTTCTGTTTGGACAATTTTGTTAGGTTGCCCTTTCACAAGGATCAAGACAGAGGAGATTCTAGGTCCTCACAAATATGCACTTTGCCTATGACCTTGATGGGAATACCAAGGAATGCTGCAGCTCTACAAGAATGGCATGATGACAACATATGTGATGGCTCATCCACCTGTCAATGCAGAGAAGCAGTCAAAATGAAAATAGAGGATTTAAAGTGTGTATTCCATCAACTAACAGTTGCAGAAGAATCTCAAAGGGCTGACTTTCAAATGAAGCTTACTTGGAATTTACATTACCTGTGTTCTGAGATCGACCAAACAGTACCCGCATCACATTTGACAAGTGCAATACAGAATATATTCAATGGGCATGAAGTTGCTGCAGGGCAGGAAGACACAATGGAAAATGTTGTATCTGAATGGCATGACTCATACAACGACGAACTGGACACAGTGCTAAGACAACTTGATGAAGAAGACGGTCTGATGGACAGGTCTCTTTCTGACATTATGTCAGATACTGAGTTTGACAGTAGTTGTTAAAGCCTGATGCCAGATTCAGACTCAGAATGCAATCAGAATGAAATGACAGATGTCGAACTTGAGCTTGCACAGATGAATGACAGTTTGAGTGTTTTGTCTCATCGCCACACTGGGATACACAATATACAAATCCCCCCCCTGTCTTGGTGAGGCATCCACCTCCAGCAATTGGCAGAGATGATGACATTCATAAAATGCGTGACATTTTGAATGACATACT
Organism: Haliotis rufescens; assembly: GCF_023055435.1. NCBI lineage: Eukaryota > Metazoa > Mollusca > Gastropoda > Lepetellida > Haliotidae > Haliotis > Haliotis rufescens. The sequence continues at coordinate 64,945,687 of NW_025964001.1, read as the reverse complement.
GGTCAAATCAGCAGCAAACCCTGATACATGTCGCAATTAGGAAAGTGCACTTTCAAGCTGATGGATGAAGACATGCATTTTAGGAAATACCTACCTGAATTTCCACTGCTACATCTGCGGAAGTCAAAGATTGTGAACCTTTGCAGTGCATACAAAGATGCTGGCCTCTTTCATCCCCTGAGCTACATGCACGACACGACTGAAGACTGGAATAAACTAGACAGCACAGAAAACATTGAAGCAGCAACCCACAACGCCCGAAGAGTTTCCTATGCGCTTCACGTAGCCTTCATGATAAAATTCCTTTCAACAAAGGCCCAAAATGATGCAAAGAGTAGTATACTTAATTCTTTGAAGGAGAAAGCTCTGACGACGGATTCCGTCAGCCAGATGGTTGGAAGAGTATTCCGTTTTCATGAAGGAAGGAAGTCCAGACGGTTATATTCTTATGCTTTCAGCTGTTACGACATCGCTGCCATTTTCTTTCCTCAATGGAGCAAGTTCATATGGAGCCTTTTGTTTACGACTGCTCTATGAACACTACAGTTCGGGTCCATTTCATCAACATATGAAGCAATCTTTCTTCAGCACCCCTTACAGAGGAAGTGAAGGTAATTTTGCCTTAGACACCCAACGAGAAATGGGACAGAGAGATGCACTCAAGGGTGAAAGGCCAAGATCTACTGTTACATCTGTTCTTCCACTCATGTCACTGGTTGATAGATTCTTGGATATTGAATCTTTCAGGGAAGAAAACAACACAAGCCAAACAAAGGAAAATGTCAACAGTAGAACATGGAGTGTAACACTACAAGACCTAAATCACATCTATCCCACTGCTGTCCTTATACTTAGACAAGGAGGACTTGAAATGAAGGCAGACACCATTCTAAGAAATGTCTATGCACCTAAGCCAACACCACTCCCAGAAGTTGCACTGGACAGAAATACCTGAAGAAAGATCAAACACTGAAAGGGCGTGACCGTAAGAAGGATGAACTGCAGAAGTCAGATACCCATTGAGGAGAAAAACAAGTTAAAGAAATGAAAAGGAAGAGAAAAGTAAAGTCCCTCCTGGGTATTGCAGAAAGCTTGTCATCAGAATTGAAATGTTGTATGACAGTTGTCAAGCCCGACTGTTCAAAGTCAGCAGTGCAAAAGTCAACTGGCATGAAAAAAGCGCTTGTTCCTCAACTTGAGAAGCTACTAAAACAGGACCATCAGGATGCAGGCACTACAGAAGACATCCTAAAAGAAGAGACATTACTGCAAAGTGGAATGACGGATTTTCCAGTTGGTTTGCTGTCAAACGTATCAGTTGCTATTGTTGAATTTGCAGGTCATAAATTCAAGACAAGAGCGAGATCTGGCCAGGAATATTTGAAGATGATAGAAGATAACATAAAGAAAATCTCGAGACACATGCCATCTACAAAACACATTGTGATATGGGAGGGAAAGTACAACTTCACTCCTGATGACTTCAAGGCTTCTACAAGAGTGAACAGAACAAAATCGCAGATTCAGTCAATTTCCCACCTGAAGAGGGGCGACGAAATCATTAGCAGCTCAGTTTTTGACAAAAAGGCAGTAGTCGGAACTGAGGAAGGTAAATCCCTTATGAGCTGTTTTTTGGCCAAGAATGTCAAGTCACTGGGGATTGACAAAGAACTCAAACTGGACATTGACAGTGAGTGGATCACTGATGGCTGCATCTGCGACAGAGTAAATAACTGAAACTGCACGACAAAGTTTGCAATATCAACCCAAAATATATTTTAAGGGAAGGCTTTGTGGAGCAAATTAAGCTTGAGAATATTCAACAAAGAAAAGGAGAGGCGGAAATATCTTATCCAGCTTTGAAGCTACAGGTGAAGTTGTGTCGCGATCTGGGGACATTGACGCCATTCCAATTCACCGTTTTGCTCTTACAACTCTGTGGCCTAGGAAGGATGACAATTCTTTCAGAAACAAAGTCCATGTTTTACTGCAGAAGCCAGGTGGTGTTGATGTCTGTAATATCACTGGCATTATAGAGCTGCTGGAGGGAGGAACTTGGACCAAATGCAGGAATGAAAGTTGCCATGGGACTCTGCCTTGGGGGAAATGACTACTTGCCAAAGTATTCTGGAGTTTCTCACGACAAGATCCTGAGAACATTTGTTGACAATGCCAAATTTGTCCAGAAATTGTTCTGTTTTGATCACAGGAACTCTTTATTGGTCAGTAAATAAAAATATATACCCCATATATGTAAGTAGAGAAAAGGAGCGTCACTCGCCATCTTGCCGGTTTGTTTACATTCGATATCCAAGGCGATTTTTTGTACGCTTATTGACAAGCGCATTTCTGGCCGTAGATTGATCGATAACACATTTCTACACATGTACAAGTCATCGACATTCGATTAATGTCCCTTACTAACCGAAATATCAACAGTTTATTTCGCGAGCTTGGAAAATGTTACCAACCCCGAGCGGAAGTAGATTTCAAACGCGGGCAGAATCGAGCGAGCCACCTGATTGGCTGAAAATACGCAGCGCTCTAATTAAAGAAATTAGCGTGAAATTTGAAGACAGTTATCTGGAGTGACAGCAGCATCTAAAAAATGACATCACATAATTTCTTCAAATGGTAAATATTTATTATGAATATGTTTTTCATTTTATAATATACTTGTCAATCTAATGTCAGTCTAATCTATGATTAGCTGTTGAATTTTATACAATACATCACTATTTTAATATAATAGGCACATTTTCATGTATATTGCCTGTGCCTGATCACATTATGAATATGGGTCATGCTGATTGATAATGAATAAAGTGAACATTTCAAGCTAATATTTATCATTAATGCAAAAGTAATAAATCTATTTGAGATTAATAAGTAAATTACAACATAACATGATCATATGAATATCACAAACACACCCTAATCTCATGATGTGCCATTATTATAACAATATGAAATTCTGAATTTTTACCAATGGCAGCTATATCGCAATGTTACAAGAATTCAATTTTCAGTTATGTAAAGTTCTTGAAACATTCTTACAGGTTACAAGAAAAGTATGTTGAAGATAGCAAAAGCACTATACCAGTTGACCAGATTTTCCAGAAATTTTGTGACAACTTTGGTCACAGATCAAAAGTGTTTGTCGGAAAATATATAAAATATGCTTTTCCAAATATCACCACAACCAGGCACCGAAAACTTTGTGATTGGACAAAAAAACATCACGGTTTACCGTGGCATCAATGTGAGGTCTGAACAGACACAAAACATTGAATTTGCTACAATATCTGATAACATTCCAAAAGATTTTTTTGTACTGCAGCAAACTAAAGACTCTATAACTGTTGGAAGGCAGACAGGATTATCCAGTAATGGGAACATGATATATTTACAAGTGAGATTTTCTACTGATTGGCATGTACATCTTGGTACAAGTCATTGGCATATTGGGGAACTTGAAAGAAATCCCCAACACACACAACCTGCAATCCTCCAAAATTCAAACTTGGGTCCCTTATACTCCTGCATTTGAATTTAAGCTGAAATTAAACAGTATAAATTGTGTACATGGAGCATATGTTAAGAAAATAATAGGAAATGTGGGAATAGGCATGTATTAAATATTCCAAAAGAATATAACTCTTTGGGCATGGGTCTTGAGGAGATAAGTAAAAATAAGTAACAGTATTAAAGTGCAATGACACACTTGAAAAAAGTAGCTACTATAATAAGTATAATAATATTGTGACTTGCCATATTCATGAGAATATTTTTTCATTTTAACATGTTAAAGGTATGTTGAGGATGACATGTCTCGTTTTAAACTCTTTTAATATTATGATTTGTGATGGAACTGTGAAGATGGTAAGTTTGGAGTATATACATATAATACATGTCATATTTACCTGTTCAAATATTTTTCTACTGATCATGCTTATCTCGTCAATGATCAGCACATCAGTCTCTTTACTCCTCCTGTAGACATTCTTCTTTTCTTTTCATCACTAAGAAGTATCTTATATAAGTCAGGATTTCTGTGTCTTCCACCACTCAGCCCAGCCTAATCATTAAGAGGTCTCCTCTCAAGCTGTTCAGAAGCCATACCAGTGCTAGCAGTAACAGACACCAGTTTTTCATTTCTCCTCAATCTCTCCGTAATTTCCTTGATAAGAACCGTTTTTTTCTGTGCCAGCCTGGCCAATGATAAGAGTGTTGTGTCCATCTTTGATCAAATTCCATGCATACACTTGTTCTTCAGTCAAAGCTATCATTTTGAACCCACGTGGGTTGCACATGTGTTGTTGTTTTCACGCTGACTTGACATAAGTAGGTCAGCCAATCAGGTGGCTCGCTCGATTCTGCCCGCGTTTAAAATCTACTTCCGCTCGGGGTTGGTAACATTTTCCCAGCTCGCGAATTAAACTGTCGATATTTCCGTAAGTAAGGGACATTAATCGAATGTCGATGACTTGTACATGTGTAGAAATGTGTTATCGATCAATCTACGGCCAGAAATGCGCTTGTCAATAAGCATGTAATAAAAAAATCGTCTTGGATATCGAATGTAAACAAACCGACAAGATGGCGAGTGACGCTCCTTTTCTCTACTTACATATAGGGGGTATATATTTTAATTTACTGACCAATAACGAGTTCCTGTGGTTTTGATCAGCGAGGTAGTGGTCACGTGTCAAAGGAAACCTACCATGAACTCATAAAGTCCATATATTGTCAAGCCCGCTGGCTGCTCAAAAGCTGACCTTTGAAGAAGTACATCAGCTATCAATGAAACATCCTAAGAAACAAGACTTTGCTAGACCCCAAGCTTGGCTTCCCCCAAAGAGTGCACTGGACCAGATTTGTCTTCTTGTAGATTATCAGGTCGAATATCTGTTTCTAGCTGGCAACCACGCAGCAATTCTCCCAAACTTTATTCAAAAAGGCTGTCTCCGAAAGAACATTCAATTTCCAGAAGCGACACTGCTGAAACGTATCATGGACTGCAAAATACCACAAAAGGAACTGGACAAAAGAAAGAGGACACTAGAAGATACACCAGAATGAGGTGCCAGGAGAAAACAGAAACCAGTTACACCAACTCCAAGGTACACGTATATGCCATTTCTCCTGTCTTCTACATTAGAAGTATTACCAGTATACTGTATACTGTATGTATCATGCTTTTAATAATTCAAATTATCTGGTTTACTATTATTTTGATTCACAGTATTGTACTTATGTCTCTTATATAGCAGGTTAAGAAACTGCTTACAAACATAATAATATTCATTGACGCAGCCAAAATGCATTCAGTCAACACTAAATGTTTTTCTTGTTTTCCTTACTACAGGAAATAGTACCACAGATTCCTGTTCTGTTTACCAACCAGTGGAATAAAACTGTTCATCGTGATGTGTTTGAACTGCAACTTTTGCAAAAGGACACATTTAAACATGGACTGATCAAGAAAATGTGATAATATTTGCCGCAATACTACTGAGGATGATCAATGTATCAACAGGTTTTATCACGTAGATCAATGTGTTCAAGTCACCTCTTTTGTGTATAGATTGGATTGTTTACCTGGAGTGCAGGTATATCAAGCAGATCCAAATGGTGCAGATATTTGTTTCTGAACATTTGGTACAGAACTGACATTAAATACACCCATTTTGTGTTTGGTACAGTCACGGGAATGTATGAATGTACTTGCTCTTGTACTAGTAGTGGGCAGTAAGACCATGTCCATTGCATCTGCTGGTTTATAAAGTAGCTAACAGCCATTTAGAGATGTTACTAATTACGATAAATCACCAAAATAATGCAAGTGTCCACCTTAGACGCCGTGATATAATGGTAGCTGGGATATTGCTGAGTGCAGTGTTAAACAACAAACACACAAAAATGCATCATGATATTAGTGCGAGTAGCCCTGTCTGAACTATAAAACCTAATCTGCAAACTATTACAACAAGACTTTTGCCATCTTCACAAACTTAGATTCAACTGCTTGACATGAAATGAAAGCATGCGATTCAAATGTCGTATAGTTATTTATTCTATCAGACTGCTTTACGTTGCCGGGCTTATTTAACTACGAAGGTGTGCAGCGTTTTGCTTATGATGTTAAATCTTTAGATTATCTGACAGGTTACCAAGAACAAAGACGACGTCACAAACGGTTGGCGACTGTCATAAACGGGTGATCAACCTGTGTAAACAAGTTGACTCACATTTATTTCATGATTTACAGTATGTCATTTGCTGGATCCACTTTGCGAGTATTGCTTCTGCTACATGTAAAAAGGCCCGTGAAGATCCGGGGTAGAATAGGTCTTCAGCAACCCATGCTTGCCGTAAAAGGCGACTATGCTTGTCGTTAAAGGCGACTAACGGGATCGGGTGGTCAGGCTCGCTGACTTGGTTGATGCATGTCATCGATCCCAATTGCGTGGATCGATGCTCATGATGTCAATCACTGGATTGTCTGGTCCAGACTCGATTATTTACAGACCGCCGTCATATAGCTGGAATATTGCTGAGTGCGGCGTTAAACAACAAACCAACCAACCAGTAAAAACTTGATTTATTAATTATGAAAATTTGTTTGAATTATATATTAATGTTTACTGTGTTACTTTGATATTTTCATGCATAAATGACTTAATAAATATTTCATGGTAAAAGAGTTATACTTTGTAATGTGTCTTCTCTGCTTTGGAAAGCATTAATCAGGCCACTATATGTTACGCACTATCAATGTATATTTATATGGTGTAGCTACAAGTCGACCAATATTTATTCTTTTTATCTGCAGAAAATTAAATGGTGTCTCAAAAGTAGTTTAAAAACATTTAATATCAATATTTTAATAGCCGACATATTTTTCCGCCGTCTGCTACAGATAAGCTTGTGGTCTTTAAACAGTTGTGTGTTGGAATGCAGTTAACGGTTCCTCACTTTGAGGATTTCTGAGACCCTTATTCCACTAAGTGTGTAAGTATTAGTGGTCAAATATTGAGGAATACGTGTTGAAAAGTGATTATAACTTTAACGTACGTTACGTGAATTACATATCTTTAGACCGGACTAAAAATACCATTTATCTTTGTCGTTTTGTGATCTGGATCTCTTCAGTTAGAACGACATTTCTTTATTCATCGGCACCTAGACATTGACAGGTGATTACTTCATGTGGTTTCCCATCGATTCCTGCCATCGTCCTCCACTGCTTTCTTGCTCCCAGGTTGTTCCATGAGTCGAGCTGGCCACATGTTATTCATTCTAGAGACGTTAAAGGTATTCACACTGAGCTTGACTTTGTGTACTGGATCTTAACTGTTTAGTACAAAGTTTCAATGATATGTTTGCATGTTTAAATTGAATATTCCATCGTAGAACTTACTGAAACTTATAAATAAAATTTCGAAGAATCTTGCCTCTTGGCACATGAAATACACATAATGAAATACATTATAAAAAATATTTGCCATACAATCTTTGACATATATATATATGATGACTGATGTCAAACAAAAAAGGTAAGGGATCATGAAGTATAAAGGGACCCAAATCCTCTGTGCATCTGGGATAGGTATCATTCTTGATTTTGACACAGTAACATTTGAGCTTTCTGCTTTTGCTTTAACATATGATATGTTTTGGAATGTGTAGTCACAATGTGATGAACGTCAAAGGCATGCTTCAAACAGGTAGAACTCAGGGAGAGGTAATCAATCCTCAGTGTGTCTCAGTCTGTGATTTGCAGATTTTGAAACAGCTTTCTGCAGGCACAAATTGTTTATGAAAAACTTGGCGTCCTTAATCAACAACACAAGTCCAGGATCATTAATCAGATAACAGGCTTTAGGAAATCGAGCCCAAACACCCAATCAAGTTATTGTGCATTTGCGCCAGGCAACTGGAATTCAGGTTGCTAGATTGAGAGTATTCTGCATGTACATAATGTGCAGGCTCAATAACAACGTGTGATACCACTGTTAACAAATCGACACATTCTACCCAGACGCTAACGGTGTTTAGAGCATAGAATCTTGGTGAATCGACGATAGCCTCGTGTAATTTTTTCAGATGAGTCATGATATGCTTTCTGAATAGGTGTGGACATGTCAGGAGGCGTCCTAACGAACGTCATGCAACATAAGGCAACATGAAAGACATTGGGGTGGGGATGACATAGATCACTATGACTACCAGAGCGCCACTGCATATAATCCGAGGAACTGTTATTGGGCAGTACTACCAAGACAACATAATGGCTCCATTAGTTGTACTGTTTGTGTCTCATGCTTGTCTTAACGCTCGTGTCCACCATGCACGTATGGTAACCGATTACCCCAGGAGCAAATCCACCAGAAGCAATGGCCAGCCACGAGTCCTGACCTTTCCACATAGAGCACGTCTTGAACATGATGGGGAGACGTGCACGACGACGCTAAAGGTAACCTTGCTTGAGGTGCAAGAGGAGTGGACAATTCAAATTGTCATTCTGAGATTAATTCGGACCGCGTCATGCCATATAAGCGAATGTTTGACCCATCGTGGGGGCACGACCCAATATTGATCAAGTAGAACAGTTCTTACTACAGATCCCAGTCGTCATATTCGTTGTTTACACCGTTACCATCCATAACCATCTACCGATATATCTTTGCATTTCTGTAAACATCTGTTTTGTTCGAATACACCTTACACATGTATGTATAGTTCCGTAATTCCACGGTAATTGGCTTTTTGTCACTCCTGCTAGCAGAAAGGAATGGGCCTCTTTTACAAAATCAATTTGTCTTGAAATTAAAACCTCCTGGGCACCTATGTAAGAATGGTTCAAGTTGAGAATGGACATATTACTCCTCGTGGCCTTGCTAATGCTCATTCAGCTCTTTGCTTGACACAAATAATACAATGAAACATTTTGATTGCAAACACAGAATGGCCTGATGGCGTGAGCACAAAACAGTTATTTAAACCCAGGTGAAAACCTGTTTACAAAACGTTGGCAATAATAATTATGCAATTTGAAATGCTGTTGACTGTGAATAGATTGAAAATACGACAATGTCTGTGTCTTTCTCTGGCTGACCTGCATGTGCTCTGCAAGCAAGGAAAGGTAAGGGTTAGACAAAGTTTTCTGAATTTAAAAAAACAACATGATTTAGACATATACTTGTTTTATTAAGCTAGTAAAGATGACAATGCCTTTTAATGAGTATGAGTAATCTATGGGATTGACGTTTACCACTTTTTATTAAAACCCACGATCAATGAAATGTTGTGCTGACAAATTCATGAAAACAGCATTCCACACACCTATGGTACGTAACTAGGTACATCGTCTCAGCCGACTGCCCCACCCCTTCCCTCCATATATGGCATATGTACAGTTATGAGTGTTATGAGTTGTAACGTTACCTTTGATTGAAATGTATAATGGATGTATCTTTTACATAACCAAACCTTAATATAACCGAAGACTCAAGGAGGCACACATCTGCTTATTACCCACATTATCTTACAGCAAAATACCAAGTTGTTTCTATAGGATTTTGTAAGTTTCAATGTCTTTAGACGTGTAACGAACCTAGCTTGTCACTGTAATTATTTTGTTCATGTATAAGATGTCCGTGTTAACACATATGTGTTAAATTCTTAAGAATAAATGTAATGTGCTAAGTCCTCCTTGAATAGAGTTGAAGGCATCGTCAGTTTAAAGAAATGTAGCTTCTCGACTGACAGGTTGAAGTGAAAGTCATAAATGGATTGAAATGTACTTAAAATATAAAAAAAAACGCTTGTGGGCCTCTCAATCAAACAGAAAGCGACCAGTAGGAAGTATGTGTACAACTATTCTGAGGATTACAGGATCCCATTGGAAGCTGGAACAACAGCCAGCCAGGAGTGTGTCAACACTATAGCAGAACCGTTTCCTAAAAGAGTTCAAGAGTGTTAGCCTCTTCACCGACGCCACCGTGAACTTTAATGATGAAAGCGTCTGAAGCGATCTGTTATGATTCATTTGGGGCTTTACATTATTGTGTGTGCGGCTGTTGGAATGTATTGCTGAAGAATTGAAAGAGCATCATATGACTTTTGCTTAAATGTTGTTTGATCAAGGCTACAACATTACAGCCCTCAGTAAAGCTTTCCAAATTAGACGGACATTTCCAAATTTAACATAGCAGAGACAAAAAATTCATGTCCAGTGCAATTCCCTACTTTGAGTTGTACCATAATTCCCGTGTTTGGTCAGGCGAACAATTGACTTGCCTTTGCATGTATTTTTATGGGTGCCTACGGTGGGGCATAATACGCTCATTCCCCCGAACACCTGGTATCATCACTATTTGAAAGTGATTCATAAACGCATGCTCATGATACAGTCGGAATCGCACAATGGATATTTCTTGTGGCTATGGAAATGATACTACTTAAATACTGTTCAAAGCGTAAAACTCACTCACTTTCTTTAACAACATCCATTCAATCGCTGTTTAATTCACATGTCACAAGTAGAGTATTTTCAATGTTACAGTCTGACAAGGTCCAGTAACTATAAGGCCCATGATGATCCCGGATAGAATAGGTCTTCAGTAACCCATGCTTGCCACAAAAGGCGACTCTGCTTGTCGTAAGAGGCGACTAACGGGATCCTTTGGTCAGGCTCGCTGACTTGGTTGATACATGTCATCGATCCCAATTGCGTGGATTGATTTTCATTTTGTCAAACACTGGACTGCCTGGTCCAGACTCGATTACTTACAGACCGCCGTCATATAGCTGGAATATTGCAGAGTGCAGCGTTAAACAATAAACAAAGCAGACAGTAACTATAATCTGGGTTTATTGTGTTTGTCTTCAACCTATTACGGTGGTAACCCTGAACTCCGAAACGATTGTGGTTGTAAAAGAGCAGTAACCAAGCACGTCCTTTAATCTTTATTATCTATAAATATATCGAAAAATGGTTGTTGAAGCATTTCGAAAATTATCCCCTGATTGAAGCTAAGTCCTAAATGGCATAGAAGTAAGCCAACACATGACTGCCTGCCAGGACAACACCTAATCACAGTGACCGTCTTGTCTTCATATCCATTACCGAATGTGTGTGTGTGTGTGCTTAAATGCCAGCGGTCCTTACAACATCACTTGCTACAGTCAGAAGCCTAAATTACATGTAATTGATACAATTTCACTCTTTCACTCAACGTCTCTTTATGTTTGCAATTACGTTACAGGATGACAACGTGAGATGCTAGAAGGGCGAGAATCGATGAGTAAGGACGAGAAGTGATTACCCGTAAATGTCCAGTGTACCAATGAATACAGATATTTTCACATTCCCCTAAGAAGATGATCTGACGTGAATTACTGATTTGGGTTAGGGTTAGGTCAGGTCACAAGCTTTCTCTTGTTTTAGGATTTCGACAAGGACTTGGGACTGTGAACCTTGTTACCCCAAGGTAAAATATATATCGATTTGTCATGGTTTGGGTGGCCACACAACAGTTCAAATAGCCTATTTATGTAATTATGGTCACCCTACACACTTCATGCAAAGGTTCAGCTACTTCTGCATGTTACATGTACACGAAACTGCACTATGTGCGGAAAACAATTTTCTGGAATGTACACACGGCATACTTATATCCTAAAATCATTCTCATGTCTGAAAACAGTTTTATATAATCCAGCAAATATCAATGATGTTGAATGTGATTTCTCACCCTGTGTTATCGTCTTAGGTGGAGAAATATTGTTGTAGATTATGTTGTGACAAACTCATGTTTGTGATATAATTGTAATCGTACAACGGACTTTACTTTTAACAGAAGGAGAGAGGTTTATTTGCATTATATTCACACTATTAAAGACATACATAAGAAATCCCTCTAAAGTGAATCCTGGGGTATTAAAGCACCGACCATTCTGTTGCCTTCGAAAAAGTTAATACTGACAAATTAGTTCTTTTTGAAAAGATTGCAAATATAAACATCAAATGAAGACTTATGTTCATGTACTTCAATACTTGTAGAATAATACATTGTGGTGTCCAAAAGTTCCTGAAACTCAAAATCCTGAACTCAAAAGGTTCAGTCTGAATATAGCAACTGAATCTGTGACTAATATCAGCATTGATTATTTTGTAAGTGAACTTTTCAAATGGAATGTTAAGTCATACTTTCATATTCTTTGCAAGGGTTTCATTACCAAAGTTGAAAAATGTCTTCAGAGAACGTGTTAAGTAACACGTTCAACAGGCTCTCTGAAGAAACCACAACGAAGGGCTACAGAGACCTCTTTATGCCTTCAAAAGGAAGTGCATTAGAGGTGAGAACTGTTTCACTTCTGTGATATATATAATGCAGTTAAAACATAATCGATCACTGCTTCATCTCACCACTTTTTGTCTTCTTTTGACGTCTGAGAAATGAGTTCCTCTCCACAGCTGACAACTCCATCTGAAACATTTATGGGGGCGCTTTAGATAAAAAGAGGGTGGTCTGACATAAAAATTAACATTGTTATCTATAGAGAGTCAAAATTATAAGAAACCTCTGCTAAAAGCATAGTCAATGCTTGCCAACGTCATACCGGAATGTTGTTATTGCAGTACATTAAAGAAGTTGGTATCCATAAACAGAGTTATTTTCGATTATGACAATATCAAAAGCATGTTTTTTATGCGTCACTATACAATAGTGATGATATCAGAGTTTATTTTCGAGTGAGTGAGTGAGTATGGTTTTACGCCACTTTTAGCAATATTCGAGCAATATCACGGCGGGGGACACAAGAAATGGGCTACACACATTGTACCCATGTTAGGAATCGAACCCGGGTCTTTGGCGTGACGAGCGAACGCTTTAACCACTAGGCTACCCGATCGCCCCAGTTAATTTTCGATTATGACAATATCAAAAGCATGTTTTTTTTATGAGTCACTATACAATAGTGATGATATCAGTCGCTGGCGGAGAGGCCTTGTCCTGACCCACCTATGACATACGTCGCAAACACATGCAAAGGCAAGCCAGTTCATATGAACCAACACGTGATGATGTTGTAGAAGTCAAATAATGAATTGCAATCGACATCAGTTTGGTCACTAATGCGTTCTACCCCTGTATACATGTACAAAAAGACAATATGAAAGGTTTGGCTTGTTTGTTGTTAACGCCACACTCGGCAATATTCCAGGTTTATGGAGGTATAAAAGGTTTACCATCTAACCAGAATATATCCCGCCTCATTCGTTCATTTAACACAGTCATAGGGTTTGCACAGCATTGTTATTCCCTGATAGATAGTAATCACATCGGACAAACATGCGTTGACTAACGTAAAGCGCAATTAGTTTCGGCAGATATACGAGATTGTATATTCTGTTGTGTTGACGTTTTAAATTTGATTGAACTGGATTTCTAAAGGTATGACACAGCCTCTGAATTGTGATTTATAGGAATATCGCATGTGGGTAGATGAGAAAACAGAGAGAGTGAAAAATCCGTTTGCTTCTCGAACTTGACATAAATGATTTCATTTTCCAACCAAGACTGTCAAGTAGTATTTTAACATATTGGTCAAATCCAGAAACACCAGTTGTAAGTTGAATATTCAATTCTGAAGAAGCAGTATTCAAAGTATTAAATATATTTCCTTATTTATAGACACAAGGGTAAGATCATATTTATCATAAAAAATCATTCGTCAATTATTTCAGTTGGTAATATGTTAGTGTCTTAGTAGAGTTGACCAACTTTGAACAGTGGCAGAGAGATAAGTGAAGTCATCTGATTGTGACGTCATGGTAACCGATGGCGTCACAATGGTCTGCAAGTGATAACACCCCTTTGTGTGATAAATTAAGTTCTTTTACTTGACAGTTCAAACAGAAATCCAAACAATTCACATGTGCGAATTTAAAGCTAAAATATTGACAAAGCCTCGTCGTAACACTGTAACACGGAAACATGGCGTATATAAGTGGGCTTGGGCCATGGGCTGTACTGGTCTTGTCTGCTTCACAGTCAGAAACACATTTGTATTCTGACATTCACACATAAAAAAGCCATGACAATATTAGCTGAGAAACCCATGGGACAACGCCAATTTCCTTATATTGACTTGTGCCGTGTGTTCAAGTGTTTTTTCAGGTGTACAATTGATATGCCTATGCATGTGTTTGTGATGGGTAACACCGGTGGGACTGAATGTGCCCACCTTTTCGCGATTTGGTAATTTGTCTTATCAATGAATTATCATAACAAATCCATGGACAAAACCCATACTTGGTTACAGGGTACAGCGACACGACCCAAAAGAGTGGTGGTCAAACAACTGAATTGACAATGTCAATATCGGATGTGGGTGCATTGAAGACAGCAGACGATTGAAAACAGTCTGGGGGATGTTGTTCTAGATGTCAACCAACATTTGTCACAACTCAGCTGGTTCTGGTCCTGTCTCAGGCGTCGTTTCATCTCATCCCAGACATGTTCTATGAGGGAGAGGTCTGGAGAAACAACCGGCCATTGCAGTACAGCAATGTTATGCTGCCTCACAAAATCAGTTTCAACACGTGTAAATTGTGGGCTGGCATTAATCTGATGTAATGTGAAGTTACATCCCTGCATTTGCACAAAGGGTAGAACATGACCTCAAACGTAGCAACTACGTACGCCATTTAAATGGCTGCAAAAAAATATTAGTTAAAGGGCAAGTTCACACGGAAATGAACCTATTTTTCTTGTACTTTTTCCACATTAAAAGTGTTAACATAGAAGTGTCATAGACAAAAATATAAAAATATCACAATTAATTAACATATTTTTCGCATTAAAACGATTTATATTTTTCACATTTACCAAGTGTTCTATTTCCACAACAAAAACACCATGGCTTATGCCCCTTGCAATATGACGTCATTGGTGCCAATTGATAAACATTATGACGTCATCATGCTTTGTTAGAGCCGCTTCACGTGGTGTAGGTCCAGGTGTGTGATTCTAGCGTCTCAGATGCCAGCCAGCATAGTGTTATGCTGAGTCACCACTGCGCCGGAGTGTGTCGTAGGCCATGTTGTTTTACCGCAAACTGGTACTTGATATCTTTTGTGTTGAGAATAGACAGGGACCCAGTTGAATTGGCACCAATTACGTCATAATCTAAGGGGGATAACTCAGGCCTGTTTAGCTCGAAAAACGAAGGCCTCATAACGGCATATCATTTTCACACTATTGTGAGCTTCCTACGTTCACTGTGAAAAAAATGAGTGTATATTTTCAAACACAGATACTAATTAATTCCAAAATTGCGTTTTGTTTAGAAAAAGAAAGAAAGTGATTTTTGCGTGTACACTTCCCCTTTAAGTTGCCCAACGGGTGGTGATGCCATCCTATACCATTAGACTTTCACCCCAAAACTGACGACGCTAAAACGTTCTCCTGGAGGCCTGTTGACCCTTGCACGACCACTAGAGCATACTGCCCCCGACTTGTCTTCTGAACCTCAGATGCTGTCCACACCAATCTAGGTGTGCCCGACGGTGACGTGGAAGTAGAACTTGGCGTATCGCTAGACGTCGGGGCCGGATGTTGTAACCCCCTCAACCGGTTCCGTACGGTCCTGCCACTAATCGGTCCTCTCGTAGTTATATGATGACGGTCTGTAAATAATATAGTCAGGACCCGACAATTCAGTGATTGAAATCATGAGGATCGATCTACGCAGAAAGTGAATAAAAATGAGATGTGAAATGTTACAGTTAAAATATCACAGCCTCAGGCATCCGTCAGATGCAGGTCATATCAATATCATAATAAAAACAAAGATTATTTAAAAACACTAAAATAGATGTGTAGCATTTATTGCATTCATAGATGCTTAACAGATTCTAAATCAAGTGTTAGATTCCCTTAAACAAGATGATGTATGAATTGTACTACAAATAGGAACTGTTTACATGTAACGGATATGTAATTGATGAAATTAATTTCTTGTCATATTCTTTCCCTTCGATTTTGTATTAATCAATGGAAACGAGTTACTTATTGGTGGTGGAACATTGTGTGTTCAATCAGATAATCTAATGTAGCCTTTGCAAGATGTTTGAGCCTTCATAGTGGATTAATGGGAAAAAGAACATGTCCTTACAAGTCAAGTCAAGTCTCTACACAGCCAAATATAAATTCAGAATAAAATCCAAGATAATAATAAGATTTCCGGCCAATGATAACATTCAGTGCAGACCATTCAATCCTCAAAGAGACAGTCACGATGTAACCTTATAGGATGGAAGTAAAGGTCAAAACAAACAGGGTTTTTCTATTTGGCCACAATTTCCCTCTGCATGTTCTTAACGGCTCCAGGAATCTGACATCTACTTGTCTTTGATGGAAGCTTGATGAAATACTAGATTTGTCAGCATAACCTTGTAAAAAGGAAACCTTTCGCTGGAAGACAGTTATACTATTTGTCCATGCAATCATATGTTACATACGCAGGCTACAGCTCAGATGTATTTTCTATCTATCAAGGTGTTGGTGTCTATCAAGCTTGATTGCTCTGACTACGGCTTCCGCTTACCTTGGGGTCACCATCCGGGTCAACTGCTAGCAGACAATACAACCATTGCTAGTAGCTCTCCATCAGCACTGCAAAATCTGCTAGATATTGCTCACAATTATGCGTGTATCAGGCGTCTGGTTTATAATGTGAATAACAGTGCAGTCGTGGTATTTTCTCACTGTAAATATAATGTACCCGACCCTCATGTTTCCTGTGGAAAGATAGAATTGCCACACAAGCATTTTGTAACGTTTGCTGGGATATGCCTTAGTAACAGTGTCTCAACACTCGAACGCTCGCGTATTGCATGTGAAAACTGAAAAGACCTATTAATGTAAACCATAATAATGGTTTGTATTTCGGTGGGTTGAACCCATTTGCAGCTGTGCGAATACTACAGAGAGTTATCTTGCCATGTGCCTTGGATGCAATGTATGGGGGCAACTTACTGGTAGAGAGTATGAACTGCTGGAAATACCACAGCGCTACTTAAGTAAACAAGTACAGGGTCTTCCAAGACTTACATCAAGCGAAGCTGTATTGGATAGTCTAGATCTTATTACCATTCAGGCATACATTAAAAAACAAGCTCTGCTCTTATTTGGTAAACTGTGTCGATCTAGCTGTGGCTTCTATTTCAAACAACTATTTATTGGCAGACTTGGGCAATACAAATTTCAACTAAACTCCCTGTTTTAACGTGCTGCGCCTTGTACATAAATACGATCTTTTCCATGTCTTGAATGATTACATAGCTAATTTTAATGTTCCCAGTAAATGTAAATGGACAAGTTTTGTGAATGAAAAGATAAGAAATGTCGATTCTGTAAGGCTCTTGAAACAAATGTGCGACCGACAGGACCTGTTAAGATATACTGGTATCAGATCAGAAGATCAGAAGGTCCTTCAAAGTTTTATGTTCTGTCTAATATGGTTAAAAAAAGGATGCTCTAGGATAGAATCGCGAGAGTGTCCTTGCAGAACTGTTGCCCATGACATATCAAACATATTTTTATGTCATGTACTATTAATATGCAAGAAAGAATTGAAGTGTTGGCAAATATCTTTGATATCACAGGTGCGAATTCCTTTGTTGACCCTTGGTCGAATGATGATGATGTTATCATATCTTTCCTCTAAAGCGGGATGCCTGATTGCATGAAAGACCTTGAGCTTGAGATATGGGGCCAAACTATGTTACTAGTCTCTCGCTATGTTGACAAGTGGCAGCATTTGGTCACACCCCTTTCACTACGACATGTAACCACTTTGTTTAGTTTTAATCTATATTCATGTAACTACAATGTATCTAATATAATAAATCTTGAATGCTGGAGGAAATAAAGACAATCTATCTATCTGTTCATTGTTGTAAATGTATAAACACATTGTTACAATTTACTTACATGTGTTTTATTTAGCCATGACTATATATACTCCAATAAAAGTAGGGGATACCCGGACATAATTTAAAATCTGTCCTTTGTCCGTTCTTATGCAGGTATGTCTTAAAACTTAAGGAATTGCGTGTCAGTATGTTGTCCCGATAATGCTGGCCAGTAATCCTTCTTCGCACAATATGGTGTGGGGTTCGCGTAGTCATTGTGATGCCACCCCACACTGGAACCACAAAACCTGTCATCAGTGTCAGGTTAACATTTACTTGATGTTCTTTCGACGTCGTCCGACACAACCATGTCTATCAAGGAAGTGTAAAGTGAATCGGAACTCATGTGAAAACATGACACGTGGCAAGCGACGATTACCACAGTTCCTAGGTGTTTCGACGGTGTGTTGGTATGTGTGGCAACATGACGATTTGTAAAGTCCTTCCTTGATTGTGTTGATGATTAGAATTAATCTTGACATTGCTGCACCCAGCAATATATCTCGCTTTTCAGACACGAATGTTGCCAAACATGAAACAGCTTCCACTTAATCAGACAAGGACCAATATGTTTTAATTGGAAATTTGCAAACAAGGAAACTGATGCTCCAAAATTTCAGGAACCACTTTCAATCTTCTATAGTAGCACCAAAGGAACGTGTTTGCAGAACATGGACCAGCCAAGTAATGATGTAAAATCCACAACTTGCGGTTGCCAATATTCATCATACTGCTCCCAACATGTTGGTCATATGATCACATTCTCTAGTTCTGACAATAACAGTCTCTGTTAGTCAGACAAGTGGGGCCCAAAATGTCGTGAACAGCCTGCTACTATTAGGTTTTATAATCACTAAGGAGAGAGGTGTTACAATAAAAGTTTGGCTGTGTTCATTCTAATTCCTGCATTCTGATTAGCTAAATTCACCATGTGTTATTGCATTCATTTCCCAAAAAATGTAAAATTCTCAGGGAAAAAACCCGTTTGACTCAGCTGCCTTCTCCCTGACATATTTGTTCCAGTTAGCCTCTTGCCTTGATTGACAGGTCCTTTGAACTTTGTTCGATCCTACTCCTTGCTGATTGGCTTAGTAGGCGTGTCAACAAAACATTTCTTATGTTTGGAATCAAGAAACTATCTAAATAAAGCCATAAACAGAATAGAACAGGAAGATGACTAAATGATTGAATCACATGATGATATACTAAAAGAAGTAAAAGTCTGTTATTTTAAACAATACTCAAAACATGACATTTCAAAAATAGTATGTCGCCACTAAACAATACGGTATTCCTAAACTATATAATGAAATGACACAGAGGTTGGAAGGTGAGCTGACCTATAATGAGGTACATTAAGCTGATAAACAATTAAGAAATGACAAAGAGTCCTTGACCAGATGGATATTCGGCAAAACGTATCAAGGTTTTCTGGAATGACTTTGGGATGCATGTATTATAACCTTAAATGACGCTTACAGTAATGGACAATTATCACTGTAACAAACAACGTGTATCCCAAAAGGAAATAAACCAAAGCATCTGAACAAACAAATAAAAACGTTAACATTATATCTTTAAAATACTTATTAAAGAAATATGAGAGAGAAATAATCATTTTGCTTAATGGGTGTACGAATTTGGACGCGATATTGAAGAACAAGACAGGAAGAGTATCAATGGAGTTGCACGAACCTGACTAAACAAAACCGTGTAAATGCTCTAGAAAAATAAACATTTTATAAAAAGAACTTCAGTAGTTTCTGTGAAAACTTGTCCCCATTTCACACTGCATGCACTAAGTTGAAAAGCACGGAACAAGGGACATAACTCTCTTAAAAAGGAATGACCGGACCAATGTTCGAACTCAGTCTTGACAAGTATCCGTCAGAGGAGCATGCAAACTTTCATTCATGTAACTTTTGTAGGTTTGGGGAAAACTCGTCCCCATTTCAGTGATTTCTGCATAAACGCTATAAAGACAGATGACCTATTCTAAGTATTAATAGAACAACTGTACGGAGCATAGGCCCAAACTACGTGAACAATGAATTTACGCAACCAATGTTCGAACTCTCTTCAGATCATGACAAGTAAAATCAGTGTGTAAAAGTTCATTTCTATGACTAAAACGTTTTTTGAGAAACTTCGTCCCCTTTGAGAAGCGGACGGACGGACGGTCGGGCGGGCGAACGTTTCCAATAGAATCTTATTCCGTCTTGGCCCTTTCGTATGTAAACAATGCAATGCATATTGTCTGCATGAACAGAACAAATACCTGTTCCCTGTAAACATATATTCAGAAACAATCCATATTACTTCATGTCGTTTCCCATCGATTCCTGCCAGCGTCCTCCACTTCTTTCGTACTCCCAGGTTGTTCGATCGGTCGAGCTGGCCACATGTTATTCAGTTTAGAGAGGTATTCACGATTAGCTTGACTCGGTGACCGATATTAGTGTATTGGACCTATGCTGTAAAATACATATCCTGTATGCTATTCATACAACTTTCACAAATATACTTCATAGTTCCCCGTACTACCAGAGGAGAACTTGCTTTTTTAAATTGAATATTCCATTGTTGAACTTGTTATAACCTATTAATAAGATTTTGAAGACACATGGAACATCGCACATGAAATATACATAATGAAATACAATATGAAAAAAAAATTGGCATACAATACTTGACATACATGTGATTAGACCTTCTGAAATTTGACTCTCAAATACACTCTAAAAAAAGGCAGTGGATCATGAAATATTGATGCACCAAAATCCGCTGTGCAGTTGGCTTGGGGTCATGCTTGAGTGAAAGGTCGTCAAATCACTCTGAGCATTTAGTATTGTTCATTTATCCACAATAACACATAATCATTCTTCTCTTGCTTTAAAGTAGTATTTGAGATATCATTGGGAGTGTGTCCTCGTTGGGGTATGATCCAATATTTATCAAGTATAACAATTCTTACTACACATCCCAGTCGTCATTTTCGTTGTTTACACCCTTACCATCCATTACCATCTACCGATATCTCTTTGCATTTTTTTAATCATCTGTTATGTTCGAATACCCCTTACACATGTATGTATACTTCCACAATTCCAAGGTAATTGGCTTTTTGTCCAAGAATTGGCGTCTTTTACAAAATCAATATATCTTGAAATAAACAAATCCTGGGCACCTCTGAAAGAACGGTTCAAGTTGAAATAGCCTTGCCAATGCACATTTAGCTCTTTGCTTGACACAAATAATGCAACCAAACATTTTCAACATGAACAAAAAATGGCCTGATGGCGAGAGCACACGAAAACACTTTAAACCCAGGTGAAAACGTGTTTACAAAACGATGGCAGTAATACTAATGTAATTTGAAATGCTGCTGACTGTAAGTAGATTAAAAACACGACAATGTCTGAGGGGCAATACCTCGCCGGATCTCTGTCATGCGGACAGAATATTATTAGGTTGCTGATACCCCAAAGGACAAGTCTGGGCAGCAATCAAAGCCATGACTTGCATCTGTCCAGCGCAGGTTTATTGTCTCAAATCAAACAAGACATTTTCTGGCCGTCCTTCATATTCCCTGCAAGCAAGGAAAGGTTAGGGTTAGTAAAAGTTTTCTGAATTAAGAAAAATAATGTTCAAGATTGTTTTGACTAATACTTGTTTTATGAAGTTTGTAAAGATGACAATGTCTTAAAATGAGTATGAGTAATCCAGGTGATTGACGTTTACCAGTTTTTATTAAAACCCAATATCAGTGGAATGATGTGCTGACAAACTCATGAAAGAAATTTAAAGAATTCCCTACACCAAAGGGATGGAACTAGGTACATCCCCTTAGCCGACGCCAACATTAACTCTAATGGTGAAAGCGTCTAAGCGATCTGTTATGCTTCATTTTGGGCTTTACATTACTGTGTGTGCGGCTGTTGGTCTGTTATTGAGAGAACGGGTCAGCCTAGACAGCTAAAATGGAATCACTAACATTAATATACGTAATGTGTCATTTGCCCCAAGTATTTCATGCTTTTGTAGGAGCTTAATTCTTTTTTTTCGAACATATGGAAATGATATTACTGAAATACTGTTGAAAGCTGCATAGATCTCACTCACTTACTTAAACAACATCCATGCCATTTATTCATATGTCTGTGTTCAAGAGTAGAGTCCTATCAATGTTGCAGTCTGACACGGTCCAGTAGCCATAATTTGGTTGATTGTGTTTGTCTTAATCCTATTACGTTGGTAACCCTGAAAGCCTGGAACGATTGTAGTTGTGAAAGAGCAGTAGCCAAGCACGTCCTTTAATCTTTATTATCTATACATTAATCTAAAAATGAGTTGTTGAAGCATTTTCGAAAATTATCCCCTGATTGAAGCTAAGTCCTAAATGGCATAGAAGTAAGCCAACACATGACTGCCTGCCAGGACAACACCTAATCACAGTGACCGTCTTGTCTTCATATCCATTACCGAATGTGTGTGTGTGTGTGTGTGCTTAAATGCCAGCGGTCCTTACAGCATCACTTGCTACAGTCAGAAGCCTAAATTACATGTAATTGATACAATTTCACTCTTTCACTCAACGTCTCTTCATGTTTGCAATTACGTTACAGGATGACAACGTGAGATGCTAGAAGGGCGAGAATCGATGAGTGAGGACGAGAAGTGATTACCCGTAAATGTCCAGCGTACCAATGAATAAAGATATTTTCACAAGCTCCCGAGAAGAGGATCTGACGTGAATTACTGATTTGGGTTAGGGTTAGGTCACCATGGAGAAGAAATGTTGTGCCCCAGGTCACTGACGCTTTCGCTCGTTTGGATTTCGACAAGGACATGGGACTATGAACCTTGTTACCCCAAGGTAAAATATATATATTTGTCATGGTTTGGGTGGCCACACAACAGTACAAATAGCCTATTTATGTAATTATGGTCACCCTCCACACTTCATGTAAAGGTTCAGCTACTTCTGCATGTTACATGTACATGAAACTGCACTATGTGCGGATAACAATTTTCTGGAATGTACACACGACATTATATTCTCCTGAAATCATTCTCATGTCTGAAAACAGTTTTATGTAATCCAGCAAATATCAATGATGTTGAATGTTATTTCTCACCCTGTTTTATCGTCCTAGTTGGTGAAGTATCGTTTTAGGTGGTGTTGTGATAGTGATTCATAAACTCAAGTTTGTGAAAAAATAGAAATCGTCCAACGGAGATATCTAATGATTATGGAGAGGGGTATATCTGCATAATATTCAGACCCATTAAAGACACACATAAGAAAGCACACCAGAAATCTCACTAAAGTGAATCCTGAGGCATTAAAGCACCGACTATTCTGTTGCCTTCGAAACGATTATGACGGTTGCAAGATGAAATGATGATGACATGATGATGACATGATGATGGAATGATGATGGAATGATGATGAATTGATGATGACATGATGGTGACATGATGATGACATAATTACATGACGATGAATGACGTTGACATGACGGTTACATGACGATGACATGATGGTGACATGATGATGACATGACGTTGATATGACGATGACATGATGATGGGATGACGATGACATGATGGTGACATGAAATGACGGTGACATGATGATGAGTTGACGAATACATGACGATGACATGATGGTAGAATGGTGACATGACGATGACATGTCGATGACAAGATGATGATATGATGTTGACATGACGATGGTATTACGGTGACATGACGGTGACATGATGATGAGATGTCGGTGACATGTTGCCATGACGATGACATGACGGTGACATGATCATATGACGCTGACATGACGCTGACATGATGGTGACATGATGATGACATGATGATGACATGACGGTGACATGACGGTGACATGACGATGACATGATGATGATATGACGGTGACATGACGCTGACATGGTGACATGACGATGACATGGTTACATGACGATGACATGATGTTGAGATGATGATGACATGACGATGGCATGATGGTGACATGATGATGACGATGGCATGACGGTGACATGGCGGTGACATGATGATGACATGATGTTGACATGATGGTGACGATGATATGGCGATGACTTGATGATGACATTACGCTGACATGATGGTGACATAATGATGACATGACGGTGACATGACGGTGACATGATGATGAGATGTCGGTGACATGTTGCCATGACGACGACATGATGATGACGTGATGATGACATGACGGTGACATGATATGACAATGACATGACGCTGACATGATGGTGACATGATGATGACATGATGATGATATGACGGTGACATGACGGTGACATGGTGACATGACGATGACATGGTTACATGACGATGACATAGTGGTGACATGACGATGGCATGATGATGACGATGACATGACGGTGACATGACGATGACATGATGGTGACATGGCGGTGACATGTTAATGACACGATGGTGACATGATTCATTACACCACTTGTCATTATGCCGGGTTCCGACACAGCTGACAACTCCATCTGAAACATTTAGAGGGTCCTCTAGATAGAAAAGGGTACCTGGCATAAATATTAACACTGTACCATCATCCATATTGCTTCCGCTATCTCTACATAATGATAATTTTAAGACATCTCTGATAAAAGCAGAGTCACAGCTTGACCAGGGTATAAGGATCCTTACCGAAATACAGTATAATATTTTTTTTAATGTGAAGTTTACACGACATACGGCATTTCCGTTGGACGAGAGGTCGGTCACACGGCCGCGATGTTGACGTTCATAAGCGTACGAGGGACACAATTTGACGTTCATGCGTTTTTCAGGAAACTGTATACTTGAAATATGGTAAACACTGTCGGACTATTTACAATTCCTGGGGAAAACCCTGGGAATTTCCTATCACGGAAACATATGAAGGCGTTGATCATTTGGACGGTCGCGAGTTTGCATGATCGTTCACGAATAATCTAGCTACGGCCTATCCTAGTGAACAAAACGTAAAACTGCACTTCCATGATCGTAGCATAAACTTGACCCGTGTCTAGACTGATAATTACTTCTCCCGTCACGTTAATCGCGTCGGCCATTTTGACGTCGTGTATGTATTACAACGCGCTGTTATTGAGACTGACTTACTGCGGTCGTTCTTAACAGATCTCTCATCTAATTAATGATGATATTATTTGAATACATTTGTTGTAAACAAACTACAAGAGGTGTTACTGTAGAGCATACGCTCAGGTTACCTATCTTTAAGAAGAACTTATTCCGCGATCCAGCTGGTTGTTGCATGTCTGTCAGTGTGAACATGAAGTCATAAGTACTGAATAAAATTGTGTGTAGATATACATCCTTCCAGGTCAAACATATTTGATATAAAAAAAATCATAAGAATTTACTTCCACTCTGCGTGAGTTTGTTGGAGTATGAACCTTCATAGAGTGAGAGCCAAAAGGTCAATTCTTTAATAAAGAAGTTGTTAACCATTAACTTTTTCTACTTTGACATCCATCGACTTCCAAGAAATGCCTATCAAGCAATTCAATAGCAGAGTCAATTTACTATTCTGACAATATCAAAAGCATGCTTTTAAGAGTCACTATGAAATAGTGATGATGTCATTCGTTGGCGAAAAACACTGTTTCCTGCCCAGCTTTGAAACAGGGGGCACGGGTGGCCCAGTCGTCTAAGGCGCCGCGATTCGCTGTGCAGGGTTGCGTCCCTTGGGCACGCCAGAAACCTATGATTGTGGGTTCGAATCCCGGTTCGCCCCGATTATGTTTCTAGGTTTGTCAGCACCATACCAGTGCTCGTGGGTTTCACCGAAGTGGTAAACGTCTGAGACATGCATCACTTCGGGCTTTCCTCCCACATTAAGCTGACACGCCGCGATATAACTGGAATAATGTTAAAAGCGGCGTTAAACCAAACTCACTCACTCACTCACTTTGAAACAGGCGAGGCGGTTTCCTTGGTCTCTTGTACTTAATAGTTCGATGGGTAAATCAACTTGACCATTATTGAAAGATATCAGATTGTAAGTTAAACTTCTTGGCCAGTTTCGCTTGGTTTGTTTTGACTAATCGAAGCAGAAATTCTGGTTACCTACTAAATGTTCTTAAATTTCACATGGTCCAGCATTTCACATATTGGTTTTTTCGACCCAGACAATAGCACACGTTGCTCGGGTCGTTTACTTTTTTTCAACGACACAGTGTTTAGTCTTGTACTTAGTTTATGTAGTCACAATGCTCGTCACAGATTCAGTGACTACCACAAATCTTAAAACATGTTTTTAGCTACAGTCAAGTCTCGTTAATCCGACACTCGTTAATCCGACACTCGGCTTTATCCAACACAAATGATTGAATCAGTGCTATTTAGTCCCGTTAATCCGACATTCTCGCACTCCGACTCCGACACACCTAATTTGCAACGAATTGCCGAAATCACTCATTAATCAGTCTCGTTAATCCGACACAGTGATCAGCGTACTCCGTGGTCATCTGACCGCGAGTACACAACCCCGTGTTTTGACACGCACTGGCTGCAGAGATTAACTTAACAATTAACAGGAAAAGCTATTCAAACCTGTATGTACAAAGCTATACAAATGTAGTTTACAAATTGAAGCCAGATAAATGTGCATGAAGCCAGTTTAAAATATGAACAGGTATATAAAACATGGTCGACTGGTATGTAAACAAGAAAGCATGGATGACTTCATTAATATTCAAAGCCTGGCTACTGATCTTGGATCGGCAAATGCGATTGGAGCAACGCCACGTGGTATTGCTGTTGGACAACGCCCCATCCCATGCTACTGTCGACATAACTAATGTGAAATGTCACTTTTTGCCACCAAACACCACATCGCACATTCAGCCACTAGATGCCGGGATCATAAAGAATTTCAAGCTTTATAATAAGAAACAGTAAATGAAATTACACCTCGACAATGTTGATGCTGAAGAACCACAAGCCCTAGACGTCAAGCGAGCAGGGGACTTTGAGAAATGTGCCTTCAAAATGTTAGAAACAGAAAACACTGACAGACTATTTTAAGTAGATGAAGCAAGTTGTTAAGACAGTAGCACTTGCATTTACACGAGGAAACGTGTGTCGTTGATCATGTGATAAATTCAGTGAGTAATGTCTCTATTGTTATGTATAAATGGGAAAATTATTATTATTTTTGCACAGTCATTAATTATAAATTAAGGAATGAATGAATAAACAACATAACAATATTTCGTTTTTAATGATTTTATTACAAGGTACACACGGTTTTTATCTATCGTGAAGACGTCCGATTTTCGATCACAAATCACTTAATTTCGTTAATCCGACATACACGTTAATCCGACACAATCATGTGCAACCAACGATGTCGGATTAACGAGACTTGACTGTATATTGTGAGCCATAAATCGATTTCGGATACTCAAATTATTATTGCAACGAAATCAGGAACAATGTGCAATATCACACTGGATAAGTGAATGTATATACATTGGATGTTTTACAATAGTATGTTGCTAAAGTGTATGGTTGAAGATAAACGTTGGTCGAAAACCATACACCTGGGTCACTAGTTATTCAATAGGATGTCTGTGACAAAAGACAAATATTCAACCTGTCAAACAACATCTGTCACATCTGACCCTTAAGATATACACATACACTCACGATGATTCATAGATTCAGTTCAAAGCACCGACTTCAATTTAGAAGAGTTGAAAATCAATATTGATGAATACAAATTGTCTCTTCCTGATGGAATAAGTGCTTATCTACGTTTTGTCTAACCACGCGCCTCTATACATAACAATCATGACTGTAACTGGATGAGTTTAACCATATTCATCTGGAGCCATGATCATGGCTGGAACAATTTGTCTGTGCTACAAACAACACCATGCAATATTGGCGGCTCACGGAGACTCATATTAACAATCATTAAGGAGCCCAAAGGGATGATGCGGGACAATTGCCCCCTGGGATCCATCTTCAAGGTAATCCCAAGGGATTCTTTGCTCCCTTCATCAGAAATAAAGTACAAACCGTTGACATCAATGTCCGTAACTAAGACACTGATCAGCTGAGGATGGCCATGTGGAGATATCACATTAGAGTATTTCTTTGGCTTCCTGTCAATACTTTATGGAAAGAAAGTTGAATGTGTCATCACTATTTGATAGTGATTCATAAACACATGCTAATGATATAGGCGGAATAGTGCAATGCACTCTGAGATTGTGTGTTTATGGAGAGGTTTTTACAACCAATATTATGTTTGTAGAGATGGTATAAAGTAATGAAGATGGAAATTCCGATTGTTCTGCAAGGGATATACAGGTTTTTGGTAAAGATATAATTATTGTTCCGAAGAGAAAGTTTTTGCTCATAGTATAAAGTAATGAAGATGGCAATTCTTGAAGGACATTTTTTGTGACGCTTGTCTTTTGTCAGAACAATACCCAATAACCCAATTACCTCAATCTGAAAAGCCCGTACAATTGAAATACTGTTTAAAATTCCATTACACAAAATGCATCCAACACAAGAGGAAATTATTTTCTTAAGTTGTGTTTTTATCTTCAGCCTCAAGGTGTTACTTAAATGTTCTAAGCCTGCCTACGAAGGATGTACCGCCGTCATATAGCTGGAATATTGCTGAGTATGGCGTTAAACAACAAACCAACCAACCAACGAAGGATGTATAGTTTGCATGTATTTACTACAATACTTTCCTTGCTTTCGGGCTGCAGTTGAAACAGGCAGCATAGGTCTGCAGGCATAACAGTGACAAGGTATTCTCTGTTGATGAAAATGGACAAAATTGGCTACTGCGCTGTCATTAAGTATCTCCAATGGCCATCCATTCAGATATGGTGTCAACTTTAGGTGTTGATTTTCCTGACTTTACCACTGTTAAGAGGTGGACAGAAGTGTTCAAGAGGGAAAGAGGCAGCATCAAAGATGATCCTAGATCCCTACCACCGCTAAGGAAAGTGTTGATAAAATGATGTTATGATCGACAAAGGTTTCAGCACGCTGGGTTCAAAGGGTTCCAAGGTTCATTATCTTTCGTGACAAATCATGTCGTTTTGAAGCAGACCCAGCTGAATTTGTTGTGCGATTTGTTTCAGTCAGAAAATAAACAGTAGTGGCAGTTGAAACGTTTACCTAATGTCTTCTCCTCCGAAGAAGGCAAAGACTGTTCCATCAGCTGGCAAGTTGATAGCTTCTGATGTTCCAAAGGAATCCTACTGGTGGACTTTCTGACGAAAGCTCAGACCATTAATGGGCACTATTTTGATAATGTACGTAAGAATATCAAGGCTAAACTTAGGCGAATTCTCACTGAAGGTGTGTTGTTCCATCAGGACAATGCACCTGTGCACAAGTCTGTCGTCTCCATGGGTGCAATGCATGACTATGGCTTTGAACCCATTAAACATCCTCCGTCTTCACCAGATTTGTACCATCAAATTATATCCTCTTCATTGAACTCTGAACTAACGAACTGTCTGGCAACCATTATGGAGGACTTTTTAGACCACCAGGAGGAAGCGTTCTGCACCATTTCGATCCACGCACTGCAGCATCGTGCGGACCGCGGATGGTATTGTGTTGTTAGGTCTTGAAAAAACAAATCTATTAACGCACTCCACCATAGTTGGGCTCAGAGCCTTTCAACCACACCTCATTTATTATCAGTTTTGATTGGATCTGCAAAATGACATAAGAACAACAAAGTGTTTGTCAAAAGAGGTACACAATCTGTTATATGCACAATGCTCACTGACAATATGTTGAATTTCTCTATGCATGCAAAGCAGGTTTTCAGACTTTCGGCCAAGACCAAACAGCGTTGCTAAATATTTAAAATCACGTGGCCCCACTTGGACCCTCTCATTTACTTTAATAACCACGACGTAGAGAAATGCATGCACGTGATTCATCAATGAGAACTGGAAATTGACAGAAAGAGAGTAATGTAGCTGATCAAAGTAATGTCATGATCTATGCTTAGCCCTCGATGAGGACATGCGTACGCAAAAGGGGTGACTTCAAGTTTCATCGCCACAACAACCACAATGCCTGGAAAGTTAAAGCTACGTAAACCTGATGAGGCTTTTGGTCTATTCCAGTTAGACCCCAGCATCATGATTGGTATTAGATATAAATTTTCAGTGCAAGAGAATAAGAGTATTTATTGCCTGACGCAGCACAGCAGTACTCCTGCCATGCGACGTCAGCCTGCAAACAAACCAGACAATCAAGTGATCGATGAACCAGAAAAATCCAGGGGCACGAGAGTACCGTTACTGATTTTAACGAAACGAATGAATACGGTATGTTAGATTTGAATTACGTCTGTTGTGTAAAAGTGCAGAGTACCCGTGAAGATGCGGGGTAGACAAGGTCTTCAGCAACCCATGCTTACCGTAAAAGGTGACTTTGCTTGTCGAAAAAGGCGACTAACGGGATCGGGTTGTCAGACTCGCTGACTTGGTAACACAAGGCCAATGTGTCGAGCTTCATATATGCACAAGCTGGATTTCTTTGTGAAGGATGGCCCCTGTCGTGTGAGTGAGATGGATGAGATGAGATGAAATGGGGTTTAACGTCGCGTCCAAGATTATTGCACAAGATTATAGCGACGTGCATGTACGTGTGTGTGTTTGTGTGGCTGCTTGTACTAGTCCGGACTGAAGCCGATTTATAGTGCTAGCTCACTGAGATACCTTGCCGCAGTTTAACATGAATATCCCACTCAGACACAGTAAACTGACTCCGAGCCGACCAGTCCTTGTTTTAGCCCCTTAATGCCGAGCGCCAGACAGGGTAACAACAAGTACCATCTTTTAACGTCTTTTGGTATGACGCGGCCCGGGATCGAACCCCGGACCTTCCGCTCTCCGGGCGGACGCTCTACCACTAGGACCACGGAGGCGGTCGAATGAGTGAGATGGGTTTAACGCCGCTTTGGACATTATTCCAGTTATATCACGGCATCTTAGCTAGGTTTGGGAGGAAAGCCTGACGGGATGCAGATCTTTGACGTTTACCACTTTGGTGAAACCAACGAGCACGGGTATGGTGCTGACAAACCTAGAAACACATTCGGGGCAAACCTGGGATTCGAACTCACGACCATAGGTTTCTGCATAGCGAATTCCGGCGCCTACGACGACTGGGCCGCCCGTGAACCCAGTTATTATAAAGCATGATTAATATGTCACAATAAGCTCAGGCAGAAACACAAATTAGTCATATTTTTTTTTAATAATGATTGTGAATCGCAACACGCCTTATCAACCTTGACAGAAATATCTCTTCAAGTTATAGCACCATTTTCACCGAAAGGTCGGTTTTGGAGCGTTCTATTTCACAGCTGTAAATCTTGAACTTCTTTTCGGTCATCTATTTTCATCAAATTGATTATTTTCAATTCAGGAAACACGCAATTCTCGTTCGACCTCGCGCGGATAATGTCCTCCCTCGTTTGAAAAATCAAGGAACTAAAGCCCTCTGCTATGAAGTATTGATCATTAAGTACAGTATTGTAATAGATCATAGTGGCTCCACCTTAACTCTGGTGATATCGGGTATTATTTCAGACAGCCATTGTAATTTGAGGAAGTTTTTGTCGATCTAATGTAATTGGATGGAATCTTCTTACCCGCGTTGACACAACTGTTTTGTTTTGAGACATTTGGGGAACACCGTTGGAACCTTTTTTTCTGAAAGTTAACTGAATTTACACTCAAGGCTTAACATTGATCAAACTTTCAATCAAGGAAAGCATACAAGGATCCGCTCATACCATCAGCGTTGTATATTAATCAAATGCAAACATTTGTGGGAAATGTAATGTAGGCATGAACAAGTGTGTAGTCCGTGGGAACATCAGGGTAAAAAAACCCAACTTTGGTCGTTCCTTTAATGGAAACATGAGCACAAGTCTTTTTCACCCTTTCTGATAATAGCGAGTGTTATAGAGTTTTAGATATTCTTAGGGTGGGATGGGGCGTTGTAGGGAAATGTTGGGTGTTGTATATGGTATGTGTATCGGATGGAGACGCATTACAGAGGTATTTTTTAGATTCACAGAGGATCATAGAGCAGTGTAGGGCATCTCCGAGTTCTAGAGTATTGGCAGATGTTTTGAGCTTGAGTAACTCTCTGAGTATTTCTCTATGGCATCAATAGAGAACCAAGGAAGATATGATATGTATCACTTCCCTTAGGCTGATGAATACGTTGTACATGTTGTTATATGGCAGTGTATTTTATTTTTTAACAATAATTGTAACTGTGTTACATTGATTCTGTTGAGATCCGGTAGACTCTCATTGCATTGTGTTTGGAAAGTGATTAGTTGTCAGGAATGTAGTACTATTTAATGTAAATAGTTTTTAGGACGTTACTATATTAAGATGCTATTGAAATGTGTAAACTTCCGGAATACCGAGGACTGTGATAAAGTGTTTTAGAAACATGAAGAATATTCTATGTTTGTGATGATACTGTGTGGAATTTCCAGTAGCTAGTTAGACTTATATAAGGGGACAAGAGCGGTCTCTCATATCTCTCAAACATTTTATTACATCAAGACCAGCTTTCGTGTGAAGATCACTCATCACCACGGATTCCTTGACTAGGCCTTTCTCGGAAACTTGACCACTGTCGCCGCTGGATGAATCGATTATTATCACTGGCTTTCACCACTGCATTTTTGTATTTGATACTGACCACTGCCATCGTATTATATACTACCATTGAATATTGAACTACCACTCTATTGCGTACTGCCATTGTAATTGCTGTGCAGTAATGTGTGTTGATTTTCTGAGACCTGGTTCATTTTGTAATACAATTGTTAGTTAATACCATTTGTGGTTTGTTTGTTGGTTCCACACTCAGTTCTTTTACGTACAGATTTCTGGGTTAACATATTGTCTTAATTTGGGAATCGTAACAATTTGTTGTTGTTCTCAAACCTGATTAGAATAGTTCGATGCAGATCAGAGATTAATTTAAGGATGCCATCTGCATTTTAATATACTATCTGACAATTAGATATTTGGTGTAAACAAGTTATTGTTTGATTTAATTCCACTCAAGGCATATATTCAACCGTTCACCTTAAATACGTTGAACTAGTTACAACGAATAACTGTCAAGTAACAACGCCCATATTGATGGGCTTATATGTCATTTGTTACGAAATTTGAGTAAATTTCCAAGTACTGTTGCAATACGTGACTTAATACCTTTGATGATAACAGATCATATATTCAAATGTAGCAGCCTACCAGATCCCAGCTTTTGTGTAGTGCTTTAAGATGGAGATTAAAGGGACATGGCTTCAGATCATTCTCCTGTCAAGCACCTATGCTGTGGAATACACTCCCAGAAACCCTAAAAACTGCAAAGAAGTTTAAGGCCAGACTAAAAACATTTCCCTTGTACTATGTAAGCGCCATGAGCACACGAGCTGGTATGGAGTTTGCCGCCATACAAATGGACTCATGATGATGATGATTATTATTATTATTATCCAATAAAGCAGGTGGTCACGGAGACACGGGTTGTGAAGTTGACATCGACACAATGAAGGTTGACAGAAGCCTTCATAAAATCAAATGCAATTTGTTGATCTGTTCGTTAACAAATGTTCACCTGGTATATAATAACCAATACTGCACAGTTAGATCTTAATAATATAGGACAACCTCTGATATGTACACTGCTGCGTAGCTTGTGCTGATCCCTGTGTAATATCTACATGCATATATCATTCTTGTAATGTAATGACTTTGGTTTAGGACCATCTAGCTCATTTTTTTGTTTCCTGGTACAAAAGTAGTACCTGATGCCTACACCATCAACCGATTGTTGCTGTCCGTTGTTTGTGCTAATGGCTTCTTTTCAGTGACTTGGCACCAGTCTACCTGAACGAGTAGGCTCGTAGGCTCGTAGGCTCGTAGGCTGCGATGGGACGACGCTAAATACGGCATTCATTGGTTCTCGCTATTGCAGGCAAACACATAGCGGACGACGTGAAGTTTGTATGTGAAGCAAAATTGCTCTCGTCAGAGTTTACATTAGTTGAGCAGCTTATTGTTAACCTTATGGCTAAAAACCCAAAATACACATGTTTATTTTTAATCGTAATTGACGAAGTTACGTATGCGGACCTATGAACGTTAACCTCCTCATTTCACCTCATCTCGCCTCATCTCACCTCACCTCACCAAAGCTCACCTCACCTCACATCTATAACCGAATATGTTACAGATAAGTACCACATTTTTTACCCCCGCCTGTGTGCTAAAAAGCTTAGCGAGAACTGACAGAGGATGCATTTTAGTTTTCTGGTTCTGCTCTTCCTTCTTTCAGACCTTAATGTCCACAGTGTGTGTCCCTGGTCTACATATCCTGTCTTATGCTACATGATACGAACCTTAAGGCTTACTGACGTTAGAATATCGCTATTTAAACTGAAGACCTGCGTGAAGTTTATGGAACAGGAGCGGGTAAATACATATGTATCAGGCCAATTTTACAATTGACAACTGAAACATATGTCAATGTTCTATACACATTTCGTAATGAATAAACGACGAGTGGGAGTTGTTTTTCGTACAGTAAAACACTGCAGGAAGCATAAACCATATAGTGCACAACGACCAGCAGTATTCGTTCGTCTCGCCGAAGTCCGAGTTCGATTTCCTACAAGGCAGTGTGGGAAGTCAATATTGCTGGGCTATTGATAGAAGCTGCGTTTAACGTACCTCACTCACTCACAATAAACGAGGTGACATGGCGGAACTTCAACATTCGAAACAGCAAATGACACCACTTCTACCGTTTAATCCTTGTTGTGTTTTCGAAACAGACAAAATGCATATGTTTGTTTTATACATCCTTCTGACTGCGTGGTGTTGTGGATATAGTGTCTGCCCGGAGAGCGGAAGGTCGGTGGTTCGATCCCCTGGCCGCGTCATACAAAAGATGTAAAACGAGAATAATTGTTGTTATTTTGCCTGGCGCTCGGGATTTAGGGGGATAAACCACAGACTGGTCGGCTCGGAGTCTCGGTAAGCTATCACTATAAAGACCGGCACATGTCCGGACTAGAGTCTGAATGAGTATGATTTTACGCCGCGTTTAGCAATATTCCAGCCATATCACGGCGGGGGACACCAGAAATGGGCTTCACACATTATACCCATGTTGAGAATCGAACCCGGGTGTTCGGCGTGACGAGCGAACGCTTAAACAACTAGGCTACCCAAATCAGAACTTGTACAAGCAGTCACACACACGTGCATGCGCGGAACTTAAAAACCCTTACTCACGTACTGTATATTCTCTTCACGATACTTCCATTCAGCTATAGATGATGTTCAAAATCCGTAGTAGAACTACCCAGAGAGTAAGCAATGGTATCAGATAACCAGTTCCTGTGCATGCGGGTTTTTTCCATTGAAGTACCAAGAATTCCAGAAATGTATTGAATCGTACCCGGCCAAATGACCTGGTACCGACCGTATTTCTTACTGTGTTTGCCAATCATCTGTGAGATGTATGTTTTGGAGCGAAGATGGTGTGGTTTGCAGTACTCATGTGATGAAACCCTAAGTTATAACAAACACGGTTTAGATGTTCATTTTATTATTTATGTAAAAATCAGTATAATAATTCATGTGAACAAAGGTGCATTATTTCATTATTGACCAAAAGTCTCCAATCGGTGCATATTTACCAGCAAAAACACTTTGATTCTCACTCGCAACAAAAATAAATAACAAAGATATGATTTCAACACCTTTCAATACCCAGGTCTCATCGTTTTCAAAATCACAAACAGTTCATCACAAAACTACAAACAGTTCATCACAAAATCACCACAAGCAACATTTTCCATTTGGGACATAGGACATCTGGTCGCAGGTCATCATTACGACGAGGATACGTCATCACTCAAACCAAGATGACAGCTTATGTAAAAATAGCATCATAATAACTGTACACGGGTCACCAAGTTGATTAACAAGTTGTGACACTTCCATAATGGCTTATTAACCCTCAGCAAATCGATTCCTTGTTCTTCAGAATATTCTGTTCAGCTTCCATTGGAAATGGTTAGATGAGGACCTTTTTAGTCTTTGTCCCAAGATGACCTTGAGTTGTCTTTACCTACTTTCACTTGTACCATATGTTCCAGTGTTCAGGGGAACAATTGACTTGCCTTTGCATGTGTTTGTAAATGGTGCCACTGATGGGGCAGAATTCGTTTATCTTTACGCGAACACCTGGTATCATATATGATATAGTCAGACTAATGCAATCGAGATTATCGTATGGAATGAGTATTGTTGTGCTGTTGTTAGACAACAAACAAACACTTTTTTTGCAAATTGTGCGAGTGGTGGAAGCTAGAACAGCATGTCACCACTGATTTTCAGTGTTCATTCAATTGTCACCACTATTTTGCTTTTTACGCCAATTGGAGTCTGTTTCGGTGTATAATTGAGACTGGTTCTTCCCTGGTGTTGACGTGTTATATTGTGATTATAGAAAAAAGGTTTTGTCGCTGTTGTTTACTTTACGCCTCCGAAGAAAAGCGGCTTGGATTAAAGACTAGCTCATGTACAAATGTCAGAAAAAAAACGCTCCCAATATTTCTAAAACTAGCCTCTTCGTAGAGTAACTTTGTAGCTTTATCTTTACAATTTAGCGTTGTCGTCTATCCGAGACATGCTGGTTTTGTAATTAGCATAGCATTATTCTTTCTCATTTATATGAAAAATCTGGCAACAGCCATACCATTTTTTGGGTTATGACAGCGGGTTGAGATGACAAGAAGTTTACAGTTAAGGTTTAAATCCCCTTAACGCTGAAAACGACGCATCTACTTCAGTTTGGTAGTGTCATTAACGGTCCGAATGAATGAATGTTAAACCTCACGCTAACCCCTATTCGGTTTTGAAGGAAATTACAAATGTCACATCTGTGTTCGAGACTTGTAATTTGAATATCTCTTATACTTATTCACAAAAAGACATTTGACTGAATATTTCATGTTTCAGACACCCTTTTGGAATTTAAAAAAAGACGATTAGTTTTCCGTTTCGTCTTTACTTTAAAAAATGAATGACCAAAGGGAAATGTTCACTGTTACTGTAGCATCTAGGAATGTATTTTTGCAAGCGGAAATATAGTTTTAAAAAAACCATATGAGTAGTTTTATCTACAATGAATGATCCTACAAAAAAACAACAAGATTTCAGAAATGTTCCCGTCCACTGTTGGTGACTGTATTATTCGAGCTGTTTACCGTTACTCAGAACATAGCCATTTTTTTCACAGTCTTTAAATAGTCCCCAGAACACGGGTTGCAAGTATATCTGTGTGGGGACTAGGCGTATGTACAAATAACTACCTTAAAGGATGTCCTCTAGCCTCTATCAGGAGTACAGAAGTTTTTATCAGATAGACACTTTTAAAATCTCTTTAAATGAAAAATATAGGGCCAGTGTTTACAACGCCATGTTATCACCTCCGTCGCTCACAGCGTTTTACATAAAAGTACCATTAATTGTATTTAACTTTTAATATTTTTGAACCACATATCGATAAAATGTTCAGTTCGATTGTAATTGACTTTTGTTTGATATCAACATTTAGTCATGTCAGTTGGACTGCTGTTATGTTGCCATTAAATATGTTTTTAAAGCACCACGACCGTCCGAGTTTTCTAAGTAAACAGCAGACATTCTAAGTCAAACACTAGACACGGGTGGCCCAGTCGTCTATGGCGCCGCAATTCGTTATGCAGAGTTGTGTCCCAGGATCGTGGGTTCGAATCCCGGTTCGCCCCAATTATGTTTCTAGGTTTGTCAGCACCATGTCGGTGTTTGTGAATTTCACAGAGACCTGGATCACATCTGGCTCTACTCCCCAAGTTTACGCGCTGTGATTTAACAGTAATATTGTTCAAAGTGGCGAAGAACCCATCTCAATCACCCACTCACTCTTAGTTAAACATTAAAAAAGCAACGTACTCAATCGGAATTCTGACATTTGTCTTTGTTTCAGACACCCGAAACTATTTCCTGATGCAAAACTTATTTGATTAACAATGTTTTCCAGTGCCAGAACACCATTTACGAGCAATGGAACACACACAAAATAGTCTGAATACTTAGAAGCATCAGTATCAAATAACCATATTACCTGTCACAATGTACATAACAATTTTATAAGAACAGCCTGCATCTTCTCTCGTGCTTTTTTGATCAGTTATTCTGTTAATCCAAGAATGACGACTGTAAGTTTTTCAGAAACATTTCCATGAACGTTTTCCATTCACCGATGACACCATCGCGTACGAAACACGCCAAGCCTTCAATATACATGGCAAGCTGCCAGTCACAAATAAAGGCAATATGCATTTCAGAATGGAAATGCTGACAATTGAACCGACCGTGTGCGCCTGATTTACTGGGATCGACGTTTGAAATTGACGAAATCAACCTTGAAATATAAGCAATATTGCACACTGCTATATAATAATTGCTTCCGTCACACGTTTATTGGAAAGTGCAAATGTCATTGCACATTTGCACCTTATTGCATAAATATACCTCAAAGGCAACATTGTACATTTAGAGTGCAATTAATCACAATTGCCTTAATCAATAATGAACATGAAAATCATCATATTTGCATGGTTCACAGTACCAAAATGCGTGGTTTCCATTGGCCGAATTGCTGACGGTTAACACCGGAGAGTTACCCAAAATGCACCAGGTATCCGTTAGCGGACATCTTTGCGAAGACATCGCTTTCGTGAAACGGGCGGAAGGAAGCAACACATTTTGGCGCTGCGATATATGTCCAAATTGTTCCTATAACATCTACCATCTACGCATGACGAGATAAGAGCAGGTACGTAGCCAGCTGCATCTTCATTAAAAAATGATCAGAAGACCGGTTTGATGTAGCGGCTATTGTGATGGTAATTGGTTCGAACTGGATGATGCACAACAGTATCCTTCGGAGATGACGCTGAAACACGCTGGACACAATTGATACAATAGTTCCACTTGCATAATATATAATTTAAAATGAAACATAATATCTGTACATACATGCAGCTTGTAAGAAATGTTTTGAGCTTGAGAAAGATTCTGAGCATATAAGCCCATAGGTTCATCAAATATAAAATCTTTTCAATTAAGAAGTTTTAAAAAAACAAACCATCTAGGTGAACTGATGTTATGTACAAATTTTGCTAACAATTTCACTGATTGTCATAAATCGATTAATCCATTCAAATTACGCCTTAATATTAAGTACTGTCTTCTTGTCATCCGTCATAGCAATATTGAATCAAAATGAAAATGATATGTACTGATAAACAACATCAACTTGGTTGTTTAGTATTTGATAATGATACGCATAATTCTAAATATACCAGACCAAATATAATGTAATATATGACGATACTAATAAACTTTCGAATGTGACATTGCTTTTATCCCAGAACATGCAAATCTATGTATTTGTAATTTAGTTGGTATGTCTTGTCAAGACTTTCCCATCTTAGTATCCTTGTCAAACGTTGGATAGTATATTACTGCTACACTTTACATCAATACATATTTTCAGAGTCGCAAGATTTCCAAGCTTACCTACTCATTGAATTAGGATCTTCAATGGAAATGAAGATATGAGCAGCTTCACATATTGCCTTAATATTAAAACCAAGCAATTGTTCGGAGGGCAACTTCTTCATCTATGGGTGCAAATACTAGCACCCTGATGAAGCTTCATACAGCTGATTGTCCAGCTTCACCAAACCGTCTTACCAGTGTTGATGAAGATGGCCAGACAGAGAAGGACTTCCTTATTAACAGATAAAGACAGCGCTCAGCTTCTTTGTGTATTCAATGCTACGTTTCGGTGAAGATGCTTGTATCGTTTATCATGCAAGTTGTCGCCATCATCCCGTCATCATTTGTCACTCTGTTTGTTAATCTCTGTGTAAATGTTATTTAAACAAATTAACCATAACCCAGCTGTCAATCACTTGTGTGATGCTAGCACCTGGCATTGAAAGAATACATCTGAAGTACATGAGAATAATTCATTGATAGCTTCTAAAATACCACTGAACGATAACGGTTTCCGCAATAGCAGAAACTAACGATTCATATTAAACATTAAACAGGATTCTGCCTGACCTTTGTTAATTCGACTCGTTACAACTGAAGTCTCGACGTCATCACAGCGACGTCTCCATGCAATGAATTGTCCGGTAATGTCTTTGTGCTGTGTTTGGGGACAGGAGACGGCGATTGTCCTGTCCTTGACCTGCTGCCTCCTCCCCCACTGGGTACTGGGTCGGGGGTCCGTCGGCTGCGTCATTTACCCTTTGCATTTGCAGGGCCTCCTCATAGTGTGGCGGTGGAGGTTCGTCGTCCCCTGTCCCCGAGGTTTGCATATCATCAGTGTCAATCTGATCAACACTGGACATTAGAGGGTTGTCGTATGAATGACTATGGTGTAATGGTCTGACGACACTGGTTTGATTTCCGTTCACTGGGCAAGTGGGTCGCCTGTCTGCGTTAACGGCATTATGTGTCACGTGACGCGGACTGTCCTGGACGAATGACGGATTGTCGTTAAGACCACCTCGGCTACTTAACCTTGACATTGAGACGGAAGACGCAGACGGATGCATCGATATGATGTGATCTTCGGGTGTCTCGGGGGTGGGTGGAAGTACTGTGTTACGCATAGCAGGAGCGAAAGTGATTGAACTTGTGGGACGCTTTCGCCTCTTTCGTC
The DNA here is from genome assembly GCF_023055435.1 of Haliotis rufescens. Lineage (NCBI taxonomy): Eukaryota > Metazoa > Mollusca > Gastropoda > Lepetellida > Haliotidae > Haliotis > Haliotis rufescens. The sequence goes on along the minus strand of NW_025964001.1, from coordinate 64,904,799 downwards.
TCCGTCTCCTTCGGTTTGAACCGGAATTGTTGATGTCATCGTCCTCATTTCCGGACAGATTATCGTCTGCTCGACTTACCACTCGCGTATTTCCGGTAATCGCCGTGCAGCTGTTGTATCTCCGAACGTTCGACAGGACATCACGGGAGAAAAACGCACGTATAAAGCCACTACTCCTTGAAGGCGGTAATGCAGAGAATGTTAAACTCCTTGGCGTCGCTGATCCTGATGAACTGATATTTCCATTTGCATCGGAAGTGAACCTTTGTAAAGAGGGTTCGAGAAGCATTGCCTCGGAATAGCTGGGCACAATAGCGTTATTATTACGTATATTCATCTCCAGATCTGTGCTATTCATTGTACTCACTCTAGAAATCGGGTTTGGCTGATTAACTAAATTAGTACCAAACAACTTGTGAACGTGGTAATGCAAATGGGCTGTTTTGTATTCAATAATCACACGCAAAGGCCAAGAAAGGAGAAGAAAGGATCCCAGCCAGAATATCACATGGGACACATACCAAGGCAGATTATCTGGATCAGCGAATGCAATCATATATTCTTTGAAGTTGACATTTAGTAGATCCATTCCTTCCCTTCCTTCCATGTAATCGTCTCTTGATTCGTAGTCCTGAAAGAACTGAGCTCTCTGATCCTCAAACTCACACTCAGATTCTATAGTCGAAAAAGAGAAGCCTTTTGTGAATCTGATCTTTGTGGCTGGGTATTCTTCTAACCCAACGAGCGACTTTGATATATCCTTCACTCCACAATGGGTAAAATTAAACGCAGATCCGGCCGTACACGAATTCACTCTTTCATAATAAACCTGGGTCGACGTGAAAGCGTCCCCGTTGCGATATCTCGTTACTTGTCGGGTCCTTCTGACGTAATGGTAACAAATAGCCTTCCACCATATGATGGGAATAGCATCTTTCATTTGCAGGACCTTATCGTACACTGAATTGATATCCACCTTGTATTGCAGCTCTATCCGTGTATGGCTGTGCCAGCACTCCACGAGGTAAACAAGGTAGAGCATGATGACGAAAGCCACGGGGATGTAGATATAACCGTCGTTGCATGGGCTGGTCCTGTCGATGTGGCTGCGAGTGAAGGAGTAGTACTCTTGTATTACTCGCTTGACGACAGCCAGTCTACACCAGGCAATGGCAGACAGACACCCGTAGATGAGGAGGGTTAGAATGAGACATTTCCAGTGTGCATCGCGTCGGAGGGATCCACAGAAAGACTGCTTGATCGGTCTTTGCTGTAACGAGAAGACAGGTATTAGAAATCAAGATAATAGCATACACGATAACCATAATCTACACGAGTAACCTACTGATCAACGTTTTTGTAGCAATACAATCAATAATCATTTGATACTACTACTACTACTACTACTACTACTACTACTACTACTACTACTACTATTACCACTACTAGTACTAAGGATGTGGGACATAACTCAATGTTAATGTTGATTTGTTGATGATCTGTTCTGCTGGACGGTACAGAAATGAGTGTCAACCAAGCGAAGTTCCTTATCAAATGGCCCTGACTCAGTTTTTCAAGGAAAGGCTATCTGAAAGACAACTATATCGAGTTTATGTGCAGTTTGTTGAGAAATGTGGCAACCCGAGTTCTTCGCTTGGATGAAGTCGGTTGGCCTGAAAAGTGAAACAGACGGCTTTCTGTTTGCTGCTAAGGACCAGTCACTTCCCACTCGAAACCGTCAATGTTTGATTTATCATCAAAATGTAAATATGAAATGTAGATTATGCAAGGAATTTAATGAGACTGTCCAACACACTGTGGATGCCCAGCTCTGGCACAAAGACACTATCTTAAGCGACATGATGGAGTGGCTGGATCATTTTATTACCGTCTTCTCCATGCTTGTGGTTTCGACACAGAGGTCAATACATTGTACATCCCAGAATATGTAGTGGGCGTAATGGAAAATGATAAATACAACATTCTTTGGAAAAGGCCCGCATAAGGTCTCAGACGTCTGTCCGTTTTGATAAATCCAATGAAATCATTTATATTAATAATATTGAATTTTCTGTCCCTTTTGACACCTATGTGATTGACAAGATTCAGGAAAATCATGGCAAATATGTGGACCTCGCTTTCGAAATGTCACGCTTGCATCCCAAGTACCTGGTTGTCCGACTTCCCATTGTTCTCGGTGCCTTAGGTTTTGGTACCTCCCAATCTGTTGACTGACACTGGGAGAGTACCTGGGTTTGCTGTCAGGAATACAGCCCTTCTGACAATCTGGGTGATGCAGAAGGCTGAAGCCTTGAGGAATCTTCACATTCTCCGAAAACTAGGCAGCGCTTCATGTGAGAAGTCCCATTCTCTGTCTGGGCTGTGTGTAGATGGGCAATGAGCTGATGATGAGCTAATCCAGTGCCAGGATCCCCTAAACTCTCTTTGCTGCATTTTTTATTATAATTTTTAAATAATAATAAGGGGTATGGTGCTGGCAAACCTGGAAACATAAACGGGGCGAACCAAGATTCGAACCAAAATCATATGTTCCTGGCGTGCTCAAGGGGCGCAACTCTGCACAACGAATTGCGGTGGCATAGATGACTGTTCCACCCGTGTCCCCAGAGCAGGTACAAAAGCTTGTAAGATGACTGGTCTTGGTTTACAGGTTCTATTGCGTGGATCGATGCTCATGATATCAATCACTGGATTGTCTGGTCCAGACTCGATTATTTACAGACCGCCGGCACATAGCTGGAATATTGCTGAGTGCGGCGTTAAACAACCAACCAACCAACCATGGCAAAACTCTTCCTTAATTATTGTTGCTGCATACATTTTATCATGAGGTATACACTTGCTTAGCTATTATATTGTTTATAGTTATGCCCCACAGAGTAACACCTGCCTTTGATTGTTCCACACTTCAACGTTAAATATGTTCCGAATTATCGCTTGGCCAGAAACCGTAAATTAGGCTTACAATCGTTTAACTGTGATCCGGACGACTGCATGCAAACTCTCTCAGGGTCACAAATTATTAGATCGGATGATTAACGGGGCTTAAATGTTAAATTGGTTTGTGCGCTGATGTATATTTATGTCTTGATGCCATGTGAAAGATAGAGGTTGATAGAAGAACCTGTCCCGAGTAAATGTTTGAAGACCAGAGCCATGGCGACATTATTTCAGGAGGGACGGATATTCCGTAATACCGAGGTGCGAGTAGGTTACACAATATACCCATATTTGTTTTTCTGACAAAAAGTGTAGAACATTGTGGTCGACAATTTTTAAACGACGTCATATAAAAACGCCGGTGACATGACATTGACATCGTCATCCTTTCTTATTTTTGACAATGCATTGATATGACGTGGAATAAAAAAACGGCATGAACTAGCCAATCAGCATAAAGCATGAAGCCAAAATCATAATTACTCAAAATGACTGCACATTAACTGTAAGGAAAAGACATAAAAAATGTATACACTTGAAAATTGGATTTGACCAAGACATTGCAAACGTTTTCGAAACGTTACTGGGCTGAACACAGTCGCATGAACAATGCAAAGTTAAGGTCTAAAACACAAGGATGACACCCGTATCAAGACCCGTGAAGATTCCGGGGTAGAATAGGTCTTCAGCAACCCATGCTTGCCATAAAAGGCGACTATGCTTGTCGTAAAAGGCGACTAACGGGATCGGCCGGTCAGGTTCGCTGACTTTGTTGATGCATGTCATCGATCCCAATTGCGTGGATCGATGCTCATGATATTAATCACTGGATTGTCGTGTCCAGACTCGATTATTAAAGGACCGCTGTCATATAGCTGGAATATTGCTGAGTGCAGCGTTAAACAACAAACCAACCAACCCGTAACAAATACTTCACCATCGAATTACCATTCGTTATTGGTTTCATTTTCAGTCGCTATCAAACACAGGTGCATACTTTATTTTGCCCGGGAGTCTAGACCCTTTTCCCCTATGGGAAATACATGCGAAGTTCACTCACAGAAGTAGCCCCTGAATCGGATCATCACACGTTGATGGTCATAGTTCCAGTTCCATACTCTGTTCCATGGTGGCGAGAGATCATCACTCATATCTTACAAACGAAAGCATATGCCTTGACCTGAATGTCCTTTCATATTTATGGAAAGGTATTACCTCTATGCTGTCTTCTGACATATCACATAACATGTCATTTGTTCTTATAAAATCAATATTCATGAAATAAATCAGAGAACGTCCTTGCCTCGGTTTCAACAATGAAGTTATAACGCTCTCGTAATACATCATAGAGGCCTTTGAAGACGTATTTCCACATCAAAGACTAAAACCTGTTATCGCCTCATCAAATCTATCAAATTACCAGCAATCGTGTCTGCGACAATAGATAACTTCTATCAAGACATCAGAAAGTCTTAAAAGGCTACTCAACTCTCGAAAGAATAAAATTTACCTAAATCAAAACCGACCTGAGAGCATGGCTTTCTTCATAATATCACATCGCCTTCAAAGCTCAGCCTCTAAGACCGTCGAAACGAAGAGAGACTGATTTCGTAATGGCAATTCAATAAATAGAAATGAGGAACAACTTTGAGTCTTGCTTTATTGCCGAGTAGTAATCAATGCCCATCTTTGATGGCGATGCTTATGATTTAGGAGCAGAAACGCTCCTTTCCTTCTCGTTCCAAAGGAATCGGATCAGCTGGCCTAAAATAAACGTCAACGCATGTCCAAACGTCAAATAATGATTTCATTGTTTTCTCAACCTTGGTTCAGCCGCTAAGAAAAATCGCTCTCCAATTATGCTAACAGCTTGTTTTTTTAGCTCAGTTCATGCAAGTTATGTATTACGAAAGTTAATGCCCTACTTTGAACTCATTAAGAGGATTTTTTCGCAGGTTGAAACTTATATGTTGACTGACAAATTCCTATAATCAGACATTTACAAAGCAATAATTTAATTTCAAACAATGACAACTTGAACATAATGACAAATGTTACCGTTTTAAGTGACGTTTTAAGACTACTCCCAAGACAATTAATTGACGTCATAGAAAAGATGACTTGATCGCTTTCTTAAAGCAATCTGGAAAAGGTAATAGGTTAAAGGTTATATGCTGTTGCAAACTTAACACATGGCAAGTAAATTTAGGGACGTTCATGTTATGAATTTTGACGAAAGACATTCAACTGTGAAGGACTGAAGATGTGGTGGCTTAGGTAGTCACAATATGTTTTAACTTGCCATGTTTACTTCAGACTTGTAGATAGTTTCGTTCACATTTGACATATAGATAACGTCTGAGGTACATAAAGAGTCGTTCTAGAAGAGGTTTCTTTAAGCTCCGAGGTTGATTAACGTGCAATATGAGTTGGCAACACAGAGCTTTTTTCACAAAGAAATTGATACAAAAACTACCCGAAAGAAGAAACTTGTATTGAGATTGGCAGGTGATAATTACTACCACTTATTATCCATCCTGAATCAAGTTTTAACATATGAACAAAATTTACCAACGCAATCAAAGAACATTAAAACTGAAACTCGGATTCGATAAAAAACAGCTGATCAAAACATTTTAACACACGTTGTCGGATCAAGGACAACACACTGAGTCTCGGTTATTAGAACCATGCGACGGACTATCATTCCCCCACGAGGGAGGTAATTCGCCAATTTGATTTTGCTAAAATTGATTGAAATGGGAAAAAAATCCCCTTTCGTTACCACGTCATAAAGTACCAACGTTGTGAAAGTAAATCATGGCCTCTAATTCTCAACTAATGACATTACAGTCTGAAATAGACATTAAATAGCCAATGTCATTAGCCCTCAATCTTCCGATAGAACGGGAAACGCTTTCAAAGAACTCTTTCTCCCTTTCATTTTTGCTTTCCAACTGGTTTGCTTAGGTTTATTGATTAGACGCACGCTGTTAACAGTCATCGAACGGTAAACGACATTTCATGTTTGTGAACACATAGCGCGGAAAAAGTTTCTAAATTAACCAACAAATTTTGCATGAATTTGGTTTAGAGATAAGACAAGGACGTGCTTGTGTTTTTGTATAAGAGACTATCCATCTACTTCAGGGGGAGTATTGATTTTAGCTTGCAATTGTACATCCCGATTCGTGGGAGCGGCAGATATTTTTTACAACTAAACGGTGACAAATATAGTTTTTAGGAGAATCAGACGTTTAAGACCCCTAGTAACCGATGCTTGTGTTAAATAACAGTTACGTAAATCTACAATTTGAACTCTCTTGTAAATCTAGTTGCAGTTAAATATTTAAACTTTTTGTATTTTATTCCATTTTATGACCTTTTAATCGACCGGTAGATTTAGAACTGTCATGATTATGATACCATTCACATTACTATACAGGTCAACGCCACAGAATAACCAGTATCGGTGATGAGGATAACGAACATGACAAGGATTCAAAGTTAATGAATATTTTCATATTCCTATATCTGTTAAAAAGACAAAATTGTCCAAATAAGTGCGTGCGTGCGTGCGTGACTGAGTGAGTGAGTGAGTGGTCAGTTTGAAGTGGGAGGCAAACCCCATGTGAATCTGAATCTAGTTGGAACTCTGGAACCCACATCCTGATAAAATACTTGATGGTTATAAACCAATCTCAGCATCCTTAAAAAGTACGAAATTATGAAACCCCAGACGTGAATGATTCTTACGATAATTGTGTTAAACACTTTCTGTCACGGGAGGGTGACACTTATGAAGCAGTGAAAGGAAAATCGGTTCCCTTGGTCAATGTGATCTCCCTTGAATGTAATTACTTCAGAAAAGGAACTAAAACTATCAATATACGTCCCTCAGTACATGCACTGCAAGCCAAGGAAAACTGGGTCAAGGAAAAAAGTACGTCTCTAGCAAATTAGTTTTCCTTCCAGACTAATTCCGAATGATCGAAGGACAGTCATTGAAATAAACCCGACACGCAAGCAGCATGCAAGGAAGTAATTAATCGGCCGGTCATCGGTTGTTGGAGCCGTTTGTTTAGTTAGGTGCTACCGAGACTAAAAGTTCGTCATTACCGTAAATGAATTCCCTTGAAGTGACGATTGAACCTCGAATATCGTAATGTGAGAAACTCATTCCCAGGATGTAAAACCAGTTTATCTCCCAAAGGGACCAGTTTATAACACCGCCGTTTATAAATGTTAGAAATATGACACCACTTGTCTTTAAATCAGTTGCTGCTTCTGGCCAATTCTCCTCGGACCGGCTCCATATCGGAATTATTGCTTTTCTGTGGTAGCGTAATTTATAATAAACCTGTGGAATTGGTTACAGAATGGCTCTTTATGAAGTTAATGCCATCAATATATTTACGTATTACCGCTGGTCAAAGACTGAATGGAATTGGTTATGTCCACAATCAATAGCAGCTTTCTCCATGTCCTAGGTTTCGAAGAATTGGTCAGCTGGCGGGGGGGGGGGGGGGGGGGGGGGGGTTAATGAGGTTTTATTCTGTGATCGTTGGAATAGAACAAACAGTCGTGAGGGAAATGGCACACCTCAATTATCTTTATAATCGCAATAGCCGATAGCGTAAATATGTTGGAATTGATGATGCATTTCAGAGAGATAACCCTTTGTTTCGTGTGGTGTACTATGTGGCCGTGCACAGAGGACTCCATGCGATGTAGATCTCTGAGATCAAATTCATTGCCGTATTCACATCCATGTTACGTCAAATGAACAAAGTAACAGACATTGGACTCACTAACTTCACTAATGTTAAATTTCGGTACTTGCGAAGGTCGCCACCCTAAGGCGGCTCGAAGTTAGCTATAGAGACAATTTTGCGGTTCGAGAAACCAGTTTTTAGGCCATTGCTTAAGTCTTCAAGACTTCCAGTGTACAATTTTATAATTTCATAAAATCGGAGGGAATTTTTTTCCAGTAATTTCGGGAACAATTTCATTTTAAGAAATATCTACGACAATGCCGCACAATCTGCCATGTCATAGTATTGTGACCAACCGATCATCCTCGTGGGTCAGGGGTACCTGAGACTAATTTTGAATCTGAGGTGGCAGGGAATGGTCAACTAACTGATCATAACATTTGGCATATTTAATAAAACAATGCTTACAGTCATTAAGTCGTTCATGATTCTTCATTGTTTGAGAGTTTATACCGTTGTCATTGAGTGAGTGAATTGGGTTTATAGCCGTTTTAAACAATATTTCACTTACCTGACGGCGAGTCAGTTTATAAGGCAGGACAGCCCGAAGTGATGCAGGTCTCAGATGTTTACTACGAGCAAGGTAATGGGGACAAACCTCGAAACAAAATCGGGGCGAACTCTGATTTAAACCAAGGAACGCAACTCAGCACTGCGGATTGCGGCGCCTAAAACGAATGCATGCGCCTCCGTTACCATGAAGACATTCTAGGTAGTTGTTCTCTAACAAAGCCAATCCCAATATGGATGCCAAGAAAATTGATGCCAGTGATAGATGAGTGTGTAACACAAATGTATTCCACAGAGCGATCCTTTAATATGTTCTAGTATACACCAGAAGTAGGTTTGCAGAGTTAATGGTGAAAATATGATTAGGGGACGCTTATTGATTTGCTGCGTAGTGTAAACATTGAGGTAATAATAACACAAGCAATTTGTCTTCACAGAATAGGGTAAGTAATAGTATAGTACTTTTGTGAGTATTCAGCCAAAAAATTGATATATTAAAGTTTACTTTTTATTTTTGTGTGTGTATGTATGGATGATTCTGTCAATCACATGATAATATGCCAATTTGACGGCCGTGTCACTGCGCAGAACGTTCAAAACGTTTTCAATGGATATTCAACACAAATCGGAAACATTATTTATCCGATGCACGGAAATTGATAAACTATAAAATTATGTAAATTTTATTATCTTCTGTTCTATATTTTTCTTCGTTTTTGCTCAGAATAATGAACAGGGTAGTTCTTGACAAAAAACGCAAATTAATCAACATATAGCAGGTTTTGAGGCGTGAACCCACTACAAACAAATAGCTTTTTAACCGAATAAACATCGCCACAACAAATTAAAACCATGCACAGGCAGTTGAATTGATACAACGCTCATGCAAACATGGCGATTGTTTGCTGCACATCAAAAACATCTCAGTTCTCGCGACTGTTGAACTAGTTTAAAATTGGCTCTTCTGTGAGGAAAATCAAACTCTCTCTCTCTCTCGGAGTATCGTGGTAGAATGGCAATTAACCAACTGTTACGCATCCAGTTCTATATTCAGTCTAGCGCCAGCAAATCTACAGCACGAGACTGAAAAAATAATAACGTTAGCTCATGATTTGATGCATCTAATCTCATTTAAATGAACGCGTTATCGCTATTCCTCAATAAAAAGCAAGAACGCGAACTTTTTACCGTTAGTGAATAGAATGAGGGACGCTGCAATGGTTGTCTTATGCTATGCGTAGCTTGCATTAAGGTTTGGAGATGGGTGATTGACGATATTAACGAAGTATTGCCATTTCTATTTGTTTCAACGTTCACTTGTTCATATTTCGTTCGTACATTTGTGGTGTGTTTTGGCAAAATACGAATCAGGTTTCGTATTCTTCGTTGCGGAATATCGTGTAGAAATATAATTGTAACCAGTCCAACGCTATCCTTTATAGTTTATATATATTATACATGAGACCATTTTAGTAGGCAACAGTAATTCCTATCCTCAACAGACCATAATCCCAATTATAGAAAACATATAGAACACTGTCCGAATGTGGTTACAATTTATCAAATACAATATACCTCCTCATGTAACTCCTTTCCGGGGTTGTGTTTACCACCTAGGGCTGGATGACGTGATGAATCATACAAGCCACGGCATCACTTAAAACACGCTGAAACAACCCTTGTCTTACACATTTGGTTCTGAATTAATGACACGGCAGAAGCTTTCTGAAGGGAAGTTCCTAATGCGTCGTGGTGATGAATTATATCAGACGTACAAACCATATTATGGTAATGTTCGGCACCTTGCCTTCATTTGACGTATCGAAAGAACAATCGGGGTCATGGATTCGAGAACACAGTAGACAGCTACTAAAACTGGCGGACATATTATATATATTAGGAGCTCTGATGGAGGATGTTGTTCCCCATCCATCTTTGAACCTTCCGCGATGCAGCAGCGAGCCATCAGGAACAGTCGGCTCAGATGCTGCATACCATGGATGTTTCAAAATGTCGACCGTATATACAATTCAGTGATTCTATATGTTTAAGATCAGAGGCATCATTCTTGGAGGGAGAAATTTATAAAACATTGGCAACCATTGAAAATAATTTGTATATGAATAACTGAAAATCATGACCCTTTGAGTTTTTTTGTCCATCATTTATAGCATCACTTCTTAATTGACAGGATGAGGAATAAAAACTGAATATTTGAAATGTTTTTTTGTGAGTAACACGAAATGTAACAATCATAAATTAACGAGTCCATTAACGTAAGGAAGAGAAGGCATTTAGAATTCGAAGTGATACACATAAGGAAGAGAAACGCCTTTTAAGGACCTCATTAACATATTCCTCAACCATCTGGAAACCCAGTGGTCCAAGCGATCGCCCGTCCCACTGAAGACTTAGGTTCAGTCTAGAACACAATGTGGGTCATAAACATGTAAAGCCTCACTCACTCATAATCAGAGAGGTAGCATGATATGATCGATTACATATCAATAAAATGCCCCATGTCTGCTCACGAGTGCGCTCAATATTGAGTTTGGTACAAGTCATACATTTTCACTAAAGGTCGTTGTTACCCTTTCAGGCTTTCATATCACATTTCCGTCAGGAATCTGTAGCACTTACAGTAGCACTTAAAATTCATCCTAGCGGTTTATGTAGATCCATTTCAATCTTTCTTCATGCATATTATACATCAGCGGTAAACACTTGCAGTTCGATTAGCATAAAAACGGAATGGAACCTAACGCCAATGTCAAGTCAACATTCAACCGTAACGTAACGTCGGCAGATGGTAATTGCCGAAAAGAAAGTCATACATCTATTCATCCTCCAGGATGAAACGGCCACAGCATAGTCCTTCTGCTTTATTCATGATCAGAACGAAAAACAGAGCACATAATCACGATGGAGCATTGCCGCAAGAAGCCAAATGGGGAGCAATGGTTCCGGGGACTTCTTCTGACTGAGGTGCAACCAGAAATACCGTTATTTCCTGAGGTTAATTACCATCTGTTTCATCATGAAGCAAACCATTCCTCATTTGATGTCAGATCCCAATCTGCTTTTACGGCATTTTCCATGTTCAAATCTGTAATTAAACCTCCTCTGTTATGTATGTATGTTTTATGTAATTCCAGGCCAAGACACCCATTCTTAATATCTACTTTGTGCGCCTTTGTTCTTGAAAATAGACATGCTTAATGCTGGACTTGAAACAGGCAACATGACTGGATGTGCTATCATCATCGAGTACAAAGTTAGAGTGTCATTATTCACTTGGTTTGCTCTGTGGTCAATTGCGCTGCAATTCTACGTGCAAGTTTCACCCCTTCTTGTCGTGTGTCCAAATACAAGGTCCTCACTGAATCTAATTCCTGAGCGGCCAGTACAGTTAACTACGGTTATAACGAACTCAAATGACTACTAATTTTAGTTCGTTATAACCGTAGTTCGTTATAAGCATATATAGAGCATAACTACAGCAAATAGTCGGTACCAGAAAAGTAAGTTCGTTATATCCGTCAGTTCGTTATAAGCGTGTTCGTTATAACCGTAGTTTACTGTACCTGTTTCGTTAGTTTCATGTCCACTGTCTGTACTTCATATTACCCAAATGGTCGACAAAAACATGGTTTGAGGTATATTTGATGTAATAACATGACCGAATGGTGAGGATTCTCAAATGCAATTGAATGTTACCATTCAATCATTTATATATTATTATATTACATATTGACCCAGTAAAAAGGTACACAATAATCATTTAGTTAATCTTAAGTGAGTGAGTTGATATTTAATATCGCATCTAGAATATTCTGCCATACAGCGTCAAGAAACAAAAACAGGCATTCAGCTGTATGAGCGAGCGAGCGAGTATGGTTTTACGCCGCTTTTAGCAATATTCCAGCAATATCACGGCTTCCAGAAATGGGCTTCACACATTGTACCCATGTCGGGAATCGAACCCGGGTCTTCGGCGTGACGAGCGAACGCTTTAACCACTAGGCTACCCGACCGCCCCTTCAGCTGTATGAACTTCAATTACTTAAATCTTAATTATTTTCCCTGACGTGTTTACATGGCGTATATACATACGTATTTAGTTGACGGGACAACAGTGTAATGTGATAGTACAAGAGAACCAATAGCGTCAAGAACCTCACGCGACTGAAAGGTTTTTGCGTAGGAACAATCTATCTCCCATTGACATGATACATATGAGGGTGTCAGTCAGAACGAACGAACGCTAGTCAAACGTAAACTATGGGAGAATGAGAAAAAACATGTTTTTGAGTGTCCAATCCCTATCTAAAAAAATAAACACCGTTGGCAATGACTGATTTCCCTTACGGACACCTATACACTTGTCCATGGATAACGTCAAAATGATGGAATAGATGATGGCGTGATAAAACGAACTCAGATTTTCTCTTAAGAGGGGGCAATGGGCGTAATGAAGAATGACACGATGTCTTCAATTTACACACTGAAATCTAAATTGATTGTTACCAAGTATTGTTCACTTTTATCACGGACGCTGGAGAGAGGTTATTGAAACACGTGAGAGTGAACAGGGTCCGTTTCAATTGAATCAGGGACGGAGAATTTAGACCCCGGTCCCGTCTTACGTGATGTGTATTGGGTTAGTCGTTAGTAGTGGACTTCTGGGTAATCTCTTGGACTTGACTGAATGCCTCGCTAACAATGCTCGTCTAGACCATTCCGATAGGATTCAATCTAGAACATTACTCTGCTCCGCTGTGTAAGTATACTATGACGTGATGGCATGCGTTATTTCTGAAGACATGACACGTGAAGCAGGACGTGATTAAATGATTATGTCATTCAGATGACCATCCTGCGCAGCCGAAGATGTTAAAAGGGTGTATTAGGAAAGACAGAATTAGAATTAACACCAAGAAATGCGTTTTTGCTGTAACGCCCGTTCCTTCAAGAGCTTGCATCCCAGTACTTTGATTACTTAGGATTTGGGGATGTTTATTGAGTATTTAATATTTAGAAATTGATTTGATACCGATGTACGCAGGAGGTTTCAAATTTTACGATATTCTGAGTTCAGGCATGGTGAAATTAACACAAGTGGACATTTATTGGGGAAAATATATTTAAAAGCATCCGAGCATTTTATAGCAGCGTCAATCGATCGTTAAGGGATAAACATTAAGTGTTTTACGATGCTAGATACGAAGGCATCAGTAGATTGTTTAAGATTTGAAATGTTTGGGGCAAGTACCCAATGACAAACGCTAATCTGAAAACGTACTAAACTTGGCGATCGACATGGTATACATTGTCGAAGCAAATGTTGTTGGTGATATTTAGTAGCACTTTGTCATCGTGCACAGATATAACGTCATTCGGAATGCACTGACGCCATCAGCACGTTTTACTGGCAAATGTTCAACATGTTGAAGACATCATGAATGTGACAATCACGTTACAAAGACGTGATCATACGAAATCTCCAGATATATCGCATGGTACGATACCAACTCAATCTTATTAAAATCAGATCTTAGTTCTCGCTATCGCTGAACAAAGATCTGAGGACATCTTACGGGTCACGTCAAAACGATCTCTCATCCGACCAATCAAAGCGTCGCTTACCAGATCATGAATGTGACAGTCGAAATGTGTTTTCTAATCATGCAACCTCTAAAACGTTAACACAGGGTATTCCGAATGACAGCTACGGCTCATACGACTAATTCCGTCGAAAGTATCGTCTATCTCTCGCTTCCGTGGGATAAACATTTGAACGGAGGGGGCGTTGCACAGTATGTTCGAAGTACCGCTATACAATCCCAACCATATACTAGTATTAGACATGTTCATTTGTTCCGTTTTCAAAATTTTAATCGAGAACTGTGTCAACATATTTTTCAAGTGTAGTCTGAAATGGAAGTAGACAGGTTGAAACGAGTGCCGTAAAGATCGAAAAAGTTGCTTTCTCATTGGCTGATGTCGACTTCTTGTTCGTCATTTCAGTCGTCGGTCAAAATTCGCGAAAGGTTGTTCTGACGTGACCAGTAATGGCATGTCCTCAGATCTTTATTTAGGGCTGCGAGAACCTAGATCTGACTTTAATGAGATTGGATTCCGACTATTCATGAGAATGTGTTTACGAATTGAGTGATGATACCAGGTGAGCGTAAAAAGTCGACTACCTGTCGCCACGCTTCTGGAGATACCGAGCCTTAGGTCAAAGGCTCTGAAATCGTGGGTTCGAATTCAAGAAACCAATATGATACTTGGGCTTTCTTTACCATGTGGGTTTCGTGCTGTACGTGTTTGGCATGAGTCATTTTGGCATTCCTGGCATTTTAGTGTTCAAACCATCATACTGTTAAGTGAGTGTGGTCGGTGTAATATAGATTGCGATTCATTTACCAGATGCATTTAATATTGGTGTAAACGTGTATGTATGCCGGATACTAGATATCCAAGCAATGTTATGACACGTTGAGAAGATTGGACGAGCAAGGCAGAATTACATGGGCCTGAAATGTTAAGAAATTACTTTATTCATATGGTTTTAATTATGTATGGCATAAACAAATGTCGGTAATATTGATTTATTTCTTTTAGAATTTCAACAAAGAGTTAAAGACTGTTGTGTTCAATGTATGTTTTTAAAGTTAAATAAGCATTCAAATGTAATTTTTTACTCCACTACAAAGTCAACTTTCGCAATTGAACCATGTTTGCTTCATATACACCAAAGAGACCAAAGGAGATTTTTAATATTATTAAGAATTGGAGAACTACACATAATGGAAAATATAGGTAGACGGTAGGGTGTACCTTGAAATCTTAGATTTTGTCCTTTTTGTAAAATTATTATAGACGATGAGTTACATTTTTTGTTAGAATGGCCAACCTATGATATTTTAAGACAGACATATTTTTCCAACAATAACTTAAAAAATGAGTTCTCCCTCAGAACTTTACTACAAACGTCTAACATTGAAACCTTGTCATTATGTGCTAAATACATTAAAGATGCCCTATCTTTACGTTCTTCATAATCACAATTCTAATTTGTACTTTAACTGCACTCTGTACCTCTTGATATTGTACCATCACTTTCTATATAATACATGTATCTATATTGTACTTGGGTCTGTGGCCTATATACTGAAACAAACTTCTTCTTCTACAGTAATGCTTTAAGACGATGTGGTGAATGAGACAGCCCCGAGCAACTTAGTCGGATACAGAGCCGCCTTTAATGTACCAACGCACCAATTAACGTAGCTTGAATGCACAGGTTTATATCCACATTCATTTATTCCCTGTTCTATAGTCAGGAACGTTTGTTATCGCCATCATGTCACACAACGGTACACAGAGCTACCTACATGTCAGAGATCTGCATGTGACCATGGCAACAGGTCTATGAATATTCAGGGTTTTCTAATACCCAGAGGGGCGCTTGATCACTGAGGATCATAAACCGACTGTTATTGGGTCGTGAAGGGACGCTCCTGAAAATTAGACTACTTGGACTCTTCGTTTACAATCTTTCAGATGCTACTTAGCATTGATCAGAAGGAATGACCCTATGCTGAACCAGGTGGAGTTGAGCACAGAAAGGGTACTGTTCAATAACCTCGAGCTTCTGACGAACAATGGCTTCTTTCATACTGGAGACGTTCATTTTGTGCCAATACTTGATTTAGTTTCTTGGTCAATTGAACATTAGTGCCTAATTAAGGGGACTGGCCTTGTTAGGGTTTGGTATAATGCCATCAGACAAACTCCCACAAATGAATGACACTGATGACCGTTTGTGAGTTGTATTCGTCAAGATAACTAGTGGAAAGTCTGGAAGACACAAGAACCTCCCTCCCTAGGATGGACAGGTTCTCCTTGGAATTATTATTCTTATTTTTGTTATTATTATTCATTTATATACTGCAGATATCCAGGTACCAGTATCTGCTCAAATGCGGTTTTATTATTCCTCGACCAGCAGATCCGTTTGCATTCGAGTTATCATTCTCCAGACCCTTGGGAGTATACAACCCAAGCTGCCTACGAGCGCTTGAAGGTTTTTACATCCACTTTTCATATCGGGTACCCGCTACACGCTGGGTGGACAGAGGCACATTTGAACTAAGTCACTTGCCCACACGTTTTGACACTTGTGATTCGGATGAATGTACGTATTCGTGTTTCCACCATCTGGTCATCTACCATCGGACGAATGGGTTCTTTTGGGTAGTGACAACACTGTAAAGAGCTGTAAACATTGTTGGCAAACAAGGCTGAATAACAACCCGGTCACTGGCGGGATACCACCTCAGCATCTGGTGCTTGCTAGCCTGGCGCCTTGGACAGCTTCCCAATCCGCCTCCAATATCATGACGGGTTTACAGCTACACGCAGTCACGGAGCTGCTCTGTCAGGATCTATCTATCTATCTATCTATCTATCTATCTATCTATCTATCTATAAAATATATATATATTACCACTACTCCTACTGCTACTACTACTACTACTACTACTACTACTACTATTACTACTACTACTACTACTACTACTACTACTACTACTACTACTACTACCATGTCCACCACCTCACTACCACCACTACATATGCGATCACAACCACTGCCACTGCTACCACAATGTCCACCAATACATATTCATGTACATTGTCCACAACAACTGTGCTACCTATATGTCTATCACATGTATGTATTCCACGACAGCCCCTACAACTACTATATGTCTCACAAGAGATAACCCCAGTCCTGTTCCGTGTCCCGGTATTGCTGCACGGAACTTATAAACCCACTGCTAATAATGCCATGGATATATTCACAAGTCATAAGAGACCACTCTACACCCTGAATATACAACAAAAAAGACAAAACCCTTTCCATATTCATAAGAAATCTCGACCCGTGAAGATCGGGGTAGAATAGGTCTTCAGCAACCCATGCTTGCCGTAAAAGGTGACTATGCTTGTCGTAAGAGGCGACTAACGGGATCGGGTGGTCAGGCTCGCTGACTTGGTTTATGCATGCCATCGTATCCCAATTGCTCATGATGTCATTCGCTGGATTGTCTGGTCCAGACTCGATTATTTACAGACAGCCGTCGTATAGCTGGAATATTGCTGGATGCGGCGTGAAACAACAAACAAACAAACATAAGAAATCGGTTGTGAAATCTGAGTCGGTTGTACGATTCCGACTACATATTAGCATGCGTTTATTGAACACTATGAAATAGCGATGATATCCGGAACATGTGAGCGTATCCCCCCCCCCCCCCCCCCCCTCCGGTGGCAACCGTCACAAACACACGCAAAGGCAAGTCAATTGTTCGCCTGAAAAAACACGAAAAACACGGGAGCATCTGGTACAAGTAAATTAGGAAATCGCATCGGACATCATTTTTGGCACCGATGCGTCAAATTTAGAAATGTCCTCCACATGTCTATCGTAAAACGTTTTGAAAGCTTCAGTGAGGCATTGAATGGTGTAACCTTGATCAATCAACAAGAGATGCATGGCGCTCTTTGAAATCGTAGTAGGAAGAGCATGCTAGATTGTATGTCAACACTCATAAAGGTCTACCAAAACATAAACCACAAATTTTGATATTTTTTTCAAATCATGATATGATCTCAGCTTCAACACAAACCAAGGGGGCACGGGTGGCCCAGTCGTCTAAGGCGCCGCGATTCGCTGTGCAGAGTTGCGTCCCTTGGGCACGCCAGAAACGTATGGTTGTGGGTTTGAATCCCAGTGCGCCCCGATTATGTTTCTAGGTGTGTCAGCACCATACCCGTGCTCGTGGGTTTCACCGAAGTGGTAAACGTCTGAGACCTTCATCACTTCGGGCTTTCCTCTCACATTAAGCTGACACGCCGTGATATAACTGGAATACTGTTAAAAGCGGCGTTAAACCCAAATCACTCACTCACTCAACACAAACCAAATGTTAAATGAAACTTTGAGGTGCGAATAAAACAAGTACATGTCAAGGATGGTCGTGTTTGAGGTACATCAAATCAGTGATCCATTTGACTTAGAATAATCTCAAGTAATAATATAACCATTTCGATCAGCGCTGTAATTGTCACAATATTGTTGGGTCAAAATGGGTTACCGTTTTAGGTGATCAAATTAAGTACAGAATGTATTGTTGTAGATCGAGGGCAGCCGGTGTGCCATTCACGTCACGCACTGGAAGTATCTGATAGTGATGGAGGGCAGATGGAAGACACTACTAGCAGATGAGGGAAGACACGCGGCGCCATGATGAAAAGCGATGGGTAGAGAAGTAGGACAGAGTATCACGAACATCCGCTGTGAGGAACATTTGGGAAAATTAATGCCAAAGAAAGATGCCTGTTGCTGAATATTCCACACGAAGGACTTTTTGGCGAGATGGCGTTGCAAGGTTCATGGTAGATGTTCATGGATAAACTTTGTTACAGCTGGGACACATTTCTTATGAGGCTGGTGAAGTGATGGAGTTGTGAGTGAATGTTCTTTAACATTGCAGTCAGCAATATTCCAGCTTTATCACGGAGGCGTGTAAACCGAGTCAGGGACAGACACCTCTACCTCTAAACCAATCTCATTTAATTCAGAGTTTTGATTCCGATATCTTAATACCCTGAAGATGATGTCCAAATCAGTCTCTCAGTTTTGAGTAGATAAAAATCTCAGTACAAGCGAGCGAAGCATTCAGAGCAGCATATCTGATTTCTCTGTCTCGAAAACGAACATGATCGTAGAGTTCCGAATGTAAAATAATAAAAACCGACATTTGATTGGCGCATGAACCCGCGCACGCTTCCTTTAGATCAGGTGATCAAGGTTCGCTCAGGGTTTGTTGAAGAATTATCCCGCGGTTGTAAAATATCTGATTTTATGAAGATTATGAGACTCTAACGTGTTTACGATTGTTTAAATCCCAAACAAAACACAGGTTTGACACATTTCGAATCTAAACATATAAAAAGTGTTATTAGCATATCTTCATAATCTAAATGTGTTTACAACTGAAACATGTTCGCGATAAAATCCCATACACTTCGTGATGCTTTTGGCAGTAGTTAACCTATAAACAGCATATGTTCTGTCGCATATTTACCGTTGTATCAAATTCATAAAGAGCCTTGAGTGAATGAGTGAGTTAGCTGAGTCTAACCATGCTTTCAAAAGCATATTGATTTCAGTTAAGATTAAATTACATCATGGGACAATGAAATCATGCACAGATCAGCAGAGAAATATTGATAACTGTTTGTTAGTATTTCCATGTTTATGAGACTTATACTGCCTTTAAATGAAAAATAACATATCAGTAATCATTTCATAATGACTTATTTAAGTCCAAACATATTTTCACACCATGTCCTGAATTCTCCCTGTATATAGTTGGTTTTCGTTTTGCTTTGATACAGCACCATGCAAGAGTAATTGATTGCGTGGAGGTAACAATTTAAACTGACGCTTTAACGTGGAGGAAATTGTCACGCTGTAATGCGTCTATTGGTCATTTGACTTTAACAGCATTGTAGAACAACTTACAATGTACATTTCTTGTCAAACAGTCGATCATGCCAATCATGGATCTATAAATTAAGATAATGATTGTTCAAAGCACGTTGATTTTTATTATTCTAATCATGTTTCAATTTTACAGAACAGAACAGAAGTTTATTCAATATTTGAGGCCATATGACCTATAGTACAGTAGTGTTTGTTTTTTGTATCAACATTGTACAGTCACGTGTAGGTAATAATAAGTTTACATAAAATATTAACGTCTAATTTCAAAAATCTTCTTCAGGAATATTGACAGAGATGATATTGTACTTGCATTGCAGGAGTTCAACAAATTTCTCATCAGTTGTTCATCTTTGTACATAGTTGAAATCATAGGGAGGTATCTATTTCTAAGAAACTGATAATATTTACAAATGAGAAGTACATGAAACTCATCCTCAACATAGCCTTCATTACAATAACGGCATAAACTACTTTCTTTATCTTGTACATTTTTCTTTCTGAGATTGTTAACATTAAAATTATGTAATGATATACGTAATTTACACAAAGATCTTCTCAAAGTTCTATCCTGAAGTACAGATACATATTTTTCAGGAACAAGTAAAGATTTTATATTCGTATAATGGCATAAAAACCTTGAGGATGATATTTGACAGTGCCAATCTTGTGAAAATATATCAACTAATCTTTCCTTAAGCATGAAGATAAATAGTTTATCATTTCCAACATCTTGAGATATCCATGCAAGAGAAAAACCAGACATACAAAGAATATTTCTGATATCAGACACCCATAAACAATATTTACCCTTTTCATCCAAGGCTTTTAACATATTATAACAATGAAGAGGAAATCTATTTGAATTCATACGAAGTAGCTTTATCCAATATTTAACTGCCCGTAGCTGGGATGAAACAAAAAGACTGGTACGACCAGTTTCTCCTAGAATGGCTTTGTTAGAGGCATATTTACCGACACCTAAAAAACGTTTAAAGTACATGGCATGAATTTTTTCTATGGAATCATTATAATGACATCCCCATACTTCTGAACCATACAGCAGAATTGGTGCTATTTTTCTGTCAAAAATGTCCGAAACAACTCGGAAAGATATAAATTTGTTTTCTTTGAAAACTCGATAGACAGGAATCAAGGCTTTAGATGCTTGCAGAGCCAACTGCTTACAAGCTGTTGACCATGCTAATCGAGAAGATACAGTCAATCCTAAATATTTATAATATGAAACAATATTGACTGTCTTATTACAATACGTCCATTTTTCAAATTTATTTAGAATACCACCTTTTCTGAAAACAATAACATTTGTCTTTTTCAAATTTACTTCAAGGCCCCATTTCTCACAATATAGCTGGAGAACATTTAACTGTTTCTGGAGGCCACTAACTGAAAGTGATAATAAAGCAATATCATCAGCAAATAGTAACAGCATTATATCAATTATATCTTGTGACACAAAAACTCCGTAATCACATTCATGATACATTTCAGTTACAAGTTCATTTATGAAAAATATAAATAGGACAGGGCTGAGTACACAGCCCTGTCTTACACCAGCTGAAGTTCTGAAACATTCAGTGATTCCTTTATCTGTCTTGATACATGCCTTAACTGATGAGTACATGCTCTGTAGAACGTTTGACAATTTGCCTGTTAATCCTTTAGTAATTAATAAAAACATCATTTTCTTTCTATCCACATAGTCAAAAGCCTTTTTGAAATCGATAAAGGCACAATAAAAACGACCCTTGGGTTTGATAAGATATTTTGTACACAAAGATTGAAGAATAAATATATTGTCTAATGGAGAATAGTTGGGTCTAAATCCAGCTTGGGATTCTGATAACAGGTCATTCGCATCTAACCATGTTCTAATACGTTTTTCAATTACAGCAGAAAACAATTTGCCAGTCACATTTAAGAGAGAAATACCTCGGTAGTTGCTTGGATCAGATATGTTTCAATTTTACAACATGAACATTATATCAAAGTGATCCCAAATGCCTATATTAGCTACAAAGTTGCTAAATGGATTTGTATTTGGAATGTCCATAGGGTATTCTGTAATTAAAATAAATATCTGCTAAAAGTCGATTGTACGATTCCGACTATATCACAAGCATGTGGTTATGAATCAGTATCAAATAGTGATGATACAAGTGTTCGCGAAATAGTGAGCGTATCCTGCCACACTGACGGCACCCCTCACAAACACATCCAAAGGCAAGTCAAAATAAGGAAATGCACGAGACATTTTTGTCACTGATGCTTCCAATTTGAAAAGGTCCTGCATATGTTGACCATGAACGTTTTGAAAGGTTTACTGAGGCCTTGAATGATGTAACCTCGATCAATCAACTTTTAAGCAAGAGTCGTATGACGCTTTTTGAAATCATGGTAGAAAGAGCATGATCAATTTTGTTTAAAAACGTTTAAAATGTCAACACTTAAGGCTGGACATACAAACTGATGTGATGCGTCTGAACTGTGAGCGTCATCGTCAATAGTGATGGGAACCTGCTGGTCGGTGAGGTTGATGGAGGTGACTGTCTCTCACCTACACGCGTCTGTACCTGCCATTAGGAGGCAAGGCCAATATGGAACGGACATAGAAGCAGCCAGGGCTAATACAAGGTGATATCGTGCCATCTCAATATGGAAAGAGCAATTCACTGACTGAGTCCCCTAATACAAGTAGAAGAAAGGAAAAGGACAGAGTCACGTATGCAATTGAACTCAGTGATTGACGAGCTGTGAATCAATAACATTAGAATAAGGTCATGACACGGGTTTTCACACTGGGGAAACGGTAATGCTGGATCATCGCTCTGCGGTCTTCATTCAATGCTTTCATTGTAGCGAGGATTTATTCTAAGATCTAATCTCCGTTTCATGAATGTAGTGACAGGGTTGGTCCGATTTAAATGCATATCGAGAAATTCGCTATAGAAACTAATGTCTGGCCAAGACATACTGCATATAGTTCCTTGCATTAGATGTGTTTCAGTTTCGTGATATGGTTTAATTTTGTCTCTGTGATTTCTTTCGATTTTACATCGATAGGTGCGTGGTTTGAATAAGGCTCGGCTGGGAGGTAAAATGATAGGACGTGATTCAGGCCATGCTTTCAGTTTGAGAAAACTTGTTGATTTAAAAGGGACGAGGACTGGATTGGTGTAATCAATGAAACAGATTGCGCCTTCATTCCCGCCATGGCACATTCCGCACATATCGATATTTCTATCAGGCTGGACACGTATGGTATGTGGAAGCTGTTTACAGAATGACAATATCACCGTGATGAGGCTCGGAGCGAGGAATGCATCTCACTGAACATATAGTGCATGTACTCACAGCTGTATACATCAGACAAAAAGGGTTAAGAAGTTCTATTCTATGCTTTAACTTCTGACGTCAACGCCCGAGGCAGAGCCAATATTCATTCCCGGTAGTCGGTACCCCAGTCCCGGTACATGGACTAATGGTATCTTGTGTAAAAGTGAATAAACCGTACCTGCTACGCCCCCCCCCCCCCCCCCCCCCCCCCCCAAACACACACACCCTTCCCTACATCCTGTGACACGGCAGTGCAATATACCATGCTCATTACCATGTCACCACCAGTACCATACACCGTGGTCTAAATACTCCCCCCCCCCCCCCCCCTTCCGTCCCACCACCACCATTCGCTACCCCCACCCCACCCAATAGACAGTGGTCTCATTACCGTGAACCACCACCCACCGCTCACCAACCCAATCCCCAAGTATTATTCACCGAGGTTTCATTGCCTGGACAACACCCATCCCAAGAACCATACAACGTGGTCTAAATACCATTACACGTACTTCTTCCTCGATATGGCAACATTAAGATATGCCCAATTATTAATGGATCGTGTTCTCTCAGTCACGTTCTACAGGAAGCATGTGTGGGTTGTTAAGGCTGTTGGCCCTTCCTGTTACTAAACAGGTCCCGAGGCCCGTGAAGATCCGGGATAGAATAGGTCTTCAGCAACCCATGCTTGCCGTAAAAGCGACTAACGGGATCGGGTGGTCAGGCTCGCTGACTTGGTTGATGCATGTCATCGATCCCAAGTGCGTGGATCGATGCTCATGATGTCAATCACTGGAGTGTCTGGTCCAGACTCGATTATTTACAGACCGCCGTCACATAGCTGGAATATTGCTGAGTGCGGCGTTAAACAACAAACCAACCAACAACCAACATAGGTCTCGAGCAAACACTGGAGAGAACGAAAGGTCAACGACAGATAATAACAAGTCTCTATTATTTGGCGAAACAAATTACATTGGGCGTAAAAGTCAAAATAGGGGTGACAATTATATGAATTGATCACTGGATATCAGTGCTGACTCCAGGCGAAATGGGCGAGCATGGTAGCACCGGCCACTCACACAAAAAGGGGGTTGTTTGTTGCCTAACGCTACATAACAGTATCCCCCCTGAGGCTTGAAACTATCCAATGATGTCTTCCGAGAATCAGACTGGCTAAAGACGCGAAGCCAGGCCAGGGTGATATATATATTTACCGCTTGTGACAAAACATAAAAAAAATCAAAACTAAATATTGAAACTGAAATATTGATCTTTCTTCTTCTGCTTGGTTATTTATTTGTGTAAATGACTTGAAAGCAATTGCACAGTGCTCATGGGAAATATGTCGTAGTTTCTCTTTGGCTTAATGCCACTGCTCACCTCGCACACTACAGTTAATTAAATTCTAATCACGACTGATAATTTTAATCTTCCTTTGCGGAATTCCCAGCACGTTTCGCCATCGAGGGTCCCAATTGGGCCCAAGCAAATTCTGTTTGAATCCTTGATTGTTTTTCATTTTCCATTCGTCATGAGCGAACGGGCTTTTATACTTTGAGTGATAACTTCATAGATTATCCGTCATCTGCGCCAAGCAATCTCTTAATCAGGGATATGCTTAATTATAAGGGTGCCATCACTTTAATAGTGTGGATGACAGCATAAATGGAATTGTTATAGATGATTAAATTATTCATGTTTAATCTCCAACAGTTCATCGTTCACGTTTTGCCAAATTTTTCAAATTTACCGAGCTGTCAGAGTATTTGCTGTTGCCAGGATCTCAGGGTTTCTCTTTGAAAACGCATTTGGTTTGTAGGCCGTTCTATTACATGTTTAAGTGTAACTCTTTAGGCACAATACGATGGGAAATACCAGGTTCTGGTAAAATATTAATGTTTTTTACATAAAACGAAATGTAGAAAACTACTTGTGCAAAATAGGATTCCACCAGACACTAAACGAATGATTCACGTGGACACTAATTTCACTTTCTGAACGAATGCTTTAAGTGAACATTGGTTCACTGTCTGAACGAGTGCTTCACGTGGACACTAATTTCACTGTCTGAACGAGTGCTTCAAGTGGAAACTGATTTCACCGTCTGAACATATACTTCACGTGGACACTGATTGCACTGTCTGAACGAATGCTTCACGTTGAAACTAATTTCACCGTCTGAACGAATGCTTTACGTTGAAACTAATTTCACTGTCTGGACGAATACTTCATGCGGACACTAATTTCACAGTCTGAACGAATGCTTCCCGAGGACACATATTTCACTGTCTGAACGAATGCTACACGTGGACACCAATTTCACTGTCTGAACAATTGTTTCACCCGGACGCTAATTTCACTGTCTGAACGAGTGCTTCACGTGGAAACTGATTATTTCTGTCTGAACAAGTCCTTGACGTGGACACTAATCTCACTGTCTGAACGAATGCTTCACGTTGACCATGATTTCACTGTCTGAACGAATGCTTCACGTGGAAACTAATTTCACTGTCTGAACGAATGCTTCACGTAGACACTAATTTCACTGTCTGAACGAGAGCGTCATGTGAGTAGTCATTTCAGTTCACATGGTGAGTTGTCATATCAGTCCTTGAAAGTATTGAAACTTGTTCCAATTTTGACTATTCGTACGTCCAACTGCGCGGAGACCTCTGCCCTCAAGAACGACGGATTATACCGACAGGACACGAGAACAACCAGTGTAATATATGGGAATATAGGTTTTAGGAATGTGTCACTTCCAGTTCGTTTTTACTTTCTTTCATGTGACGGAGATAGGAGACGGCATCTCCCTGAGGTATTGTCTCCTGTTTGATCCTCACCATCTGCAGGCTGCAGTGCCAGTCGTAATTTCTTTAATACTAAAACTTGATAGGTGAGGTGAAATGGGGTTTAACGTCGCGTCCAAGATTATTGCACTTATATAGCGACGTGCATGTACGTGTGTGTGTTTGTGTGGCTGCTTGTACTAGTCCGGACTAATGCCGAATTGCAGTGCTAGCTCACTGAGATACCATGCCGCAGTTTAACATGAATACCCCACTCAGACACAGTGTACTGATTCCGAGACGACCAGTCCTTGTTTTAGCCCCATAATGCCGAGCGCCAGACAAGGTAACAACAAGTACCATCTTTTAACGTCTTTTGGTATGACGCGGCCGGGGATCGAACCCTAGACATTCCGCTCTCCGGGCGGACGCTCTACCATTTGACCACGGAGGCGGTCTCCAAAGCTTTATAGATATACATTATATATGCAACTATTTATTTTCATATGAGACATGTCACTATTTCATCATATGTTGTTCTATTTGTGACATGACACTTTCAAATTGATAAGTCACGATACATTTTAGTGTTGTTGTTTTTTAAATCAGCACGCTCGTGTGGGATTATGTCTGCCAATATTTGACTGGATTAACTGATGATATTTCATATGGAAACCTTTGAGTGTAATTATGCGTTACAATTCGCCACATATAAAGACATGCAACCAATGACAGCTGTAAAACATACACGTATGAGCTCAAAGAATACTGGAAATAACAGGCTACTAGAAATAGCATGGAGGAAAGCGTATTCTGCTGCGGGGTCACTTTTGTTCCGAAAGACATATTGCAACCAAATGGTATCTTCCTTACAACTCATCACAAATACTTTATGCTGCGTCTTGACAAACTAATGATCTGATATAATAAGATGTGAATGACTCTGTCTGCCATACGTTATAGAAACTGACTACATTGCCAATAACAAGGTGAATTATTCCAGTAAGGAAACATTTCCCGCCGCCGAGTTATTACCGCCGATGCCACACTGCCTGGAAATACAATATCGCCTGCTTGCCCTAGATTAACAATTTATAGCCTTTTTTCTTCAGAATCAATACAAGTGGAAATATTTTCTTAAATAATGTCTTCATTAATTACTACCTGTGATATGATGAATGTCCAGAGGGGCTCTTCTTACGATAGTGTTACAGGCCTCTTTTAAACTTTGTATTATAAAGGAGATTTATTTCATCTGATAGCACATGGCAGAATGATTTAGGCTATGATGGTAAATTGGGCTGAAGAATCTGAAACGAGTCGGCCAAAATTGCTTTTTCAGATCCATATTTTTCTTAAACGAATGTGCATGCATAAAATTGAGATCGGAATCATGATCGGATTCAACGTTGGAGAGGTTTTCGAAATTAACTTGCCTTTCTGCCCTTCAAAGGACTTTGACATAATATCATGTTACATTGACCATGCAATTTATGACCTCTGATGTGAGCGGTGGTTCAGAGAGTACATGTAAGCCATTTATATATAGATGGACAAATAGAAAAAAAGATATTTTTTTATGATTTACCTCTTCAAACAGTTCCACGCCATATTGAGATTTTAGACAACACCGTACAATGTATTGGGAACTAAGATATTCATATTGGTGTGGTCAGTGAGGGGTCTGAGTTCGATTCCCATCATGGGTATACCTGATGAATCTATTTCCTGAACGGCCATCAAATAACACTTAATTGCCCACAAATCCCCTTTCAAAAAGCAGATATTTCCTGGGAAATCTTATAATACCCATTACACTTAAAAACATATGAGCTAATACTGTATAAGACGGATCTAACTCTAAAAATATCTTTTCTAGCTTGAAAGCCTGCTTGACACGAGTGATCATTGAATGTCGAATCAGCTCTCCTCGGCGTTAAACATATTTGATATGTCAAATTAATAGTCATGCTAACCGGCAATAAATGATTTCTTTGGTTGCTTCAAGTTAATCATGTTCAAAGGATCTGAGTGAACACTCTCATAACGCCTGCACTGTTACTGCAGCCCTCGTCGTACCACCGAGACTGATTTGCTGATATAGATTGCATGAAGTCTGAATTGTATCTCAGGGGCCTTGTTTTAAACCCATAAGCTCCAAAACTCTAAAGTTTCTTAACATATAAGTAGTAAGTACTGGTGTTGACTTCACGAACGCACTAAACATGCAATACAACATCGTATCATTTTGCCTGACAACAGAGTGTCTTGTACCAACTACAGAAAACAATCCTGTGACAATATTTTAGATATACACGAGATTTCCATACCACTCTGACATTTGAAAATCAACCCAACCAGTTCACTTGTAAAAAGACACACTGAATATTTATACTGTATTGTGTTTTTTAGCCATGTTACAGAAATCACTCATGATGATCCCGAAACTCGAACAACTTAAAAAAGTCATTTTTCAATAAATGTGAGATTGTCAAAGTGTGTATATTGATCGTGTTAGAATAGCTAACGATGTCGAACCTCCATACGAGTATGCTACATGCCTTTTACGATCGCAATCTGAAACGTATTCCCATCGTCATACAGCTTTTTTTATTGTGGTTTTATCACCTCTAGCACGCTGCCAATAATTCTGTTCGTATGGTCTGTTTAAAGAATCCTTTGAAGCCAAGTTGAAGTAAATTGCTCATATATAATGCATTTCAACTTCCTACTAGACCGACGCAGGTGTGCCTATTCTGTTCAATCAATATGGGCTAACAGTTGTGTTTGGTTATCTAAGATAACTTATGTTGTTATTTGATTACGTAAGATTAGAGCAAATGAACAAGGAGCTGAAGCTTGAGTAAAGCCTAATTCAACTGACGTCGTAAATCCTTCGTCATGCGCCCCTTACCACATTGCCATCTCCGTGGAGACGCCAGGAAATGGATTGGGTGTGGCTTCTGAAATACTGATGGGAAAATGTGTAACCAATATGGATATCTTGCTTAGACGACTATATGCCATTATCCACGTTCTTCATTCCACTGTTGTAACCACAATCATACTTATATTGCGTACGGGTAAAGTAGGGATTGTAAAAACATTGCCAAGGCAAAATTTGATAATATGTTTAGTATTTCTGGGTTGTTTGAGATCCGGATTCTTCGGTCTGAATATGTTTGCAGGCGTTCTTCTGTTCTTGCTTCCACTAGACACCGCTGATTATGCTAATTCTACGTATCTATTCACAGAAGATGAACCATCCAGCATACGAGGAACTGACAGGGCTATTGCCCGGCCTGCACTCAATCACACTAGGAACAACCATGTCAGAATGCATTAAACTCAGCATGTCTGCCTCGTGTCCCTGGGTATTGACGGGGCAGGCAGTCGTCAGCTGGGACACAACAGCCAAGTAAGCTTCTTACGGCTCTATAGCTTACAGATAGTATGACCCTCCAGGCGAATCAGAGCCCTACGGGAGACCCGAGAGTGTGACACTTAAGTCTATGCTCACCAAAGAGACCTAAGTGAGACTAAGAGACCATAAGACCAACCAGGCACACCGGGGAGACCCTGGTTAAAGACTCCAGACACGTTGGGGAGGTTTTGGTGACCCTAAGAATACTTGGAAAGACATAGATGAAATCTTCCAGAAGCATGAGAAATACCTAGTAGAGACCAGACCCACTGGAGACCTCAAGGCTGATTGTAAAGACGAGAATTTTCACACACTTTGGAGAGATCATGGAGAAATATTCCAGACACACACTGCAGACACCACGGAGTAGTGTCTGCAGTTCTATTGAAACCTTGAAGACGCACTGGCACAACCGAAGGGATGTGATACCGAGACTGATAACCTTGAGAGGCACTGGCCCATGACTTCATCTTGCTAATGTATCGCTGCAGACACGTACTGTGACGCTGCTCCCACAACTCTAAGCCCCGTGTTTTATGTAACAGTAATGAAAACCATAACCATTTGGCACCACAATATGTTGATACCATTATATCAAATGCTGCTGCTAAATGGTAATATCATTCACCCAGATCAAGACAAACGATAACTAAGACCATCCACCAACCAAAATACATAATCATATCGTTTCAGGTTCTCAAAACATCAATTTAACGAAACGGTTCTTTCCAAAAAAGAAGCAAATACAATGGCAACGACCATCCGTCAGGAAGAGGTAATTTACTTGCCTCCCTGTGAAGAAAATGGCGTTTCCTCAAAACTAAATAGCATCGTTTATGGCTCCACTGCATCTAGGAATAATGATGCTGCATGTCACTAGCAAGGCATGCTATCTTTTGTGAGTCTCAACCAAAATTATCGGAATGAATTTTACTTTCCCATTGCAAAAAAAATGACCACGGATTGATACACTCGACAATTCCATCGTGTCTAGTAACCCGGGAAATGGCGTCAGGAGTCTGCCTATCAATGTTTTTTGGTTGTGATATATTTGAAATCTCGCAGGAAATAACAAAGACGTTGTATCTACGTTTTCACACAGTTCTGCATCTCGTGAGTTGTCTCGATGTTAGGGTAATTTGTATTATTAAGTCCTCATGGCTGTATATATTTAAAAACATATGTCCCTCGACGCCTTCTAGGAAGCAGTTACATCTTTCTTTGAACAGGGAGAGCCTTGACAAACCTTCGGAGTTCGAGGGAAGCATCTTGACATAATATCTTCCTCGGAATTCGAAGAATCATCTTGACATACTATCTTCCTCGGGATTCGGGGAAGCATCTTGACATAATACCTTCTTCGGATTTGGAGGGAAGCATCTTAGTACGAAATCATCCCCTGGGCCCACGGGGAATCTTACTGAATAGGTTTCTGAATTTAGTCTAGCTAAAGGCTTACAAAATGATTGTAGATCAGAATGTACTGACATAAGAAGCTTGTCAAACCCTCGACGCATGAAATGTCGAACATATATGCCTCCACATCAATAAGAACTTCCGCAATGGAGGCAAATAGTGAATATATATAAGAACAATATATTAAAGTTCACATAACCAATTGTTGTAAATACATCTACATTTCATATTTATAGTAATTGCATCTGAGGGAACAACATCTTCATAGCCCCTCCTTCTCAAACAAAGATCTTATTACAAGCAACGTAACGGTTTCAATAGCAATATTACGTAACCATTTCATCGACCTTTGTGAACAAATCTTACACAATATACAAATATATTATCTTGTTTACTAATCGCCTAAGCAAAACCGGCTCGAGGCTGACAATTCCGACAACGTGCTATTCACAGCAGATTCTGAATTAAGACGTACTAACTCGATCATTTCGCTTGAATGAAAAGGCAAAATGTGATTCGGCATTGAGAGGGAGAGTAATTCCCTTGTGAGTGGAAATAATGAAGTATCATTGCTGATTCCCCCTGCAGTCTACTGGTTTACGAGATCCATCCTTTTCATTTGCTACCTGTCTTCTGGAATTGGCTCACATCCAAACTGTAACTATGGGCATCCAAATCGCAACCACATGTATGACCTTCCTGGCATCCATCCGTGCATAACTATTGATTGATTGATTTTGGGGTATTTCCTGAAAGTGGAACTTGAAGTTCGTCAAATGCTTTAAAGTTTCTTGTTGTATCCCAAACAACAGAGACCGCCTCCGTGGTCTAGTGGTAGAGCGTCCGCCCGGAGAGCGGAAGGTCCGGGGTTCGTTCCCCGACCGCGTCATACCAAAAGACGTACAAAAGATGGTACTTGTTGTTACCTTGTCTGGCGCTCGGCATTAAGGGGCTAAAACAAGGACTCGGAGTCAGTATACTGTGTCTGAGTGGGGTATTCATGTTAAACTGCGGCATGGGAATCTCAGTGAGCTAGCACTATAAATCGGCATCAGTCCGGACTAGTACAAGCAGCCACACAAACACACACACGTACATGCACGTCGCTATATAAGTGCAATAATCTTGGACGCGACGTTAAACCCCATTTCACCTCACCTCACCAAACAACAGAAAAATGAAAGAGGCTTGATACAGCGTAACAATAAGGAGGATCAATGACATTACTTCTAAGGATGTAAGATTGCCTTGAAATGATTTATCACTTTGCAAGGTAGGCAGCATAGAATTGTAAAGTATTTCTATTCTTGCAGTAATGGGTTCGGTTCAAAACCCTCACACTTGACACGAGATAATGAGAAATATGAAAATAAATACCCGTTATCGTCGAATACCGATTCCCGACGGACATATTGCTTGTTGGAGATCAAACGACATCTTCCGAGGAGATTTCATTCCCCTGAAACACTCATTGATAGATTGACATAAATAGTTTGAGGTAAAAAAATCATCCCTCACCAAAGTCATTCTAATTTAGATTAACCTTTACTTAAAACACATTTTTGCCCAAACTGTAACGAAATAAATAAACGTGATAAAAATCTGATTTGAATAAGATTTGATCTGAGAATTGGATTGACTGCACACATTTCTGTATATGGCCACATAACACTCTATTGTCAACCAATCAATGTATTTCTAATACGATTGGGCCAAAGGCGTTTGTGTACAAAAAGTTGGAGTACCAACAGTTATTTTTATACAAACATTTATGCCTTTTCTATTGATTTAGATGTTAGAATATAGATTATTTTTGAGGTACATATGTCTCAAATTAGGCCGGACACACTAATAAAACGTGACACTATGAATCATTTTTTAAAAGTTTCTTGGTTTATTGTGATGTCGTCCCCATGTTCTAAATAGTGACAGCTTAATCGAAATCTGTAGGATAGTCTAATATGTATTCACTTGAACAAAAAATAACTTCATCACATATATAAGTCAATATACGGTTCACAGTTTTTTGTTATCAACTGGTCTTAATGTGACATGTTGGACTAGATAGAAATTCACTATCCCAAATCTGATGAAATATATCCTTCGAGCGTTGTTTGAATACATTAAATAAGACATTTTAGTTGCCATACATTTGGAGTATACATACATCATTTACAAAGACTTATCTTAACTTTGTTAACCAGCTGACCCGTCCCTGTGATTTGAGCACATAAAGGTATAACACGTTTTCAAATACATGACAGCATAAACACGAGCGTAAATAAATGACGTACCTGCTCTGCTGTGACGCAATATCGAAAGTTGACAAATAAGAATGAGGATAATTCTTAAGAAAATATTCTCTTTACCAAAGTGTACTTTAAAACAGGCGACAACTATTACCAGACGTAACGACAATATGAAGGTGAGGGTCACACATATTAATGTATGTACGGTATTTACTATTTGGGCCTCCGAATTTCAGTCGAATTAGTGCCGATATTATATTGCCCTGTGGTGTGCCTTAAAGACTACGCTCGAACCAAATGGCAGCCCGAGCACATTTGTAGCGGGTCAAACAGACGCCATCCTAATTACTAGGCTGTTTACTCAAGCTTTGTGATCTTGATCAATCTACCATGATCATCTGAATAATTTTCTGAAATTGAAGGGACTGATTTCCTTAATCATAAGAAAGCTCTACGACAGTTCTGACCAGATAGTCCCCATTTAACAATTTCATACGATGTGAAACATCAACGCGATGATCAAATGTTTATAAAATACATCTTCAAATGAAAGTACCATGTCATGCCGGTGGTCTTTTCGCCAAAATGAACGCAATGTTTCGGATACTTAATTCATTAATTGTTTTTTTGAGTCGTATTGAACAGTTAAGATTTCTTATATATCAAGTGAGTGAGTGAGTTTGGTTTTACGCCGCTTTTAGCAATATTCCAGCAATATCACGGCGGGGGACACCGGAAATGGGCTTCACATATTGTACCCATGTCGGGAATAGAACCCGGGTCTTTGGCGTGACGAGCGAACGCTCTAACCACTGGGCTACCCGACCGCCCCCTTATATATCAAGAACATACCTAGCATGACTTACCTTTAATATGTACATGCCTTCCTGTATTTGTTTTCATGTCTACACAGGTCACATTTCTTCCCGAGATCTTGCAATACAGAAACAGTACTTACATGGATATGGATACTTTTTTAACATACAGCAAGCTTTCATACAGTAAGCTCATGTGCAACTTCCTATTTTGATTTATACCATATGTACCCGTGTTTTCTCAGGTGAACAATTGACTTGCCGTTGCATGTGTTTGAGACTGGTGTCAGGATACGCTCACTTTTTCGCCAACACCCGGTATACGTATCATGACTTACTGAAAATGAATTATTAATACATGCCCATGGAAACGTCATCATAGTACAACAGATTTGCATTGTTTATAATGGAAGTGTCTTTGTTGCTTGTATTCACTTCGAGGACAAAAACTTTGTATCAATAAGTCGAGGGTGCAAAAGTTATAACGCCATTATCAACTTAATATGCCTGTATGGACCATCCAAGCCAGAAATGCTGATATTTATTTTCAAGATTCTATTAATTATGAATGGCATTGGGAACATGTTATACAACCTAGAATACCCAATCACTATAAATCAGTACTTAAAGCATCTAGTTCAAGGGGGCACGGGTGACCCAGTCGTCTAAAGCGCAGCGATCCGCTGTGCAGAGTTGCGTCCCTTGGGCACGTCAGAAACCTATGATTGTTGGTTCGAATCCAAGTTCGCCCCGATTATGTTTCTAGGTTTGTCAGCACCATACCCGTGCTCGTGGGTTTCATCGGTAAACGTCTGACACCTGACTCACTTCGGACTTTGCTCCCACATTTAGCTGACACACGTTGATATAACTGGAATACTGTTAAAAGCGGCGTTAAACCCAACTAACTCACTCACTCCAACATTAAGTTGACATACCGTGATGTGCCTGGAATAATGTTAAAAGCGGCGTTAAACCCAACTCACTCAATCACTCCCGCATAAGCTGATACACAGTGATGTGCCTGGAATAATGTTAAAAGCGGCGTTAAACCCAACTCACTCATTCACTCACTCACTCCAACATTAAGCTGACACACCGTGATGTGCCTGGAATAATGTTAAAAGCGGCGTTAAACCCAACTCACTCACTCCAACATTAAGCTGACACACCGTGATGTGCCTGGAATAATGTTAAAAGCGGCGTTAAACCCAACTCACTCACTCCAACATTAAGCTGACACACCGTGATGTGCCTGGAATAATGTTAAAAGCGGCGTTAAACCCAACTCACCCACTGACTCACCAGTTCAAGCTTCTTGAGTAAATGAAGCATCAAAACCCTTTCTTCAAGCAGAGTCCACAGAACAATTCTGACGACAACCTATGTGCATGTGTTTCTGAATTGCCATCATAAGTCTTACAAGCATCGGTAGCATCTCCTTAGTAAAAGAAGTACACAAGTTTACAACACTCTAAGGCTTACACTGGTTGTTCCGCATGAACTCCTAATCGATAAAATCAATAGATTAATTGCCATAGGTATCAAACATTCCCCGACTTGTCCAGCAAAGCTTACATTTATCGACTGCCTTCTTTCCGCTCGGATGCGCGTCTCATTACCTCCAGCTTGATTACCGTTGGATTACTCTCAGGCAATAGGCTAATTGATGCTTGAGTTAACAGTGATGACAATGACGGGTGCAGTTCCGTTAAAAGAACAACAGTTGTTTCCCATCGACGTAGCGGCCTGCCGTCACTATAGCCACGTGCGACGTCCCCATGGTAACCTGGTTCCCAGTCTACAGAGGCGAGGGTTAATGCCTGTAAGAAACTCAAGGGCCATTTTCGTGTGTTTTTTGCATTTGTAAGCGCAACGTCCTAATATTGTGATAACATGAGAAAGAGGGTTACATGTACTTGTTTGTGTATGTACACGTAAACTTGTTCGCGTATGTTGGTGTACGTTCGTGTGTACGTGAACATGTTCACGTATGTACGTGTTCGTGTGTGTATTCGTAAAAGTCTTTGCGTATGTACGTGTTCGTGTGTGTATTCGTAAACGTGTTCGCGTATGTACGTGTTCGTGTGTACGTAAACGTGTTCGCGTATGTTCGTGTACGTTCGTGTGTACGTAAACGTGTTCGCGTATGTACGTGTTTGTGCGCGAAAAATAGACCTAGTTCTAGTTTGAGAGGTGGCTGAAGCGTTCTGAGCCTAACTATGAAGGATGTATAGTGCAGGTGGACAATTGACTTGCCGCTGCAAGTGTTTGTGATGGGTACCACGTGTGGGACAGGAAACGCTCACCTTTTCGCGATCACCCTGTATCATCACTTTTGGATGTGATTCACAAAGCACCAACACATGCTTATGTTATTGTCAGAATTGTTCAGTGGGTTGTGCCATGATTATGGAAAGGGTTTAGCCACCTTCATATGCAAATAATAGCAAACGACTGTGATAGATTAGTCGCTTGTGGGAGCCATCTGAAAAAGCTTGTTCCTTTATGTCATTATGTATTTATGGCGGGTGCAACCGCTGGGGCAGGATACGTTCACCTATTCGCCAACAGGTACCGTCGTTATGTGTGTGGAGAGAGCCTAAACATCAAGATTACCTTCAACTGCCACCAATTAGGAAAATGACATTTTACCCCACCAGGAGGTAGCTGTCTATAGCGGTGGTATCCAGGCATTCGTTGGCAGAAGTGTGTTGATCTCGGAGGAGATTATGTTGGGAAATAGTTCGGTTAGGAAATAGGGAATATAACAACATATTTTTAGGATGTGAATGTTCAGATTACTTTTTGTACATTGTGTTCATTTCCAACTCCAGGGAATAAGATGAAATTACACTTTCCCTGCATTTGTTTCTTTCATTGCTTGGATTCCTGTCATCCAGTCTCGAAGCATGTTTTAAAGAAAAAGTCAAAACTTCTTTAAATTTGACGTATGACAATGAATAGGATTGTGACAGATTTCAGCGAAATCTACTGAAAGAAGTTAGACAAACATTTTTCTTCATGAAATCTCCAAACCGATACCACAACTTAGCCTGAAATACCACACCTCGATGATGTTGTAATGAATGCATTATCAGAAGGCTGTATTGTGTTTTCCAAAGAAATCTTAGCATTAGGTAAAGGTTTTTTATGATTCTTGCGATACGTCCTTTCTGTTACGCGTTGCAATACGCTTCGTCTGTTTAATATTTGGATCTGTGCATTAAGATTCAGAGTGACAAAACACTCTCCACAAAACATGGCAATAGGGTGACGTCAACTTTCCAATAGTCAACTTTCCCTTTATG
Organism: Haliotis rufescens; assembly: GCF_023055435.1. Lineage (NCBI taxonomy): Eukaryota > Metazoa > Mollusca > Gastropoda > Lepetellida > Haliotidae > Haliotis > Haliotis rufescens. Next base: position 64,867,611 of record NW_025964001.1, on the reverse strand, counting down.
TCGAGCAATATTCCTGCAGCCCTTTCTTCTCTTTCCATCAAGACTTCAAAGAGCGTCATACGACTCTTGCTCAGAAGTTGTTTGATCAGGGTTACAACATTTGAGGTCTCGGTAAAGGTTCCAAACCGTTTTGTGGTAGGCTTGTCTAGCCCATTTCCAAATCTGACGCATGAGTGACAATAATTATATCCAATGAAATTCCCGACTTTGACTTGTACCATACGTTCCCGTGTGGTTTTGGTGAATAGACTTATCGTTGCATATGTGTATGACGAGTGCAACCGGTGGTGCAGAATACGCTAACTTTTACGCACACACTATCATCACTATTTGATAGTGATTTCAGTGGAGATTTCACATGATTATGAATTCAATGTTGTTCACTGGAACAAACACTGGAACATGACCAACGACCGAACATGACAGTAAATTTAAGATAGTATACTGTAGGATAGTATTGTGTAAGATAGAATAGTGTAGGATAGTATAGTGTAAGATAGTATAGTGTTGGATAGTGAAGTGTAGGATAGTATAGTTTAGGATGGTATAGTGTAAGATAGTATAGTGTAAGATAGTATAGTGTAGGATAGTATAGTGTAGGATAGTATAGTGTAAGAAATTATAGTGTAAGATAGTATAGTGTAGGATAGTATAGTGTAGGAGAGTATAGTGTAAGATAGAATAGTGTAGGGTAGTATAGTGTAGGATAGTATAGTGTAGGATAGTATAGTGTAAGATAGTATAGTGTAGGATAGTATAGTGTAGGATAGTATAGTGTAGGATAGTATAGTGTAAGATAGTATAGTGTAGGATAGTATAGTGTAGGATAGTATAGTGTAAGATGGTATAGTGTAAGATAGTACAGTGTAGGATAGTACAGTGTAGGACAGTATTGTGTAAGATAGTATAATGTAAGATAGTATAGTGTTTATAAGATAGTATAGTGTAAGATAGTATAATGTAGGATAGTATTGTGTAAGATAGTATAACGTAGGATAGTACCATTTCGCATGAATAAGTACCAGGAACGTTGTACAGTTGAAATGTCTCAAACACTGGAACATGACCAACGACCGAACATGACAGTAAATTTAAGATAGTATACTGTAGGATAGTATTGTGTAAGATAGAATAGTGTAGGATAGTATAGTGTAAGATAGTATAGTGTTGGATAGTGAAGTGTAGGATAGTATAGTTTAGGATGGTTTTAGTGTAAGATAGTATAGTGTAAGATAGTATAGTGTAGGATAGTATAGTGTAGGATAGTATAGTGTAAGAAATTATAGTGTAAGATAGTATAGTGTAGGATAGTATAGTGTAGGAGAGTATAGTGTAAGATAGAATAGTGTAGGGTAGTATAGTGTAGGATAGTATAGTGTAGGATAGTATAGTGTAAGATAGTATAGTGTAGGATAGTATAGTGTAGGATAGTATAGTGTAGGATAGTATAGTGTAAGATAGTATAGTGTAGGATAGTATAGTGTAGGATAGTATAGTGTAAGATGGTATAGTGTAAGATAGTACAGTGTAGGATAGTACAGTGTAGGACAGTATTGTGTAAGATAGTATAATGTAAGATAGTATAGTGTTTATAAGATAGTATAGTGTAAGATAGTATAATGTAGGATAGTATTGTGTAAGATAGTATAACGTAGGATAGTACCATTTCGCATGAATAAGTACCAGGAACGTTGTACAGTTGAAATGTCTCTGTTTTGTAAAATCATTTTTATATAAATGCCTTATAATTGCAGTATAAGCTATATATATACAAACTCTAAAAGCTTGTCTTTATGCTTAGCATGAAACAGCACATGATTGTTCTTTACTACGTATGGATTTACAGCTTATTCCTAATTAGCTAAGTACCCCTGTCTTCATAAATACTGTACAAGTGTAGCTATTAGTTACATTAATGTCTTACTTCATCCCGGTAGTAAGTCGATTGCATTGTAATTACACAGCCTGTGCTTGAAAATAGTGTGTTTAATTCAGTGTACGGTCTCTCACTTGAGTGAGTGAGTGAGTGAGTGAGTGAGTGAGTGAGTGAGTGAGTGAGTTTGCTTTAACGTTGTGGGTCTCAGACGGTTACCACTTTCTTGAAACGTTGGAGCATGTGTATGGACAGACAAACCTGGAAACATAATCTGGGATTCGAACCCACGATAATGCATTTAGGTCGCTGGCTCGCATACGCAGCGCAATTCTGCACACCCAATACTTCCTGTGAAGACAAATGTTTTTCAACTTTTTATGAGGAATTAAACACACACAAATCTAAATTTATGACGGTAATGCTCCAGCACAACAAATATATTTTTTTCACATTCCAAGTTTAAAATATTTCTCGTCTTTTTTTTAGACCAAATAACAAAAAAGGGGTCAATAATTCTGAATTTCACCATATGAAAAGATAAATCCTTCAACAATAACAATAATCTAATCATCAGAGTGACGCTATCTGCAAGTGATTCTTTAAACTATTTAGTATCCCCAGGCAAATTCCAACAATTAAAGTTTAGCGTTAGCCTGCATAGAATCTTCACAGTGTTGTCTCAAACCTTTCGATTATTACTGGAGAAAAATATTTTCTCTCGAAAATAAAAGCTAGTGGTGCGAAATGTGGTTTTCTACTTGGTCGCACAAGGGTGTTGGAGTTTTCGTTTTAATTAAGAGCATTGGAAAGAAGAGCTTTCCTGACGAGACCGTTGTTGATGAAATGGCACTCAAGACCTCTTTGTCTGGGCTCACCTCTCCGAAGAACACTCGAGTATGTTCGTAGATATTGATTCGAACCGCATATAGAAAAGAATTTTTTGACGCAAGGCATTTCTAAACAGGCTTTACACATGTTCCTTGGAGTGTCTGTAACATGTACATTGATTTTCTAATAACCTCATTAACTATGTATACTGATGAATTATCACTTCACCAACATTCATTAGTTGTGAACACCCTGAATCAATATTTGTGAACTAAACGTTATAGTGATTTACAACGTTCTAATATGTTCTGTCGTTTCCCAGTGCCAGATCTATGCGACTTCGTGGACGACGATGGGATTGAAATTGCTAAAAAGTACAATGTAGTCCCAGGGAAGATTGACAAGAATATTGGAATTTCATTTAATTGGACTTAGCAACCGATTTCTTCTTTATAGCTCAAACCAACAACAGAATCAAGAAACATGAATATTAGCTTTTTTGGTGAGTGGGTGAGTGAGGCTGGGTTTAACGCCCCTTTGAACAGTATTCCAGTTGTATCACGGCGTGTCAGTTTAATGTTGGAGGCAAGCCCGAAGTGATGCAGGTCTCAGACGTTTACCATTTTGGTAAAACCCACGAGATATGGCGCAAAACCGGTTCGAACCTACAGTCATAGGTTTCTGGCGTGCCAAAAGGGAGTCAACTCTGCACAGCGAATTGCGGTGCCTTAGACGACTGGGTCACCCGTCCCCCCATCAGTTTCTTAAGTCTGTACAGACAAGCCTATGCCACATTTTTTTATATTTACCGGGGAAAGGAGTGAGTGGGTTTAGTTTGACGCTGTCTTTAGCAATATTCCAGCACAATCATTGTGGCGGACACCAGAAATGTCTTCACATATTGGACCAGTTCTCGGAATTGAACGATGATCTTTAGCGTGACAAGTGAACGCTTTATCTACGATGCTTCCCAACCAGAAAAAAGGAACCATTCACCAAAGGTAATGCACTAGTCATCACAAAAACTACTAATGCAATTTCACACACTCTTCACTGACCTATTAATATCCTTCAGTGTTTATTCATATTTTCCCCTATTTGAAGATCAAAGCTTCAGCTGAACTTAACATGCACACACGGAAACATTTCAAAATAAAACACCAAAGCGTTCGTAATGCTAAAAGGTTTTCAATATTTTCATTTGCAAAATCTTTTTGTGGAAAACTGAAAAAGAAAGCACGGAGAATACCAGACCGTCAACGAGAAGCGAAAAGTCACTATAGTTCTCAAGAGCAACAAGCGGAAATTTATTGGTCTCTTTTATTAATATTTCCTGGGGGAGTCACAGATGTTTACTGTTGTAAATTACGCCAACTCCGTCCTATGGTTGACCTGTTATCTGAGCTACATCTAGCCACGCAGCTCAGGAGAAACGCAGTATGAGCCAGAAAGCATTGTGCAGGTTGGCAGGAAGAACCAGCGAGCATTGTGCAGGTTGGCAGGAAGACCCAGCGAGCATTGTGCATGTTGGCAGGATGACTATGATGTTTCCCTGAACGAAGCTCTTTGTAACTCCTGGTTTTAGTAGATCAATAAAGTCAAATAATTCTCAGCTTCCTTTGAAATTCTGTTTTTACAGAACACAATCACGAGTGTTAAATCTGTTCTTTTATAATTACCCGCTGAAGCGGAAGAGTAATTACACTTGGTTATTTCGTTGGTGAAGATCCCCAATACCGACAATAAGGAAGACAAATGAAGAGATTTCGTTCTCTTTGAGGCGGTAATCAAAGCGGACGGTGTATATGTTCTACATCAATCGAAGCCACAGAATCAACGTTTTCGATCCGAAATCAACTTCGCTCGCTCTACTGGGAACGAAACCAGTGTTGTTTCAAACGTCAAAGACATAGATTTATTCATAAATATGATCCGTCACATTGAAGACGATAACAGATATGAAAGCGACACATACATAGACTGTAACTTGTGAGTCTATTCAATGTCACTGGCGTTGCAGAAAAATGGATGTTTGGTATCCAGAGGTTTGAGGTCACACACATTCTTTTTTTCTATTTTAATAACTGTGTTTTCAGGATTACAGTTAACCACGGTTATAGCGAACTCAAAGGGACCCCAAATTTTAGTTCGTTATAACCGTAGTTCGTTATAAGCATATCTACAGAAAAGCGTGTTGGTTATAAACGTAGGTTTACTGTATGTTCCAAATAATTCAAAATAATAAAGGGCGGTATTGTAGCTTTGTGGTTTAAAAGTTCGGTCGTCACGCCGGTACAGCGTGTGGCTCCATTTCTGATGTTCGGGGCCGTGATATTGCTGGAATATTGCTAAAAGCGGCATTAAAGCCCTCATTCACTCAGGTTAATAAAACAAATATAACAAAACAACTATATATACTAGTATTAAACATGACTTAATTCCATTCATAAAAGTTTGCAAAGAATTACTCAAACGCGATTATATATTGTTCTTGTATATACTCACCAGTTGGATTATTTGATATAAACATAAATCTTCTCTTTTTTTAAAAATAATTTTTATTGTTCCTGGTAAAAGGACATCATGTTTTGGTAGAACTCATTATACATGACCAGGGTTTTTTAGGCAAGTACATGTCATTCACACACATCCATACACACATTCACACTCACAAGAAGCTTATAGTATTTATGAAGACAAAAAGCAGGATATATATTTAGTAAAGTTTTGGAATAGCAAATATTTATATTTTAAAACATAAATCAATATGCTATGTATATTCTTTAGATCTGATTCATTTCTTTTTATGATTCATATCGCACCACCACCCCCTTTTCGATCAATGGAGGCACCCTTCATCAATCTAGGAAGGGTCGATTGTAAAAAAGGAAGGGATTAGGATAAAGTGGGAGCAGTTCTAGACAAATGGAATCACGGCAGGTGCCCCCTCATTAAGTCTGGAATTGATGGCATTATCTCATTCACATCCCCTTTGGAGGAACAGTGAGGGAGATGAAGTACTTGAGACTTGCTGTGGCCATCTTTAGGAGACGTCCATCTGTTATGTCGCAGTGTAATCTGGTGTTGAATTAGGGTCAAGAGCCTTCAGTGGCTAACGGACACTCCATGATGGCGAAATATTTTGTCGATACAATTGTACTGAGAGATGCCCAGTACAATTTCGTGTGCGTGAGACTGTAGCTTTGTTTCGTACATGTTTTGAATAATTCATTCTGGAAACCCATGACGAATAAAGGGAATAGTTGAACAGAATGTGTACCCATTAACATTCCGGTGTGGTATATGTTGAGTGCAAATGGATGCACTGTTCTGACCTGTGTTAAATGTAGGGCAGTATCCGCGTGAGGGTTGGAGAAGGGTCTTTTGTAGAAAACTATTCATGGCTTAAACAATCACTGCACGCATACTAACAAGAACGTGTACAAAAGATAGTAAGAATATTCAAATTAGTTTTACACACACACACGCATGCACGCACGCACGCACGCACACGCACGCACGCACGCACGCAAGCACGCACGCACACACACACACACACATTGCCACACATATAGTGTGTCCCCACTATCGTATCACTCAAGTGGGGGGTCGGCTTTGATATTTTATCGATACAGTATCGATATCGGTTTGTCTAGGTGAGGACCGAAGTGTTGTTTAAGTGGAATGCACAGTTTGCTTTAGTTATTAAGCGCCAGCGCCTGAGAATTATCCGTCTCGAATATCTGTCGAAACTTTAGAATCAGCGATGACGCCATCTATTTGAGAAAAGGGTAAGCATGTCCTGCTCTACGTGCAGCAACCGCCACTCACGAAGGAGTCAATGCATCACCATACTTACTGTCCTTGATTTTATATGTGCAACATATATAACAACAACACAAGTTTGTTAATTTATCGATTCCAGTAGATAACGTTGATTGTTTGAACACAACGATCGCATGGCATCATATTTATGTTTAGTTTGTGTTTTAATCGACACGTTATTGGCTTGAGTATCTAAATGTCAAGTTAGACACGTTATTTGGTTATAAAAGATTTAAATACTAGTGATTCATGGACACTCCAGTATGGTAATGTTCACTCCAACATGTGTCATAATAAAACCCTCGCCTTTTCATCCATTAGCATTGACAGTGATATTTTTCTATTGCCTTTGGAAATAATCCCAACAAGCACTATCTCACGCTAACCTTATCGTTTATGACAAACTACACGTTATAATTTTCCCTGTTTTGTTCAAGATGCGAACCGAGTGGTTGTGAACTTAATAACATAGGACATGAACACACAATGTAAACGTAATTTACTTACTCTCCATCCCGCGTGACCCAGTTGTTCCACGAGACGGTCAGGTATAAGGCTATCCAGGCTTGCTGACTGATGACCTTTTCCAGATCTCAAAACCAAAGGTCAGGAAGACCAAGGGGTAAACGACGAAGGTAAAGCTCCCGTCACTAACATTTCTAGCAATGTACATATGCGATTTGGACAGGAATCTAATGTAACAGGAGTCTGTGAGCACGAGATGACTCGACCGACATGCATTGTGTGTGTGTACTGATGTGAAATGGACGCCATTAACAGCTGATGTGTTGTGTCAGAAGGGAGTGCTTAATCAATGGAGCTGTACTCAAACAGCCGTGCTTTCAGTCAGTCACCTGAGGTCACCGGAGGCTCTTTACAGTTTAAAACATTTGCTTAAAGTGCTCCTGTAATAAAAGTTCCTTCAATATGATTATACTATTAGTGTTTTGGGAGCGGTGGCAGTTTTTTCTGCTGACTGTTAAGTTCGTTATAAGCACAACTGAGATTTGGATGTTACGAAATATCATCATTACGTTATTTTCCTTCGAAAGGGTCTTAGCTGTTGGCTCGCTCGGTTTATTTAGGTGAGGACCGAATTGTTGTTTGGTTATATGAAGAGTTAGCTTTAGTATTCAAAACGCTAGGGCCTGAGAACAAAAAATCCGTCTCGAATATTGTCGAAACAGATTCCAGAGAGCGAAAAGAGAAAGAGATGACTCCATGTGCTTGAAAAAAGGCAAAGCATGCCCTGTCCTGTTCTCACCGCCACTCACGAAGGAGTCAATGTATCAGCATACGTACTGTCCATGATTTGACGTACTGTCCATGATTTGACGTGCAAAATATGCCGCAACTCGATAACGTTCAAATAGTGTTATCCTGCATAGCTGCACTTGAAGGGGTCCACATCAGGTTCCTTTCGTTACTGGGCAAACGTTATAACTGCTACTTTGTTTGTGCTCCTGACTGTTAACTGATCGAAGCCATAATGGTATGTAATAATCGACACTATACTATGTAATACTGAAGGCATATTAAGGTTTCTTAATATACAAAGTTGTAAAGAATCACTGATAGAAAACATGCATCCATGATCGATGTTCATTGTGGAATTCCCATATCACAAGAACCTGTTCATCTCTGCTGTCGGTCAATAGAAAGGAGACGATATTGCCTCACAGACATAAAAAGTAAATTAAGCCCATTCTGGTGCAAAATTGTTTTCCATTTCGGACTGGAAAGCCAAATGAGCAGTCATCGAAGTGTCACTTTGTCCCCTCTAATTTTGTAAATTATCAGGCAAATATCTTTTTTCACAGCAGCGAAACAAATGCAATTTCCTTTTAAGACGCTGCATAAAGCAATGGAATTAAAATATGAAAGACAGCTCGGATTTCATACACTCATAAATATAATTCGGTTTCGGAACAAAGTTATCAATAGGTTTCGATTACGCCAAAGTTCTTCTAATCACAAAAGTGTCATAATCTATCGCATTGTTCCCATTTGTGATTCCGTGATTAGTCTGCCAGAGAGGACCAAACTTATTAAATTGTAATGTGTTTCTACGAAAGCGTCTTTTTCTTGTCATGAACAGGTTATTTCTTAATTCATTATCTGATGATAAAAGAATATCGAGTTTCTAGAAGAGAACCAAGGGTTAATAAGCACCTTTGAGGTATCATGTTGAATGTCAGTGGTGAATTAATAATAATGACACGATTTCACTGATGTTAATGAACGTATGAATGAGTAAGATTATTTCCAAGAAATATATTAAATATGATATAATGGAAATGATATCTGATATATACCCACTCACAGGAATAAAATATTTTGATTGCTAACTGCCATTGTACTGCTCGTTAATGCAGTGGTATTTAACATCATAATCTAATTGGGTTAATGTGTAGAAAAAGAGTTTCAACTAAAAACAAGAATATATTCATCATGTAGATGGTGCGTTCACAAAATCAAAACGACAAGGGTCAGCACGCTCGAATATAATTACATTTACCTTGCGAAAACGGTTGAGCGAAGAGTCTGAGGCTGTGTATGTCGAACCAAATATGCTAAACCATGATGTAAAGCAAATAATGCCACCCCCCTTCAAAAGACCTACGATATGCAAGACAGAAATTATGCTTCAAGATATGGAACATTGTTACATTTTCTTTTCTCAAAATGCAAGTCGGCTTGTATTTCTCACTTAATTAGTCTCTACTTTGGTAATAATGTTCGCGAACACCTGTGTCATCACTGTATGTTTGCAATTTAAGGTTCTTATTTTTTTAAATGACTAATATGAGACTTTGGTGTTTTCTTATATACAAATGATACACGAATGTGATTGCTACAAACAAGGAACTGACGCTTGAACATTATGTTGTACGATCCTTCCAATGCAAAAATTCAAAATAAAAAAACCATGAAGAAATGAACAAACAGGTCGTTCTCTTTCTTCCTGCTGCTGTTGGTCTGTGTTGACAAAGTGCTCTTGTATCTTGCCCGTGTTAATTAAAACTCTATGAGACACAAATATATATAGTCAGACATCTCCATCACCAGCAGAAAGGGATGAAAAGACCTGTATCAGTGATAATATTTTGACTGAAAACCAACATGTCAGCTCTGCCAATTGACCTTTTCTCTTCTCCTATAAAGAAATGAACTTCCACTCTCCCTCCAAACACAATCTGCAGATCCCATCCCAGATAGAACATGATGAGTGATTGTATGGCAAATCCCTTGCTGTCACTGATGGAATCTCGCCTATACAAACCCCTTTATTCAACCATGCCTTTGATCCGCATCAATCGATTCCCTTATTATGTACATAAAACCATTAGATAGACAGCCCTGGAGTTGGCGAGTGTTAATATACTTTCACACAATGTGAGGATCGACTCCAAGCTCCAGATGTATTTACTAATCACAGAGATTCAACATCTTTTATTAGATTGTATTTACTTAGTAGTCTGTCAATAAACCGATGTACCGATTGACTGGATTTTGTGTTCACGGGTTTGGGTTATTTACATCCTGGAAACACCATTTTTTGTTTTATAAATCATACAGTGCATGTTTTTTTATTGTATGCCCTTCACCTATCGTGTCATTGTGGACATCGGATGTTGTGTTATTGGATATATTCCCGCGGCCCGTTCAACAAAGATGATCGTAACTACAATACTTCGGGCCCCAGATCCGTCAGTGATGACACCAGTCACGGGATAGCAATAGGAAAGGAGGACCCTTGAACATGATAATTGGTAAACTTTACATTAGACTTTGTTGATTAGAACTTCATACATAACTTTACAGATGTCATTTCAATGGGCAAACAGCTTGTTTATACTATGCATCGTTGTAAATAGGAAACATCAACCTCAGAAAATAGACAGTCTCGATTAACCGTTGATGCAGATTCCATTGGGAACAGCGGTGAATTATGAGAATGGATCGCTGAGAACCAGTGATAGCACCAGGTGTTCACGATAAGAGTAAGCATGTCCTGCCCTACCGGAGGCCTAACCTTAAACCTAAAAAAAGTCCATGAATGAAGCCGGAAACAATGAATTAGATTGATTTATATTTGGTTTAGTGGTATTACGACATGCGCTCGTACATTCATTTACAGATGCAATTTCATTCAAGAAAGCCCCCAATTTACATAATTCATCGTTGTAAAGATGTAATCAAGTAGGACATGGTAAACATTGCATTACATTTTATTGATTTTGTTTACTGGTGTCAAGGTAATATGTTCGTACTGATAGAAGGACTCTCCATACATCAATGGGCACGGTCTCAGCTGTTTCCCTTGACATACATACCTGTAAAGACAAGGAAGTAATCTACAATTGAGTAGGGCATGTTGAGTAACTCTTCCTTGTCACAGACGTGTAATCACGTTCGGGAAGACAAATTGGGACAAGCTTATATTATCATTTCACGTTTGGCAAACCACCTTGTTATTGGTGCTCTGGGAAACGTTAACACAGACGTCAAGTTGTACCGTCATCGGCAAAATATTATGTTTTAGCTACTATGGCCGTGGGGTAGCATAATGGTTGAAGCATTGCTCATCCGAAGGCCTTGTTCGATTAAACACATTTCATTTTCCAATAGTCAACTTGCCCTTCATGTCCAGCAGTATTCCAACCCAAGCCTTTGGTGTCTACGTTTCACAATTTTTGAGGTACAATCGAACATGCTCTTTCAAAAGAACGTCATACGACTCTTGCCTTGTCGCATTCCAGCATTTAAGGCCGAAATAAAGATTTTAAAATGTTTTATGGTAGACATGTGGAGGACATGTTCACAATTGACGTTCCAGAAACCTAATGAATTTCGATGTCATTCCCTATTGACTTAACTGTCTTCCCGTGATTGTTCAGGTGGACAATTGACTTTCCTTTGCGTGCGTTTGTGGCGTGTGCCTACGGTCGGGAGATGCTCTCACCTTTTAGTGAACATCTGTATCATCACTACCTGATAATGATTCATAAACATACACTTATGATATAGTCGTAATCGTACAATCGACTCTGCTTTCAGCAGAAATGTCTTTTAATTAGAATATTGTGGAAAGTGTTTTTCGCTTACAACTGCAATGTGTGAAGCTGAATTTCTGGTGTCGCCGCCGGGATATTGCTCGAATATTGCTAATAGCGACACGAAACCTTACACTCAAAGGGTAACAAACTTCGGTTATTTCCAAGAATAATACACACACTATCAGTTCACCACTCCCACAAAATCTTGCATTGACTGGTTAGTGACGCGGTGATCAAAGAAGGTGGGGTGAAATGGTGCTTAACGTTCAAGATTATTTCATTTGTATAGCGACGTGCATGCACCCGCGCGTGCGTGTGTGTGTAGCTGCTTATACTAGTCCGGACTAAGGCCGAGTTTATAGTGCTAGCCCACTGAGATACCATACCGCACTTTAAAATGAATACCCCACTCAGACACAGTATACTGACCCCGAGCCCACAAGTCTTTGTTTTAGCCCATTAATGCCGAGCGCCAGGCAGGGTAACAACAAGTATCATCGTTTATCATCGCCTTTTGTTATGACCCGGCCGGGATCGATCCCCCGATCTTGGCTCTCTGGGCAGACGCTCTACTACTAGACCCCGATGTGGTCGGTTATTAAAGTCACCGTAAATGCAACAGTTGCAACCCTTCAGCCACTCCCCGCACCGCAAAACCCATCACACCCCCATCCCGGTCGTTTTCAAAGAGGATTAACACGTAGTTGTTGATGTCGTATGTGCGTTAGTGTATCACGTACCAGTAGGATTTGGATCAATTTCTGTTCCTGATATAATGGAACTTGTGGAGGATTGAAGGTCTGAAACGTCTTCCCAATGCCTGGTAGTAAATGCAGTTTTAACAAAATCGGTCTCAAGGGTTAGGTAACCCTGATATCCCGCGTCCTTTATCACTTCCTAAACTTAAAGTTATCTTCCCCAGGATGGTATAAACACCATTTCATCTTTGTCGTTTCCTACCATAGAAGCGGCGGACCCCAATGTGCCATAAAGGTTCACATGTCTCTCAATCCATGTCCATGTTGGTAGTATGCAATGCGCAACGAAAAGGTTAATGACTCACAAGTTGGTCGTTTGGAATATTTAACCTTTTTCAGTAAGAACAAAGCCGGAAAGAAAATGGGTTCTTTAAGTAATTGAATGGGTGATCAATGAGGGCGTGTTTAATTCATTACTCTGGTCAGGGAGCTTGAAACTCTGCGTCTTTTAGCATGTTGACGCGGTGGGAGATCGTTATTCCAGTCTTCCTCGACTCAACACATATTAGTCCGATCTCCCTCAACTCATCACATATTAGTCCGATCTCCCTCAACTCAACACAGGTTAGTCCGATCTCCCTCAACTCAACACAGGTTGGTCCGATCTCCCTCAACTCAACACATGTTGGCCCAATTTCCCTCAACTCATCACAGGTTGGTCCGATCTCCCTCAACTCAACACAGGTAAGCCCGATTTCCCTCAACTCAACACAACACATATTAGTCCGATTTCCCTCAACTCAACACAGGTTTGTCCGATCTCCCTCAACTAAACACAGGTAAGCCCGATTTCCCTCAACTCAACACAGGTTGGCCCGATTTCCCTCAACTCAACACAGGTTGGTCGGATCTCCCTCAACTCAACAGAGGTAAACCCGATTTCCCTCAACTCAACACATATAGACCGATTTCCCTCAACTCAACACAGGTTGGTCCGATCTCCCCCAACTCAACACAGGTAGGCCCGAATTCCCTCAACTCAACACAGGATGGCCCGATTTCCCTCAACTCAACACAGGTTGGTCCGATCTCCCTCGACTCAACACAGGTAAGCCCGAATTCCCTCAACTCAACACAGGTTGGTCGGATCTCCCTCAACTCAACAGAGGTAAGCCCGATTTCCCTCAACTCAACACATATTAGACCGATTTCCCTCAACTCAACACAGGTTGGTCCGATCTCCCTCAACTCAACACAGGTAAGCCCGAATTCCCTCAACTCAACACAGGTTAGTCCGATCTCCTTTAACTCAACACAGGTTTGTCCGATTTCCCTCAACTCAACACATATTAGTCCGACCTCCCTTAACTCAACAAAGGTTAGTCCGATCTCCCACAACTCAACACGGGTTGGTCCGATCTCCCTCAACTCAACACAGGTTAGTCCGATCTCCCTCAACTCAACACAGGTTGGTCCGATCTCCCTCAATTCATCACAGGTTGGTCCGATCTCCCTCAACTCACCACAGGTTGGTCCGATCTCCCTCAACTCAACACAGGTTGGTCCGATCTCCCTCAACTCAACACAGGTTGGTCCGATCTCCCTCAACTTACCACAGGTTGGTCCGATCTCCCTCAACTCAACACAGGTTGGTCCTATCTCCCTCAACTCACCACAGGTTGGTCCGATCTCCCTCAACTCAACACAGGTTGGTCCGATCTCCCTCAACTCACCACAGGTTGGTCCGATCTCCCTCAACTCAACACATGTTGGTCCGATCTCCCTCAACTCAACACATGTTGGTCCGATTTCACTCAACTCAACATATATTAGTCCGATCTCCCTCAACTCAACACATATTAGTCCGACCTCCCTTAACTCAACACAGGTTAGTCCGATCTCCCTCAACTCAACACGGGTTGGTCCGATCTCCCTCAACTCAACACAGGTTGGTCCGATCTCCCTCAACTCAACATAGGTTGGTCCGATCTCCCTCAACTCAACACAGGTTAGTCCGATCTCCCTCAACTCACCACAGGTTGGTCCGATCTCCCTCAACTCAACACAGGTTGGTCCGATCTCCCTCAACTCAACACAGATTGGTCCGATCTCCCTCAACTCATCACAGGGTAGTCCGATCTCCCTCAACTCAACACAGGTTGGTCCGATCTCCCTCAACTCATCACAGGGTAGTCCGATCTCCCTCAACTCAACATATGTTGGTCCGATCTCCCTCAACTCAACACAGGTTGGTCCGATCTCCCTCAACTGAGCACAGGTAAGTCCGATCTCCCTCAACTCAACACAGGTTAGTCCGACCTCCCTCAACTCAACACAGTTTGGTCCGATCTCCTTCAACTCAACACAGGTTGGTCCGATCTCCCTCAACTCACCACAGGTTGGTCCGATCTCCCTCAACTCAACACAGGTTGGTCCGATCTCCCTCAACTCACCACAGGTTGGTCCGATCTCCCTCAACTCAACACAGGTTGGTCCGATCTCCCTCAACTCACCACAGGTTGGTCCGATCTCCCTCAACTCAACACATGTTGGTCCGATCTCCCTCAACTCAACACAGGTTGGTCCGATTTCACTCAACTCAACATATATTAGTCCGATCTCCCTCAACTCAACACGGGTTGGTCCGACCTCCCTTAACTCAACACAGGTTAGTCCGATCTCCCTCAACTCATCACGGGTTGGTCCGATCTCCCTCAACTCAACACAGGTTGGTCCGATCTCCCTCAACTCAACACATGTTGGTCCGATCTCCCTCAACTCAACACATGTTGGTCCGATTTCACTCAACTCAACATATATTAGTCCGATCTCCCTCAAATCAACACATATTAGTCCGACCTCCCTTAACTCAACACAGGTTAGTCCGATCTCCCTCAACTCAACACAGGTTGGTCCGATCTCCCTCAACTCAGCATAGGTTAGTCCGATCGCCTTCAACTCAACACAGGTTGGTCCGATCTCCCTCAACTCACCACAGGTTGGACCGATCTCCCTCAACTCAACACAGGTTGGTCCGATCTCCCTCAACTCATCACAGGTTGGTCCGATCTCCCTCAACTCAACACTGGTTGGTCCGATCTCCCTCAACTCACCACAGGTTTGTCCGATCTCCTTCAACTCAACACAGTTCGGTCCGGATACTCTAAACTCAAACTATGTTAGTCCGATCTCCTTCAACTCAACACAGTTTGGTCCGGATCCTCTAAACTCAACATATGTTAGTCCGATCTCCCACAAATCAACACAGGCTAGTCCAGTCCCCCTCAACGCAACACAGGTTGGTCCAAAATAAATCAACAGATAGAATGGCATGCTACATCTACATTCGGATGTTTTGTTTTTTAAAGAATTAAGTTTCCTGCCCTATGTATATAAGCCCTTATCAAAGAAGCATTGACATCTGTGTGACTTAGTTGGTAACCATAGCGCTCCACATGCACCCAGCTGTACATTGGACTGCAGCACGCTTTCCCTTCTGAAAACATCACAGCAAAGAAATCGGATAACGCGTGTCAAAATACTCATTTAAGAAAAAAGACAAACACACGGATCACCTTGAACTCTCATGCATTTAAACATAATCCAGAGAACTATAACATCAGTGCAGATAATAAAATCAAATTACGATTTCTTTGAGCTCAATGAGAAAGCTGTCCAATTTTCCTTCACAATGAACAGAACCAGATGTTGCCAAGTATTCCAAACACTCCGGCTCCCTCCGCTCATGACAAATGGCCGAATGAAGAGGGCATTTGTCAGATCAGAGCTGA
Source organism: Haliotis rufescens (assembly GCF_023055435.1). Classification (NCBI taxonomy): domain Eukaryota; kingdom Metazoa; phylum Mollusca; class Gastropoda; order Lepetellida; family Haliotidae; genus Haliotis; species Haliotis rufescens. Next base: position 64,851,533 of record NW_025964001.1, on the reverse strand, counting down.
AACCTAATTTATCAACTTCACGAGGTATTAGCTCTCGAGTAAAAAAAATATCCTTCCCTGCCATCGCGCTACTCTCATGCATTGGAAATAGCTAAACTGTGACAGTGGAATTTGAAATAAAAATGCACTGTAAGTATTCGGATTGTAATTATGAGGCGGGTATAGCATATCTGCCAAAATCTGGTATACGGTTTACGGATAAAGGGTCGTTGCTAGTCTAACGTGCGATCTGCGTTGGTCTATAGTCTTTGTATCATTTTGAATATCAACATGTTGCTTTGGAAACATTATATCTCAAAGCATTCGAATTCCACGAGTGAGTGTGGATGTCAATGCCCGGATGTCCTTGTCTGTATGTCTGTCGGGGCGGTCGGGTAGCCTAGTGGTAAAACGTTCGATCGTCACGCCGAAGACCCGGGTTCGATTCCCGACATGGGTACAATGTGTGAAGCCCATTTCTGATGTTCCCCGACGTGATATTGCTGTAATATTGCTGAAAGCGGCGTAAAACCATACTTACTCACTGTATGTCTGTGACATGTAGGGAATACGTACAATAGTGAAACGTTTGTACGAATCTACTTAGTAAATGGTTCACTGACAACTACACTGAAAGGGGCGTAAAGAAAACCTATGCAATAAACTCTTCATAGAAACTAGCACAGTAAACGGTTAAAAAGCTATCACTAAACGGTTAAAAAAACTATTCACTAAACGGTTAAAAAGCTATTCAGTAAACGGTTCAAAGGAAATACACAGTAAACAGTTCAAAGAAACCTACTTTGTAAACGGTTCACTGACACCCACACAGTAAATGGAAAGTCAGACGGTCAACATAGACAACACGTTTTATCTTTTACGCGAACCGAAGGGTACAGGAAGAATTATATGGTAGTCTGATTGCAAAAACCTTGGAATGCCAAAATGATAGTTTTGTCTGTAGCGGCCATAAAATTTCCGAGTCCTTTGACGGGATTCGAACCACGGACCTTTTGATTCCAGAACGCCTTGTCCACATGATCAAAGATGTTAACCCCGTCGGCAAGCTGACAAGGTACGGATGTCATCTGCGGGATGACTCCACGCCCTGCTACACTCCCAAAGCAGGTTGCAGTGTAATTGGGAAGCATAGTGAGCCAGTGTACGGGGAAATCTAAATAAAAGCGACAAACCATTTCAATAATTATATCAAATATCTGCTAATAGCAGCATCCATTGTTCGATTTCGACTATAGCATAAGCAAGATAGTGTAAATGAATCATTATCAAACAGTGATGATGCCAGGTGTTCATGGTCATACCAGGCACCATGAGCAATCATAAGCAAGCATAAGCAAGCAAAAGCAAGAATAGCCTGCATAAGCAAGCACAAGCAACAATGATCAATCGTAAGCAATCATGAGCAACCAAGAGCAATCAATTGTGGCGACGGCATACAGGGCACTCTAATACATATGAATGGTTGTGGATCAGCCAATTCTTTTTTCAGTGATGTTTTACCAGGAACCCGATAACCGTCATGTCCTTTTGTTATCCTTTCAAAGTAGGTCTTTGAGTAAGCTGTGCGCTTGACTACCACTGTGAGCACAACCTGGTTATATGAACTTAAAGGCCATCGGTGCAGTACACTTGCAAATAAATTACACAACAAAGAAAACCAATCGTATTTGTACTGAAACTGCCATCTGTTTAACGTTGCGGAAACGTGTTAGCTTTACTTTTAGCAGGTTTTTTTCAAAATTTAATAAAGATAGTGCTCTCCACGCAGCAGCGCGTAGTTGGTGCGCATATATAGTTTCCTTTAATCACACGCGACCTCATCGCTGATTGGGGTCATTGCGAGGGAAAAAAGAAGATGAAGTAATACACAGATCAAAACGAGTAATGAACAAAGTATTTTTTAAAGAGCTCCATGAAGCGTTGGCTAAAGATAAGGCATTAAAACGATCAATAAAAGTTACAACACGAGCGGATGTAGGGTAATTCAAAGTCAACCACCTCCCTAGCCTGAGAACAATTACTTATACAATTACCTAAAAGAGCAGTAAAAACTGCGGATAAAACGATACGTAAGCAAAATTGAAAATCTCCAATGAGCCGATGTAGTGAAATCGTAAAACTGTATGAATTCAGTGAGTGAGTGATTGAGCTGGGTTTAACGCCGCTTTTAACAGTATTCCAGTTATATCGCGGCGTGTCAGCTTGCTGTGGGAGGAAAGCCCGAAGTGATGCAGGTCTCAGACGTCTACAACTTCGGTGAAACCCACGAGCACGGGTATGATGCTGACAAACCTAGAAACATAATCGGGGTGAAGCGGGATTCGAACCCACAATCATAGAACCTTACGAATTCAGACCATCTTGATGAACTGTGAACTGACTACCTCGAAAACACCACACCACGTCACAGAAATGTCCACCTTTAGATTCCCGTACTGATATTCTAATGATCTGGGCTTGGTGTATTTTTGTGTGTAATTACTAACAATAAGTATACCCAGAAAACAAACCAGGCATGATAACGGGTTCTTAAATGTTTAATTTACTGAATTATTCACACAGTCAGAACATTATTGTTTGGTTGGAATTGGTCGTGTTCTGCAACTGACACCCTAGGAGACAGAAAGTTTCGAATTTGAGTAAGCGGATATGAATCATTGATGGTAACGAATCTGGAACAGATGTGTGTTTGTTTCATATTACAGCCTGTCGGATCCTCCTGCCTAGGATATTGGTTTCTCCTCATTGTCATGTAGTTGTACCATATCGAAATATCCACTGCTGCTGTTGTGTCCCGCTTCGGCAGGTTTTCTTGTGGTGTTGATAACAAGCTACATTGTATGGTGTGACAAAATCAATACTCGCAGAAGACTGCTGTAGCATAATTCAGATGTTGCTAAGGATCGTCCCCTAGGAGGAAATGAATTAAACATGTCAGTTACGTGGTATTAAGATATTGGCATGTACCCATAATTTACTGCACACACAATATCAGTATTTGTGAACGATGCTGTCAGTGCTTGGTGAATCTACATCAATGTGTAGGGTATATCTCTTTCGTACAGGTCAGTTGCTTTAACAGTGAGAGCATTGAGAGCACATTTGGAATGTATGTGAACACCTAGTGTCATCACTGTCCCCGTGTTTCGTGGTTGTAGGTTCTTGAATTATTCACTTCGATGTTAAGTGTACTTCATTGATAGATATACGAACACGTTAACCACTATGTGAGTGAATGAGTATGGTTTTTAGCCACTTTTAGCAATATTCCAGCAATATCACGGCGGGGGACACCAGAAATAAGCTTCACACATTTTACCCATTTTGGGAATCGAACCCGGGTCTTCGGCGTGACGATCGAACGCTTTACAAACTAGGCCACCCGACCGCCCCAGTTAACCACTAAGGCATTTGGGGTTTGAATATGATATATTTATACATGCCTGATGTCACGAGTGTATAATAAACCATATGAACGAGGGACTGAATGTAAAATAACTAACTTAATGGTGACACTGATTAGGCTTATTGGCTTTCCCAGAATATTAGAATCAACACCACATTATTTGTCTGCTGGTTTAATATCCCATATGACAATCTAATAGTTAATGATAATACAATAACAAATATGCAGTGCCCTTGTTTTAACCATGGCATATAACAAGTCACGCCTTGGCAGTGTGTGCACAGAGAATATTGGAGAGTTTTTCAATAAAAACAACAAAGGGCAACTATGACACAATTACAATCAAAACTGCAAATTCTCAAAACATGTTGTCAGTCATGCAGTATAATATGTTTATAATATGATATTTCCATAAAGATTTTAACTATCGTTACACGGCTGTGCAGTTCGAAAGCTATTTGACAACATTCAAGTTTTAGTAAACCTTTCAAACCGTTTTTTGTGTTATATGACAATATAATTTGTTGTTAAACAATGATTGTGACTGTTTTACATCTGTTGTGATTCAGTAGAAATTTGTTACATTGTATTTGGACAATGATTAGTTGTCAGGAATGTGGTACTACTTGATGTAATCAGTGGTGAGGAAGTTATAATGAGATGATCGAATTAACTGTAAACTTCCGGAATAGCAGAGAAACAAGTGGAATCTTCGTTAATGTTGTTGTGACACTGTGTGGAAAGTTCTGGGAGCTAGTCAAGACCAGCTTTTGGGTGAAGATCATTTACATACCCCGGATTCCCAGCCTAGGCCTCTCGGAAGCTTGACCACTATTGCGGATAAGTGAATTATTTTATCACTGAACATTTATCTATCACCACTGCCATGATATTTTGTCTTTGATACTGCCATTGAATAGTGTACTACCACTCACTCTATTGCACACTCTCATTGAATATTGTACTACCACTCACTCTATTGCACACTGCCATTGAATATTGTACTACCACTCACTCTATTGCACACTGCCATTGAATATTGTACTACCACTCACTCTATTGCACACTGCAATTGTAATTGCTGTGCAGTAATATGTAGTGATTTGAAAGCCGAGTCAACTGTGTAATACAATTGTTGATTGTACACCATTTGTTGGTTGTTTGTTTGTTTTTTCACACTAAATTCTTTTACGTACACATTTCTGGGGCAAATTATTGTTTTAATTTGGTAACATTTGGTAATCATGTGGAGGACATTGGCAAATTTGACGCATCAGTGACAAAATATGTCAAAAGCAATTCCCCATTTTGGTTTGGACCATATGTTCCCGTGAGTTGTTTCAGGTGAAAAACTGACTTGCCTTTGCATGTGTTTGTGACGTGTGCTAACGGTGAGGAAGGATATTCACACCTTTTCGCGAACAGCTTGTATCATCCCTTTTTGATGTGATTTATAATCACATGCTTTTGTTATTGTCAGAATCGTACCATGGATTGATATATTATTATGGAAAGGGTTTTGCCACTTTTTTTTGCAAATAATAGCAAACGACTGCGATAGATGAGCGACTTGTCAGAGCCATCTGAACCTGCTGCTGCCTCATTATGTGTTTATGGAGTCGAGTGCTGTATTGCCCTATATTCTCTTCACCTAAAGTAGTTCAAGGCAAATGTGTTTTGTTCGTGACAACTGCTTGCGCAGATGCTCTACTTTGGGTTTGGTAAACTTTAGCTCATTTTGCTATATGATTACACATCAACATTACAGTGTTTTGATGTTAATGATTCACCACTGTCGTTATATCGGTGGTATTTGTAATGATCAATGTGTGAACTACATGACTTTATCACTTCCTATGTTGAGTGATTTATGAGGCACTGATTTTAAAAGGTGATGTTTACTCACTAAGTGTAAATAAAGAAAATAATAATCTCAATTATATAACATCAAACAACGGTAATGCCATAGAATTGCATGAGGAGAGACCTATTACAATGGACGCGGTGTGTGATTAAACATGATACTAAATTAGTGACGTTGATAAAGTTCGCACCTGAAACAAACAACATCATCAGAAGAGTGTCAATATTCAGAGGTGTGGGGGCACGGGTGGCCCAGTCGTCTAAGGCGCCGGGATTCGCTGTGCAGAGTTGCGTCCCTTGGGCACGCCAGAAACTTATGATTATGGGTTCGATTCCCGGTTCGCCCCGATTATGTTTCTAGGTTTGTCAGCACCATACCGTGCTCGTGGGTTTCACCGAAGTGGTAAACGTCTGAGACCTGCATCACTTCGGGCTTTCCTCCCACATAAAGCTGACACGCCGCGGTATGACTGTAATCCTGTTAAAAGCGGCGTTAAACCAAACTCACTCATTCACTCACTCCAAAGGTGTGATCGTGAATAGATCCAGGTCAATATTCAGGCAAAGGGTGATGTCAGGGAGCCTCTTTGTTAGTCTACCTGATTATATAGTCTCATTGATGATAAGATCACGATGTATTAAATTTGCATCAAAGTGCTTTGGAGTTATGATAGTTGAGGGCAAAACTATACTGTATTACATTACACATGGGGGTAAAACAAACTTCCTTTTCTAAAACGCCGAATTTAAGACAAATCTTGTCATGACCTGTGACGTTAATTGAAACTGATCAACTGACGGGCTCTTCCACCTAACTGCCTGAAGCCTTACGTTAAGAGACATATTCATGTTTTAAACATGATACAACACCACTAAAACGGGTAGGTTATCATTAAAGTACGTCTCATTTCATTATCCGTTCAGTGTGGGGTTATCCATATTCCCATGCAGCAAATAAGTAGGATTTTAATTTAAGTTTTGTATATATAAATTCGGTTCAATTTAATCACGTGACTAAACACATTCCACGAGTGCATTGTGGGGCCGAGGTAACATCTAAACAAAGCCGAAGTTCGGTGTCGCTGGTTATCGTGAGTAGAGTTGTTTTCTGTCGTACAAGTTGTAATTTTGTTTCCCCCAACAATGTAAGCAGGCTGCAGCAACTGCAAGCCATGAAACAGTGTCCTTGACGAGCTGGTTGCGCTACATGATACCGTAACTGACGTCAATTGACGGCCTGGGGCGTGATATGGCGTCGTTACGGGGCGAACATGGCGGGGCAAGAGAAACAGCGGTCGTTTTGTTTGACTGCTGTATATTGTTAAATGCGATTCTCTCGGCAACAGGTGTACATGTGGTTTTCAAGCCTAACTCAATCATGTGTCCAGACACATACTTCCTGGGTTTCAACGCCACTCGGACAATTTCGTGACTGCTGTTGCGTCGACACAGAGGTTTGAATGTGTTTTCGAATAAACCTGCGGCATCAGAGATGGTTGACATCATCTTCCCAGGAAACAAAATTCAAATATACGACAATTTTATACAAACTATTTCATCGAAAATTGATGTGGATGCGCCATCTTGTTTAACAATATTGAAGGAACGATCTTACCAAGGATTCGTCAGATCAAGAGGGAGGTAATTTAAACCGCGTCATGACGTGAGTCAATTATGACGTTACTAAACAAATGTACTTTATCAAAGGTCAAAGAAGAGTCGGAACTTTTGATCTTTAAGCGAAGCATCTTAGAAAAAGCGTTCTTAGCGCTAAGACGATCGTTACCCCTATACCTTAACATAGACGTACGACAATCGTAGCTCTAAGATCCTGGAAACGAGTGTCACACACACTTAAATGATTAATGAATACCTCACTGAGGTACAATTAAGATGACCATACTAGTTTCGTAATACCTGAAACATATTTCAGTCAATATTATTGTTTTCTGTTGTTTCATTTGATACGTCGCTATATGGCTGAAAGAATTTTAATGCGACGTTAAATTTTAACTCAACTCACACCCTGTATTTTATACAAGGGTCGACTAGTGTATGGTCAAGGCCTATTGCTTTGCCTCAAAATGTTCTAGAGTCACACCAAACAATCCAAATAATGGACTGGAATAAGCCTAGTATATACTGTATACATGGAGGTCGTATAGAGGTGGGGCTGTGACTCTCAGCACGACACTGACGGACGTGTAGAGCATGACTGAGTGAGTGAGTGAATGAGTTGGGTTTAACGACGCTTTTAACAGTATTCCAGTTATATCGCGGCGTGTAAGTTTAATGTGGGAGGAAAGCCCAAAGGATTGCAGGTCCCAGACGTTTACCACTTCGGTGAAACCCACGAGCACGGGTATGGTGCTTACACACCTAGAAACATAATCGGGGCGAACCGTGATTCAAACCAACAATCATAGGTTTCTGGCGTGCCCAAAGGGACGCAACTCTGCACAGTGAATTGCGGCGCCTTAGACGACTGGGCCCCCCGTGCCCCCGTATAGAGCATGAACACAACAATGTACAGAACATGAACACAACAATGTACAGAGCATGAACACAACAATGTACAGAGCATGAACACAACAATGTACAGAACATGAACACAACAATGTACAGAGCATGAACACAACAATGTACAGAGCATGAACACAACAATGTACAGAGCATGAACACAACAATGTACAGAGCAGGAACACAACAATGTAGAGAACATGAACACAACAATGTACAGAGCATGAACACAACAATGTACAGAACATGAACAAAACAATGTACAGAGCATGAACACAACAATGTACAGAGCATGAACACAACACTGTACACAGCATGAACACAACACTGTACACAGCATGAACACAACAATGTCCAGAGCATGAACACAACAATGTACAGAGCATGAACACAACAAAGTACAGAGCATGAACACAACACTGTACAGAGCATGAACACAACAATGTACAGAGCATGAACACAACAATGTACAGAGCATGAACACAACAATGTACAGAGCATGAACACAACAATGTACAGAACATGAACACAACAATGTTAAGAGCATGAACACAACAATGTACAGAACATGAACACAACAATGTACACAGCATGAACACAACAATGTACAGAACATGAACACAACAATGTACAGAGCTTGAATACAACAATGTACAGAACATGAACACAACAATGTACAGAGCATGAACACAGCAATGTACAGAGCATGAACACAACAATGTACAGAGCATGAACACAACAATGTACAGAGCATGAACACAACACTGTACAGAGCATGAACACAACAATGTACAGAGCATGAACACAACAATGTACAGAGCATGAACACAACAAAGTACAGAGCATGAACACAACACTGTACAGAGCATGAACACAACAATGTACAGAACATGAACACAACAATGTAAAGAGCATGAACACAACAATGTACAGAGCATGAACACTACACTGTACAGAGCATGAACACAACAATGTACAGAGCATGAACACAACAATGTACAGAGCATGAACACAACAATGTACAGAGCATGAACACAACAATGTACAGAGCATGAACACAACAATGTACAGAGCATGAACACAACAATGTACATAGCATGAACACAACAATGTACATAGCATGAACACAACAATGTACAGAGCATGAACACAACAATGTACAGAGCATGAACGCAACAGTGTACAGAGCATGAACACAGCAATGTACAGAGCATGAACACAACAATGCACAGAGCATGAACACAACAAGGGTATGGCTGGAGCGGTAATGAAAGTACGTATCTGATATCTGACTAATGGAAGGTAGACATGTAGTGTGAAATGAAAGCACGATATATAATGAGGATTACAGGACAGAATGGATACCTAATGTCCCCTGCTTATCATATTAAAAGCGCCAACGTCTTTGGAGTATTTTATTTGTATACATCAAAATAGGCTTGGGTGATGTAGTCGGTGAGGGTAGGGTAGGGTAGGGTAGGGTAGGGTAGGGTAGGGTTAAGGATAGGGTTAGCGTTAGGGTAAGTGTAAGGGTAGGGTAGGGTAGAGGAGGGTAGGGGAGGGTAAGTACCAAATCTCAAGGCTGCAAGGCTTAGAAATTTGAAAAATAAATGTAAGTCGGAATAGTTTTCGTGTATTACAGTGAGCATATTTCACCATGCACTTTAGGTGGGAACGTTACACATCCGTGTGTCGAAGCATACCATAAAGGCAATGCAAGTATAACATTATGATTGTGAAAGTAATAGTTTGGCTAAATATCATGCTAAAGACAAATGCGTTTTGCTCCATATTCTCGTTCAAATCGATTACATTAATCAAATTAATCAAAATTTAGCTACCCTTTAAGATGTTCAAGCAGAGAGCAAATTCAATCATGACAGGAAACCCTAGCTAAACAGAAAAGCACAAGCGACACGCGGAAAGAGCATGAAATAGCATCCCCCCACCATGCACTTTGATAATGAAATGATAAACCCAATTGAAGGATAATTTTTCAGAATTGCCAAACGTGGCAGCGTTCCTGCTTTTCCCCCAGGAATTATAAACACAACGCATCACGTCCTACTTATTTCTCTCCAAAGTGAAGGATTGTTAATCTCTTAAATGACATGACAATGTTTGAATTTCGGAATGCAGTACGAGCAATGTAAACAAAACGTCCCGTCTAATCCAATACATTTATGATCCAAGGATGCCAGATGCTCTCCTGAATATTCCCTGTACGAGAAATACATCCCCATCCTCCTGAAACCTTATTACACTAATCAGAGTGAGGCTCGTAGGGACTGAGGCTCACCTTTCACGTTGATAAACAAATACAACTCTCTTATCACGGAAAGTGACACAGTCCGGAGGCGTTTACCGCTCCTGTGACACAATCGGAACGAATCAGGAATTTGAACCCACGATTATGTTACTGCCACTGCATAATGGACCCAAGAAACACGGAAGAATATGTATGGCACCTTACACCACATGGCCACTCAATGTGAAGGATGGGCGGTGGGGTAGCCTAGTCATTAAAGTGTCCGCTCGTCCCACCGAGGCCCGAATTCGATTTCCTGAATGGGAATGTGTAAAGGAATTTCCAGGTTTCTCCCGCCGTGATATTACTGGAATATGGCCAAAAGCGGCTTAAACCAACACTCACTCGTGGAGGGCGGCCATATCATGCATATTCTTAATTGAAAGGAGGGGTATATGGTTTCATTTTAATATGAATATTTTCATGAATATGTCTTATACACATGAAAACTTGATATGAGATACTATGTATAAAACAAAGGAAGACTTGAAAAGCGTTTAAAAAAAGTGTTATTAATATTATACAGATTAAAATATATTTAAAAATGCAGGGTGATCCTGGCAAAGTCAGGCTGGTTAAACTGCAGCATTCTGCATTACCCAGATTATAAGTAGGGCTGTATTCTTGGCGGCAAACCCGGCCAGTACTCTCTCAATGTCAGTCAACAGATTGGGAGACACCAAACCTAAGGCACCATGAACAATGGTCGGACAACGTGGTACTTGGGACGCAAGCTTGACATTTTGAAAGCGAGGTCCGCATGTTTGCCATGTTTTCCCTGAATCTTGTCAATCACATTAGTGTCAAAAGAGTCAGAACATTCAATGATGATGCCATTGGATTTATCAAAACGCGAAAGATCAGGTTTGTTGGCCTGGATAGGTCCGAGGCTGTATACGGGCTCAGGTGCAGTGGTCGCTCAGATAGCCTCTCCTTGAAAAACTGAGTCTAGGCCGATTTGATATGGCATTTCGCTTGGCTGACACTCATTTCTGTACCATCCGGCTGTACAGAACCATCAACACAATCATCATTGATATAGAGATTATGTTCCATATCCTTGGCTCGTTTAAGAAAACTGTAGAATGATTGTTTTCATCAGACGCTTTGACATTCTTCACAAGAGGATAATGAGCCAAATTATTGTGTGTACAAGTGCACAATACAAATATATCATGAAGAGCCTCCACGTTAATCAAACCACGCCCTCCCATTATAATTGGTAAATATAAGCGACCGAGGGAAGAGCGAGGGTAGGGTGTCTATACCTTGAATTTCCCTTTCGTCCAATCAACACCACCAAAAGAATACGAAAGGACAGATATCACGAGAGTACTTTTGGCTTTGACTTTATCGCGAACGACTTTATTATTATTTTCATTAGTTAATTTATTATTTATAATTAGGGGAGACTATGCTTGTCGTAAGAGGTGACTAACGGGATCGGGTGGTCAGGTTCGCGGACTTGGTTGATGAATGTCATCGATCCAAATTGCGTGGATCGATGTTCATGATATCAATCACAGGATTGTTTGGTCCAGACTCGATTATTTACAGACCGCCGTCATATAGCTGGAATATTGCTAAGTGTGGCGTTAAACAACAAACAAACAAACAAACAAATATTAATTATTTAGAGCTATAAGCTGCGATTATTGATATCACAAGAATAATACTTTCTCAAACTTCTTTTTTCTGGTTTTCGTTTCAGCGTGTGATCAATTTCCTCTGTATACTACGCCAAATACCGTTATTAACAATGCCTTACTTGAATGATCATTGGCTTTTTGTTTGGTCACAAAGGACACATGAATTCAATGAAATAGTAAAGCTCATGAATGCGAAATGAACTTGTCATGAAAGGTTTTACGAGATTGGATGAAGCCCCACGTACTGTACTGCCACTAAACTCTCGGGGTTAGTTGTGCTTGACGCATGGAAATCAGCTTTGGTTCCTTGGGTGGAACTCGATTTCGTAAGGTGGATTACATTGCTGAAACAATCCTCATTGAAGCTAACTCGCCCTTCCAACTTGTCATGAATTAACTCACGGTTGACGCAATTGATCAGCCAGGGACGTCTCATGGACCGTTTTATCATTGTCAAAACCCAAGTGGTGGGCAAACAAGTCATTTGAAGTCTTCAGGGTTATTGATTGAAGTGTTAATCGAAATACAAAAACCTTGAGAGACGCTTAACAACTGCAAAATGGCTTTAAAATAAACGTAGCGCGATTGGTTTGGTTACTGGCAGCGTTCAGAGTCTCTGTCGTTGATTTTTAACTACGCATTTTATTATTTGCTTGTATGTACGCAGTGTCGACGTCAAATTTGTTTTGGGGTCTGGAGCTGCGATAATTAAGTTCAAGGACTGCACTAGCGTCATGAGATAATTTATTGGTCTGCTAATCTGCTTTGGGCACAAAAAATGGATCCAGTAATCTCTACTGGTACGTTCTTTTGCAAATCAAGTGTAACATTTTCAGCATCAGTTATGTGACTGCTTGCTAGGTTGACGAAACACGGTTGAAAGATGACTCGTTTTTCAGCATTTAACCAGAAAGACACATTTGTAACGATCACTAGAACTTTTCAGTTGTGACGCCTCGCGAACTCAGTCGGTTTGTACAATAGCTTTGGGAACAATCGTATTCTGATAGGGACCTGGGACTTATATTTAGCAATAAAATATCCAGCAGCAGTGAAAGGAATTCTTTAACAGACAGATACAAATATCCTTCTTTGAGTGCTTTTAGTGGTCCCTTTGAGTTCGTTATAACCGTAGTTTACTGTATCAGCAACCTACGCGAATAAACCAAGCCACCGAGCCTGGACACCCGAGTTGATACGTAGAGTGTAGGGACCAATGCTGATCCAGTCGATGCACTGATCCAACCCCTGCACTCTGGAAGATGAACACACTGAACAAATTCACCTCCGTGTAATGTGTTTGTATAGGAGTATATAGTAAACACAAAAATACTTAGCATCACAGTTTAACTATTCTGATAGGTAATCGACTAAACACACTCGCCGTGGTTAAAGATCACCGAATCATGACAAGTCGCTATGTGCAATTCAACTATAACCTACTTCAGAAGTCCATCTCTGAGAACCCCTGTGTCGCGCTGTTGACTTAAACGTGGAAGAAATCACATCGCTAAAGCAACTACGATAAAACCTTGAATCGATCATTCACGCAATTGCCATAAACCGCCAGTATTATCTACATGGCACATAGGGCGTTATACAGCGATTACTCCCTCGTGGAATCATGCCTCAATAGTCTGGGTTGGCTCTGCAGAACAAACACATCGATCCATCCACAACTGTTTGTCCAGTCCGCGCCTTTGCACGCAGATCCATGCAAGCATAACGCCGCGTGATGGTTTCAAATAAATTACAAAAGCAAAAATGTTAAAAAATAATCCTGAGAGGTGGTCACAAAATGGATGAAATGGGACGGGACAGAATGTGTCATGCTAGGTTTAATGAACGTCCCTTGCACGAACCGGCCACGGAAAGTGAATTAGACGAGAGAATTAGATAAAACCACGATGCAAATTGGTCCACACTTAGTTAAATACAGAATTATCTCCCACTGAGGGAAAATCGATGAGGAAAATTGTTTTCCAAGTAGAAACTATCCTCAATGAAAATAAAAGAAAACCACCATTAGCGTTAAAAGCAACATGTAACGACCTGTTTTCGATGCAGTAATGATAAACAGCCACTACGAAGAGTGTTTATTCTTCATAACGATGTCTTCGGTAAATTCTTGCTTGTGGCACAAATGTCATTTAAAGGAAGCCTCTCGAGGCAAGGACAATTTATTGACAATAGGGTTACTTCCTATTACGTGGGACAGAGGGGTACATGTGTAATTGTGGCATGAAGTGCAAAATCAAAGTCAGCTGTCAGAGAGGGACACTAATTAACTCCGTGAATGAAGAGAATAATTTTACAGATCCACGAATACTCCTTGCGGTTTCTGATGTTAGACCCTGGAGAGTCTCAAGAATGTTGTCAATCGATGTCATGGGGTCATCATACAGACAAATGCCACCATATTGCATGATGTATCTGACAAGAATACTGTGTCAACTATGATCCCGTAACACATGAAGGTCAACAGGTCAACAAACTGTGATCCTGAAAAGCCCGTTATTCCCTTCTCGTCCAAATCTAAAATTAAATCGAGATTTTAGTTTACGAAACGAGATGTATATAACTACACTACACCATTGAAAGGGCAACAGTATCAATTTGTTCATAAGATCTGAATCACACTATGTGTTCCTAGACGTGTGCCTTGATGAAGTTGCCACAACATTTACGAAACTATTTATCGTATGTTGAAACATTATTGGCCGTTAAGTCCAAACGTGCACCAATGCATCATTACTGTAACATTACAAAGAGCTTGCCATGTTGCGCAAAAAACACTTACCGTTCACGTTTCTGCCAGCTCGAATTTGTCAAGTTTCAATGACTACTGCAAGTCCTAAGGGCTTTATACATGTTATTGTGTCATAAACCTGACCAATAGGCTACATGCATTTCTTTGCCCACAGCCTGGGTTTTCACCAACTCCGTGCACAACTATTGTTTACTTGTCCAAGGAAAACCTCCTTCCGACCCTACATATTTTGAGCAACATTGTTATGGTCTTTCAGTCCTTCCGATCTACGATGTGGTGAGAACTGTATTAAATAAATCTACAACAACAATTAAATTCGACAATCTAAATCTAAGATAAGTAGAATCCGTAAAACAATCGAAGTTTATGGCATCCAACATATATCTTTGGAAATTAAGACAAAACTTTCTAAAAAAGGATAATTACCATAAAATAAACGATGGTTAAATTCACCTTTATAATGTTCTTTTGGATGTCCTCTGATCTGTGAAAGAGTATCTAACTTTTCCTGAAACCTTCGTATTTAATCTAACTTTCCAAATAAAGACAGAAGGGTGTTTAAGTGTATTTTATTTAGCGAGTTGCCATATTCAAACTTTACTATATATAAATTATATAATTATAACTTTTTGCATAAAAGTATAAATAATAGTTCCTAACTTTTCAAAATATTAACAAAATATTTATATAACGTTACTCTAACAAAAAACATAACAAATGGTGGATAAGATTAAGCAAATGAATAAACGAGTGCGCTTTTAGGCATTTCCCTCCATTCTAAGGTACATCGACATTCCATTGATGACGTCATACAGTGTTCCCACGTCACGCAACATGGATACAAGGCAGTGAAGGTATATAATACATATACAGTGTAGGTATACGTATCGTTTAAAGGACGCTGCGAGAAAACTCTCATTTTGCCGTAAGCAATTCGGGATAGGACGTTAATAGGACTTCATTCACCTATTTATTATAAATTACGCAGTACATTTGACGAATTTACGTTTGGTCAATGATTTTCGACTTCACCGCGTCATAATGCGATAGCTTCAAACATGTCGTTAAGGATTCCAGATACACAACAGTTCGAGTTGCGCAGTGAACGCAAAACCACTCCAGCAGAAATCCTTAATGTGTCTGGAATGGCAAGTACTTCACACTATACGAAATAAGCAACATTTATATTTATTTGCAACAGACTAATCAAACATAGTAAACAATCATTAAGAATAGAAATGAGGTAAACGAAGACCTCTCTGACCAGTTATGTGCCATTAGGCACAGCATGTCAGAACGGTTGTAATCCGTTCACAAACCAGTGTTTCTCCTCCTCCCGGGGGAATTCAGTGACAATACTGCTTAGCGTAATGAAATAGAATGACCACTTTGTCCACTCATTCCAATCAGATGGGCAATATGATGCCTGTCTCCCTGCGCGTCTTCACCACATGGGCAACGGCCTGTACACCACAGAGGCAACGGCCTGTACACCACAGAGGCAACGGCCTGTATACCACAGAGGCAACGGCATGTACACCACAGAGGCAACGGCATGTACACCACACAGGCAACGGCCTGTACACCACACAGGCAACGGCCTGTACACCACACAGGCAACGGCCTGTACACCACAGAGGCAACGGCCTGTACACCACACAGGCAACGGCCTGTACACCACAGAGGCAGCGGCCTGTACACCACACAGGCAACGGCCTGTACACCACACAGGCAACGGCCTGTACACCACACAGGCAACGGCCTGTACACCACAGAGGCAACGGCCTGTACACCACACAGGCAGCGGCCTGTACACCACAGAGGCAATGGCCTGTACACCACAGAGGCAACGGCATGTACACCACATAGGCAGCGGCCTGTACACCACACAGGCAACGGCCTGTACACCACATAGGCAGCGGCCTGTACACCACATAGGCAGCGGCCTGTACACCACAGAGGCAACGGCCTGTACACCACACAGGCAACGGCCTGTACACCACACAGGCAACGGCCTGTACACCACACAGGCAGCGGCCTGTACACCACAGAGGCAACGGCATGCACACCACAGAGGCAACGGCATGTACACCACAGAGGCAACGGCCTGTACACCACAGAGGCAACGGCCTGTACACCACACAGGCAACGGCCTGTACACCACACAGGCAACGGCCTGTACACCACATAGGCAACGGCCTGTACACAACACAGGCAACGGCCTGTACACAACACAGGCAACGGCCTGTACACCACACAGGCAACGGCCTGTACACCACACAGGCAACGGCCTGTACACCACATAGGCAACGGCCTGTACACCACACAGGCAACGGCCTGTACACCACAGAGGCAGCGGCCTGGAGAAAGCAAGGAAACTGTGGCTGTATTTAACGTCTACGTGTATATCGCTGTCCTGTACAGGTGCAAGAAAAGCTTAATAGGGAAACAGATGAAAAGAGCTTGTAGCGGTAACACAATTTTTCCGTATTTAGTGGAGATAGGTAACCTAACCACTGTCTGCGGCCTGAATCCCTGTCATTGAGTTGAACGCATCACGTCTCTCTCTCTCTCTCTCTCACACACACACACACACACACACACACACACACACACACACACACAAACACACACACACACACACACACACACACACACACACACACACACACACACACACACACACAAAATTACCCATAAGGGTAGAAAGACGGTGCGTAATAATTTTTCGATATTTGCAAATGTGCATTTTAGTGTTTCACACTTTTGTTTGGTCAGTTTAAGCGAATTGACGTCACAGTGCTTCATCGTTCCGAAACATAAGACGTCACCCATGGATCATGACGTCACACATTACATTACATCATCAGATCTAACAATTGGCTGTGAAATTTTTCGGCATGGTTCATTTCATTAGTCTATATTTCATTTTCTTTCTTAAAATGACAATGGGTGATCCATAGAATACCATGGATTCCTCCTACTTCGTTGCATTTTACTCTTTCAATGATTTAATCAGCATTGTTGAAGTAATACGGGTATCATTGATGACGTAATTCAGACAACATTGATGACGTCATGCAAACATCACAATTTGTAATGAGAAGACGGGAGGTGACGTCACGTCGATATGAGTATTACCTCTATGAATGTCATGAGATGACCAAACGTGATATGCACAATGCCAAGGTCAAGATCATAATGCAAAATTGGGTTTTCAAATCAAATAAGAAGAACGAAGGGTTCGGACAATTCAAAACTTTTGGTTAACGCATCAACGATACAGGCTCTCAACTTAACTACTGCTGCCTCTCATAGGAGTAGTAAGTTGTGTTTTACCTTGTATAGACAATATAATATTAAAAAACACAGAACAAATGACGACGAAAAGCTAACAAGTAGATGAGAAGCATGATTTTAAACCATCCAATATTGTCCGGGAAATAGCTCCACAATAACACCGAATCTTAGTCGAAACGCTTTATGTGTCGTCTCAATCTCTCGGGCGGTCGGGCAGCCTAGTGGTTAAAGCTAGTCACGCTGAAGACCCGGGTTCTATTCCCGACATTGGTACAATGTGTGAAGCCCATTTCTGGTGTCCCCTCGCCGTGATATTGCTGGAATATTGCTAAAAGCGGCGTTAAACTATACTCACCCACTCTCAATCTCAAATGATCTCGCCACAAAACTGAACCCATGGAGAAAAACGCAACAAAAAGTTGTCAACTGAAACTTTTAACTCAAAATTGCCTATGTGTGACGTAAGTTGTTGTCGCCTCTCTCCACTTTGAGAGGTCTGTAGCCAACACAACAATCAATACTTTTCACATAGAAGTCTTCTCGTTCCTGTGTACCATGGCGCGGAAACAATACTTCTTTTATTTCTTGTAGCTTGACTGCATTATTTTGCTAAATTGTTTATTGATCACCTCTGTTTTCATTCTGACATTGTGTGTGTGCATTTGCCTATAACACGACATTAATGTTTCATGTCTGTTCTCAAAGGCGACAAGAATATCACGCAGTTCAAAATGGCGATGCAGTAATTTCAGCCATAATATTCAAATGAGTTATTTCTTAATAATATACTATAGATTGACCTAGAGTGATCTGGTTGTGCAATCTACTATTATTACACATCATCAAGTTACTGTATATGTGCTATCCCTGAACAATATACATGTAAGTGTTTTAATGTTTACTTGCAAGAAGAGGATCCAAGTACCCTATATTCGACGTACGAACAACAGAACAGGATTCGAGTGACAAGAATGGAACTATCATATTTCGACAACGTTGATCGTTCTTAACTCTACCAACGTTTTGTACGTCTTACCCTATTATATAATAACAGGGTCCTGATTCTAAACTGAAATAAGTTCATATTGACCGACTTACTTCCAATGTACCAAATTGATAATGATGAAAGAAAGATGAAATGAAGACGTGTTTCTTCCCAAGGCTAAAACAATCGTTGCTCACATATTTAACTTGAGTTTGCGACGTTAGATCACTTTGTGGAACGAGTCCCTGGACAGCACATAGCAGTCCATGTCATAATCGTGCAGTGTGTGTGTGTGTGTGTGTGTGTGTGTGTGTGTGTGTGTGTGTGTGTGTGTGTGTGTTTGTTGGTGATTGAGCTTACATGTGTTTTCTTGCACTAAAGTAATGAAATATCAGACGTTTGCTTTGACAAATGGTATTTGTCAAAATGAGGTTACTTGATAACTAAGTGCTAATGTAATTACAACAAACGTATTGTAAGCCGTTTAATACATAACTGTTGAATGTATTCTTTTTATGATATCTTGTTTTGTCTTCATGTCATTAGATTACCAGAGAGCAATGAAACACCATGGAATCTAAGTGTCCAAGCAATAAGGTCGTGTTTTATCTACAGGCCTACGAGTACCATAGTGATTGGCTTGATGGCTTGTGCCATATTAATACGAGACTACCGACACGAATTCCCTCAGAATTCATTTTATTCTTCTTATGAATTTTTAGCACTTATTAAGCAGCTGTGTCTAAGCATTCACGTTTAGGCCCACATTTGTGTTTTACTGTGACATAGCACGCCAACACTACAATGCCCAGGAAAACCCGATAGCTATTGCAGCATTCGCAAGATACATAAATGTTAAAAAAAGCACTGTTTTAGTATACGTCATGCTTTATGTAAGATTAGTATATACACCAATATAGGTATGTAGTTTAGATACACTACTTATATCGATGTGCATTAAAAAGAGAGCTGGGGGCACGGGTGGCCCAGTCGTCTAAGGCGCAGCGATTCGCTATGCAGAGTTGCGTCCCTGGGGCACGCCAGAAACCTATGATTGTGGGTTCGAATCCCGGTTCGCCCCGATTATGTTTCTAGGTTTGTCAGCACCATACCCGTGCTCTAGGGTTTCACCGAAGTAGTAAACGTCTGAGACCTGCATCACTTCGGGCTTTCCTCCCACATTAAGCTGACACGCCGCGATATAACTGGAATACTGTTAAAAGCGGCGTTAAACCCAACTCACTCACTAAATAAAAAGGGAGGTGTGTTTACTTCTGTCAAATGAGCTATTTTCACTGTACAACTACATTAATTTCAATAAGTATTACATCTTCACATGTATGTACAATCTAAGTTTGAACCTTTTTATCAAAGGTAGAACTGTCCACAGTGGACTTGTATTCATTTCCAGTCAGGATCTAACGTTGGTCCCTTGTGAGGTATCGCCGCAGTTTGATTTAGGTCATCATTAACTGTTAGAATGATCAACATCATAAACTGGCAGCTTGCTGAACGACCAAGGGTTTTGAATCAAACTTGCTACGACTGCCAATATGCTCGAACCTAGTCCCTCTTCAAGCGTCCTAAGCAGGCAAGAATCTAAGGGGCCTGTTTATTAAAATCTGTATCTATCTGCTAGCAAAAAAGGAAATCATACGCACAAGCGTAATTGGCCCATGGCAAAAAGAACGTTTCTTCCCTGTAATCACAGCGGGATAGTAATTAGGCGTAGATAACATAGACGTGCTTAGAAACAACGTAGACCCATAAGCACAAGAATGAAGGCTGCGAGTTTGTAAATCTTCCAAGGAGTTTTTAAATCAAAGAAAACCACCCACAGAGATATAACTAAAGGCCTTTGAGCTCCAACCCCGTGTTAATCCAAACTCACTAATATTAACTATATGTAATGACGCAATTGTGTATTCATGGAATTCGTTCGTTCGTTCGTTCGTTCGTTCGTTCGTTCGTTCGTTCATTCCAAGTGCTGACAAACCTAGAACCTAATCGTGGCGAACCAGGTTTCGTTTACCATACCCGTGCTCGTGGGTTTCACCGAAGTGGTAAACGTCTGTGACCTGCATCACTTCGGGCTTTCCTTCCACATAAGGCTGACACGCCGCGATAAAACTGTAATAATGTAAAAAGCGGCGTTAAACCCAACTCACTCACTCACTCTAAACATAAATGCATAATGTACATAGTGTGTATACTGTTCGCGGCGATTGTACTGAACAGATATTGAATTCACATTTAATACTATGTTGTATGTTCTGAATACATCAACAAAGAAGTGAAAATTGTATCTTTAATGAGTGAATATTTGAATATAGTGATGGCGTAGTTAAGAATATCGTCAGTCGATATTCCCATTCCCCCCATATATATTTGTGTGTGTATGAAGTGGTTGGTATTTCACCAATGTGTCATAGACAAATTTAAATTGGAGTTCGATACCTATAGCTATATGTCATGGTGTTAATACGATGGAACGGTATTCAGCAATTATGGCGTATATACACTATGGAATGGCATTTGTTAATACCTTTATATCATGACGTACATACGATGCAACGGTATTGAGTAATGCCTATATATGTATATATGGTGCGGTTGATATCGGAATGAAGGAAACGCCATAGACCGATATAAACATGGAATTCATCCAACGCTCTCAGTTGAATGCCGGTGAGATGGCGACCTAACTAAATCCCCCTGCTTTATCACCTTTTAACTTAATCGAAATACTACGACGGGATGTGGTTTGGCAGTAAGCAGGGATGCAATTACCAAGAGTCGTATTTTAAAGAGAGACCCAGACACTCTTCTTTTTACAAACTACCACTTCAGCACTTCTTGCACAGAACGATATCCAGAGGGACATGCAATCCCAGACAACAGAAAACTTCAGGTCGACCACTGGTCTGTTTAAAACACATGGAAATCATGTGTGTATATTTGGCTATATGTATACACCTAATCATGGCTTCATCAAGGATAGGGGCGGTCGGGTAGCCTAGTGGCTAAAGCGTTCGCTCGTCACGCCGAAGACCCGGGTTCGATTCCCGACATGGGTACAATGTGTGAAGCCCATTTCTGGTGTCCTCCGCCGTGATATTGCTGGAATATTTCTAATATATGGTTTATCTGAAGGTGCACAGCCGTTTAAAAAAACCCACTCATTTTTTATGAGATGCAGACGTAATGCAAACATCATGTGCAGTTTACTAATCAAACGGTATTGATTTGCAATATATAACAGACAACGTCATTTCACCGTGTGACAACTTCAAATACGCTAATATATCAATTTCTGATAAGGATTTCTGTGAAATTAGTGGTAGAATCATCTATCTTAAAAGAAAACCATATATCAACCATTACTTTATTGGGGATTCGTCTACCACATTAAGTGGAACCAGTAGCGTGGAAAATCGTGTCTGGTCGCAATTCACGGCACTCTCATTACATTCTCCTTGATTGCACAATAAAACGTGTGTGATATGTGTTTGCCGTGACGAAACACATGTTTCTGGTAAAAAACTTCAGAGTGAGGGAAATAAACGGGGTTTTTTTCAGACTGTGAACAAATACAGGATGTCACGAGGGCAACGGCTCTCAGGCTGAAAGATAAATAAACGAAACATTTTTTTTCCATGTATTTTGTAATGGTTGGATGAATCGATCAATAATGGTTAAGACATTATTCAAAACATCACGTTAAAAAATCATTCCAATTCATGGTCGTGGATACGTCAAATCACTTACATGAAATAAACCCAGGGTTTTTTTATGACTGGCCTAATCTAGTTTAACTTTGCGCTGTGTTAGTGCCAGTGGTAGAGTGTCCGCCCAGAGGGAGGTAGGTCGGGGTTCGATCCCCGGCCGCGTCATACCGAAAGACGTTAAAAGATGGTACTTGTTGTTACCCTGTCTTCCGCTCGGCATTAAAGGGCTAAAACAAGGACTGGTCGGCTTGGAGTCAGTATACTGTGTCTGAGTGGGGTATTCATGTTAAACTGCGGCATGGTATATCAGTGAGCTAGCACTATAAATCGGCATCAGTCAGGACTAGTACAAGCAGTCACACAGACACGCACGCAAGCACGCACGCACGCGCGTCGCTTTATAAGTGTAATAATCGTAGGCGCGACCCCATTTCACCTCACCTCACAGCAATACGTATTTAATCACAATGTAACGGGTGTCTGCCAATCAAGGCTACAGCAGTATGTGTTTTTAGTCATGCTGACTTGTTACAATGTCAATGGCACCTGATGTCACCGTTACAGCTGTATGTGCAACAAGGCTAATGTCTCATGATGGGGCAACTGTTGTGTAAAGTACATATGGACGGAAGAGGCAGATGATATACAAACGATGCGACTATTTGGAAAAGAGGAAAATATTATTGGCATATTGAGGGGTACCTGCTATCCAGCACAATATACTGGTTCATATGCTGTAAACTTACATTGTGCACCGAGTCAGTTTATGCAACCTTTTCAGATCGACCTCATATTAAAATGAATACCATTCTTCTCAATCACCTAATGTGGCGTACATTTAGATGGCACTTTATGGGCCATCTCTTCATAAAATAGTATTTCACGCAATACAACCGGAAACATTGTCTCCAATCTGCCTTCAAAGATCTACCTACAATCTGCCTTCAAGGATCTACTTACAATCTGCCTTCAAGGGTCCACTTACAATCTGCCTTCAAGAATCTACTTACAATCTGCCTTCAAGATCTACTTACAATCTGCCTTCAAGGATCTACTTACAATCTGCCTTCAAGATCTACCTACAATCTGCCTTCAAAGATCTACCTACAATCTGCCTTCAAGGATCTACTTACAATCTGCCTTCAAATTCTACTTACAATCTGCCTTCAATGATCTACTTACAATCTGCCTTCAAGGATCTACTTACAATCTGCCTTCAAGGATCTACTTACAATCTGCTAGTCATACAAGCCCTGAAATAAATATATCCAATACAACCCATGCAAGTCTACAATAGTTGGCAAGTCTAGATTACTGCAGTTTCAGGAATGAAGCGAATACCTAGGCTTCTTTTATTAAAAGATTATTTATTTATTGTTTTTTTTCTGTAAAATATTTTCATTACAGATACTGGGTGTTAGTCAAACAATCTGCCGTCTACTTGGAATCCTTCAAGGGCCTGCTGGAATACACATGAGTGATGGAAAAACCATGTCATTAATGAAGCTCTCCTTACAATTACAAACTCTCTCCAGTAGGAAAAGTACACCTACCCTGGTATCGACCAGCTGTCCTGCATCGTGTATATCACTAGACGCGACTTTATCATCACCAACATGGGATACAAACACCCATACTATCATAACAGTGACGTATGAAGACATTTCTCATTTATGTTTCCATATATACACACGACCCAGTAGATGGCCATGTAGGTAAGCAGGTCATCACGCTGGAGATGATATAAGGCTTTATGGTTGCATATATCGATATACCGCAGCCACTAACTGGTGTAATA
This sequence comes from Haliotis rufescens, assembly GCF_023055435.1. NCBI lineage: Eukaryota > Metazoa > Mollusca > Gastropoda > Lepetellida > Haliotidae > Haliotis > Haliotis rufescens. Next base: position 64,827,206 of record NW_025964001.1, on the reverse strand, counting down.
TGAATGGCACATGTGGTGACATACTCTTCCCCTCCACCACATACACATAGCAGTTATTTTTCTCGTCGATAATGTTTACAAATACAATAGAAATAAGAAATATCAACGCCAAGGAACAACCAGTCTCTGATGGGCGTAAAAGGGAAAATATCGGTACACGTTATGTAAACGGATCACTGAAAATCAGTGATGATACCAGGTGTTTGTGGGTAAGCATTTCCTACACCCGCCAACCACACACAATTGGGTAAAAAAGTAAGTGTTTGTTTGTTGCTTAACGCCGCAAAGCAGTACTCCTGCCACGCTACGGCGCCTGTAAACAAACAAGACAATCCTTGTTTTGGACCCTGTATTTCTCTATTCCTGGATCCGTCTTCGATGACAAATACTACGACGTTAATCATCATCATCATCATCATCATCATCATCATCATCATCATCATCATATGTCCGGGTTTAATTAACATGACCAAGAACATATAAATGTTATTTGTTATAGACTTACTCAACAACATCCTGCAAGTTATGTGTCACCGACAATAGCTTGTCGTCTGTTCCAACAACCTATTGAAAGATAAACTGTAATCTACTGAAAGAGTATCTGTTGAAAGTTTTTAATGTAATTGGAACATTATAGTTTGTCTGACTGATATATATCATGTCAAACCACGACACTTTGCCATGACATGTAGAGTCATACTGTTAGCTACCTGACAAGATACCATCGATTAGTTAAAAATATAAACTATTCGATGAATATTTGATAAAGCTGGCTGGGCCTCAGAATACAATTTCGCTTGATCCGGGTATCCAAAGATACGCCTTCAGCATAGCCCCACCTCCCCCCACATGTTACAACGCTGATGCTGCCGCTTGGTGCCGTGGGGTCAGTCTCTGGTATCTAATGACACCTACCTCATTCTCCTGTGCCCCCAACTCCGTCTGCATAGTGCATACCCCTCCTCTCAAGCCATGCTGTTGCCCATCTTCTCCTAACTGCCTTTCTCAATCAATATTCACACACAGCAGAGCCAAGTTTCCCGCGCACAGCACTTGGTCGTCTGCCACAGGCTTATCATGACCCGGAAGCACTTAATCCATTGAAAAGGTCTTGACCTTTGACCGAGAAGTCATCACTGTTATCTTCACATCATGTCTGAGTGTAATCCTCGGACGATGACAGAGTTAAAGCTGGGAGTCCTAGGGAGCGTCGTTCTGTGCCTTCTACCCAGGAGCATCGTCGCTTACGGTCCGTTCAGCTAGCGGGGGAAACAAAGTGAGGGCGCTCAGAGCTCGTTCTGCCTCGCCTTATTTCGCCTAATGGTTCGCGAGGCAATACAAGCATGTTAAGCGTGATCATTTATATTGGCAATGTAAACGATAAAATTCGATCCATATTGATCCTTATAATGTACTGTTGACGGATGTCACGGATATTTCATTGATCACCTCTCTAAATTGACGGTAAATGTAGTTGCGGGGTTTGCCTTTCGGCTTCTAGCGTGGTAGAACCTCCACTGACAGTGTAGGAAGGCCTCCAACTGTCTATCGCCTCTCAAAACAAATTTACCAAGCTGGCCATTCACGGAAGCCCTCTCACCGAGGCGCAGTGTGTCCGGATCGAATCAACGTTCTTCTTGCCTTTGCGGCATTGATGACTGCATCGAGCGAAACAGGATTAAAAGCAGATAATCACTATTTGTTTCCCTTGAAAAAACTAATTGAAATGTTGAAGAAAAGTGTTTGCGGGGCAGCAAATTCCACCGAGCAAACTGGCGGTGGTTGAAACTGCATACACGTCTTCTTCTGGCTGTTTTTGCATCTCTACATTGAACAATACGGAGCATATTTGCCTACTCAAGCTTGTTGTCTAATTTTGTTTTTTCTACTAAATTCTACCTCCCTAAGCCAATGAGTGAGTTGGAATGGTTTTACGCCTCTTTAAGCAATATTCCAGCAATATCTCAGCGGCGGACACAAGAAATCACAAATTTCACAAATTGCTTCACAAATTGTATCCATATGGGGAATCGAACCCGGGTCCTCGGCGTATCAAAAGACGTTAAATGATGGTACTTGTTGTTACCTGTCTTGCGCTTGGCATTAATGGGCTAAAATGGGCAAGGGGTCAGTACACTGTGTCCGAGTGGTGTTTTCATGTTGGGGGGGGGGGGGGGGGGGGGGGGGGGGGGGGTCCGGTAGCCTTGTGGTTAAAGCGCTCGCTCGTCACGCCGAAGACCCGGGTTCGATTCCCGACATGGGTACAATGTGTGAAGCTCATTTCTGGTGTCCCCCGCCGTGGTATTGCTGGAATACTTCTAAAAGCGGCGTAAAACCATACTCACTCCCTCACTATTCATGTTAAACTGCGGATTGGTACCTCAGTGAGCTAGTACTATAACTCGGCATAAATCCGGACAAGTACAAGCGGCCACACACACACACACACACACACACACACACACACACACACACACACACACACACACACACACACACCTGTGACACCTGTGACACCTCGCCCTACACCACAGCGTCTTTGCAGCTATTATTAAAATCTAGGGGCACAGGTGGCCCAGTCATCTAAGGCGGAGCGATTCGCTATGCAGAGTTGCGTCCCTTGGGCACGCCAGAAACCTATGACTGTGGGTTCGAATCCCGGTTCGCCCCGATTATGTTTCTAGGTTAGTCAGCACCATACCCGTGCTCGTGGGTTTCTCCGAAGTGGTAAACGTCCGAGACCTGCATCACTACGGACTTTCCTCCCACATACAGCTGACACGCCGCGATATAACTGGAATACTGTTAAAAGCGGTGTTAAACCCAACTCACTCACTTATAATAAAATCTACTCAGAGAATATGCATAACGTTTTAACTATTGTCGTCATTGTAGTCATGGTGCAACTATTGTAATTATTGTGCACTACCTTGCCATCTTAACACTGACCCATGAAATATGTTACGGCAGACCTTAAGGTTACACACAACCAAATGTTACACAAACCATAGACTTCTATAGTAACGTTATATATTTTTTTCAAATAACTAAGCATCCAACAGCTATTACCTGTACGTGTATGCACAGTTTGGCCTTTGACATAAAAAAAACTAGCTTAGCCAGCTCCTTTTCCCGAGTACGGGAAGCTAAACACACCACCCCCAGTTTCGCACCAAATGTCACCTACTTGAAAATAGCTGTGGTCACATTCAGCATAAGTCATCATGTTGAAAAAGACAGTACTAAATATAGAAAAACATGGTCAGTTTTAATAACTGGATGGAAGTACATAAAAATCTTACAGAATATCCTCCAATCACAGCCTGCAGATATCTCTCGGTCTGCACTGAAGGCTTCCTACGAAAACCGCACTGTCCCATCTGATTCTGAATTGGTGTAGTAGAACCTCAAAACACTTTGGCTTTGATGGTTTGCATTTTGCATACAATGATGACTTATAGTTTCAAATACTTTTGTTTGAATACCAGCACTTGAAGGTGAGCTACACGTCTACAGTCTTGTGGCGTTAACATTTCTTCTTCTATGACTGATGTTGCTGTTGCTGATCAAACATTTTCGAAGAAGGGGCGGAATGGAAGCTGCGATTTCCTACATGTTCTATAACCATGTAACAATCATTGTTATTGATTCTAACAAACACAACACAGACGGCTTCATCAAGTGAAGCATGGCTCGATTAAATAAATATTAACGTTGTAAAAACTACAGTCATTAATGTCATCTGTTCATACTAATAAAAACGACAAAACCGTTTCAATAGTTTCTGCCGAAAGCAAAGTCTGCTGAAGGATTACATCTATAAATTATCATGAACATTGTGTTTATGAATCACTATCAAATAGTGACGATACACATGCAAGTAAATTGTTCACCTGACAAAAAAGCACGGTAACATGTGGTACATGTACAAGTCAAAAATCTAAATTGCATCTGATTTTATTTAGGTGACTGATCCCTCAAACGTCCTCCTCATGTCTACCCCAAATCGTTTTGTAAGTTTTACTGATGTCTTGAATGCCGTAATCCTGATTAAAGTGAGTGAGTGAGTGAGTTGGGTTTAACGCCGCTTTTAACAGTATTCCAGTCATTTCAAGGCGTGTCAGCTTAATGTGGGAGGAAAGCCCGAAGTGATGCAGGTCTCAGACGTTTACCACTTCGGTGAAACCCACGAGCACGGGTATGGTGCTGACAAACCTAGAAACATAATCGGGGCGAACCGGGATTCGAACCAACAATCATAGGTTTCTGGCGTGCCCAAGGGACGCAATTCTGCACAGCGAATCGCGGGGCCTTAGACGTCTGGGCCACCCGTGCCCCCATCCTGATTAAAGAAGAATTGAGCAAGAGTATAATGAAGTATTTAGATAACAACTCACTGGCCATCATGAAATTAAGATTGTCTCTCGCGTGCTAGCTGCATCGTCATATTCACGTTGAATAAGTTCTTTATTCATGATGCACCCACTGTTCAAAACATAGCTATCTTAACTCATAAAGCAATGCGATGGCGATTTGTGGAGATTACATCTATATTGTATATTGTACATTACATTATCTTATACAGTTTACGCTGAAATGAGGAATGGGTCTGTGGCCTACACTACTTGATGAATAAATGTATAAAAATATATATAAAACGTTAGTTATTATTCCGACATCTCGATATGTTTTTTGTCTTTATTACCCATTCCTACCATGGGTTCTTAGATAATTTTGATTACGTATTGGAGGCCGCGCCTTTTTCGTGTTGTGAATATCTTATACAACGTGTCGTGATGCGAGGCAACTACAGCTAAAAGGGAATATCTGCCTTGGTTTCTTGACAAGTTGAATCAATTAACAAAATTGAAGCTCAATTCTGTCAAAACATGTTATTTTTTTTACACCAGACTGACAGACAGAATACTTATTTACATCTCACTCGCAATTACTTGGAACATAACTATTATGCATATTATTCAGTAAAACTAAATTGCGACCAATCGCCACGCGATTTATGAGAGATGATTAAACCACTCAGTCATACAATACTACATAATAGACGAACAATCACTACTATCCCACACAACAAACTTCCTTCCTTGAACCATATATTGATCCTTTGTCAATAAACGTGGCGACCGCCTCCGTGGTCTAGTGGTAGAGCGTCCGCCCAGAGAGCGGAATGTCTGGGGTTCGATCCCCGGCCACGTCATACCAAAAGACGTTTAAATGTGGTACTTGTTGTTAACCTGTCCGGCGCTCGGCATTAAAGGGCTAAAACAAGGACTGGTCGGCTCGGAGTCAGTATACTGTGTCTGAGTGGGATATTCATGTTAAACTTCGGCATTGTATCTCAGTGAGCTAGCACTATAAATCGGGATCAGTCCGGACTAGTACAAGCAGCCACACACACACACACACACACACACACACACACACACACACACGCACGTCGCTGTATAATTGCAATAATCAATAATCTTGGACGCGACCACCTCACCAATAAACGTGGTCATCATATTTACATATCACTCTGTAGAGGATCGTCAAAAGTGAAAGCAAATGTCACCAAAGTTTGCTGGAAAAGACACAAGTGAGATTAGGCCAATATGACATTTGGAGTTTGGACGTTGCGGCAAGACTTTGGCCTCCCCATTGGCATCAATTGAGCTTCCCTCCTTGCTGGTCTGCTTCTTTATTCATTTGCATTGGAATTTATGCTCGGATTGGCAAAATCAAAACAGACCCGTGAAGATCTTGGGTCTTCAGCAAAAAAAGGCGACTATGCTTGTCGTAAGAGGCGACTAACGGGATCGGGTTGGCAGGCTCGCTGACTTGGTTGATGCATATCATCGATCCAAATTGCTTGGATCGATGCTCATGATATTAATCACTGGATTGTCTGGTCCAGACTCGATTATTTACAGACCGCCGTCATATAGCTGGAATATTGCTGAGTGTGGCGTTAAACAACAGACAAACCAAAATCAAAACAAGGGAACTGGGCTAAGATGTTTAACTTAACGTTCGGAAATAACTAAATTTCTTGTCACCTTTTCCGGCAAGCATGGGTTGCTGTAGACCTGTTCTACCCCGAAACTTCACGGGTCGAACAAATATGGGTTAAAATGTCAACCCAACCAGTGTTTGGCACCAAGCAGTTCGTATGCCCTCTGCGATGAATGAGTCCAGGCCAGGCCGCTTCCACGAGACGTTTTCACACTCAGGTCAGAGACAGCCTGGGATGAACGTCTAGCTGAGTATAGAACACACCTGAGCCCCTTCGTTACCTGCAGAGATATGTATGGTCGATACGCTAACCTTTAGTCTATAATTAAACCTGTACATAATTACTATGACAGATGATTTCTTACCACGGTGGACGAGACAATTGCGGCTTGTCACCTCGCACATTGATCCCAACAGCTTGACTGGTCTATTTCCTGACATTCAAGTGAGTTTATCAGGCAGATTTCCAGTCGCTTTAACAACAAGTACTATTTATCAAAAAGGTCAACCGTAATAATGCGTTGAAAGACAACGACGGCGTACTGTCGCTCAGTTCAACCGGAATGAGTTCGAGTGATGCTTTATGTTGTGGTTCCGATCTGTTTGATGCTATCAATCAGTCGAGGATGTTTGACGCAAATATGGTTGATTTGTTTTATGGCTTTAATGACCATCACCGACCTTGTGTCGGAGATATTGTGAGTTGTTGACAAGTGTGGAGCAGGTTGAACCGAAAACTATTTGCACCCGCGGTAGTGGGACTGGGAAACCTTTATATCAGGGCAGTGTGACATGGGAAACAGTATTATATCACGGTAGTGTGACATGGGAAACCGTATTATATCACGGTAGGGTGACATGGGACACAGTATTATATCACGGCAGTGTGACATGGGAAACAGTATTATATCACGGTAGTGTGACATGGGAAACAGTATTATATCAGGGCAGTGTGACATGGGAAACAGTATCATATCATGGTAGTGTGACATGGGAAACAGTATTATATCAGGGCGGTGTGACATGGGAAACAGTATTATATCACGGCAGTGAAACAGTGCTATATCGCTGCAGTGAAACAAGGGAAACAGTATTATATCACTGCAGTGTGACATGGGAAACAGTATTATATCATGGCTGTGGGAGATGAGAAACAGTATTATATCACGGTAGTGTGACATGGGAAACAGTATTATATCACGGTAGTGTGACATGGGACAGAGTGTTATATCACGACAGTGTGACATGGGAAACAGTATTATATCACTGCAGTGTGACATAGGAAACAGTATTATATCATGGCTGTGGGAGACGAGAAACAGTATTATATCACGGCAGTGAAACATGGGAAACAGTATTATATCACTGCAGTGTGACATGGGAAACAGTATTATATCACTGCAGTGAAACAAGGGAAACAATATGATATCACTGCAGTATGACATGGGAAACAGTATTATATCACGGCAGTAATACAAGGGAAACAGTATTATATCACGGCAGCGATACATGGGAAACAGTATTATATCACGGCAGTGAAACAAGGGAAACAGTATTATATCACAGCAGTGAGATATGGGAAACAGTATTATATCACGGGAGTGAGATATGGGGAACAGTATTATATCACGGGAGTGCAACATGGGAAACAGTATTATATCATTACAGTGAGACATCGTTAACAGTATTATATCATGGCAGTGAGACATGGGAAACAGTATTATATCAGGGCAGTGAGACATGGGAAACAGTATTATATCACGGCAGTGAGACATGGGAAACAGTATTATATCAGGGCAGTGAGACATGGGGAACAGTATTATATCACGGCAGTGAGACATGGGAAACAGTATTATATCACGGCAGTGAGACATGGGAAACAGTATTATATCAGGGCAGTGAGACATGGGAAACAGTATTATATCACTACAGTGAGACATCGTTAACAGTATTATATCATGGCAGTGAGACATGGGAAACAGTATTATATCAGGGCAGTGAGACAGGTGGTGAGGCCGGGTGGTCAGGTCTGTGGGATCAGGTCGGGTGGTCAGGTCGGGTGCTGAATTGGATCTTGAACCAAAATGGTGAAGGATTACAACAATTTCAGACGACAAATGAAAATTTCATATTATACATGTATATACTTATAATGAATATTCTATGAATAACAGAAACCCCTTTCCTCACTTATGGACATGGTGTTGACGACGATCTCATGCACACTGAAAGGCTTGATGATGACATGGCGTCATGACAAACAATAGTAGGTTTCAGCAAATCATGTCATTTACTTGTCATATAACCTTGAAATGAAAAGGCACCGTGTACAGTATTTATTAGACGCCAGCGCTGACCTTGTAAATATGTGAATGTCCCTTATTTCAGATTAATAATTTTATGTGCTGATCTTCGGATGTATTTCTAACAGAAAATATAATTTCTTTCATTTGAGGGACGAATTAGTACGAAATTATTTTCTCCTAACGACGTTAAGCATAATTAAAGGGAGGTAACTTGGTCTCGTAAGGGGTATATAAGTAAAGGCGCGATGTTAAAACATCATTTTAAGTTGCGGTGCATTCGTGGCTGGCTATATTAAACATGGATGTCAAGCCCGTTTCTGAGACGTTGGATGACATTCTACGTCATTTAGAAAGATCTAATGCGAAAATAGCGCAGTCAGTTGAATATCGTTTACATGGTTTTCGTGACGACTTTGAGAAAACGACCAAAGAGTTATCCAAGTTAAAAGCTGATAAGGGTTTTGTTTTGAAACAAGAAGGTTGTATAATTCAACGCTCATTCAATACTGAGACTTTGGAAATCTGGAACAGTTAAAGTTGGCTTTAGAATTAAAGAAATACGACTAAGCGGCGGAGCTTGTTGAGGCGACCAACACTCGGATCGAGTAGAGAAACAATCCTATTTAGATAGCCCATACGTCGGAGGATAGATGGGAGACTGTAAAAAAATATGTTGTACGAGATGTGTCGTTCTACTACGAAGTCGACAAGAAAATCACACGAGCAGAAAATGAAGCTGTCAAGAAAATCAAGTCCAAGATAGAGTGCTCTGCACGGAGTCCGTACTATAAACCACGTGGTGGTCGTGCTCCTCGTGCTCCTCGTGCTACTGTCGCTTCTGCAGAGCCAGCGGACGTTATGTTCAATTCGCCCTTTCAGAGGAATTCGTCAAGCGCAGCTTGCTTCTCATGTCGGGGATTTGGTCATTTCAGACGTCAATGCCCGATGTCCGGCGAACAACAACCCGCTCAGACTACAGGACGAGCAGGAGGATCTGCCCGTTAATAAAGAAACTGACTCACAAATTAAGTATGACTGAGGTCATTGTGATAATCATTCGTTACTGATTATTTTGAATACGAACATGTCAGTGCTGAAATCATTGTGAAGGATAGGCTTAATCAAAACATTGTTTTATGGCGTCGAATCTGAAGTTCTTACCATGTCATTGATAAGGAAGAGAATCTATGGATGTCAACTTCTTTATTATGAGGAATAGAACGTTTCAGAGTATATACTTACTCCTTGATCGGGTGAATAAATGCTATGAGGCAGAGAACATATAATAGTATATGCACCGGAAAGAACAACACAAATTATAACACTTAAAAACACTTGGAAACTTAAGGGAAGCCAACCGAGAACAGGCGCTGACAGGTGCTTGTCAATGGACAAATGGAAGCCAACACTTAACAGTAATAATTAGCGCTGATAGTTGATAGCGATGGACAACTAGAAGCCAGTACTTTAATTATCACTGATTGGTAACAGGCAATGAGCAATGGGAAACGAGTGGCAAATAGTACTTAGTACTGATAGGTAATAGAATAGAAATGGCAATGGGCAAAGGGAAACCAGCTAGTTAATTAGCACCGATAATGATTAAAGCAATAAATCGCAAGCACTGGTCAGATAAGTTCACTGGTCACCGTTCATGGCTGGCTAGTGTCTCCTGATGTCAATGGCTTCGTGTAGTTTTCTTTGTCGACAGATGTTGTTAGACAGGACTTTGGTGGCTTCCCACAGGATGTTATGGTCTTGGTTCTTCAGGATGTGTTCGGAAATAGGGGATTTCAGGTCTAGTTTGTTGACACAGGTCTGATGTTCTTTGAGTCTGGTGTTGAGGGCTCTGAGGGTTTCTCCAATGTATTGGTGGCCACAGTTGCAGGGGATCTGGTATATACATTTTCTGGGATTTGGACATGTGCTGATTGTGCCTCTGTCATTGGTTCGTAGATGGCCTCGTTTGAGGGACGAATAAGAACGAAATTTGTTTTCTCCTAACGACGGAAAGCCAACATAGGGGGAGGTAGCTTGGTCTCGTTAGGGGCATATAAGTAAAGGCGCAAAATTTAAACTTCATTCTCAGTTGCGGTGCAGTCGGGGCTGGCTATATTAAACATGTTCAGTAATGTATAATGCCGATTGAAGGATAAGCTGGACGAATCTTTATTTTATATGTGCTTAGAAGCTGACGGTATTCATATGATGATTAGGATGTTATGATTTGTTTGCATGTGGTGCTGTCGAGCTATGAGAATACGTTGTTAGATGGTTCGGTATCCATAGTTACAATCTCGAACACTCCCGTTGCGAGAGTATGGGTTTGGGATATACTCCGATGAGTATGCGATGACAAGATATTACAATACGCGATTCGGCGTCGATACCTGTGTATATCGGGTGGTCGTTGGAAATGTGAAGCATTTTGTTTACATTCATGTGAACTGCGCTGTGATGCTGATGATGATGCTGATGTATGTGATGCCGCCGATGTTGAGGATAATGTGGATATATGTTGATGAATACACTGCGGTCAGCCAGGGCTCCGTACAACATCCCCCCACTATGTTGCTGTTGTGTATTTTGTTGTGTTGAAAGGATGGAGGAGAAGATGAATAGCCTTTCCTTCGTGTGCTCGTTCAAGTTGTAAAACGTTTCTACCATTGTGTAAAATGAACAACGTCATTCTTGAATTGCGACCCCTTGGCAACAGCAAAGAATTTAAGCTAAGATTATCCCCAAAGGTACAAATGTCTTGTGGGCACCTAAAGGTCATTTAAAACATTGAAGGTCAGACTGAACACATGTCAGATATATACAGCCTGTGTTTTTTTCTCATGAATCGAAGGGTTTGTTGGACGATAAGGTCACACGATCATATGTTATGTTTGTAGCTTTCGTCCTGTCCTTGATTGACGTTTTAGTGAACTGACGATGACAGATGGTCTTTTGATATGTATTTATTGAGCGCTGCAAGGGTTCCCGGAAAATGTACTGAAGACTAATGACAGACGAATGTTTTTTTACGTTTCATTTGCATTGTGTTTGTACATTATTTATTGTGCATGCGTCGGCTTTTATGCAACATAACTGAGGGCAAACAACAGCTGCAATTATTTTGTCACGTGCGTTACGTTTAAATAAGCGTCTGAAGGTTTGTATGGCAGGTGTGTGACGGCCCATGACCGACGAATTGGTGTTTTACATGTGCGAAAGGGGTGTAAATCATTCAATGATAGTATCATTAACAATTGCAATATCTAGGCTATATTTCGCATCAGGCGTTTGGCGTGGAACGCTACTCAATATGGTATGTTTGTTTGTTGTTTAACGCCGCACTCAGCAATATTCCAGCTATATGACGGCGGTCTGTGTAAATAATCGACAAACAAACGAACCAAAATCTGATGAAGTCCATGCCCCTACTCTTGTTCGTGTCAGTTAACCCTCGTACGGGTCACCTTGGACCACAAACTCATGATATCGAGGCCTCACTACAAAGTTTGTTTGTTTGTTTGCTGTTTAACACCGCACTTGGCAACATTCCAGCTTTATGACGGCAGTCTGTCAATAATCGAGTCTGGACCAGACAATCCAGTGATTGATACCATGAGCATCGATCCACGCAATTGGGATACGATGACATGCATCAACCAAGTCAGCGAGCCTGACCACCCGATCCCGTTAGTCGCCTTTTACGACAAGCATAGTCGTCTTTTACAGCAAGCATGGGTCGCTGAAGGCCTATTGTTCCCCGGATCTTCACGGGTCAATATCGTATGTGTTGGTGGTGACAGTTGGGCTATCATGGTAGAATGTGGGTAGGTTTCTAAGATTTGAATAAGAGGCATGCTTTCTTCGATTTGATACATGTGAAGATTTGAAAGACATACGAGTAGTAAGAGTAACGGGTATTTAAGGATCGTGTTTAATTGCAGAATGATGTTGTTAACTGCTAAAAATGCCGTTTGCCAAGGGACACCCAGAGTCGTCTAATATACTGAATCAAATTAAAAACTTCACATTTTTAAAAGTAATCCCATCTATGATATACAACGGACAAATGTATCAGAGAAGGTAATTTTTAATCATTAATGTCCAAAAAAGGATTTTAATTAACGGTGGTAACCATAATTTTTTCAAAGCACCTACGGTATTCGGTAATAACATCAACCGAGCACGAGAATCTGTTGGCACACAAGTTCAGTAGCGTGTATGGCCACCATGTGTGTTGACAACTGCCACACAACGCCTCCGCATGGACCTTGTGATGCTTGTGAACACATGATTGGGAAGACGACGCCATTGTTGCTGCAAAATGGTGCCAAGATCTTGCAAATTCTGTGGTTGGTTCTGGAGAGTGCGCAGACTTCTGCCAAGAGCATCCCAGACGTGTTCGATGGGATTGAGGTCGGGAGACCTTGACGGCCAGTCCATGACGTTGACTCCCGCATTCTGAAGGAAATTCCTTGTCAAAATTGCTGTGTGGGGTCTGGCATTGTCGTGTTGGAAGATCAAACCGGGTCCATGTGCTGCCATAAAAGGCAGAAGTTCTGGTGCCAGTACCTGGTCGCGGTAAGCAGCAGCGTTGAGGTTGCCACGGATGTCAAGAAGCCTGGAACGTGCATTGCCACAGAAAGCACCCCACACAATGACACTTCAGCCTCGAAATCTGTCACCTTCCTGTACACAACACTGGGTGTAACGTTCATGACGGCGCCTCCACACCCTCGCCCTACCATCAGCAAATCGAAGATTAAATCGGGATTCATCACTGAAGACGACTTGATTCCAATTCCTCTGAGTCCATCGTAAGGGTCGCTGTGCCCGCAATTGACGTTGACGTATGTGTAATTGAGTCAGAATCGGCCCGCAGTATGGCCGTCGTGCTTGAAGGTGAGCAGTTCTCAGACGGTTTCGAACATTTTGCGCACTCAGTCTACCCCTAAACAGTTCATTTCTGGTTGATGTAGCCGTCAAAAATCGGTCACGGAGATGACGTAAGACAATCTGACGATCCTCTGCATGTGACGTCACACGTTGTCGACCTGGCCGAGGGCGATCAGCGGTGGTACCCGTTTGCTGTAGAAGCGTCTGTAAATCATAAACAGTCCGTCGACTACAACCCATCGTCCTTGCGACTTCAGCTACGGACGTTCCCGTCTGTAACATGCCGATGGCACGTTCACGTTGCACATTTGAAAGGCGTGGCATGACAAATGGCCGTAAAGACTTTTGTTTTCTTGTTTTTTTAATTTTTTTTGTTAATGACTGCTCACAAGTAAGGCTGAAAGCACGTGCGGTATTATGGCCACGTGACCAGTTGCACGTGAAAAATCACTTTTGCCACTATAGTGCTGTGCACATGATTTTGATCGATTCACCTGCACAAAAACGGGTGTTATCTGAAGACAATACGTGGCCATTACTGTTTAAATACACAATAAGGGGGGGGGGGGGGGGGGGGGGGGGGCACGGGTGGCCCAGTCGTCTAAGACGCCGCGATTCGCTGTGCAGAGTTGCGTCCCTTGGGCACGCCAGAAACCTATGATTGTTGGTTCGAATCCCGGTTCGCCCCAATTATGATTCTAGGTTTGTCAGCACCATACCCGTGCTCGTGGGTTTTCACCGAAGTGGTAAACGTCTGAGACCTGCATCACTTCGGGCTTTCCTGCCACATTAAGCTGACACGCCGCGATATAACTTGAATATTGTTAAAAGCGTCGTTAAACCCAACTCACTCACTCACCCACTCACAATAAGGGCCCACAATGATAACTGGTCAAAATGTTACAAATTTAGGATTGTGAAGTTTTTAATTTGGTTCAGTTTATAAGGGTCGGATGGTGACAATGTGTCGTGGTACACCCCCTCTATCACACTATCACTCATTCACTTACTCACTGTTGCTATCACTCACATTATGAAAGTTTAACACCAACCCTTCACACAGTATTACCACGAGGTTTCTCACCATACAGTTGCTGTTCAAAGTCGACAAGCAACTTTGATGATATTAGGATCAATTTAACCTCTTTCATCTGCCCCATGTGCACAGAGACACATCGACTACGGTACATAATAGGGTGTAATACCTGCCTTTAGTATCAAGTATAACAGGTCTGATCTTTTCTGCGCTTTGTGAGTGGCTTCTCATCTCGAGCCACAGGACAGCACAAGGATTCAGCATGGAGACATGGTGGCGCCCGGGCTGAGAACAGCTTTTGATATTGATATCAGTGACGGCGGGTTCGTCATGACAATCAGAGAGATCTGTGGACGGCGCATGATACAATTTCCCTTTAATTCGTATTATAACCCAATGCTTCGATAAGACATTTGTGATGTGATTTCTTGCGTACCAGCTGCTTTGTGGGCAATTTCAAATTCTGTATGGGATCTTGTTCACGTTGATACACTGAACCAAGACCAACACTGTGAGATTTATTGCCTATAGATTTTTCTTTGCAGAATTTCTGCGATGCTACTTGGCTATGTTCAGAGCAAATACTCTTCTTGACAAATTCATTACTTAATCATAATCATACCGAATTAATGATCGCGAAATGCTTGGTTGAGATAGGACGTTGCGTCACCATAGAAGTCAATATTTAATCAGATCACAAACAATCCATATCTACTCGACAACGCACTGTAAGCGGAAAATGCTTTTGTGTGAGTTCTGTTCTGTCTGATAACAGACTGTGGATGCGTGGAATGTCTGGTTAATATGGCTTGGGTATTGCCAGAAGCGATGTGCTGTTTCGTTGTTATCATCATCAACTTGATCGTCGTCATCGTAGTCGTCGCCATTATAATAATCATCATGATAATCATTATCATCCCGATCACTACCATCACCATCTTTACCACCACTATCATCAGTAGCATTACCGTTAACATCGACACCATCTTTACAATCTTCACCATCTTCACCGTCACGACAACCACCACTATCATCATCTATTTATGTTAGCTGTGCTACTGTTCAAGGGGTCAAATCTTTTAACAATGTATAAAATGTAAAACATTCCGTCTTCCCGTTGCCCCTGTACTTTGAAACATCAATATGAAGTATATATTTATAAACAGAAAAAGGTTGAATTCGATAAGATTCCAAACATGTCAGTACAATGAATCCTACTTGACGTCCACATTTTGAAATTGCTGCAAAGAACTTAAGTATAACCTTATTATTATTCCATGGCTGGATGGTAACACTTGGGCGTGAAAGAACGCGATGTCAGCCGTGAAAATATTGCATAGCAGCTCATCCTTATTATGTGCATTAGCGGGCGAAAAGGAAAATTCACATCTTAACTGTTTTATTTACAACCTAGTTACAGCGCTCAGATCAAATAAGATGCATGACGTGATGCTTAAGGACGGAACAAAAATAACGGTAATTACTTGCACAAGGGCAAACGTGGTCGATCTCCTCACCTTCAATCCTGAAATGAGTCCTGTCGACAAATTGCGGTGTTAGGTGATGTTTCGCTAACTGCCGACAACATGATTACAGACTGTCACTACCATATCGATCTGGGGAGATCGCGTGGCAGTTTCCCCGTCGTTCAATTGTGTTAATTACAAATCAGTGTTAACTAAAGGTGATGTGTATAATAATCACTAATCACTGAGCGGTGGTCATCGAACGTTCCCACACCACTCAAGGGGTTGTTGGGGAGGCAGGTTATCAAAACCAAGTTAAGCTGATACAATCTTCTGGTTGAAGTATTCTTGAGTACCGAAAGTAATTGATTGTCAAGGAACGCCGGGGTGGAGTAAGGAAATAGCAGGATTTGAAAACACAATGTAAAAAAATGCATCAGAAAATCCTGAACCGTTGATGGCAAACAGACACAAACATTTGGGAGCACAGGTGGCCCAATTGTCAAAGGCATAACTTCATTTGAGTTTCGTCAAATTCCAGATTTGCCTTGATTGGGATCATTGGGCGACAACAATGTGCTCGTTAGCTTCACCCTATCGGCGAACGTATATAACCAGCCTATACCCACACGTGAAGCTGCATTCGATATAACTGAAGGGCTGTTCAATGTTGCGTTAAACCAAATCTTTTACGGAATCTACGATATTAGGCCTCAAGTTTGTCACCAAAATATGGACCAAATTGTATCCATTCTGTCAAAGCCAGCTGTCATTCCCAGTATGGCTTCCCCACGTGAAACGTTTGAAGTTTATATGTAAGCATCACCACATTAAATCTTTGATAAAAAGCTTGATATAAGTGATGCTTCAAATGATGCCACATAGAAGGCCAGTATGTTAACCGAGGAAGAAATCTTCTAAAATCGTGCATCGGTACTATCAACTATTGACTAATCTGTAAAACCTGAAGACATGTCCACTCCTCTTTTATACTGGATTCCAAAAGCTCCCTAACATTCCGTACAGAAAGAGGTACATTGTACCACCGAATTCCTGTCCCTTAGATTAACAATAGTCCTTTTAATACAATCATTACACATTACAGCTAAAATAGATTATTATCATGAAACCGCCCGCATGTTATCAGAAATAAGCGGGCATCTGTAACTTGATAAGGCCCTCATATTGCTTGACGACGGGCCATTATCACGTCCGTTGTTAGGTGACGTCACAGGGATAGGAAAGATGACGTCATCTGGTTTGTTCTATGACGTTTCCATTTTTGTAAAAGCGGGTCAGTGAAATTCGTGCTGATTGCACTAAATGTTTCAAAACCGATATTGTGTATTTTTATTTGATTACAAATTCTATCCATTTTAGCTATAATAATGGTAACGCTATTTTTCAGGGCATTACCATTTGCAAACGCCCTTGGTCTTTTCAACTGCCCTCCTTCGTCCGGCAGTTAAAGGAAGACCTAGGGCTTCTGCAAATGATAATGCCCTGAAAAATAGCGTTACCATTATATTAATACCATGTGGATTCTGGAAATCTCCAAGGATTTGCTTGACGTTTTGCAGTCTCGGTTTAGAAGTCTAATTCATAACAAACACTTGATATTTCAACTTTGTACACCACTATCCCACTAAAGGAAAAACTTCATTCCTTGAACCATGTGACTGTTGTTACTAAAAGTGGTGACCACAGATAAAGTTATTCATCTTTCTGTCACATCATTAAAGCAAATTTCATCTGAAGTTTTCTGAGATGCTGGACTTCCTCGATGGTAGGGGCGGTCGGGTAGCCTAGTGATTAAAGCGTTAACTCGTCACGCCGAAGACCCGGGTTCGATTCCCGACATGGGTACAATGTGTGAAGCCCATTTCCGGCGTCCCCCGTCGTGATATTGCTGAAATATTGCTAAAAGCGGCGTAAAACCATGCTCACTCACTCACTCGTTGGCAACATCGATAACATTTGCGGATGGGACATCAAGGCAGGAATTTGGCCTCCCAATGGGCACCAATTGAGCAAAAATCTGCAGAAGTTTCTTATAAACGACTTTTGTCGATTGTATTTACAATAACAGTATACTTTACCCAAAAGGTATGTGATATGCTTTAAAACATACCCGACGACTACTATAAATCGACAAGAGAGGTTACCATTTACAAAACCAGTGAAAAACGATAACGTTATTTGCCAGCATGTTTCCCATTCCTGGTCACTGGTCGAGTTTAATTAGCTCCGATTACGATCCTCGGTCCTAGCCATACCCTCACCATTGTGGTGAACGAAGACGGCCAGATGACACTCGCGATAATACTGAAACACTGTTCAATGTGGCGCTCAACTCAACTCACTCACTATCATAAAATGTGATGATTAAATCGAACCCAAAAGCCCACTTTGCCAAATGAAAGGGGTTCTACCGCGGCTCCACGAGTTTATTACCATGCACAAAACGTTGGAAACAGAAGAAAAATCGTGAATCATTCATTGGAATCTGGTTCCTATGACACGTCCGTGGTCCTATGTTATCATCCGTACTGAGCAGCAATAGCTGAGCCATCGGTGGCTGCTTTCGGTCCATGAAACACTCGTCAACGATTAATCACGGTTGTGTTGAGCTTCATTAGGAGTTGGCACTGGTTATAGCCAACATGAGGTCGATCCTCAATTAGTGGTGTGTAAAAACCTTGTTTAGTATTGACTGTCTTTAGTTAGGTGCGATGGCTTCGTTTCACAAACCAATCTGGGGGATAACAGAGTCCAAATTCCTATACTATGACATGGAATTACGATATTTATTGCGCTATTGAAGCCTTCTGAGGGTGTACTCGAAATTAGCATCTTGTACTAAATTTGGGTCCTTTAAAGGTATCATGGCGCTTTCTGTATGAAACTGGTTTAAATTTTATCTAGGATAAATGTATTTATCACATTTGATTTTATTATCTATAAGCGTTGATCAAGTCTATTTGTTATGTATAAACCAGTTTCTTGTGAAACATTGACATGTAATAAGTGATCGAAAATGTGTCCAGAACATGTTGGAATGTCATGACGTGAACTTAGCGTGAGCGATGAGTGGCATATTCTGTACTAGTCTTAAAGAATCTTTCAGATTTAAGTTCAGTCGACTGTTCTTCTCATTATATGCTGTTTGTTTGTGGTAATAAAGCTACACACATTTCACTTTGGATCTCGACCAGATACGGAAATTTTGAGCAGCGTCAAACGCTGTCTATTTGTTGCCCCTTCCGACCAACATAGGTCCTGGGAATGCATTTCATCACGGATTCCCCAAGGGGGCTGTGATCAGAAAGGGGTGTGTGTGTAGTGTGTGTGTAGTGTGTATGGTATGTGTAGTTTATATGACTTGTTCAGGGTGTATGGTATGTGTGTGTAGTGTGTATACTGTTTATATTGTGTATGATGTGTGTAGTGTGTATGGTATGTATAGTCTATATGACTCGTGTAGGGTGTATGGTGTGTGTGTAGTGTGTATACTGTATATAGTGTGTATGTAGTGTGTATGGTATGTGTAGTATATATGACTTGTGGAGGGTGTATTGTGTGTGTGCAGTGTGTAGTGTTTTTACTGTTTATAGTGTGTATGTAGTGTGTATGGTATGTGTAGTATATATGACTTGTGGAGGGTGTATTGTGTGTGTGCAGTGTGTAGTGTTTTTACTGTTTATAGTGTGTATGGTGTTTGTGTGTGTAGTGTGTATGGTATGTGTAGTTTATATGACTTGTGGAGGGTGTATGGTGCGTGTGCAGTGTGTAGTGTTTTTACTGTATATAGTGTGTATGATGTGAGTATGATGTGTGTGTGTGTAGTGTGTATGGTATGTGTAGTTTATATGACTTGTGCAGGCTGTATGGTGCGTGTGCAGTGTGTAGTGTTTTTACTGTATATAGTGTGTATGATGTGAGTATGATGTGTGTGTGTAGTGTGTATGGTATGTGTAGTTTATATGACTTGTGTAGGGTGTATGTTGTGTGTGTAGTGTGTAGTGTTTATACTGTTTATAGTGTGTATGATGTGTGTGTGTAGTGTGTATGGTATGTGTAGTTTACATGACTTGTGCAGGGTGTATGGTGTGTGTGTGTAGTGTGTATGTTGTATGTAGTGTGTATCGTGTATGTGCTATGTGTAGTGTTAATGGTGTTTGTAATGTTCATGCTGTGTGTGGTGTGTACGATGTGTGTAGAGTGTATTGTATTGTATTGTATAGAGTGTGTGGCGTGTAGTGCGTATGGCGTTTATGACATGTGCAGTCTGTATGGTGTACGTAGTGTGTGCATGTAGCGATGGTAGTGTGTACAGTGTGTTACGTGTTTGTTGTATGTACCGCATATGTATGTGCAGTGTGTGTTGGTGTGTCGAAAATTAATCATTTACATGTTAAGAACACAAAAACAAGTCAGAGCTTCGACCAGCAATCCTGTTTAACTGATAAAATTGCAGGCTAATAGTGACCATAATTTTAGTCATATCAAGTAAGAACATAATCATCTATTCTCTAAAGTGCCGTGAGCGATCGATCAGCAACCACCAGAATGCGGTCAGGTCGCGAGTTGTTCTGGCCGGGCATCCATCCAGGGATCCAATGTTAACAATCCACCATATTTCCTTGCACCTCGTTCTGGTGGCATTAACTTCAGTTCAGAGAATGGGACCGGAAGTAACCGCTATGGTTTTACCACGGTTCCGCGTCTTATGAAAACACTTTGCTTGATTACTAATTCTTTTTATTTGAAATATTCATCCGGGAAGAGATAATAACCAAAAAAAGATGAAACCGCTTAGGAAATAGAATTCACGTATTTCTTCACCCAGAAGCATGTTATACTACATTAATTTCAGTAGTGCTCAATTTCATCTCACCATGTGGTTTTAGGTATTGATAAATGTTATAATAGCACACAGTTGGAACTCTTTCGAAGCGGGTTTGTGGCTGTTTAATGAGGGCCGGCGTGTTAAATGTATTTCAAGAGGGGTTCGGATTGTGTGCGGTTCAGGACACAACAAGAAAAACTACCCCCCAGGGACACGGCACTTTAACTCGTACATCGAATGTGTGTTGTATTGGTTTAATTGCACGTACCAGTTGTATTACTTCAAGTCCTTGAACTTGAATTTGAAGACGAAATATGTGCATATTGATACTTATACGTGGCAAAGGCTGTCGTCAAATCATCTGTTTCAATGTTAATGTGATTGGTTTCTCTCTGTTTGACCAAACCGAACAAACTATAGTTTAAGTCGTGGTAGAAACTATCTACATTATCTGAATGGTCGCGGCTCGTTGTTTCTATAAATAACCTACAGTCGCAATGGCTTAGCGTTCACTTGGCCTGGTCGTAGACCTGGGGTCGATTCCACACATGCATACATCAAAAACTGTTAGTTGATCACACTATCCGCCCGCTTTCATTGGCCACTAGATACAACTGTTAGGACTGTGAGTTGATCACACCATCCGTCCGCTTTTATTGGCCGCTAGATACAACTGTTAGGACTGTTAGTTGATCACACCATCCGTCCGCTTTCATAGGCGGCTAGATACAACTGTTAAAGACTGTTAGTTGATCACACTATCCGCCCGCTTTCATAGGCCGCTAGATACAACTGTTAAAGACTCAGTCTCTGTTAGTTGATCACACTGTCCGTCCGCTTTCATAAGCCACTAGATACAACTGTTATAGACTCAGTCTCTGTTAGTTGATCACACTATCCGCCCGCTTTCATAGGCCGCTAGATACAACTGTTAAAGACTGTTAGTTGATCACACTATCCGCCCGCTTTCATAGGCGGCTAGATACAACTGTTAAAGACTGTTAGTTGATCACACTATCCGCCCGCTTTCATAGGCCGCTAGATACAACTGTTAAAGACTCAGTCTCTGTTAGTTGATCACACTGTCCGTCCGCTTTCATGGGCCGCTAGATACAACTGTTAAAGACTCAGTCTCTGTTAGTTGATCACACTATCCGCCCGCTTTCATAGGCCACTAGATACAACTGTTAAAGACAGTTAGTTGATCACACTATCCGCCCGCTTTCATAGGCCACTAGATACAACTGTTAAAGACTCAGTCTCTGTTAGTTGATCACACTGTCCGTCCGCTTTCATAGGCTGCTAGATACAACTGTTAAAGACTCAGTCTCTGTTAGTTGATCACACTATCCGCCCGCTTTCATAGGCCACTAGATACAACTGTTAAAGACTGTTAGTTGATCACACTATCCGCCCGCTTTCATAGGCCGCTAGATTCAACTGTTGAAGACTGTGAGTTAGGCACAATGTCCGTCCGCTTTCTCCATGCACTTGATCTATTAATGGTTACATTAGATTTCTCAATGGCATCCTGGGCTCACGGATGGCCAGGCTATGCGCGGCACTGATGTACAGGGTTGCAGCCATTCTGTGATTGGTTCGCATCCTACTTCACCTTGGTGATGGTTCCTGGTTTATGTGCACCATAATTGTGCCAGTGGGGTCGGTAACGTGGTAGACGTCTGATACCTGCATCACTTTTGGCTTTTCCCCCTAATTAAGCTAAAATGACATGCATGATAGAACTAAAGCGCTGAACCAAGCTTACGCACTCACCACACCCACATCAAGCTGACACACCTCGATACAACCGAAATATTGTTCAAAGCGGCGTTAAACCGAACTTATTAATTACATGAGACCCACCAGGAGAAAAGCGACCTCACAGGTGCTGGGAAACAATTGTGCTATGACGTCATAAAGACGTTAGACGTCTACTCACTTCAGTAAAGATAGCCTTGAGTGATGTCCTGTGTATCGGCAATAAATATGAATTGATGCTTGTGAATTGTATTTCAGCCGAAGAGGCTGTAGTTTTTTAAATATAATGAAAAGTCAGAATGCGATTTTTTCACCCAAAAGGTCCCTTATCTCATGGTTGGTCACATATTTCGTTTACATAAACGTTCTATAACACAATCTTTAATCAATCAGGATATGAATATTTACGAGTGTGATTGTTGGAATTATATGTTTTCCAATGCAATCACAGTCGAAACTTAAGGGATCTGGTAGACGAATTCGGAAATGTTTAAGCAGCATATTATACTCTGAATCTTCTTTTCCAATATCCTGCGTCGTTCGAGGGTGCTTAAAGTGTCCTGTATGTACAACCCCATCCACGAGGACTTATATGACGACACGTTCCTCATACCATGAACACTGAATAAACGCTTGTGGCTCGTTTCCTTCTCTCGACGTCGTGCTCTAAGGTCTTCCATTTCTTCCCAATTACTTGGCCGTGCTCCCGAAGAACTTGTCAGTACAGCAAATACAATCACATTTCCCCAGACGAATCAATGGCAATCCAAATTATTCTATATTAAACAAATGAGGCTGGTGGAAAACGTCTTGCATTCTGTAGACAGTTTCACAATAAAATTACCTAATTGCCATGATACCCAGTCGGATGACGCTTGATATTGGGGGTCTTAGAGAAAATCAGTTGTGTCTGATGGTGTTGTCTGGGTTTTCCTGATGGCCTGATTGTCCACAGCACCAGGTTCCCGCCAGTGACTTCATCATGAAATGTATGCAATCTGTGTAATGTATATGCAGACAAGAGTATTGAATTTGTATGGTGTTCAGCAATACATAATAGCAGAGTGTAATGGTCGCAATTCTACTGAATGAGTGAGCTGGGTTTTGACGCCGTTTTAACAGTTAATCATGGCGTGTTAGTCTGATGTGGGAGTAAAGTCTGAAGTGATGCAGGTTTTAGACGTTTACCAGTTTGGTGCAACCCACGAGCATGGGTATGGTGCATAATCGGGACGAACCGGGATTCTAACTACAATTATAGGTTTCTGGCGTGCCCAAAGGGACGCAACTGTGCACAGCGAATTGCGGTGCCTTAGACGACTGGGTCAGCTGTGCACCCATCACAGACAAGTACATTCGTCACCACTCGCCCCTTTCCGTAACCTGCAAGAAGACTCGTCCCCGGCCCCTATCGATGATTGTTATGTGCGGAAATAAGACAAACCAATAAGAATGCGCGTATGATTTCAAGTTCTACGTCAAAGAATCCCTCAGAATTAATTGTTGATTTTATATATGTCTTGCATCTAAAAATATACCCAAGACACACTTAAATGTCTTCAATCATACTGTATAATTCCGCATGTCCCGATGTGCTTTAAATTGTATCTGAAATATATATAATATATGGGGAACTATATGTGAACCATCACGCAACGAGTTCACAATTGTTTTAGGTATGCCCGTTTGCGCTAAGAAGGAACCCGGTCGCAAAAATGTCCACGAGAGGGGCACGAGTCGCTATTCGGCTTGTCCCGGAATAACACGAGTTGGTCACGATAAAACAAATATATACCACGCATATAATATTGATTGAGTGAGTAGGGTTTGACGCTGTCTTGACGTTTAACACTTTGGTTAAATCCACAAGCACGGTTTATAGTGCTGACAAACCAAGAAACATAACCAAAGCGATTCTGGAATTCCAGCAATAATGAGGGTCGTAACTCAACAAACTGCGGCGCGTTACATGACCCGGAAACCATCGAGCCATCTCAGTTTAACGGCATGTGACAGTGTAATACACAGGATAAGAGTTATTTTCTTTGATGCAAATGTTTGGGGTGTAAAAAAAATAGAAAACGTTATGTGTATGGATATGTTCATATATGACACCGTCAGCAATATATTGTGGATATATCATGGTATATATCACGAGTCGTGACCCGATAAACTGGTATATTTTAGAATGAAGGTTAATGCGTTAAGGCTATGATGACATGCAATCAAGTCAGCAAGCCTTACCACCCGATCTGTTTTAGTTGCTTCATAGCATAGGTTACTGGGGATGCGTTCTATTCCACAATTTTCATGGTGTTACCAGTTGTAGACGTGAATGACCTACAGCATAAAAGTTCAGAACTCGAGATGAGGCGAAGCAATTGTTTATAAGCCATCGAGTAACGAAAAACGTCGTCAAGTAACGATGACCCATAAATGGCCTCTACGATGTTACACGTTAAAAGCTGTTACCATGCAGAAATGTGTCTTTATCAAGCAAATGTCACTCTTATATTATTCTGAAACTAATTTAAATGTAACGGAATTTCGTATTGTTTGAGCAAGGCTCCGATGTTCATCGAACGATCTTTTTATTGAAACTGGACGATATGTCTATTAAAAGTGAAGTCAGAATCTTCCATCTATGTAACTTATATATCATAGATGACGAGTATCACTCCCTGCTCGTTTTTTCAGTTTATTCTATGCTAGAATAAAATATCTCAATAATATTACTATGTCTACCCAATAAAAATTTATATAATTGAAAATAGCTTTTGATTTTACTGTTGCACAATTGTCCATGTTTATCTGTTATGCAGTGATGGTGTTTGAAGGTTTATGGGTGGTGCATATATCACAGACCTACCAAATTCACGATATCCTAAGAAAAGTTATGATATGTTATTTCAGCTAGCCACACATGGTAAAACTAATTGGGCTACAAAAGTCAAAACTCTTTTATACAGCCTTGGATTTGGATATATATGGGAGAACCAATATGTTATTTGCCCCGAATCATTTATTTCCGAATGTGAAGATCGGTTAAAATTTGCTTACGAACAGGACTGGCATTGGTCTTTAGCAAATAGTTCTAAAATGTTCCATTATACACTTTTCAAAAATTCATTTAGTCTAGAGTTGTATTTGTCTGCTATCACTATCAACACAAATTTCGTGTTGCACTAGCCAAGTTTCGCTGTAGCTCCCACACTCTCCATATTGAGACTGGTAGATACGTTAATACTCCACGAGAGCAGAGATTGTGCAATAGTTGCAACCAAAGATATGTCGAGAATGAATATCATTTTTATTAATTTGTAACGCTTATGATGAACTTCGTCTTCAGTATTTACCACAGAAGTATTTTGTACATCCTACTCTTGTTAAATTCAATATGCTTATGGCGGTAAACAATGAAACTGTAATTAGAAATGTTGCAACTTTTATATACCATGCTATGAATGTTAGACTCCAAACACTAAGCCTATAAATGTTAATGATGGACCGAATATTGTACCATGGGCCGCTGGCCTACACATGTACATGAATAAAGAATTGAATATATCACAGACTTGACTATGTTATGCTTGTTAGAACATTGATGCAGTCATTCAGTATTGAAACATGCGTCAATGTGTGTCTATAAATCACATGTGTTCCATCAAGAACGTCTACACGCACCTCATCCTCGGATTAACAATGTTTAGATGTCACGTCAATGCATAAACTCTGCCGGAATGCGCGTTGAAAATGAAAAATACGACACAGCTTCACACTCAGATCCATTATCTAATTATGAGTTTACGTCAAGAACCCAATCCTCAGATTAAACTTAAAAGCTTCCTTTAGCGTTGCCATGGAGATTTTAAGTAGTACGGCAATGATGGGAAGTGTATGTAAGATCACGTGATCTGTTGATTAGAAATCCTGATAAAATCTTGTTGTTCTTATGCTTTAAACGAACATGAATAATATAATGTTCAGGAAATGTTCGATTTTAAAAATAATATCTATAGTTAAACTTTATAATCGTATTTACTAAACTTATCCAGAATGGACCGGGCAAATCTGCAAATATGTTAATATGTTACATACAATCGATACCGACAGGCTACTTGCTTACTTGTATGCGGCGGATTGTTACTGTTCACATGTTGTTCCTCTTTCACATTGTTCATGACCAACAAGACTGTTGCTAGTTATTTATCATTCCTCCTTCACATCGTTCATGACCAACAAGACTGTTACTAATTACATATTGTTCCTTGTTCACGCTGTTCATGACCAACAAGACTGTTACTAGTTACATATTGTTCCTCCGTCACATTGTTCATGACCAACAAGAATGTTACTAGTTACATATTGTTCCTCCGTCACTTTGTTCATGACCAACAAGAATGTTACTAGTTACATATTGTTCCTTGTTCACGCTGTTCATGACCAACAAGACTGTTACTAGTTATTTATCATTCCTCCTTCACATCGTTCATGACCAACAAGAATGTTACTACTTACATATTGTTCGTCCTTCACATTGTTCATGACCAACAAGACTGTTACAAGTTCCATATTGTTCCTCCTTCACATTGTTCATGACTAACAAGAGTGTTACTATTTACATATCGTTCCTCCTTCACATTGTTCCTGACCAACAAGAATGTTACTAGTTACATATTGTTCCTCCTTCACATTGGTCATGACCAACAAGAATGTTACTACTTAAATATTGTTCGTCCTTCACATTGTTCATGATCAACAAGAATGTTACTAGTTACATATTGTTCCTCCTTCACATTGTTCATGACCAACAAGACTGTTACAAGTTCCATATTGTTCCTCCTGCACATTGTTCATGACCAACAAGACTGTTACAAGTTCCATATTGTTCCTCCTTCACATTGTTCATGATCAATAAGAATGTTACTACTTACATATCGTTCCTCCTTCACATTGTTCCTGACCAACAAGAATGTTACTAGTTACATATGGTTCCTCCTTCACATTGTTCATGACTAACAAGAATGAAAGCGGCATAACCCTTAACTGCCAAATAACTGTTTTTTTACCATCAGATGATACTTGACTAACAAGTGATTCTTCCAAAACCATTCTGTTGAAATTCTCAAAATAAGCCCAATTCAGGCAAACTGCTTAATTTATTTAATCATTTAACAATGACTCATATAAAACTGGAATCGACCATAAATAGAACAAAAGCGACAAAACCCTTTCCACATTCAATAGAAATATCCGCTAAAAAGCAGAGTGGATTGTATGCTTCCAACTTTATCATGAGCATGTGTTCATGAATCACTCCAAAAGACTGCTGTTGCCAGGTGTTCGTGAAAAGGTAAGCATATCCTGCCCCACCGGTGGCACTGGCCACAAACACATGGAATGTCATTTGTCACCTTTTTTATGATTTTGAAAAGGGTTTTTTCGCCTTTACTTATGGTTATGAAAAAGATTTTGTCGCCAATATTTATGATTATGAAAAGGGGTTTGTCACTTTTTTGTTATTATTAAGATGAAATGCCTCTTGAAAGGATATCAACAATTATATAACATGTGCAACAGAGCCACAGCACGCAGCCACGGGAGAATTCTAGGAATATATATGGTTTTTTTTATGTAAGACCACGATGCGCTGCTGAACTCATCATCTAGTTCACGGAGGCCAGACGGGAAAAACGCTTTTATCTATTATCAATGTTGTCAGGATCTCAGAACACGGACATTGTAAGTATGTGAACTTGTTCTGTGATTAGCTAGGGCGGTTTGTGGTCTGGAGAGCCATGGTGTTTGAATGTTAACATTCATGTAGGTCTGAAGATCTCGGGAGGTCACACAATTGGTAAATGCTAGTCAGTACAAAAAATCAAAAAGAGTTTGTTGCAGGAAATATTCAAATTTGAAATTCTCAAATTTCTAAAAACCAATTAAGATACCGATCTTAAAATGAAAAGAATATGATCTATGCCTGTAGTAAGGGATCTCGTTGTAGCTTTAAGTGTCTTCGAATTCAGAATTAAATGTACTAAAGAAAAAGTTCTACAATGGCAACAGTCAGATATTACCATTCTGGTTTTTGAGAAATTGACATCACGTTGCCACACAGAGAGGTAATTGTAAAGGGCAAATGAGAAGGTTGAGGTATCTTGAGAGTTCCACGAGAAACAGGCGTGAGTTTTATGTATAAACAAGTTGGAACTTTATAAATGGTATACTGTAATGGCTCCCCAAACATTTATTATTGAAACATTCTGTTTTTGATCACAAAACTGTCCACCTTATTTACAAAGGAGAGCTGCAGCAGAGAAATGTGTTGAAGAAAAGAGAAGACGAAGTGTTCATGGCCACCTCTCACACAATTCTATGTATAACTAAGCGTCCAATACTATTTTATGCCAAAGACATGTCAGCCCTCGCATAGTCGGATGGTTTTACAATCAATAAAGACCAAATATATTCTCATTTAAGAATGCGTTAGCATCGCCATTCTTTCCAACAGTGGTGTTAATATGTTGTCTGAGTTAATCCCAAAAGATTTAAATAATACTAGGTCTATATGATGTTTTCCCCATTAAGAGTCCTTATATCACTTAAATTGATCGTAACTACCTAAGAAAAGGAAAAGTATAAATGTGACAAAGGATGGTGTGATAGTCAACTCAGTCCATCACATTCTGTATTCTTCTATACGGTGTCTCATTATATTATATTTGTTATGATAAGATGCAGATATTTCATATCTGGTTTGGTGGAACATGAGAGGCGCTGTTTAACTGTGATGAACCCATTTTTCATTGCTCTACATTTCGCTTTGTTCCTTTTTTCGCTTCATTGGTATGATGCTTTATCCACTTGGTGTTATATCTTTACAGTGAAAGTGTGGGCTGCGGCACCATACACCAATGTGACCGTTATCGTAGGAGTTTCTCTACAATGGGAGGTCATCCAAGTGTAGGCTGCGGCACCATACACCAATGTGACCGTTATTGTAGGACTTTCTCTACAATGGGAGGTCATCCAAGTGTAGGCTGCGGCATCATACACCAATGTGACCGTTATCGTAGGAGTTTCTCTACAATGGGAGGTCATCCAAGTGTAGGCTGCGGCATCACACCAATGTGACCGTTATTGTAGGACTTTCTCTACAATGGGAGGTCATCCAAGTGTAGGCTGCGGCATCATACACCAATGTGACCGTTATCGTAGGAGTTTCTCTACAATGGGAGGTCATCCAAGTGTAGGCTGCGGCATCATACACCAATGTGACCGTTATCGTAGGAGTTTCTCTACAATGGGAGGTCATCCAAGTGTAGGCTGCGGCATCATACACCAATGTGACCGTTATTGTAGGAGTTTCTCTACAATGGGAGGTCATTCAAGTGTAGGCTGCGGCATCATACACCAATGTGACCGTTATTGTAGGAGTTTCTCTACAATGGGAGGTCATCCAAGTGTAGGCTGCGGCATCATACACCAATGTGACCGTTATTGTAGGACTTTCTCTACAATGGGAGGTCATCCAAGTGTAGGCTGCGGCATCATACACCAATGTGACCGTTATCGTAGAAGTTTCTCTACAATGGGAGGTCATCCAAGTGTAGGCTGCGGCATCATACACCAATGTGACCGTTATCGTAGGAGTTTCTCTACAATGGGAGGTCATTCAAGTAAGGGCTGCGGCATCATACACCAATGTGACCGTTATCGTAGGAGTTTCTCTACAATGGAAGGTCATCCAAGTAATCTTCACTCTCAAAGTGTGATACATAAGTCTGTTCATCACACAGTAGTGCGGCGTTAAACAACAAACCAACCAACTAACCAAATCATCACACAGTAAGAATCTAAGAATGCTATTGCACAAGCCTTTAAGAGATGTCACCAATTATGCTTTGAATATAGATGGATCTTACTGTCAAATCGAGATGGATTTGTGGGTTGCTTTTTTTCAGGCAGTGAATTTGATGCTGCAACAGATGAAGGCCTTTGTTGTACGTGTGATAAAAACTAATGATCAAATTTCCGTTTGGATATAACCATCAGGTCAAACATACCCTTGATGGACACATGTCAGCCATGTGGACAATATTGTACATCAAAGCCTGGCATAATTGAGTATATGTAAATTAGCAAGAAGTAAGATAAATCAAATTTTAAAAAGTCCCCTAGTGTCATTGATGTTTTCAAGGCAGAAAAAAAACTCATTAAGGACACTCAAGTGTAATTTTGAAAGTAATTTGAAGTATTTCCTTGCAAAAGAGCTATGGTGCCGAAGGTATGCCCTGCATTTATGTATATCTAACGTTAATCATAGTAAAATACTCTCCAATTTTGTAAAAGGAATTTGTCTTCGTGTATCGCATGTCCAAACAGATGTCCATGGCTTTCGTATTGGGAGTCGATAAGAACAAAACAGTACGACCACACGGTCACGTGGATCACTGAGTAAAATATTTATGACAAAACTTCAGAAATGAAAGTTTCATGAAACTAAAACAATAAAAGAAATAAAAGGGTCCAAAACCATTTCAATAGTCATAAGAATCTCTGCCAAACGCAAAGTCCACTGTATAATTCTGACAATATCATGAGCACGTTTTATGAATCACTATCAAACAGCGACAATACCATATGTTTTTTTCAAGGTGACCGCATCCTGTCTCATTGATAGCACTTGTCACCAACACATGCAAAGGCAAGTCAAGTGTTTATCTGAGAAGAAAATTGAAACTACAACATCATGAATCCAAAGTTACAGTACTATTCTCTTGTTGTGTGGAGTTCAGCTGTTCATGCAACTGATTACACACTTGTGTGTCTGACAAACTTAATAACGCATCATACATGTAGCTATTGCCATTGGAGGTGCAGGTAAAAAAATATTTTGGAAACATGTCTCCGAACATAATTTGGTAAATAAAGTCGGGTGGCGGGGAAAGGGGCTAGGACGGTATCACCGTGAGAAGTCATGTAGTCCCCGTATACTGGCTGATTTCATCACATTCTCTTCAATTTTTACTAACAAAACAAAACATCAATACTTACTACATGTACGTATCCTGGTAAAATCAGCAAACATAGTTACTGATTTAGTTATAAGTAGGAAAGTGAAACTAATTAATTGCGTAGAATTACAGTCACGTGCTTTGACGGACCTGTCCTCGACACCTTGGCCATGCCAGCAAGGACTTGAACTATAGTGGAACTAGTTCTGTGCACGTGACCAACACAAGTCAACCACTCCCCACTTGTGACACTTGTACATTATATAATGAACTCTATATGACTGCAATTCCCTCAAATAAAAGTGTATTCCTAAGGTTTGTTGAACATAAAATAACATGGCGCAATCAATAAGAAGGAAGCATAATAACATGAGGGGATGACCTCATCAAGTATCCAGTATCGATACGTATCCCACTACAATCATTGTTTGTTCTGATACATCGCAAATTATTGATACGCTATTAACAATAATACTAATTCCCGAATGCGTCTCTCTTTGAAGCCAGTCGCGATGACGAATCACCACTCTCAATCATGAGCAGCCAGTCTCCACCACTCGCCACAACTCGCCACCACTCTGCATCACTCACCACCGCTCGCCATGGTGAGCCACCATTCCTCACCTCTCTGAATCACTCTCCACCACTCCCGACCACTCGCCATCATAAGCCACCATTCTCCACCATGAACCATCACTCACCACCACTCTCCACCACTCGCCACCACTCTCCACCACTCGCCACCACTCTCCATCACTCACCACCACTCTCCACCACTCGCCACCTCTCTCCATCACTCACCACCACTCTCCATCACTCGCTATCATGAGCCACCATTCTCCACAATGAGCCTCCATTCTCCATCACTCACAACCACTCTCCACCACTCTCCTCCATTCGCCACCACTCACCACCACTCGCCACCACTGTCCATCACTCATCACCACTCTCCACCACTCTCCTCCATTCGCCACCACTCACCACCACTCACCACCACTCACCACCACTCTCCACCACTCATCACCACTCTCCACCACTCGCCACCTCTCTCCATCACTCACCACCACTCTCCATCACTCGCTATCATGAGCCACCATTCTCCACAATGAGCCTCCATTCTCCATCACTCACAACCACTCTCCACCACTCTCCTCCATTCGCCACCACTCACCACCACTCGCCACCACTGTCCATCACTCATCACCACTCTCCACCACTCTCCTCCATTCGCCACCACTCACCACCACTCTCCACCACTCTCCTCCATTCGCCACCACTCACCACCACTGTCCATCACTCATCACCACTCTCCACCACGCACAACCACTCGCCACCAATCACCACCACCGTCCACCACTCGCCACCACTCGCCACCACTCACCGCCACCGTCCACCACTCGCAACAACTCTCCACCACTCGCCAACACTCGCCACCATTGTCCATCACTCATTACCACTCTCCACCACTCACCACCACTCGCCAACACTCTCCACCACTCGCCAACTCTCAACACCACTCTCCAACACTCACCACCACTCGCCACCACTCGACATCGTGAGCCACTACTCTCCACCGCTCACCACCACTCTCCAACACTTGCCACCACTCGCCACAGTTCTCCGGCGCTCTCCAACACTGTCCACCACTAGCCTTCATAAGCCAACAGACTCCACGAATCTAGACTAGTCGACATCATGAGCCATCATGATCAACCAACCTCCACCACTGGCCACTAGTCTCCCCCTCTTTCCACCACAATCCATCATAAGCCACCAGTCGTCACCACTCGCCTTCATGAGCCAACAGTCTCTATGACTCTACACTACTCGACATCATGAGCCACCATTCTCCACCACTGGCCAATAGTCACCACCACTCACCACCACTCACCACCACTGGCCATTAGTCTCCATCACTCACCACCACTCACCACCACTCACCACCACTCACCACCACTCACCACCACTCTCCACCACTCACCACCACTCTCCACCACTCACCACCACTCTCCACCACTCTCCACCACTCACCACCACTCACCACCACTGGCCAATCGTCTCCACCACTCACCACCACTCACCACCACTCACCACCACTCACCACCACTCACCACCACTCTCCACCACTCACCACCGCTCTCCACCACTGGCCAATCGTCTCCACCACTCACCACCACTCACCACCACTCACCACCACTCACCACCACTCTCCACCACTCTCCACCACTCACCACCACTCACCACCACTCACCACCACTCACCACCACTCACCACCACTCTCCACCACTCACCACCACTCACCACCACTCTCCACCACTCTCCACCACTCTCCACCACTGGCCACCACTCACCACCACTCACCACCACTCACCACCACTCACCACCACTCTCCACCACTGGCCAATCGTCTCCACCACTCACCACCACTCACCACCACTCTCCACCACTGGCCAATCGTCTCCACCACTCACCACCACTCACCACCACTCACCACCACTCACCACCACTCACCACCACTCTCCACCACTGGCCAATCGTCTCCACCACTCACCACCACTCACCACCACTCACCACCACTCACCACCACTCACCACCACTGGCCACTAGTCTCCCCCTCTTTCCACCACAATCCATCATAAGCCACCAGTCGTCACCACTCGCCTTAATGAGCCAACAGTCTCTATGACTCTACACCACTCGACATCATGAGCCACCACTCTCCACGACTGGCCAATAGTCTCCACCACACACCACCACTCACCAAACTTCATCAACACTCTTCACCACTCTCCATCAATCCCCACAACTCTCCACCACTCACCACCACTCGCCACCACTCGCCTTTAAGAGCCAGCAGTCTGCACGACTCTACACCACTCGCCTTCACGCATCACTACTCGCCTTCGTTGACTTCCCTGACATTAAGAAAGGAAAAACTTCTGTCTATTCTTACAACTCCTGCAGCCGTCACAGTGAAAAATAGTTCTGCGCATTATTCCATTTACTGTCAAATAACCGGGCATACGAGATTGAAATGGTTTCAATAACTTTCCAGTCGCTTCGACATGCTAAAGATCAAAAAGGTTCCATACATCCTTGCGTTTGGTGTGCAATCACCTCGAAGTGCAAGCGAGAAAAAGTTCTGCGCATTATTTAAATAACTATCCAATCGCCTTGAAAAGGAAGAAACAGGATATTTCTGCGCATCCCCAAACTGGCTATCCATTACCGTGGCATGCAAGAGAGATTATTAATCGACGCACTGATGGTAATTGTCTGTCAATAAATGAAGAGCTACCCCAGGGGTAAATATCGCAAAAAGGTAATGGCCAATGGTAGATCAGATACTGAAACCAATCGATAACTTATTGTATGATCGTAACAAATACATGTACATTGTTGAATCATTTAGCATGGAATTGTACACAAAGCGATATATATATTCGTCAGTCATAGTCCCCAAACTATTGGCCGACCTGCCATCGCTCCCTGTGACATTCAAGTATCATAATTGTTTTCGGCGCCGTTAGTCTGCTGTTAATACACCGCCTACTGATATTTCGTTAATATTTCATGTTTTGTCTGTACAGGTAGTTGCTTAACTGTTATTATAGGCAGTAAACGCTGCAACTCGTGCAGATGAATGATTGATTGGTTGGTTTGTTGTTTTACGCCGCACTCAGCAATATTCCAGCTATATGACGCCGGTCTGTAGATAATAGAGTCTGGACCAGACAGTCCAGTGATTGATATCATGAGCATCGATTTACGCAATTTGGATCGATGACATGCTTCAACCAAGTCAGCGAGGCAACTGAATGTGGCTATGGATAAATAGGACATTTGAAACAGTGCTGTACATATTCACTTGAATATGTCTGAGATTGTGTTTATCGAGTGTGCTTACTCTAAATCATAACTTGAATAATGGGTTCATGGCATGGATGATAGGAAATGAATTACATTTAGATGTTCACCGTCAATAATAATGTCGTTTGGAAAAAAACATTCCTTAAAACTGGTGGAAAAATGAGACAACACATTCTTCAGCAAAATTCATTGTTTTATCAGTGAACAATTTCAACATTTAATCAATAAATGTTTTGTATGTTTTGGACTTTTGTCTCACCAGTGCCAAAGACCATACTGCTTTCCACATGTTGCATTCCGAGATAAACAGGAATGAATAACCAGTTTTGGTGGCGCCTAAACAAGTTGCCTCGATCCTTGACAGTAATATTCAGCTCATCTGCCCAACATGGCGCCCACAGTGCTGCAGACCGCCCTGTGCTAGGTCCTTCGGGATTGTCCCAGCACGGAACATTTCACGCTAGTGTTAGGGTGGCGGGGAATCTCGCGCTATCTGACAGGCTAATACTATTCTTGATAATGGAGTTGTGATTATAGTAGTAGCTATTATCAAATTATATATTACATTTACAAATTGAGCATATTTTCCTCGGCATTTGTGAGGTGGGAGATCAACCGAAGTGGATCAATGACACTTTCCTGACATGTAAACAGACTGCTTTTGCCTTTTGCATTCCATGGAAATATAAACTGCCAATGCAAGAGAATAACCAGCCCAGATGTTCTGGTGAAACAGATTCCACTTGGTGTTAAGGGCAAACAGCTGTGGAAATTATATGAATGGACCACTGAAAATCAGTGATGACACCAGGTGTTCCAGAGAACTGTAAGCATGTCCTGCAA
The DNA here is from genome assembly GCF_023055435.1 of Haliotis rufescens. Taxonomy (NCBI): domain Eukaryota; kingdom Metazoa; phylum Mollusca; class Gastropoda; order Lepetellida; family Haliotidae; genus Haliotis; species Haliotis rufescens. The sequence goes on along the minus strand of NW_025964001.1, from coordinate 64,791,150 downwards.
CGAAAAATGTTAAGAAATATATTCGTTTTGCAACACAGTGGGGCACAGTTTTAAACAACTGAATTACAACTGACAGAAGGACCGTTCACTCATCAAGGGTAACAATATGATTGACCAGGTGTTTAGAGACTCACCCACTTGGTCGATTGTCTATGTCTTTGGCTAAGGTTACTGTCACTGAGTATCTTGACATAATTCCCAACAACATTAGAGACAGCCTCCCAACATCGCGTTTCTAGAGTTCATAAATATCTTAGTTTTAAGGCTTTTATAGCATTATGCAGTTTTATTTCTTGTCTTCGTACAGTTCTCGTAACTTTAACTTAGAGTGTTGTGCATGAGTGTCCTCTCTATTTCCGATAGCTGACTCTATTGTCTCTTGTCTGAGAACAAAACAAGACACTGAAATATGTTTTCTATTTTGTTCAGTGGGAAAATTCAGCTTCCGGTTACAGTTACTGGGGGATCATTCTACATGAACTTGGCATATTGCTTGTCAGCAAAATCTATTACATTCTTTTTCTTCAGGAGAGACAAAGATTTAAGGGTAACATCTAAAAAACTATTGGAAATAACAAATGATGGGAAGTAATGAACTATGGGAAATAATGAACCATAGGATATGATGAATACCGAGTAAACGAATTGCCGAATATATACGAAATGTAAATGAAAGTGACAAAACACTTTCCATAAGCTTATCCACTGAACGATGCCGACTATATCATGAACATTTGTATATGAAAATATAAGCGACAAACCCATTTTCAGATTCATAAGAAATCGACAAAAGTCATTCTTTATTCATGAGAAATCTATGACAAAATAAGAATCGATTGTACACTTCCGACAATATTATGAGCGTGCGTCCATTATTGACCATCAGATAGTTGTGAGATCAGGTGTTCACAAAAGGTGAGTATATCCTGCCCCGCCCCGCGCATCCGTCACTGACACATGCAAAAGCAAGTATACCGTTCACCTGAAAAGAAACCAACACAGGAACAAATGGTACAAGTCAACATACAAGTAATTTTTGTCACTGATGCGTCAAATGTGGAAAGGTTATCCAGACGTCCACTGTAAAACCTATACTTAGGCCTTGGATGTTGTTTTATTGATCAAACACCTTCTGAGCAAGAGTCGCATGACGCTTTTTAAAATCTTGGTAGAAAGAAAATTTTCGCTTGAACCTGAAAAGGAAGGAAATGTAGAACAAAGGCTGGAGCTGCGGGATTAGTGCTAATTTACGGTACCAGATCACTTATATACTTGAAGCGTAGATAAACCTCTTTACAAATCAGCAAGAAGGGAGCACAATTGGTTCGAATGGGGATTCCTAAATGTCTTACCACAAAGTTTACATAAATCAATTTGATTTCATGGAATTCATGGGGTGGCGGATAAACTTTAGTAACATGAAAGAATCGGGTGTTTTGTTAAGTAGAATATAAGTTTTCAAAACATGGGTCTGGTTGCCTTATAATTTTTGCAACTATCGCATTTAAAGTGGATTCTCTGATTCCTTTAATATTTGGGTTATAACAAGGAATCAATGACATCCATGCTTAATGTCAAAAAAGTGTATGCAAATAAACATGTGCCTCTTCGTCTTGGGTGATGAAGGGGCATACAGTTGATAAGAAACAAGTTGCGCTCGTATTTATATTCTTCCCATTGCCATCAAATCTGCAGGGAAATGAGCTAAGATTAATCTGTTGTATCTAAATTATTTTGCTTACCCATCATGGACTACAGTGTCATGAGGGGGTTTATGCAGAATTTGTTCCAGACAGTGTTCCTTGGAGGGCCTGTCAATATGAAAATTCCATGCCATAGCACATCACGAAATATATGCAATGAAAACAACATAAATGTCAGTGGTGTTCTGGACTCCAGTCAGCCTTCCCCAGACATTTCAAACGTTTGCAAGACGAAATAATTGTCTATGACATTTTTGAAAGAAAGACCATGCCATGCCCTGTGCACCCAAAATCAATCATGGTAGTTTTTGTGTATCTTGTGTTATAACCTCGAATATTTAATCTGGTGTCGGGGAGATGGGCGTATGATGACTGGCGGCTGACAACTGACGTGGATGGTTTACGGCGAGGCGGGCGAGGTGGATGTTGAAAACATTATCAATCAAATATAGCTGGAGCTCATTTTGACAGCATTATATGACCATCGTGTGTCCGTAGTCTAGATTTAAATAAGTTATCTTTGAAGAAAAGTGCATTTGATTACTTGAGATATTGAAGCAATAGACAGAGTTGTCAGATTGAGTTTATGCATCTTCGTGGAACAGACAGATTCACCAGGACTTGATGGAGTAATAGTATGCATAAAGGCTTATGAATATAATCAGCCTTCCATTGCGCTTTCCTGCTTGAGGTATTAAAACCAAATTACTCTTTCACCCCATCTAGGTACAGATGTGCATGCATACAGGCTAGAAATTTCATTGTATTGCTTATGATGTGGCGAAACATTCTTTGATTTGGTTTCCGCTTGTGTGTTCTTACATATGTCGGCTCGTCAGGTTTTCTGGATTTAACCGGTACAGTGGCTTATAACCCTACATGCATTATCTTGTTGTGCTGGACGCGAGAAGGCACACTGCTACTCAATATATTCCTGATGCGTCCTCGTCGTCGTCGCCCTCCTCCTTCTGCTACAACAACTACTACCCTACTGATGTTGCTACCATTGGTACTCACGCTACTGCTACTACAACTATAACTACTACTACAACTACTACTACTACTACTACTAATACTCCAACTACTACCACAACTACTACTACTACTACTACTAACCTACTGGAGTTGCTACCATTGGTACTCACGCTACTACTACTACTACTACTACTACTACTACTACTACCACTACTACTACTACTTCCCTACTGGAGTTGCTACCATTGGTACCCCCAGTACTACTACTACTACTACAACTACTATTGCTACTACTATTACTACTACTACTACCACTACTACTACTACTACTACTCCCACTACTACTACTCCCACTACTACCACTGCTACTACTACTACCTTACTGATGTTGCTACCGTTGCTCTACTACCACTAGTACCCTACCGATGTTGCTACCATTGCTACTCCCACTACTACTACTACTACTACTACTACTACTACTACAAAAACTACTACTACTACTACTACTACTACTACTACCCTACTTGAGTTGCTACCATTGGTACTCCCATTACTACTACTACTACTACTTCTACTATTACTACTACTACTATTTTCACTACTACTACTACTGTTACTACTAATGATGTTGCTCCCACTGGCACTCAAACTACTATTACTGCTTCTCTTACTACACTGCTACTGTTACTAATACTACTACTACTACTACTACTACTACTACAACTACTACTACAACTGCTACTATTACTGCTATTACCAATGCTATTACGAAATGCCAGATTGATTGTCCAAAAAGCTCTTTTCGGTTTCTATCCCAAAATGTGTGATTATGCTCGTTTCTGGAATCAAATAACCACAGGCGACAACCAGACTTAAAACAGTGTATTGCGTGAAGCTCCTTCACGCATCCCCTTCTGACAAAGCAAAACACTATCTTAGAACTGTGCCAGGGACATGTTGTTGTTTGTTTGTGGTTTAACACCACACTCAGCAATATGTCAGTTCATATATGAAGGCGGACTTTAAATCGCGTCTTGACCCGACAAACAAGTTATTGATATCATTAAGAATGAGCATTCTTCCAATGTACGATGACGCGCAATCACACAAATCACGGAGTCCGACCACCGCACAATCAATCGACTGGTACAAGACATGCATGAAGATAGAGTACGTTATCCCTGATATAAATATGCCTGTATGTGTGTCTCAACGATTGTGCTTTAGCTGATTGGACAAGTTCATCCTTTCCAAATACTCCACCTCCGCTCCCAGACACTTGTTTTACACTTGTTTTCCGTTTCATCTAACAATAGTTTATATGTTATGGTAACCCTTTGGGCAAATTAAGTCACACTTTATGCTGGTCCAGAAAGATGTAATTTGTATTTTATACCTGTGACATTTACTCTCAGATTATAGAGGCCACATTTCACACAGGGACAGATGGCGTGAGTTCTTCCTAAACATGCGTTTTTGATTGAACCGTTCCGGAAGGACGTGTAATAGATATTACATAATCCATGTGAAGATGATGTGTATCTGTACGAGTTCAGTGTATATTGGTGGCATGATCCCAATGAAATTGGATCCACTGTTAAGATTCACGCTGAAGTGATTGTGACAGCAAGCTTACCCGATTACAGATTTGCAGATGAGATGTACTGGTGACGTCTTATTGGTATCGTTACTGTATTGATCCATTTAAATGTATTGGGGACGTTTGCGATTTGTGTTGACGCCACTGATGCTACATGCTACAAATTGTACATTTGATAAAGACGAACGATCGAATTTCCGTGTTGATATATAACCATCAGGGCAAACATACCCTTGTTGGACACATGTTAGCCATGTGGGCAATATCGTACTTCAAAGCCTGGGATCATTGAGTATGTGCAAGTAAGCCAGAAGTAAAAGAAAATCAAATTAAAAAAGGCCTCTATGTCATGGATCTTATTGAGATAGAAAAAAACCTCATTAACGACTGTCCAGAGTAATTTTGAAAGTAATTTGTAGTATTTCTTTGGCGCCGAAGGTATGCTCTGCATTGATGTACAATCTAACCTTAATCATAGAAAAATACTCTGGTGGTGGAGAAGGGGGATAGGACGGTATCATCGTGTGAGAAGTCATGTAATCCTCATACACTGGCTGATTTAATCCCATTCTCTTCACTTTTTACTACCAAAACAAAACATCAATACTTATAACATGTACGTATCCTGGTAAAATAGTCACTAATTCAGTTGAATGCAGGAAAGTAAAACTGATTACATGCGTAGAATTACAGTCACGTGCTTTGACGGACCTGCTCTCGACACCTCGGAGATGGAAGCAAGGACTGGAACTATAGATTACTAGTTCCGTGCACATGACCATCAAGTGACACCAGTCAACCACTCCCCACTAGTTTACTTGTTTGTAATATATTGAACTCTATATGACCGCACTTTCTTCAAATAATAACATATAATGTCCTATTTTGAAAACTGATGTGGTACGTGTCGCACTACAATCATTGTTTGTTCTGATACATCGCAATACGCTATTAACAATAACACTAATTCCCGATTCCGTCTCTCAAGTACCACCACTCTCCATCATGAGCTACCATTTTCTTCCACTCGCCACCACTCTCCAACCCTCTCCACCACTTGCCACCCCTCTCCCGCACTCGACAGTGAGCCACCCTCTATCCTCGCAACCACATTCCAGCACTCGCCGCCAGTCACCATCAATCGCCACCACTCGCCATCTTGAGCCACCATTCTCCGCCACTCGCCACCTCTCTCTGATGCACGTCACCACTTGCTACCACTTCGAAACCTCTCACTATCATAAGCCTGCTCTCTCCATCACTCGCCACAGCTCGCCACTGGTCGCCACCGCTCCCCACCATGAGCTACTACTTTCCGCCTCTCGCCACCACTCTCCACCGCTCTCCACAACCCGCCATCTTCAGCCTCCACTTTCCACCACTCGCGATAATGAGCCATCATTAGCTACCACTCTCAACCACTCGCCATCATGAGCCACCACTCTCCACCACTTGCCATCATGACCAACCACTCTCCACCACTCGCCATCATGAGCCACCCCTCTCCACCACTCGCCATCATGAGTGACCACTCTCCATAATGAGCCATCATGGATATACGAGACTGAAAACAGTTTCAATAACTATCAACATGCAAAAGATCAAAACGGTTTTATACATCCTTGCGTTTGATGTGCAATCACCTTAAAGTGCAAGCGAGAAATTGTTCTGTGAATTGTTTCACATGATCGTAACAAATACATGTACATTGTTGAATCATTTAGCATAGAATTGTACACCAAGCGATATATATTCGTCAGTCAAAGTCCCCAAAATATTGGCCGACCTGCCATCGCTCCCTGTGACATTCAAGTATCATAATTGTTTTCGGCGCCGTTAGTCTGCTGTTAAAACACCGCCTACTGATATTTCGTTAACATTTCATGTTTTGTCTTTACAGGTAGTTGCTTAACTGTTATTATAGGCAGTAAACGCTGCAACTCGTGCAATTGAATGATAGATTGGTTGGTTGTTGTTTTTGCTTTTACGCCGCACTCAGCAATATTCCAGCTATATGACGGCGGTCTGTAGATAATAGAGTCTGGACCAGACAATCCTGTGATTGATATTATGAGCATCGATCCACGCAATTTGGATCGATGACATGCTTCAACCAAGTCAGCGAGGCAACTGAATGTGGCTATGGATAAGTAGGACATTTGAAACAGTGCTGTACATATTCACTTGAATATGTCTGAGATTGTGCTTATCGGGTGTGCTTATTCTAAATCATAACTTGAAGAATGCGTTTATGGCATGGATGATAGGAAATGAATAACATTTAGATGTTCACCGTCAATAATAATGCCGTTTGGAAAAAAACATTCCTTAAAACTGATTGAAAAATGAGACAACACTTTCCTCAGCAGAATTCATTCTTTTTTTTAGTGAACAATTTCAACATTAAATCAATAAATGTTTTGTATGTTTTGGACTTTTGTTTCACCAGTGCCAAAGACCATACTGCTTTCCACATGTTGCATTCCCAGATAAACAGGAATGAATAACCTCATAAACCTAACTCAGTTTTGGTGGCGCCTAAACAAGGAAAGAAACCTGTGAAGTTCAGCGTCTCGAATTACTGTATATGTGATCCTTTAAGTTGCCTCGATCCTTGACAGTAATATTCAGCTCATCTGCCCCACATGGCGCCCACAGTGCTGCAGACCGCCCTGTGCTAGGTCCCCTGGGAATGTCCCAGCACGGAACATTTCCCGCTAGTGTTAGGGTGGCGGGGAATCTCGCGCTATCTGACAGGCTAATACCATTCTTGATAATGGAGTTGTGATTATAGTAGTAGTAGTTATAATCAAATTCTGTATTACATTTACAAATGTAGTATAATCTGCTCGGCATTTGTGAGGTGGGAGATGAACCGAAGTGGACCGATGACACTTTCCTTAAAATGTAAAGTGTCTGGTCTTGCCTTTTTGCATTCCATCGAAATATAAACTGTCAGTGCAAGAGAATAACTGCCCAGATTTCCTGGTGAAACAGATTCCACTTGGTGTAAAGGGCAATTAGCTGTGGAAATGATATGAATGGACCACTGAAAATCAGTGATGAGTGAGTGAGTGAGTATGGTTTTACGCCGCTTTTAGCAACATTCGAGCAATATCACGGCGGGGGATACCAGAAATGGGCTTCACACATTGTACCCATGTCGGTAATCGAACTCGGGTCTTTGGCGTGGCGAGCGAACGCTTTAACCACTAGGCTACCCGACAGCCCCGAAAATCAGTGATGACACCAGGTGTTCCAGAGAACTGTTAGCATATCCTGCTAAAAAAATGCTAAGAAATATATTCGTTTTGCAACACAGTGGGGCACAGTTTTAAACAACTGAATTACAACTGACAGAAGGACCGTTCACTCATCAAGGTTACAATATGATTGACCAGGCGTTGTGGAGACTCACCCATTTGGTTGATTGTCCATATCTTTGACTATGGTTACTGTCACTGTGTATCTTTGAAAGACATCATTCAAGAAATTCTTACATAATGCCCAACAGCATTAGAGACAGCCTCCCAATATCGTTTTTCTAGAGTTCATAAATATCTTAGTTTTAAGGCTTTTATACCATTATGCAGTTCTATTGCTTGTCTTCGTACAGTTCTCGTAACTGTAAATTAGAGTTTTGTGCATGAGCGTCCTCACTATTTCCGATAGCTGACTCTATTGTCCCTTGTCTGAGAACAAAACAAGACACTGAAATATGTTTTCTATTTTCTTCAGTGGGAAAATTCAGCTTCCGGTTACAGTTACTGGGGGATCATTCTCCATTAACTTGGCATATTGCTTGTCAGCAAAATCTATTACATTCTTTTTCTTCAGGAGAGACAAAGATTTAAGGGTAACTAAAAAACTATTGGAAATAACAAACGATGGCAATTAATGAACTATGGGAAATAATGAAGCATAGGATATGATTAATACTGATTATACGAATTACCGAATGTAAACGAAATGTAAATAAAAGTGACAAAACACTTTCAATAAGCGTATCCACTGAACGATCCCGACTATATCACGAGCATGTGTATATGAAAATATAAGCGACAAACCCATTTTCATATTCATAAGAAATCGACAAAAGTCATTCTTTATTCATAATAATCTATGACAAAATCAGAATCGATTGTACAATTCCGACATTATCGTGAGCGTGCGTCCACTATTCACCATCAAATAGTGGTGATATCAGGTGTTCACGAAAAGGTGAGTATATCCTGCCCCGCCCTGCGCATCCGTCACTGACACATGCAAAAGAAAGTATACCGTTCACCTGAAAAGAAACCAACACAGGAACAAATGGTACAAGTCAACATGCAAGTAATTTTTCTATCTGATGTGTCAAATGTAAAAAGGTTATCCAGATGTCCACTGTAAAACGTTTTGAAACCTATACTTAGGCCTTGGATGTTGTTATATTGATCAAACAACTTCTGAGGAAGAGTCGCATGACGCTTTTTAAAATCTTGGTAGAAAGAAAATGCTCGCTTGTACCTCAAAAGGAGTGAAATGTAGACCAAAGGCTGGAGCTGCGGGATTAGTGCTTATTGAACGATATCAGATCACTCATATACTTGAAGCGTAGATAAACCTCTTTACAAATCAGCGAGAAGGGAGCACAATTGGTGCCAATGGGGATGCCTCAATGTCTTACCACAAAGTTTACATAAATCAATTTGATTTCATGGAATTCATGGATTGGCGGATTAACTTTAGTAACATGAAAGAACCGGGTGTTCTGTAACTTCTTGTGAGTAGAATCTAAGTTTTCAAAACATGGGTCTGGTGGCCTTAGTTGTTTTGCTACTATCGTATTTAAATGGGATCCTCTGATTCCTTTAACATTTGGGTCATAACAAGTGTATGCAAATATGCATGTGCCTCTTCGTCTGGGGTTTTTGAAGCGGCATACAATTTACAAGAAACAAGTTGAGCTCGTTTCTATATTCCTCCCATTTACAATCTGTGGGGAAATGAGCTCAGATTAATCTGTTGTATCTAAACTATTTTGTCTACCCATCATGGACTACAGTATCATGTGGGGGCTTATGCAGATTTTGTTCCAGACAGTGTTCCTTGGAGGGCCTGTAAATATGAAAATTACATGCCATAGGGACATCACGAAATATATGCAATGAAAACAACATAAATGTCAGTGGTGTTCTGGACTCCAGTCAGCCTTCCCCAGACATTTCAAACGTTTGCAAGACGAAATAATTGTCTATGACATTTTTGAAAGAAAGACCATGCCATGCCCTGTGCACCCAAAATCAATCATGGTAGTTTTTGTGTGTCTGGTGTTATAACCTCGAATATTTAATCTGGAGTCGGGGAGATGGGCGTATGATGACTGGCGGCTGACAACTGACGTGGATGGTTAGGCCGAGGCGAGCGAGGTGGATGTTGAAAACATTATCAATCAAATATAGCTGGAGCTCATTTTGACAGCAATATATGGCCATCGTATGTCCGTAGTCTAGATTTAAATAAGTTATCTTTGAAGAAAAGTGCATTTGTTTACTTGAGATATTGAAGCAATAGACAGAGTTGTCAGATTGAGTTTATGCATCTTCATGGACCAGACAGATTCACCAGGACTTGATGGAGTAATAGTATACATAAAGGCTTATGAATATAATCAGCCTTCCATTGCGCATTCGTGCTTGAGGTATTAAAACCAAATTACTCTTTCACCCACTCTATGCACAGATGTGCATGCATATAGCCAAGAAATTTCATGGTATTGCTTATCATGTGGCGAAACATTCTTTGATTTTGTTTTCCGCTTGCATGTTCTTACATAAGGTGGCATGTCTCAAGATGTTCCTGATTCGTCTTCGTTGTCGTCCTCCTCCTCCACCCACTACTACTATTACTACTACAAATACTACTACTGGTTGTGCTACTACTGACACGCCTATTACTACTACTGCTACTACGAAATGCCACATTGATTGTCCAAAATGCTCTTTTTCTAATTCTATCGACTTGACTTCGCTATTATAAAAGTATGAATTGCCTCCCTGTAGTTATTCATTGGTGTCATGAAAGTATGTCTTAATCGTTTCCAAACAAATAACCACTCGTGATAACCAGACTTTTCGCAGTGTAAACACCGCATGAAGCTCATTCACGAATCCCCTTCTGCCAAAGCAAAACACAATCTTAGAACTGAGATAGGGACATGTTGTTTGTTTGTGGTTTAACACCACACTCAGCAACATGTCAGCTCTTATATGACGGCGGACTTTTAATCGCGTCTTGACCCGACGACCCAAAGATTAATATCATTAGGAATGAGCATGCCTCCGATCCATCAGTCGACTTGTACAAGCATGGGTTGCTGGGGACCATGTCTTGGGAGAAATCCCACAGGAATCGATGGGGGAAGACATGTATGAAGGTAGAGTACGTTATCCCTGATATAAATATTCCTGAATGTGTGTCTCAACGATTGAGCTCAGCTGGTTGAACAAGTTCATCCTTTCCAAATACTCCACGACCGCCCCAGACACTTGGTTTACGTGTAGTTGATGTACAAATAAATACCCACTCCCTAGGTTGTATCTCCGTCTTATTTCTGTTCGATACTGAGGTGCATATATTGCCAACATTAAACCTTCCGAGGAAAACGTACACACATCTTAATCAAAGGCGCGGATACGGACAGTTGAGCAGCCGCACTTGATGTTGGTCCGTTATTGACCTGAGGTCATTAGAATTGGCTGCTGTGCCCATTGACCAGGCTTCTCAAGTGTGGAAATGAGCGCGCATGTTGATGGTCAGTAACCAATATGTTAGCAACATTGATCTCGATTACCACACAGGGTATAAATCTTTCGCCAATACCTCGTTCTGTTTGACTGTAGCTTGATTCAACTAGGTATACCAGGAAAGAACTCAAACCGTGCACGGATGTCTTCAAATTACTTGGGCACTCCTAGTCCAGATGAAAAGTTAATTTGAAGGGTTTGGTGTTACTGGGATGAAAAACGCCAAGAGACTGGACCCGGATCGAAATCCCCTGTAATTGCGGTTTTGATCTTTGACGCGAAAAGTCTATGTCGTTTTAGTGGTTGGTAGTATATTTGATCATTATCAACTCAGGAACGAATGGCCATATAGCATGTCTAGAACGGATGATGTCCAGACCAGATTTCACAAATGCAAAAAGATTGCGTTTTTTGAAGAAGAATGTAGTTGTTATCTGATTTCGTCTGTTTCACAGTAGGATCAAATTATTGTGATGAATCTGTAGGCATATATGTCTGGAGGCTAATGGATGTACACTCATGCACGGAGAATGGTTCTTTAGTGGCTGTATTCCCTTCCTCTATGGCTGTTATGCAACCGGTGTAATAGTGGTATATCTGTATTTCAGATCTGTTATCGCGCTCTCTGTTGACAGTAGTTTATATGTTATGGTAATCCGTTGGGCAAATTAAGTCACACTTTATGCTGGTCCAGAAAGATGTAATGTGTATTTTATACCTGTGAGATTTACTCTCAGATTATAGAGGCCACATTTCACACAGGGTCGCAGGACGTCAGCGCTACCTGAAGATACGTTATGATCGATCTGTTCCGGAAGGGCGTGTAATACATATTACATGATCCATGTGACGATGATGTGTATCTCTACGGGTTTCGTGAATATTGGTGGCATGATCCTCTTGTTTTGGTCGTGATCAACGTGGTAAAATGAAATTGGATCCACTTTAAGATTCACGTTAAACTGAGTGTGATAGAAATAATGTAAGCAGACGTGATTACCGATGTGCTGATGAAGTGTACTGGTGACGTGTTTATTGGTATCGTTACTGTATGGACGCATTTAAAAGTTTTGGGGACGATTACGATTGATGTTGACGTCATTGATGACATTCTACAGATTGTACATTTGATAAAGAGTAACGATCTAATTTCCGTGTTGATATATAACCATCAGGTCAAACATACCCTTGTTTGCCAAATGTTAACTATGTGGGCAATTTTGTACTTCAAAGCCTGGCATAAAAGAGAATATGTAAATAAAACAAAAGTGAAAGAAAATCAAATTTGAAAAGTCCTCCATGTCATGGATGTTCTGGAGACAGAAAAAAACTCATTAAATACTGTCCAGAGTAATTTTGAAAGTAATTTGTAGTATTTCCTTGCAAAAGAGCTGTGGTGCCGAAGGTATGCCCTGCATTTATGTACAATCTAACGTTAATCCTAGAAAAAAACTCGCCAATTTTGTACAAGCAGTTTGTCTTTGTGCATCCAAACAGATGTCCGTGACTTTCGTATTGGGAGTCGATGATTGCAAAACAGTACGACCACACGCGCACGTGGATCACTGAGTAAAATATTTTTGACAAAACTTCGGAAATGAAAGTTTTATGAAACTAAAACAATAAAAGATATAAAAGTGATCAAACCATGTTCATGGTCATAAGAATCTCTGCCACTGTAAGATTCTTACAATATCATGAACACGTTGTTATGAATCACAATCAAATAGCGATAATAACATATTTTCTCAAAAAGGTGAGTGCATCCTGTCTCATCGATGGCACGTCACAAACACATGCAAAGGCAAGTCAAATGTACATCTGATAAGAACATGGAAGCGAAAACATCAGGAATAACTAATCCCAAGTTACAGTTCTATTCTCCTGCTGTGCCGAGCTCAGATGTTCGTGCAACTGTTATACACTCTTGTGTGTGTGACAAACTCGATAACGCAACATAGCTATTGTCATTGCAGGTGCAGGAAAAAAGATATTTTGGAAACAAGATACCGAACATAACTTGGTCAATGATAGTCGGGTAGTGGGAAAGTTGGCTAGGACAGCATCATCGTGCGAAGTTGTCCCCGTAAACTGGCTGATTTCATCACATTCTCTTCACTTTTTATTAACAAAACAAAACGTGAATACTTACAACATATACGTATCCTCGTTAAATCAGCAAAAATAGTCACTAACTTAGTTATATGCAGTAAAGTAAAACTGATTAAACGCGTAGAATTACAGTCACGTGCTTTGACGGACGTGTCCTTGACACCTCGGCGATGCCAGCAAGGACTAGAACTATAGTGGAACTAGTTCCGTGCACATGACCATCACGTGCCACAAGTCAACCCCTCCCAAATTGTGAAACTTGTGCAAAATAAATTGAACTCTATATGACTGCACTTTCTTCAAGTAAAAGTGGATTCCGGGGTTTTCCTGAATATTAAATAACCTGTCTTGAAAACCGGTGTGGCATGGCATAATCAATAAGAAGGCAGCATAATTATGTGAAGGGTGACATCATCAAGTATCCAGTATCGATACGTGTCGCACTACAATCATTGTTTGTTCTGATACATCACAATACGCTATTAAAGATAGTACTTGATCCCGATTACGTCTCTCTTGGAAGCCAGTTGCCATCATGAACCACCACGCTCCATCATGAGCCTACAGTCGTCGCCACTCTCAACCACTCTCCAGCCCTCTCTACCACTCTCCATCACTGGCCACTACTCTCCACCTATTGCCACCATTCTCCACAACTCGCCATCATGAGCAAGCAGTTTCCACCATTCTCCACCACTCGACATCATAAGCCGTCACAAATCCTCATGAGCCATCACGCATCAATACTTGCCAACGTTGACTACCCTGACATTAAGAAAGGGAAATACTTATACTTGTATTCTTACTACTCCTATAGTCGTCAGAAGGGGAAAAAATTGTTCTTCCATTAACTGTCGAATAACCCGGTATACGAGACTGAAAATAGTTTCAATAACTATCCAGTCGCTTCGACATGCAAAAGATCAAAAAGGTTCTATACATCCTTCCGTTTGGTGTGCAATCACATTGAAGTGAAAGCGAGAAATAAATTGGGCAGCAAACGAAAGTATAGGTCGAGTGCCATGATCGATAAAAAAAATAACAAGGAGAGGTATTGTTGTGAATTATAATAATCTAGGGAGGGGTAACAAATGATTAATCAACCACAGTTGATGTAAGCTCAAGGTAAACAATGGTGGGGTAAGAAATTTCATTTTCAAAAGTTGTCTGAAATGTCACCCAAAAATTGTCAGACACACTACAAGTTCATTGTCGACACAGTTGCCTTCAATAGCGTGTTTTACCTCCAGCTGCCTCAATGCATGCTGTGAAGACATGGACTGGAATCCGTTTCACTCGTCAATTCTTGTCCGTTGACGGGAGGCTGGTGACGTGCTCTAATCTGTCTGTCAAGATGGTCCCGCAGATGTTCAATAGGATTCATATCGGGTGAGTGGGCAGGCCAGGGCAAAACGTCAACGTTCTGCTGGTTTAGACAGTTCCGAGTCAGTCTTGTAGTATGGGGTCTGGCATTGTCTTGTTGAAACAATGTCCCCTGCTGCTGGTTTTGTAAGAACGGAAGCCCAACTTGCAGCAACACTTGGTCACTGTACTACACAGCGTTCAGGTTTCCCTGTATAATCACTAAATCAAATCTCTCCCGCCGAATGGATGGACCTCTCGAATACACGCCGGAGCCAAACTTTCCCATATGCGTCGATAAACTCGTTCTCTGCCGTCATTTCGAAACAAGTTAAACCGACTTTCATCAGTAAACAGCACTCGACGCCAATTTCTCACATGCCTCGCCCATCGCAGTCTCAGGCGTCGATGTTGAGCAGTCAGTACCATTCCTCGGAAAGGACTATACGCTCGGAATGCCCTTACGAATCTGTTTCGCAGGTTACCGTCTTCTAATGGTGTTGTCACTCGGGGTCGTCCGATTCTAGGACTGTCCTGTGTCCTCCCTGTCTGCCTGTACCGTTGAATCAGCCTGGCTACTGTCAATGAAGTACAACCAAACCTTCTGGCAATTTGGACCTGTGTAGCCCCCCATTTCCGCCATAACGATGGCCCCCCGCCTCTCTGCTCCTGTGACAGTCGTTGCATTTCTTTTGTTTGCTTTCATCACACGTGGTTATACCCTGCAGACGAACGCATTTATACAGCTAACATGCACGTGCAGTTAATGCCATACGCGGGAAACCTGACAAAGATGGCGCGTTCGGGTGATGTATTTTTTGGTACCTGTTCCTGGGCTGTCATATTCCCAATACCCACTTTCCACTAGTTATCGCTGTTTTTAGGAAAATTACAAATTGCCAAACTGTACTTTCTTTTGCCATTTAGTTTAGTTCTGTGCATAATCTAAATAACTACCCGACTGCCATGAAAAGAAACAAACAGGATATTTCTGCGCATGACTAAACTGGCTATCCATTGCCATGGCATGCAAGAGAGATTATTAATCGACGCACTGATGGTAAATGTCTGTCAATAAATGAAGAGCTACCCCAGGGGTGAATGACGCAACCAGGTAATGACCAATAGTAGATCAGATACTGAAACCAATCGATGACTGATGGTTTCACATGATCATAACCAATACATTGTTGAATCATGTAGCACTGAATTATATACAGAGCGATACATATTCGTCAGTCACAGTCCCCTAACTATTGGCCAACCTGCCATCTCTCCCTGTGACATTCAAGTATCATAATAGTTTTCGGCGCCGCTAGTCTGTTGTAAAACACCGCCTACTGATATTTCGTTAGTATTTCATGTTATGTCTGTACAGGTAGTTGATTAACAGTTATTATAGGCAAGAAATACTGCAACTCGTGCAATTGAATGATTGGTTGGTTGGTTGGTTGGTTAGTTGTTTACGCCACACTTAGCAATATTCCAGCTATATGACGGCGGTCTGTAGATAATCGAGTCTGTACCAATCTTATGATTGATATCATAAGCATCGGTCCCCGCAATTGGGATCGATGACATGCTTCATCCATGTCAGCGAGGCAACTGAATGTGGCTATGGATAAGTAGGACATTTGAAACAGTGCTGTACATATTCACTTGAATATGTCTGAGATTGAGCTTATCTAGTGTGCTTATTCTAAATCAAAACTTGAAGAATGTGGCAGAATCTATTGCAGGGATGATAGGAAATGAACTACATTTAGACGTTCACCGTCAATAATAATGTCGTTTGGAAAACACTCCTTAAAACTGATGAAAAAATGAGACAACACGTTCTTCATTGTTTGAATTCATTGTTTGATCAGTGAACAATGTAAACATTAAGTTAATAAATGTTTTGGACTTTTGTCTCACCAGTGCCAAAGACCATTCTGCTTTCCACATGTACATGTTGCATTCCCAGATAAACAGGAATGAATAACCTCATAAACCTAACTCAGTTTTGGTGGCGCCTAAACAAGGAAAGAAACCTGTGAAGTTCAGCGTCTCGAATTACTGTATATGTGATCCTTTAAGTTGCCTCGATCCTTGACAGTAATATTGTGCTCATCTGCCCAACATGGCGCCCACAGTGCTGCAGACAGCCCTCTGCTAGGTCCCCTGGGATTGTCCCAGCACGGAACATTTCCCGCTAGTGTTAGGGTGGCGGGAATCTCGCGCTATCTGACAGGCTAATACCATTCTTAATAATGGACTTGTGATTGTAGCAGCTATTATCAAATTCTGTATTACATTTACAAATGTAGTATATTCTCCTCGGCATTTGTGAGGTGGGAGATGAACCGAAGTGGATCGATGACACTTTCCTGACATGTAAAGAGACTGCTTTTGCCTTTTTGCATTCCATGGAAATATAAACTGCCAATGCAAGAGGATAACCAGGGCAGATTTTCTGGTGAAACAGATTTCACTTGGTGTAAAGGGCAATTAGCTGTGGAAATTATATGAATGGACAACTAAAAATGAGTGATGACACCAGGTGTTCCAGAGAACTGTAAGTATGTCCTGCTAAGATAAATATTAAGAAATATATTCGTTTTGCAACACAGTAGGGCACAGTTTTAAACAACTGAATTACAACTGACAGAAGGACCGTTCACTCATCAAGGTTACAATATGATTGACCAGGTGTTGTGGAGAGTCACCCTCTTGGTCGATTGTCTATGTCTTTGGCTAAGGTTACTGTCACTGAATATGTTTGAAAGACAGTATTCAAGAAATGCTGCCTTATTTCCAATAGCGCTTTTCTAGAGTTCATAAACATCTTAGTTTAACGCTTTTATGCAATTACGCAGTTCTATTGCTTGTTTTCGTACAGTTCTCGTAACTTTAAATTAGAGTGTTGTGCGTGTGCCTCCTCTCTATTTCCAATAACTGATTCCATTGTCCCTTGCCTGATAACAACAAAACAAGAAACTGAAATATGTTTCCTATTTTGTTCAGTGGGAAAATTCAGCTTCCGGTTACACTTCCTGGGGAGATCATTCTCCATTAACTTGGCATATTGCTTGTCAGCAAAATCTATTAATCCTTTTTCTTCAGGAGAGACAAAGATTTGAGGATAACAATTAAGAGGTATGGGAAATAACGAACGATGGGAAATAATGAACTATGGGAAGTAATGTACTATGGGATATAATGAATACTGAATATACGAATTGCCGAATATAAACGAACGCGATCCCGGAGCACCTGTAAATGAAAGTGACAAAATCCTTTCCATAAGCGTATCCACTGAACGATTCTGACAATACCATGAGCATGTGCATATGAAAATGTATGCTACAAACCCATTTTCATATCCATAAGAAATCGACAAAAGCCATTCTTTATTCATAAGAAATCTATGACAAAATCAGAATCAGATTGTACAATTCTGACAATATTATGAGCGTGCGCCCATGAATGACCATCAAGTAATGGTGGTATCAGGTGTTCACGAAAAGGTGAGTATATCCTGCCCCACCCTGGGCACATGTCTCTGACACATGCAAAAGCAAGTATACCGTTCACCTGAAAAGAAACCAACACAGGAACAAATGGTACAAGTCAACATACAGGTATTTTTGTCACTGATGTGTCAAATGAGGAAAGGTTATCCAGATGTCCACTGTAAAACCTATACTTTGGACTTGGATGTTGTTATATTGATCAAACAACTTCTGAGGAAGAGTCGCATGACGCTTTTTAAAATCTTGGTAGAAAGAAAATGCTTTCTTGTACCTCAAAAGGAGTGAAATGTAGACCAAAGGCTGGAGTTGCGGGATTAGTGCTTATTGAACGATATCAGATCACTCATATACCTGAAGTGTAGATAAATCTGTTTACAAACCAGCAAGAAGGGAGCAAAATTGGTGCCAATGGGGATGCCTAAATGTCTTACCACAAAGTTTACATAAATCAATTTGATTTCATGGAATTCATGGGATGGCAGATTAACTTTAGTAACATGAAAGAACCGGGTGTTCTGTAACTGATTTGAGTAGAATATAATCACAGTTTTAAACATGGATCTGGTGGCCTTAGTTGTTTTGCTGCTATCGCATTTAAAGTGGATTCTCTGATTCCTCTAATATTTGGATCATAACAAGGACCCAATGACATCCATGCTTAATGTAAAAACAATTTTTGAAAATAAACATGTGCCTCTTCGTCTGGGGGTAAATGAAGGGGCATACAGTTGATAAGAAACAAGTTGAGCTCGTATTTATATTCTTCCCATTGACATCAAATCTGAAGGGAAATGAGCTCAGAGTAATCTGTTGTATCTAAACTATTTTGTCTACCCACCATGGACTACGGTGCCATGTGGGGGCTTATGCAGAATTTGTTCCAGACAGTGTTCCTTGGAGGGCCTGTAAATATGAAAATTACATGCCATAGGGACATCACGAAATATATGCAATGAAAACAACATAAATGTCAGTGGTGTTCTGGACTCCAGTCAGCCTTCCCCCGACATTTCAAACGTTTGCGAGACGAAATTATTGTCTTCGACATTTTCGAAAGAAAGACGATGCCATGACCTGTGCACCCAAACTCAATTATGGTATTTTTGTGTGTATCTTGTGTTTATAAAACCTCGAATATTCAATCTGGTGTCGGGGAGATAGGCGTATGATGACTGGCGGCTGACAACTGACGTGGATGGTTACGGCGAGGTGGGCGAAGTGGATGTTGAAAACATTATCAATCAAATATAGCTGGAGCTCATTTTGATAGCATTATATGGCCATCGTGTGTCTGTAGTCTAGATTTAAAAAAGTTATCTTTGAAGAAAAGTTCATTTGATTACTTGAGATATTGAAGCAATAGACAGAGTTGTCAGAATGAGTTTATGCATCTTCATGGACCAGACAGATTGACCAGGGCTTGATGGAGTAACAGTATACATAAAGGCTTATGAATATAATCAGCCTTCCATTGCGCATTCGTGCTTGAGGTTTTAAAACCAAATTACTCTTTCACCCACTCTATGTACAGATGTGCATGCATACAGCCTAGAAATTTCATTGTATTGCTTATGATGTGGCGAAACATTTTTTGATTTGGTTTCCGCTTGTGTGTTCTTACATATGTCGGCTCGTCAGGTTTTCTGGATTTAACCGGTACAATGGCTTATAACCCTACATGCATTATCTTGTTGTGCTGGACGCGAGAAGGCACACTGCTACTCAATATATTCCTGAAGCGTCCTCGTCGTCGTCGCCCTCCTCCTTCTGCTACAATAACTACTACCCTACTGATGTTGCTACCATTGGTACTCACGCTACTGCTACTACAACTATATTAACTACTACAACTACTACTACTACTACTACTACTACTACTACTACTACTCCAACTACTACCACAACTACTACTACTACTACTACTAACCTACTGGAGTTGCTACCATTGGTACTCACGCTACTGCTACTACAACTATAACTACTACTACAACTACTACTACTACTACTACTAATACTCCAACTACTACCACAACTACTACTACTACTACTACTACTACTACTAACCTACTGGAGTTGCTACCATTAGTACGCCCAGTACTACTACTACTACTACAACTACTATTGCTACAACTATTACTACTACTACTACTACTACTCCCACTACTACTACTACTAGTACTCTCACTACTACTACTCCCACTACTACCACTACTACTACCACTACTACCCTACTGATGTTGCTACCATTGGTACTCCAACTACTACTACTACTACTACTACTACTACTACCCTACTGGAATTGCTACCATTGGTACTCCCACTACTACTACTACTACTACTTCTACCACTACTACTTCTACTGCTATTTTCAATACTACTACTATTGCTACTGATGATGTTGCTCCCACTGGCACTCAAACTACTATTACTGCTTCTGTTACTACACTGCTTCTGTTACTACCCTGCTACTATTACTACTACTACTACTACTACTACTACTATTGCTTCTACTTTTACTACTACTACTACTACTACCAATACTACTACTACTACTACTACTGCTCCCACTACTTGTACTCCCACTACTACTACTACTACTACTACTACCCTACTGGAATTGCTACCATTGGGACTCAAACTACTATTACTGCTTCTGTTACTACACTGCTACTGTTACTACTACTACTACTACTACCACTATTGCTTCTACTTTTACTACTACTACTACTACTACTACTACTACTACTACTACTACTACTACCAATACTACTACTACTACTTCTACTGCTCCCACTACTTCTACTCTCACTACTACTACTACTACTACCCTACTGGAATTGCTACCATTGGCACTCAAACTACTATTACTGCTTCTGTTACTACACTGCTACTGTTACTACTACTACTACTACTACTACTACTACTACTACTACTACTACAACTGCTACTATTACTGCTATTACCAATGCTATTACAAAATGCCAGATTGATTGTCCAAAATGCTCTTTTCGGTTTCTATCCCAAAATGTGTGATTATGCTCGTTTCTGGAATTAAATAACCACAGGCGACAACCAGACTTAAAACAGTGTATTGCGTTAACACCACGTGAAGCTCCTTCACGAATCCCCTTCTGCCAAAACAAAACACTATCTTAGAACTGTGCCAGGGACATGTCGTGTTTGTTTGTGGTTTAACACCACACTCAGCAATATGTCAGTTCATATATTAAGGCGGACTTTAAATTGGCTTCTTGACCCGACGAACAAAATATTGGTATTTATTTAGAATGAGCATTCTTCCAATGTACGATGACACGCAATCACATAAATCACCGAGTCCGACCACCGATCCATCAGTCGACTCGTACAAGACATGCATGAAGATAGAGTGCTTTATCCCTGATATAAATATGCCTGTATCTGTGTCTCAACGATTGAGCTCAGCTGATTGAACAAGTTCATCCTTTCCAAATAGTCCACCTCCACTCCCAGACACTTGGTTAACGTGTAGTTGATGTGCAAATAAATACCCACTCCCTAGATAGTATCTCCGTCTCATTTCGGTTCGATACTGAGGTGCATATATTGCCAACATAAAACTTTCCCAGGAATACGTACAGACAACTTCATCAAAGGCGTGGAAACGAACAGTTGAGCAGCCGCACTTGATGTTGGTCCGTTATTGACCTGAGGTCATAACAATTGGTTCCTGTACCCATTGACCAGGCTTCTCGAGTGTGGAAATGAGCACGCATGTGATGGGTAGTAACCAATATGTTAGCAGCATTGATCTCGATATACACACACAAGAAAAATCTCTCACCAATACCTCTTCTTGACTCTAGCTTGATTCCACCGAATAGACCAATCCCGAGAAAGAACTCAAAACTTCCACGGATGTCTTCAAATTACTTGGCACTCCTAGTCCAGATGAAAAGTTAATTTGAAGGGTTTTGAGTTACTGGGATGAAAAACGCCAAGAGACTGGGCCCGGATCGAAATCCACTCTAATTGCGGTTTCGATCTTTGACGCGAAAAGTCTATGTCGTTTTAGTGGTTGGTAGCACATTTGATCATTATCAACTCAGGAACAAATGGCCATATAGCATGTCTTCAACGGCTGATGTCCAGACCCGATTTCACAAATGCAAATAAATTGCGTTTCTGTAAGAAAAGAGTTTTTTGTTTTCTGATGTTGGCTGTTTCAAAGCAGGATCAAATTATTGTGATGAATCTGTTGGCATATCTGTCTGGAGGCTAATGGATGTACACTCATGCAAGGAGAATGGTTCTATACTGGCTGTATTCCCTTCAACTGTGGCTGTTATGCAGCCTATGTAATAGTGGTATATCTGTATTTCATATCTGTTATCGCGCTCTCTGTTGACAATAGTTTTTATGTTATGGTAACCCGTTGGGCAAATTAAGTCACACTTTATGCTGGTCCAGAAAGATGTAATGTGTATTTTATACCTGTGAGATTTACTCTCAGATTGTAGAGGCCACATTTCACACAGGGTCGCAGGACGGCAGCTTCCTGAACATGCGTTATGATTGAACCGTTCCGGAAGGACGTGTAATGGATATTACATAATCCATGTACAGATTATGTGTATAAGTGCGAATTCAGTGTGTATTGGTGGCAAGATTCTGATGAAATTGGATCCACTGTTAAGATTCACGCTGAAGTGATTGTGACAGGAGTAATGTAAGCTTACCTGATTACAGATTTGCAGATGAGATGTACTGGTGACGTCTTATTGGTATCGTTACTGTATTGATCCATTTAAATGTATTGGGGACGTTTGTGATTTGTGTTGACGCCATTGATGCTACATGCTACAGATTGTACATTTGATGAAGACGAACGATCGAATTTCCGTGTTGATATATAACCATCAGGGCAAACATACCCTTGTTGGACACATGTTAGCCATGTGGGCAATATCGTACTTCAAAGCTTGGGATCATTGAGTATGTGCAAATAAGCCAGAAGTAAAAGAAAATCAAATTAAAAAAAGTCCTCTATGTCATGGATCTTATTGAGATAGAAAAAAACCTCATTAACGACTGTCCAGAGTAATTTTGAAAGTAATTTGTAGTATTTCTTTGGTGCCGAAGGTATGGTCTGCATTGATGTACAATCTAACGTTAATCATAGAAAAATACTCTGGTGGTGGAGAAGGGGTATAGGACGGTATCATCGTGTGAGAAGTCATGTAATCCCCATACACTTGCTGATTTCATCCCATTCTCTTCACTTTTTACTAACGTAACAAAACATCAATACTTAAAAACATGTACGCATCCTGGTAAAATAGTCACTACTTTAGTTGAATGCAGGAAAGTGAATCTGATTAAATGCGTAGAATTACAGTCACGTGCTTTGACGGATCTGCTCTGGACACCTCGGAGATGAAGCAAGGACTGGAACTATAGATTACTAGTTCCGTGCACATGACCATCACGTGACACCAGTCAACCACTCCCCACTAGTTTAGTTGTTTGTAATATATTGAACTCTATATGACAGCACTTTCTTCAAATAATAACATATAATGACCTGTTTTGAAAACTGATGTGGTACGTGTCGCACTACAATCATTGTTTGTTCTGATACATAGCAATACTCTATTAACAATAACACTAATTCCCGATTCCGTCTCTCTACGAGGCCAGTCGCCATCAAGTACCACCACTCTCCATCATGAGCTGCCATTTTCTTCCACTCG
This sequence comes from Haliotis rufescens, assembly GCF_023055435.1. Lineage (NCBI taxonomy): Eukaryota > Metazoa > Mollusca > Gastropoda > Lepetellida > Haliotidae > Haliotis > Haliotis rufescens. The sequence continues at coordinate 64,767,363 of NW_025964001.1, read as the reverse complement.
CCAGCACTCTACAACCCTCTCCAACGCTCACAACCGCTCTCCCTCACTCGCCAGCGTGATCAACCAGTCTCCACCACTAGCCGCCCGACACACTCCACCACATGCAACCACTCTCCCGCACTCGCCATAGTGAGCCACCAGTTTCTACTCCTCGCAACCACTTTCCAGCACTCGCCGCCAGTCTCCATCACTCGCCATCTTGAGCCACCATTCTCAACCACTCGCCACCACTCGCCACCTCTCTCTAATGCACGTCACCACTTGCTACCACTCGAAACTTCTCACTATCATGAGCCTGCTATCTCCCACACTCGCCACAGCTCGCCACTGGTCGCCACCGCTCCCCACCATGAGCTCCTACTTTCCGCTTCTCGCCACCACTCTCCACCGCTCTCCACAACCCGCCATCTTGAGCCTCCACTTTCCACCACTCGCCATCATGAGCCACCACTCTCCACCACTTGCCATCATGACCAACCACTCTCCACCACTCGCCATCATGAGCCACCGCTCTCCACCATTCGCCATAGTCACCCACCACTCTCCACCGCTCTCCACAACCCGCCATCATGAGCCACCACTCTCCACCACTCTCCATCATGAGCCACCACTCTCCACCACTTGCCATCATGAGCCACCACTCTCCACCACTTGCCATCACGTATCACTACTCACCATCGTTGACTATCCCGACTTTAAGAAAGGGAAATACTTCTGTGTATTCTTACTACTCCTATTGCTGTCATAAGTGTAAAAATAGTTTTGTGCATTCTACAATTTACTGTCGAATAACCCGATATACGAGACTGAAAACAGTTTCAATAACTATCAACATGCAAAAGATCAAAACGGTTTTATACATCCTTGCGCTTGGTGTGCAGTCACCTTAAAGTTCCAGCAAGAAATTGTTCTGCGAATTGTTTCACATGATCGTAACAAATACATGTATATTGTTGAATCATTTAGCATGGAATTGTACACCAAGCGATATATATTCGTCATTCATAGTCCCCAAACTATTGGCCGACCTGCCATCGCTTCCTGTGACATTCAAGTATCATAATTGTTTTCGGCGCCGTTAGTCTGCTGTTAAAACACCGCCTACTGATATTTCGTAAATATTTCATGTTTTGTCTGTACAGGTGGTTGCTTAACAGTTATTAAAGGCAGTAAACGCTGCAACTGAATGCAAATGAATGATAGATTGGTTGGTTGTTGTTTTTTGTTTTACGCCGCACTCAGCAATATTCCAGCTATATGACGGCGGTCTGTAGATAATCGAGTCTGGACCAGACAATCCTGTGATTGATATCATGAGCATCGATCCACGCAGTTTGGATCGATTACATGCTTCAACCAAGTCAGCGACGCAACTGAATGTGTCTATGGATAAATAGGACATTTGAAACAGTGTTGTACATATTCACTGGAATATGTCTGAGATTCTGCTTATCGGGTGTGCTTATTCTAAATCAGAACTTGAAGAATGCGTTTATGGCAAGGATGATAGGAAATGAATTACATTTAGATGTTCACCGTCAATAATAATGCCGTTTGGAAAAACATTCCTTAAAACTGATTGAAAAATGAGACAACACTTTCCTCAGCAGAATTCATTCTTTTTTTTAGTGAACAATTTCAACATTAAATCAATAAATGTTTTGTATGTTTTGGACTTTTGTTTCACCAGTGCCAAAGACCATACTGCTTTCCACATGTTGCATTCCCAGATAAACAGGAATGAATAACCTCATAAACCTAACTCAGTTTTGCTGGCGCCTAAACAAGGAAAGAAACCTGTGAAGTTCAGCGTCTCGAATTACTGTATATGTGATCCTTTAAGTTGCCTCGATCCTTGACAGTAATATTGTGCTCATCTGTCCCACATGGCGCCCACAGTGCTGCAGACAGCCCTGTGCTAGGTCCCCTGGGATTGTCCCAGCACGGAACATTTCCCGCTAGTGTTAGGGTGGCGGGGAATCTCGCGCTATCTGACAGGCTAATACCATTCTTGATAATGGAGTTGTGATTATAGTAGTAGCTATTATCAAATTCTGTATTACATTTACAAATGTAGTATAATCTGCTCGGCATTTGTGAGCTGCGAGATGAACCGAAGTGGATCGATGACACTTTCCTTAAAATGTAAAGAGTCTGGTCTTGCCTTTTTGCATTCCATCGAAATATAAACTGTCAGTGCAAGAGAATAACTGCCCAGATTTCCTTGTGAAACCAATTCCACTGGGTGTAAAGGGCAATTAGCTGTGGAAATTATATGAATGGTCCACTGAAAATCAGTGATGACACCAGGTGTTCCAGAGAACTGTAAGTATGTCCTGCTAAGAAAAATGTTAAGAAATATATTCGTTTTGCAACACAGTGGGGCACAGTTTTAAACAACTGAATTACAACTGACAGAAGGACCGTTCACTCATCAAGGTTACAATATGATTGATCAGGCGTTGTGGAGACTCACCCATTTGGTTGATTGTCCATGTCTTTGACTATGGTTACTGTCACTGTGTATCTTTGAAAGACATCTAACAAGAAATTCTTACATAATGCCCAACAACATTAGAGACAGCCTCCCAATATCGCTTTTCTTGAGTTCATAAATATCTTAGTTTTAGGGCTTTTATAGCATTACTCAGTTACATTGCTTGTCTTCGTACAGTTCTCGTAACTGTAAATTAGAGTGTTGTGCATGGGCGTCCTCACTATTTCCGATAGCTGACTCTATTGTCTCTTGTCTGAGATCAAAACATGAAACTGAAATATGTTTCCTATTTTGTTCAGTGGGAAAATTCAGCTTCCGGTTACACTTACTAGGGGATCATTCTCCATTAACTTGGCATATTGCTTGTCAGCAAAATCTATTACAACAATCTAAGACAAAATCAGAATCGATTGTACAATTCCGACAATATAGTGAGCGTGCGTCCACTATTGACCATCAAATAGTGGTGATATCAGGTGTTCACGAAAAGGTGAGTATATCCTGCCCCGCCCCGCGCATCCGTCTCTGACACATGCAAAATAAAGTATACCGTTCACCTGAAAAGAAACCAACACAGGAACAAATAGTACAAGTCAACATACAAGTAATTTTTGTATCTGATGTGTCACATGTGGAAAGGTTATCCAGATGTCCACTGTAAAACGTTTTGAAACCTATACTTAGGCCTTGGATGTTGTTATATTGATCAAACAACTTCTGAGCAAGAGTCGCATGACGCTTTTTAAAATCTTGGTAGAAAGAAAATGCTTTCTTGAAGGAATGAAATGTAGACCAAAGGCTGGAGTTGCGGGATTAGTGCTTATTGAACGATATCAGATCACTTATATACCTGAAGCGTTGTTAATCCTCTTTACAAATCAGCAAGAAGGGAGCACAATTGGTGCCAATGGGGATGCCTAAATGTCTTTCCGTAAAGTTTACATAAATCAATTCTATTTCATGGAATTCATGGGATGGCGGATTAACTTTAGTATTATGAAAAAATCGGGTGTTCTTTAACTTCTTGTGAGTAGAATCTAAGTTTTCAAAACATGGGTCTGGTGGCCTTAATTGTTTTGCTACTATCGTATTTAAATGGGATCCTCTGGTTCCTTAAACATTTGGGTCATAACAAGTGTATGCAAATATGCATGTGCCTCTTCGTCTGGGGGTTATGAAGCGGCATACAATTTACAAGAAACAAGTTGAGCTCGTTTCTATATTCTTCCCAATGACATAAAATCTGTAGGGAAATGAGCTCAGATTAATCTGTTGTATCTAAACTATTTTGTCTACCCATCATGGACAACAGTGTCATGTGGGGGCTTATGCAGATTTTGTTCCAGACAGTGTTCCTTGGAGGGCCTGTAAATATGAAAATTACATGCCATAGGGACATCACGAAATATATGCAATGAAAACAACATAAATGTCAGTGGTGTTCTCGACTCCAGTCAGCCTTTCCCAGACATTTCAAACGTTTGCAAGACGAAATTATTGGCTATGACATTTTCGAAAGAAACACCACGCCATGCCCTGTGCACCCAAAATCAATCATGGTAGTTTTTGTGTATCTTGTGTTATAACCTCGAATATTTAATCTGGAGTCGGGGAGATGGGCGTATGATGACTGGCGGCTGACAACTGACGTGGATTGTTACGGCGAGGCGGGCGAGGTGGATGTTGAAAACATTATCAATCAAATATAGCTGGAGCTCATTTTGACAGCATTATCTGGCCATCGTATGTCCGTAGTCTAGATTTAAAATAGTTATCTTTGAAGAAAAGTGCATTTGATTACTTGAGATATTGAAGCAATAGACGGATTTGTCAGATTAAATTTATGCATCGTCATGGACCAGACAGATTGACCAGGACTTGATGGAGTAATGGTATAAATAAAGGCTTATGAATATAATCAGCCTTCCATTGCGCATTCGCACTTGAGGTATTAAAACCAAATTACTCTTTCACCCACTCTTTGTACAGATGTGCATGCATATAGCCAAGAAATTTCATGGTATTGCTTATCATGTGGCGAAACATTCTCTGATTTTGGTTTCCGTTTGCATGTTCTTACCTAAGGTGGCATGTCTCAAGATGTTCCTAATTCGTCTTCGTTGTCGTCATCCTTCTCCGCCTCCTCCTCCTCCCACTACTACTATTACTACTACAACTACTACTTCTGGTTGTGCTACCACTGACATGCCTATTACTACTACTGCTACTACGAAATGCCTCATTGATTGTCCAAAATGCTCTTTTTCTAATTCTATCGAATTGACTTCGCGATTATAAAAGTATAGATTGCCTCCCTGTAGTTGTTCATTGGTGTCATGAAAGTATGTCTGAAACGTTTCCAAATCAAATAACCACACGTGATAACCAGACATTTCACAGTGTTAACACCACATGAAGCGCCTTCACGAATCCCCTATTGCCAAAGCAAAAACACTATCTTAGAACTGTGATAGGAACATGTTGTTGTTTGTTTGTTGTTTAACACCACACTCAGCAACATGTCAGCTCTTATCTGACGGCGGACTTTAAATCGCGTCTTGACCCGACGAACCAAAGATTGATATTATTAGGAATGAGCATGCCTCCTATGTACGATGACATGCAATCACACAAATCTTACCACCGATCCATCAGTCGACTTGTACAAGCATGGGTTGCTGGGGACCATGTCTTGGGAGAAATCCCTCGGGAATCGATGGGGGAAGACATGTATAAACGTAGAGTACGCTATCCCTGTTATAAATATGCCTAAATGTGTGTCTAAACGATTGAGCTCAGCTGGTTGAACAAGTTCATCCTTTCCAAATACTCCACGTCCGCCCTAGACACTTTGTTTACGTGTAGTTGATGTACAAATAAATACCCACTCCCTGGGTCGTATCTCCGTCTAATTTCGGTTCGATACTGAGGTGCATATATGGCCAACATAAAACTTTCCCAGGAAAACGTACACACATCTTAATCAAAGGCGCGGATACGAAAAGTTTAGCAGCCGCACTTGATGTTGGTCCGTTATTGACCTGAGGTCATTAGAATAGGCTGCTGTGCCCATTGGCCAGGCTTCTCGAGTGTGGAAATGAGCACACATGTTGATGGGCAGTAACCAATATGTTAGCAACATTGATCTCGATTACCACACAGGGTATAAATCTTTCGCCAATACCTCGTTCTGTTTGACTGTAGCTTAATTCAACTAGGTATACCAGGAAAGAACTCAAAACTTCCACGGATTTCTTCAAATTGCTGGGCCCTCCTAGTCCAGATGAAAAGTTAATTTGAAGGGTTTTGTGTTACTGGGATGAAAAACGCCAAGAGACTGGGCCCGGATCACAATCCACTGTAATTGCGGTTTTGATCTTTGACGCGAAAAGTCTCTGTCGTTTTAGTGGTTGGTAGCACATTTGTCATTATCAACTCAGGAACAAATGGCCATATAGCATGTCTTGAACGGCTGATGCCCAGACCCGATTTCACAAATGTAAATAGATTGCGTTTTTTGAAGAAGAGTGTTTTGTTATCTGATTTCATCCCATCACAGTAGAATCAAATTATTGTGATGAATCTGTAGGCATACCTGCCTGGAGGCTAATGGATGTACGCTCATGCACGGAGAATGGTTCTATACTGACTGTATTCCCTTTCTCTGTGGCTGTTATGCAGCCGTGTAATAGTGGTATATATGCTTTTCAGATCTGTTATCTCCATTTCATCTGACAGTAGTTTATATGTTATGGTAACCCGTTGGGCAAATTAAGTCACACTTTATGCTGGTCCAGAAAGATGTAATGTGTTTTTTTTATTCCTGTGACATTTACTCTCAGATTATAGAGGCCACATTTCAAAACAAGGTAGCAGGACGTCAGCGCTACCTCAACATGCGTTATGATCGATCTGTTCCGGAAGGACGTGTAATAGATATCACATGATCCATGTGACGATGATGTGTATCTGCACAGGCTCAGTGTGTATTGGCGGCACGATCCTGTTGTTTTGGACGTGGTCAACGTGGTAAATGAAATTGGATCAACTGTTAAGATTCACGTTGGACTGAGTATAACAGCAATAATGTAAGCAGACGTGATTCCTGATGTGCTGATGAGGTGTACTGGTGACGTGCTTATTGGTATCGTTACTGTATCGACGTATTTAAATGTATTGGGGGCGTTTACGATTTGTGTTGACGCCATTGGTGCTAATAACATGTTGCATAGAATAATTACAATTCAATAAGGTCCCGGTGTGTATTGTGTCAAGAATGACGTACTGTGCAGTATTGTGTCAAGAATTATGTACTGTGGAGTATTGTGTCAAGATTGACGTACTGTGCAGTATTGTGTCAAGACTGACTTACTGTACCGAATTGTGTCAAAAAGACGTACTGTGTCGTATTGTGTTGTATTGTGTCATGAAGGAAGTACCGGATTGTATTGTGTCTATATAAGTGTCTAGGCTCCAGCTGGCACACGAATACCACCCAGCCCCCAATACAACAACCCAGAAACAGACCGGCCCCAGAGTTGAGATCCCTTGCCTCGATCCTTGACAGGCTTTACAAATTAAGTATATTCTCCTCGGCATTTGTGAGGTGGGAGATCAACCGAAGTGGATCGATGACACTTTCCTGACATACCAAGAGTGTTGAAGATCGTTTGCTTGTTGGTCTGCCAGTCCTTCACGATTTCTTCATACAACTGTTCAGACGTAGTTTCTAAACAGTCTGGTTTGGCCGTTTTGCATTCAATGGAAATTTATATTGTCAATGCAAGAGAATAAGCAGACTAGATTTTCATGGCGTAAAGGGCAAGCAGCTGTGGAAAGTATATGAATGGACCTCTGAAAATCAGTGATGACCGGTACAAATGCTACCGGTACCACTTACCATTCATACAATTTGCATAAAAAGTAAGTATGTACTGCCATGCGACGTTAGCATGTAAACAAACCAGACAATTAAGTGATCGATGAACCATAACATACAGTGACACGAGCGTACCATAACTGATTTTGTTAAAATTGATAAAAAAAATGTTTCTTAATTTTGAAATTTGCAAAGTGCATGGATTTTGCTCATAAATAAAACGTCAAAAAATACATTTGTTTTGCAAAACAGTGGGGGACTGAATTACAGCTGACAGGTGGACCGTTCACTCATCAAGGGCTACAATATGATTGACCAGGTGTTGTAGAGACTCACCCACTTGGTCGATTGTCCATGTCTTTGGCTTAGGTTACTGTCACTGGGTGCGTTTCAAAGACAGCATTCAAGAAATTTTGACTTGCCCAAAAACGTCAGAGGCAGCCACCAAGTATCGCCTTTCTAGAGTTCATGAACATCTTAGTTTAATGCGTGTATACCATTATGCAGTCCTATTAGTTTTCTTCGTACAGTTCTCGTAACTTTAAATTATGATGTTGTGCATGTCCCTCCTCTCTATTTCCAATAGCTGATTCCATCGTTCCTTGTCTGAGAAAAACAAACAAACAAGAAACTGAACATCTCTCTTAAAGCTCACTGGGGAAATAGCTCTCCCCCTTAAACTCAAACAAATAACACTAAACTACTGGGCTACAGCATGCACAAACCCATTGTTAAGCAGCCTCATAACAACAACAGAAAATCTACCACTAAGACAGAAAGTCAGACTAATGAAAAAGAAAAGAGAAGACTCCCATTCACCATTTGGGTAAACCACCTTCTCAAAACATACAAACTTAAAAACATAAAACTCACCCCTATCATTCATGACTACTCATATCACCTGCCACCTCCTCATACTGACACTGGTCCCAACAAACATCGCAATAATAACATCAAACAAGCACCAACGAAAAATAATGGCAATGAATTACATACAACAACACTGGCCAGATTGGACTTACATCTACACAGACGGGTCACACAATCAGACGGACCACACAACAGCCCTCGCAATACACACAACCAAACCGAACATAACCACCACATCAGCACGCATCCCAAACCACCTATCCATACATACCGCCGAAAAAACAGCAATCCATATGGCCTTCAAAATGGCAGAGACAATAACGCAAAACAAACTTCTAATCCTCACAGATTCACTTAGCTCAATACAATCAATTAAAAACAGAAATTACACAAACAGGCCACATCTACTACACCGAATACTACACTTAACGAAAACATTAACAGAACAAAATAAACAAATCAATATTGCATGGGTACCCTCACATATTGGGATCAAGGGACACGAAAACGCAGATCAAGCGGCCAAACACGCAGCAAAAAGAAAGTACATTAATTACCCGATAACATACAGAAAACAGGAATATAAATACGTCATAAATAAACTAATAACCAAAGAAAACTTCACGTGCACACTCTACTTACCACACAGAATACTGTACATCAACACAATAGATGCAAAATACACAAAAACTATCCACACACTCCTATCCCCCTACAACTACAAAAAAAAAATCATAAATTATATCACAAAAACAGATATCATAAAACTAATCTAACACCACCCACAAAAGCGACTCAATCATCCAACCAACTTCCTAACGCATATAAACCAAACGCACCTCTCCCAAGACATTTAAAAAAAACTAAAAATCACAAATCATTATTTACTCTCTGCCCACTATCCTTCCAAACAAAACCCATGTGACACAAAACAACTTAAGAAAGCAATCAAATAATTTCTAATTCTTCCGCAAACCATACAAATCATAACCAACACTAAATACTCCAAATAAATCACACTATAGCTAGGCCCCGTCGCAACACACCAACCACTCAGCCCTCCAACCTATTCCCGTGCCCAATAAAACCTTACAATTTTTTTGTGTTGGCTACCTTAGCATATCTCCACTATTCACGTTATTATCAGGACCTTATTTATAAATGATTTATAAAGAATGAACTATGGGAAGTTATGAACCATGGGAAGTTATAAACAATGGGAAATAATAAACTATGGGACATGATGAATATCAAATATACGAAATTCCGAATATAAACGAACATGATCCTTGAGCACCGGTAAATGAAAGCCACAAAACCCTTTCCATAATCGTATCCACTGAATGATCCTGACTATATGGTGAGCATGTGTATATGAAAATATAACTGACAAACCGATTTTCATATTCATAAGAAATCTCTGACAAAAACAGAATTAATTGTACAATTCCGTCATGTCACGAGCGTCCTCGATTAACAATCGAATAGCGCTGGTACCCGTCTCTAACACATGCAAAAGCAAGAATATCGTTACAATGAAAAGGAAAAAAACAAATGGTACAAGAGAAAATACAAATAGTTGTTGTCACTGATGCGTCAAACTTGGAAACGATATCCACATGCCCACCGTAAAACCGTCTTTTAACATTCGGGCCATAACAAAGACCCAATGACAGCCATGCTTAATGTAAAAACATTGTATGCAAATAAACATGTGCCTCTTCGTCTTGGGTGATGAAGGGGCATACAGTTGATAAGAAACAAGTTGAGCTCGTATTTATATTCTTCCAATTGACATCAAATCTGCAGGGAAATGAGCTCAGATTATTCCGTTGTATCTAAACTACTTTGTCTACCCATCATGGACTACGGTGTCACGTGGAGGCTTATGCAGAATTCTTTCCAGACAGTGTTGCTTGGAGGGCCTGTCCATATGAAAATTACATGCCATAGGGACATCACGAAATATATGCAATGAAAACAACATAAATGTCAGTGGTGTTCTCGACTCCAGTCAGCCTTCCCCCGACATTTTAAACGTTTGCGAGACGAAATTATTTTTTGTGACATTTTCGAAAGAAAGACCATGCCATGACACATGCACCCAAAATCAATCATGGTTGTTTTTTGTGTATCTTGTGTTTATAAAACCTCGAATATTCAATCTGGTGTCGGGGAGATAGGCGTATGATGACTGGCGGCTGACAACTGACGTGGATGGTTACGGCGAGGCCGGCGAGAAGGATGTTGAAAACATTATCAATCAAATATAGCTGGAGCTCATTTTGACAGCATTTTATGGCCATCGTATGTCCGTAGTCTAGATTTAAATAAGCTGTCTTTGAAGAAAAGTGCATTTGATTACTTGAGATATTGAAGCAATAGACAGAGTTGTCAGAATGAGTTTATGCATTTTCTAGGACCAGACAGATTGACCAGGACTTGATGGAGTAATAGTATACTTAATGGCTAATGAATATAATCAGCCTTCCATTGCGCATTCGTGCTTGATGTATTAAAACCAAATTACTCTTTCATCCACTCTATGTACAGATGTGCATGCATACAGCCTAGGAATTTCATTGTATTGCGTTTCATGTGTCGAAACATTCTTTGATTTTGGTTTCCGTTTGCATGTTCTTACCTAAGGTGGCATGTCTCAAGATGTTCCTGAGTCGTCTTCGTTGTCGTCGTCCTCCTCCTCTCCCCCCACTACTACTTTTACCACTACAACTACTACTACTGGTTGTGCTACCACTGACACGCCTATTACTACTACTGCTACTACGAAATGCCACATTGATTGTCCAAAATGCTCTTTTTCTAATTCTATCGAATTAACTTCGCGATTATAAAAGTATGAATTGCCTCCCTGTAGTTATTCATTGGTGTCATGAAAGTATGTCTGAAACGTTTCCAAATCAAATAACCACACGTGATAACCAGACATTTCACAGTGTTAACACCACATGAAGCGCCTTCACGAATCCCCTACTGCCAAAGCAAAAACACTATCTTAGAACTGTGATAGGAACATGTTGTTGTTTGTTTGTTGTTTAACACCACACTCAGCAACATGTCAGCTCTTATATGACGGCGGACTTTAAATCGCGTCTTGACCCGACGAACCAAAGATTGATATTATTAGGAATGAGCATGCCTCCCATGTACGATGACATGCAATCACACAAATCTGATCACCGATCCATCAGTCGACGTGTACAAGCAAGGGTTGCTGGGGACCATGTCTTGAAAGAAATCCCACGGGAATCGATGGGGGAAGACATGTATAAAGGTAGAGTACGCTATCCCTGTTATAAATATGCCTAAATGTGTGTCTCAACGATTGAGCTCAGCTGGTTGAACAAGTTCATTCTTTTCAAATACTCAACGTCCACCCCAGACACTTGGCTTACATGTAGTTGATGTACAAATAAATACCCACTCCCTAGGTCGTATCTCCGTCTCATTTCGGTTCGATACTGAGGTGCATATATTGCCAACATAAAACTTTCCCAGGAAAACGTACAGATATCTTAATCAAAGACGTAGATACGAACAGTTTAGCAGCCGCACTTGATGTTGGTCCATAATGGACCTGAGGTCATAACAATTGGTTCCTGTACCCATTGACCAGGCTTCTCGAGTGTGGAAATGAGCACACATGTTGATGGGCAGTAACCAATATGTTAGCAACATTGATCTCGATTACCACACAGGGTATAAATCTTTCGCCAACACCTCGTTCTTTTTGGCTGTAGCTTGATTCAACTAGGTATACAAAGAAAGAACTCATATCTTGCACGGATTTCTTCAAATTGCTGGGCCCTCCTAGTCCAGATGAAAAGTTAATTTGAAGGGTTTTGTGTTACTGGGATGAAAAACGCCAAGAGACTGGGCCCGGATCGAAATCCCCTGTAATTGCGGTTTTGATCTTTGACGCGAAAAGTCTATGTCGTTTTAGTGGTTGGTAGCACATTTGATCATTATCAACTCAGGAACGAATGGCCATATAGCATGTCTTGTACGGCTGATGTCCAGACCCGATTTCACAAATGTAAATAGATTGCGTTAGTGGAAGAAGAGTGTTTTTTGTTTTCTGATGTTGGCTGTTTCAAAGCAGGATCAAATTATTGTGATGAATCTGTAGGCATATCTGTCTGGAGGGCTAATGGATGTACACTCATGCACGGAGAATGGTTCTTTAGTGGCTTTATTCCCTTCCTCTGTGGCTGTTATGCAGCCGGTGTAATAGTGGTAAATCTGTATTTCAGATCTGTTATCACGCTCTCCGTTTTATCTGACAGTAGTTTATATGTTATGGTAACCCTTTGGGCAAATTTAGTCACACTTTATGCTGGTCCAGAAAGATGTAATGTGTATTTTATACCTGTGACATTTACTTTCAGATTATGAGTTCAGTGTGTGTTGGTGGCATGATCCTGATGAAATTGGACCCACTGTTAAGATTCACGCTGAAGTGATTGTGACAGCAATAATGTGAGCTTACATGATTACAGATTTGCAGATGATGATCAATTGGTATCGTTACTGTATCGACGCATTTAAATGTATTGAGGACGTTTGCGATTTGTGTTGACGCCATTGATGCTAAACGCTGCAGACTGTACATATGATAAAGACAAACGATCGAATTTCCGTGTTGATATATAACCATCAGGGCAAAAACATACCCTTGTTGGACACATGTTAGCCATGTGGGCAATATTGTACTTCAAAGCCTGGGGTAATTGAATGTATGTTAATTAGCCAGATGTAAACGAAAATCAAATTTAAAAAGTCCTTTATGTCATGGAGTCCCCCTGGGAAGGTACGTAAGTCCAGTATCATTCAAGGTATCATTTCCTTTCTCTGTGATTTTAATCGTAGTATTTTTGTTGATTTTAACTCTTTGGCTAATCTGTCTGATAATCGCCAGTGCCCAGAGGGATGGTGTAAATCCTGCTGGGGTACCATGTAGGTAAAAGAAGTACCGTAAGTCCCCATGGTCCCTAGTATGGTTGCTGGCGATCTATAGCCCGTTTTTATATTGTATCGTTTGAATTGTATCTGTATACTATTATTTTATTGCTCTAAAACTAGTTTTAAAATTATAATCTGTGATATATTGCTGGTTGTTGTACTGTCCTTCGATGACAGCTTTTGATATATAATATCAATGCCTAACTTGTTTAAGTCACGATATGGCTGAAATACTGCCGATGTGACTTTAAATATTAACTCACTCACTCATTATGTCATGGATCTTATTGAGATGGAGAAAAAACTCATTAACGACTGTCCAGAGTAATTTTGAAAGTAATTTTTAGTATTTCCTTGCAAAAGAGCTATGATAAAGAAGGTATGCTCTGTATTGATGTACAATCTAACGTTAATCATAGAAAAATACTCTGGTGGTGGGGAAGGGGGATTGGACGGTATCATCGTGTGAGAAGTCATGCAATCCCTGCACACTGGCTGATTTCTGCACATTCTCTTTACTTTTTACTACCAAAACAAAACATCAATACTTACAACATGTACGAACCCTGGTAAAATAGTCACTACTTTAGTTGAATGCAGGAAAGTGAAACTGATTAAATGCGTAGAATTTCAGCCACGTGCTTTGACGGACCTGCTCTCGACACCTCGGAGATGGAAGCAAGGACTGGAACTATAGTTTAACTAGTTCCGTGCACATGACCATCACGTGACAAAAGTCAACCAGGCCCCACCATAATATACTGAACTCTATATAACTGCACTTTATGTGTTTCCCTAAGGTTTTCAGAACATATACTAACCTGTTTTGAAAACCGATGTGGTACGTGTCGCACTACAATCATTGTGTGTTCTGATATATCACAATACGCTATTAACAATAACACTAATTCCCGATTCCGTCTGCCTTCGAGGCCAGTCGCCATCAAGTACGACCACCTTCGATCATGAGCTACCATTTTCCTACACTCGCCACCACTCAGCAACACTCGCAATCACTCTCCCTCAATCGCCAGCGTGATCAACCAGTTTCCACCACTCGCCACCCGACACGCTCCACCACTTGCCACCACTCTCCCTCAATCGCCAGCGTGAGCCACCAGTCTCCAACACTCCCCTCCACTTGCCACCACTCTCCCTCACTCGCCATCGTGAGCCACCAGTCTCCGCTACTCGCAACCGCTTTTCACAACTCGCCGCCAGTCTCAATCACTCGCCACCACTCGCCATCTTGAGCCACCAGTCTCCACCACTCGCTAACTCTCTCCGACGCTCTCCACCGCTTGCCATCACGCGAAACTTCTCACTATCATGAGCCACCTCACTCCACCACTCGCCACAGGTCTACACTACTTTTCACCACTCCCCACCATTCGCCACTACTTTTCACCTCTCGCCACCACTCTCCACCACCCGCCATCTTGAGCCTCCACTCGCCATCATGAGCCATCATGATCTACCGCTCTCATCAACTCGCCATCATGAGCCACCGCTCGACATAATGGGCCACCACTCTCCACCACTCGACATCATGAGCCATCATGAGTCACCACTTGCCATCACGCCTCACTACTCGCCATCGTTGACTATCCTGACATTAAGAAATGGAAATACTTCTGTGTATTCTTACTACTCCTATAGTCGTCACAATTGAAAAAATAGTTCTTCCATTAACTGTCGAAAAAACCCGATATACGATATACGAGGCTGAAAACAGTTTCAAAAACTATCCAGTCGCCTCGACAAGCAAAAGATCAAAAAGGTTCTATACATCCTTGCGTTTAGTATGCAATCACCTTAAAGTGTAAGCGAGAAATAGTTCTACGCATTTTTTAAATAACTATCCAATCGCCTTGAAAAGGAGGAAACAGGATATTTCTGCGCATCCCCAAACTGGCTATCCATTACCGTGGCATGCAAGAGAGATTATTAATCGACGCACTGATGGTAACTGTCTGTCAATAAATGTCTGTCACCCCAGGGGTGAATGAAGCAACCAGGTAATGGCCAATAATAGATAAGATATTGAAACCAATCGATGACTGATGGTTTCACATGATCGTAACCAATACATTGTTGAATCATGAAGCACTGAATTGTATACTGAGCGATACATATTCGTCAGTCATAGTCCCCAACCTGCCATGTCTCACTGTGGCATTCAAGTATCATTATTTGTTGCCGCGCCGTTAGTCTGTTGTTAAAACACCGCCTACTGATATTTCGTTAATATTTCATGTTATGTCTGTACAGGTGGTTGCTTAACAGTTATTATAGGCAATAAACGCTGCAAATCGTGCAATTGAATGAGTGGTTGGTGGGGTGGTTGATTTACGCCGCACTCAGCAATATTCCAGCTATTTGACGGCGGTCTGTAGATAATCAAGTCTGTACCAGACAATCCAGTGATTGATATCATGACCCTAGATCCACACATTTGAGATCGATGACATGTTTCATGCAAGTCAGCAAGGCAACTGAATGTGGCTATGGATAAGTAGGACATTTGAAACAGTGCTGTACATATTCACTTGACTATGTCTGAGATTGTGCTTATCGGGTGTGCTTATTCTAAATCATAACTTGAAGAATGCGTCCGTGGCAAGGATGATTGGAAATTAATTACAAGTACTCGTTCACCGTCAATAATAATGTGGTTTGGAAAACATTCCTTAAAACTGATTGAAAAATGAGACAACACTTTCTTCATTGTTTGAATTCATTGTTACTCAGTGAACAATTCAAAAATCAATTAATTAATGTTTTGTATGTTTTGGACTTTTGTTTCATCAGTGCCAAAGACCATACTGCTTTCTACATGTTGCTGATAATGACGACATTCCCAGATAAACAGGAATCAATAACCTTATAAACTTAACTCAGTTTTGCTGGCGGCTAAACAATGAAAGAAACCTGCGAAGTTCAGCGTCTCGAATTACTGTATATGTGATCCTTTAAGTTGCCTCGATCTTTGACAGTAATATTCACCTCCTGTGCCCCACATGGCGCCCACGGTGCTGCAGACCGCCCTCTGCTAGGTCCCCTGGGATTGTCCCAGCACGGAACAATTCCCGCCAGTGTTAGTGCGAGATTCTCTGCCACCCTATCTGACAGGCTAATACTATTCTGAATAATCGAATTGTGTTTATAGTGCCTATTATCAAATTCTGTATTACATTTACAAATAGAGTATATTTTTCCTCTGCATTTGTGAGTTTGGAGATCAACCGGCACTTTCCTGACAAATAACCAGTCTGTTTTTGCCTTTTTGCATTCCATGGAAACATAACTTATCAATGCAAGAGATTAGCAAGCCAAGAATTTCTGGTGAAACAGATTCCACTTGGTGAAAAGGGCAAACAGCTGAGGAAATTATATGAATGGTCCACTGAAAATCAGTGATGACACCAGGTGTTCGCGAGAACTGTAAGCATGTCCTGCTAAGAAAAATGCTAAGAAATATATTCGTTTTGCAACACAGTGGGGCACAGTTTTAAACAACTGAATTACAACTGACAGAAGGACCGTTTACTCATCAAGGTTACAATATGATTGACCAGGTGTTGTGGAGAGTCACCCTCTTGGTCAATTGCCATTCATACAATTTGCATGAAAAAGTAAGTATTTATTGCCTGGCGCAGCACAGCAGTACTCCTGCCATGCAACGTCAGCCTGTAAACTAAACAGACAAATAGGTTATCGATGAAGCAGAAAATCCATTGGCGCGAGCGTACCATTTCTGATTTTGTTGAAACTAATAAAAACGGTAAGTTAATTTGTTAAAAATGCAGAAATCTTGCTCCTTATAGGTAAAAAAATAACGCTAAGCAATGTATTCGTTTTGGAACACAGTGAGGCACAGTTTTAAACAACTGTATTACAACTAACAGAAGGACTATTCACTCATCAAGGGTTACATTATGATTGACCAGGTGTTGTAGAGACTCGCCCACTTGGTCGATTGTCCATGCGTTTTGCAAAGGTAACTCTCACTCAGTGTGTTTCATTCCCAACAACGTTAGAGATAGCCTCCCAGTATCGCTTTTCTAGAGTTCATAAACATCTTAGTTTACGTTTTTATACCATTACACAATTCTGTTGCTTGCAGTCGTAGTTCTTGTAACTTTAAATTAGAGTGTTGTGCGTGTGCCTCCTTTCTTTTTCCAATAACTGATTCCATTGTCCCTTGTCTGAGAACAACAAAACAAGAAACTGAAATATGTTTCCTATTTTGGTTAGTGGGAAAATTCAGCTTCCCGTTACACTAACTGGGGGATCATTCTCCATTGACTTCGTATTTTGCTTGTCAGCAAAATCTATTACATCCTTTTTCTTCACGAGAGACAAAGATTTGAGGATAACATCTAAAATGTAAGGGAAATAACGAACGATGAGAAGTCACGAACTATGGCACGTATTGAACTATAAGAAATAAGGAACTATGGGATATGATGAATACCGAATATACGAATTGCCGAATATAAACGAACACCGGTAAATGAAAGTGACAAAATCCTTTCCATAAGCGCTTCCACTGAACGATCCCGACTATATCATGAGCATGTAGATATGAAAATATAAGTGAAAATCCATTTTCTATATTTATAAAAATCGACAAAAGTCATTCTTTATTCATATGAAATCTATGACAAAATCAGAATCGATTGTACACTTCCGACAATATTATGAGCATGCGTCCATGAATGACCATCAGAAAGTGGTGATAGCAGGTGTTCACGAAAAGGTGAGTACATCCTGCCCCGTCGTGGGCACCCGTCTTTAACACATGCAAAAGCAAGTATACCGTTCATCTGAAAAGAAACCAACACAGGAACAAATGGTACAAGTCAACATACAAGTATTTTTTTGTCACTGATGCGTCACATTTTATCCTTATGTCCACTGTAAAACGTTTTCAAAGCTATACTTAGGCCTTGGATGTTGTTATATTGAGTCGTATGACGCTATTTAAAATCTTGGCAGAAAGAAAATGCTCACTTGTACCTCGAAAGGAGTGAAATGTAGACCAAACGCTGAAGTTGCGGGATGAGTGCTTATTGAACGATTGCAGATCACTTATATACCTGAAGCTATGGGTGACTATTGAGGCATTTTTGACTATTGCGATACTATTGCGATAGTTAAAACAACTATTGCGATACTATTGCGATAGTTGCCCTACTATTGCGATACTATTGCGATAGTTTTCACTTGCAATTATAGCAGGCTTTAGCAGCATATATTTCAGCATTTTGACTGACACCATCAAATTAATTATAACTTTCTGATACTGTGTGTAAAGAAAACAAGAAATGAAATGAAATACAAAATTTCACTTCATGTAACTGGTAAAGTCTTAGGTTACTGCAGTGTTTTAGCACCAATGTGAATGAATGTGATAGAATGACTAGTATTTGATCCCCCTTTTTCACGTGGACGAATATCTGGGTGCCGTCTTGTCAAGTGGTCGGTCAGATAAGTAGTATTTCCTGAATACTTTAGAATTATCCGACAGATTCTACAACTTACTTTTTGCTTGTCTGTCTCGTTTTGCGTTTTGACAAAGCCAAAATGGTCCAATACCCACGATTTGCCTGCCTTATTGGCGACAATTTCGAACTGACATGTGGCGTCCGCCAACTTGTCAATGTTGCCTAGCGACGAGTAGCTAAGGGACGTAACTCTAAATCAAGCAGACAAAGTAGTGCAATCCAAACGAAAGCACGACAGAGGTTAGATGATCATAGGAAGTGTTTCTATGTTTTTTAAGAAAGTAAATGTACCAAACAATTTAACTATCGAAACTATCGATAGTTAGACAAACTATCGCCAATAGTATCGATTGTTTCAAGATGCAATCGATAGTGTACTATCGTGAGACAAGCAATCGCAATCAATCGATAGTTCGATGTATCGTTACACCACTACAAATCAGCAAGAAGGGAGCACAATTGGTGCCAATGGGGATGCGTAAATGTCTTACCACAAAGTTTACATGAATCAATTTGATTTCATGGAATTCATGGAATGGCGGATTAACTTTAGTCACATGAATGAACCGGGTGTTCTGTAACTTCTTTTGAGTAGAATATAATCACAGTTTTCAAAACATGGGTCTGGTGGCCTTATAGTTTTTGCTACTATCGTATTTAAAGTGGATTCTCTGATTCCTTTAACATTTGGGTGATAACAAGGAATCGATGACATCCATGCTTAATGTCAAAACAGTGTATGCAAATAAACATGTGCCTCTTCGTCTGGGGGTTATGAAGGGGCATACAGTTTACAAGAAATAAGTTAAGCTCGTATTTATATTCTTCCCATTGACATCAAATCTGCAGGGAAAGTAGCTTAGAGTAATCTGTTGTATCTAAACTACTTTGTCTACCCATCATGGACTACGGTGTCACGCGGGGGCTTATGCAGAATTTGTTCCAGACAGTGTTCCTTGGAGGGCCTGTAAATATGAAAATTCCATGCCATAGCACATCACGAAATATATGCAATGAAAACAACATAAATGTCAGTGGTGTTCTGGACTCTAGTCAGCCTTCCCCCGACATTTCAAACGTTTGCGAGACGAAATTATTGTCTATGACATTTCGAAAGAAAGACCATGCCAGGTGCACCCAAAATCAATCATGGTTGTTTTTGTGTATCTTGTGTTTATAAAACCTCGAATATTCAACCTGGTGTCGGGGAGATGGGCGTGTGATGACTGGCGGCTGACAACTGACGTGGATGGTTACGCCGGGGCGGGCGAGGTGGATGTTGAAAACGTTATCAATCAAATAAAGCTGGAGCTCATTTTGA
This sequence comes from Haliotis rufescens, assembly GCF_023055435.1. Taxonomy (NCBI): domain Eukaryota; kingdom Metazoa; phylum Mollusca; class Gastropoda; order Lepetellida; family Haliotidae; genus Haliotis; species Haliotis rufescens. Next base: position 64,747,303 of record NW_025964001.1, on the reverse strand, counting down.
CAGCATTATATGGTCATCGTATATCCTTAGTCTAGATTTGAATAAGTTATCTTTGAAAAAAAGTGCATTTGATTACTTGAGATATTGAAGCAATAGACGGATTTGTCGGATTGAGTTTATGCATCTTCATGGAACAGACAGATTCACCAGGACTTGATGGAGTAATGGTATACATAAAGGCTTATGAATATAATCAGCCTTCCATTTCGAGGTATTAAAACCAAATTACTCTTTCATCCACTCTATGTGCAGATGTGCATGCATAAAGACTAGACATTTCATTGTATTGCTTATCATGTGTCGAAACATTCTTTGATTTTGTTATCCGCTTGCATGTTCTTACATAAGGCAGTGTGTCAGATTTTCTGGATTTAACCGTTACAATGGCTTATAACCCTACATGCAATACCTTGTTGTGCTTGACGCGAAAAGACACAGTGTTACTCAAGATGTTCCTGATTCCTCCTCCTCCTACTACAATTACTACTTCTACTACTGCTACTACCACTGCTATAACTACTACTACTACTACTACTACTACTACTACTACTACTACTAGTGGTTGTGCTACCACTGACACGCCTACTACTATTACTACTGCAACTACGAAATGGAATCTTGATTGTCCAAAATGCTCTTTTTCTAATTCTATAGAATTGATTTCGCGATTATAAAAGTATGTATTACCTCCCTGTAGTTATTCATTGGTGTCATGAAAGTATGTCTTAAACGTTTCCAAATCTGAAAGGTTTTGATCCCAAAATGTGGGATTATTCTCGTTTTTGGAATCAAATAACCACAGGTGATAACCAGACTTTTGGCAGTGTTAACACCGCATGAAGCGCCTTCACGAATCCCCTTCTGCCAAAGCAAAACACTATCTTTAAACTGTGCTAGGGACATGTTGTTGTTTGTTTGTGGTTCAACACCACACTCAGCAATATGTCAGCTCATAGATAATGGCGGACTCTAAATCGCGTCTGGACCCGACGAACAAAATATTGATATTATTAAGAATGTGCGTGCCTCCTGTGTACGATGACACGCAGTCACACAAATCACCGAGTCCGACCACTGATCCATCAGTCAACTCGTACAAGCATGGGTTGCTGGGGACCATGTCTTGAAAGAAATCCCACGGGAATCGTTTGAGGAAGACATGCATGAAGATAGAGTGCGTTATCCCTGATATAAATATGCCTGTATGTGTGTCTCAACGATTGAGCTCAGCTGGTTGAACAAGTTCATTTTTTCCAAATATTCCACCTCCGCTCTTAGACACTTGTTTTACGTGTAGTTGATGTTCAAATACATACCCACACCCTAGGACGTATCTCTGTCTCCTTACGGTTCTATACTGAGGTGCATAGATTGCCAACATAATACTTTCCCAGGAAAACGTACAGACATCTTAATCAAGGACGTAGATACGAACAGTTGAGCAGCCGCACTTGATGTTGGTCCGTTATTGACCTGAGGTCATACGAATTGGTTGCTGTGCCCATTGACCAGGCTTCTCAAGTGTGGAAATGAGCATGCATGTTGATGGGCAGTAACCAATATGTTAGCAACATTGATCTCGATTTACACACAGGGTATAGATCTCTCGCCAATACTTCGCTCTGCTTGACTGTAGCTTGATTCAACTAAGTATAGCAGTTCCGAGAAAGAATGCAAATCTTGCACGGATGTCTTCAAATTGCTGGGCACTCCTAGTCCTGAGTGAGTGAGTGAGTATGGTTTTACGCCGCTTTTAGCAATATTCCAGCAATATCACGGCGGGGGACACCAGAAATGAGCTTCACACATTGTACCCATGTCGGGAATCGAACCCGGGTTTTCGGCGTGACGAGCGAACGCTTTAACCACTAGGCTACCCGACCGACCCCCTAGTCCAGAGGAAATGTTAATTTAAAGGGTTTTGTGTTAATGGGAAGAGACACGCCAAGAGGCTGGGCCCGGATCGAAATCCCCTTTAATTGCGGTTTTGATCTTTGACTGGAAAGGTCTATGTCGTTTTAGTGGTTGGAAGCGCATTTGATCATTATCAACCCAGGAACCAATGGCCATATAGCATGTCTTTAACGGCTGATGTCCAGACCCGATTTCTCAAATGCAAATAGATTGCGTTAGTTGAAGAAGAGTTTTTTGCTAGCTGATTTCGGCTGTTTCAAAGCAGGATCAAATTATTGTGATGAATCTGTAGGCATATCTGTCGGGAGGCTAATGGATTTACACTCATGCACGGAGAATTGTTCTATACTGACTGTATTCCCTTCCTCTGTGGCCAGTGTAATAGTGGTATATCTGTATTTCAGATCTGTTATCGCGCTCTCCGTTTCATTTGACAGAAGTTTATATGTTATGGTAACCCGTTCGGCAAATTAAGGCACGCTTTATGCTGGTTAAGAAAGATATAATGTTCACTTAATACCTGTGACATTTACTTTCAGATTACAGAGCCCACATTTCACACAGGGTCGCAGGACGTAAGCGCTACCTCAACATGCGTTATGATCGAACCGTTCTGGAAGTACATGTAATAAATATTACATGATCCACGTGAGGATGATGTGTATCTGTACGGGCTCAGTGTGTATAGGTGGCATGATCCTGTTGTTTTGGCATTGGTCAACGTGGTAAATGAAATTGGACCCACTGTTAAGATTCTTGCTGAAGTGATTGTGACAGCAATAACATAAGCTGGCATCATTACCGATGTGCTAATGAGGTGTACTGGTGACGTGTTTATTCGTATCGTTAGTGTATCGACGTATTTAAAAGTATGGGGGATGTTTACGTTTTTATGTTGACCCCATTGATGGTACATGCTACAGATTGTACATTTGATAAAGACTAACGATCGAATCTCGTTGTTGATATATAACCATCAGGTCAAACATACACTTGATGAACGCATTTCAGCCATGTGGGCTATATTGAACTTCAAAGCCTGTGATAATTGATTATATGTAAATAAGCCAGAAGTAAAGGAAAATCAAATATAAAAAGGCCTCTCTGTCATGGATGTTCATTCTCGAGGCAGAAAAAAACTCATTAACGACTGTCCAGAGTATTTCCTTGATGTGGTGCCGAAGGTATGCTCTGCATTCATGTACAATCTAACGATAATCATAGAAAAATATTCTCCAATTTTGTAAAAAGAGTTTGTCTTTGTGTATCTCGTGTCAAAACAGATGTTCATGCCTTTTGTATTTGGAGGTGATGAGTACAAAACAGTACGACCACACGGGCACGTGGATCACTGAGTAAACATTTTTCACAAAGCTTCGGAAATGGAAGTCTTATGAAACTAAAACAATAAAAGAAATAAAAGGGACCAAATTATAGTCATAAGAATCAACAGTCCACTGTAAGATTCTGACAATATCATGAGCACGTTGTTATGAATCACTATCAAATAGCGATAATAACATATTTTTTTCAAAAAGGTGAGTGTATCCTGTCTCATCGATGGCACCTGTCACAAATACATGCACAGGCAAGTCAAACGTACATAGGAAAATGGAAGCGACAACATCATGAATAACTAATCCCAAGTTACAGTTCTATTCTCCTGCTGTGTCGAGCTCAGATGTTCGTGCAACTGTTATACACTCTTGTGTGCCTGACAAACTCGATAACGCAACATTTATTGTCATTGCAGGTGCAGGAAAAAAGATATTTTGGAAACAAGATACCGAACATAACTTGGTCAATAATAGTTGAGTGGTGGGGCTGGGGGCTGGGACAGTATCATTTTGAGAAGTTTTGTAGTCCCCGTACACTGGCTGATTTCATCACATTCTCTTCACTTTTTATTAACAAAAGACAACGTGAATACTTACTACATATACGTATCCTTGTTAAATCAGCAAGTATAGTCACTAATTTAGTTATATGCAGTAAAGTAAAACTGATTAAACGCGTAGAATTACAGTCACGTGCATTGACTGGAACTATAGTGGAACTAGTTCCGTGCACATGACCATCACGTGACAGAAGCGAAACCCTCTCAAATTGTAAAACTTGTGCAAAATATATTGAACTCAAAATAAAAGTGGATTCCGGAGGTTTGCTGAACATACAATAACCTCTCTTGAAAATCGGTGTGGTGTGGTGCAATCAATAAGAAGGCAGCATAATTATGTGAGGGAGGGACCTCATCAAGTATCCACTATCGATACGTGTCGCTCTTCAATCATTGTTTGTTCTGATACATCACAATAACAATAGTGCTAATTCCCGATTCCGTCTCTCTTGGAAGCCAGCCGCCATGACGCATCAACACTCTCCATGATGAGCCACCGCTCTCGATCATGAGCTTACAGTCGTCGCCACTCTCAACCACTCACCACCACTTGCCTCAACTTGTAAACACTCTCCACCCCTCTCTACCTGTCTCCACCAATCGCCATCACCCGCGAGCACTCGCCACAGCTCTCTACTACTATCCACCACTGGCCACTACTCTCCACCTATTGCCACCACTCGACATCGAGAGCCACCATTCTCCACAACTCGACATCATGAGCAAGCAGTTTCCGACATTCTCCACCACTCGAAATCATGAGCCGTCACGAATCAGCACTCGCCATCACGCATCAATACTCGCCATCGTTGACTATCCTGATATTACGAAAGGGAAATACTTCTGTGAATTCTTACTACTCCTATAGTCGTCACAAGTGAAAAGATAGTTCTTCCATTAACTTCAAATAACCCGATATACGAGACTGAAAATAGTTTCAATAACTATCCAGTCGCTTCGACATACAAAAAGATCAAAAAAGGTTCTTTTTAACCTTGCGTTTGGTGTGCAATCATTAGGGGTTGCAAGCGAGAAATAGTTCTGTGCATGATTTAAATAACTATCCGACCGCCGTGAAAAGGAAGAAACATGATATTTCTGCACATCCCCAAACTGGGTATCCATTACCGTGGCATGCAAGAGAGATTATTAATCGACGCACCGATGGTAATTGTCTGTCAATAAATGAAGAGCTACCCCTGGGGCGAATGACGCAACCAGGCAATGGCCAATTATAGATCAGATACTGGAACCAAGCGATGCTTGATGGTTTCACATGATCGTAACCAATACATTGTTGAATCATTTAAAATGGAATTGTATACAGAGCGATATATATTCGTCAGTCATGGTCCCCAATTTATTGGCCGACCTGTCATCTCTCCCTGTGACATTCAATTTTCATAATAGTTTTCGGCACCTCTAGTCTGTTGTTAAAACACCGCCTACTGATATTTCGTTAATATTTCATGTTATGTCTGTACAGGTAGTTGCTTAACAGTTATTATAACCAATAAACGCTGCAACTCGCGCAATTGAATGAGGCAATGGATAAGTAGGGCATTTGAAACCACGGTGTACATATTCACTGTGAAAATATCTGAGATTGTGCTTATCGGTTATGCTTATTATAAATCATGAAGAATGCGTACATGGCAAGGATGGTAGGAAAAGAATTACATGTACACGTCCACCGTCAATAATAATGTCATTTTGAAAAAAACATTCATTAAAATTAATGGTCAAATAAGACAACACTTTCTTCAGCAGAAGTCATTGTTGGATCAGTGAACAATTCAAACATTTATATTAATAAATGCTTTGTATGTTTTGGACTTCTGTTTCACCAGTGCCAAAGACCATACTGCTTTCTACATGTTGCTGATAACGACGACATTCCCAGATAAACAGGAATGAATAATCTTATAAACCTAACTCAGTTTTGCTGGTGCCTAAACAATGGAAAGAAGCCTGCAAAGTTTAGCGTCTCGAATTACTGTATATGTGATCCTTTAAGTTGCCTCGATCCTTGACATCCTTGGGATTCTTATTATAGTAGCTCTTATCCAATTCTGTATTACATTTACAAATTTACTATATTCTCCTCGGCATTTGTGAGGTGGGAGATCAACCAAAGTTGATTGATGACACTTTCCTGACATATTAAGAGTTTTGAAGATCGTTTGATTGCTGGTCTGCCAGTCCTTCAAGATTTCTTCATACAACTGTTCGGACGTAATCACTAAACAGTCTGGTTTTGCCTTTTCGCATTCCATGAAAAAATAAATTGTCAATGCAAGAGAATAAGCGGCCTAGATTTTCCCGGTTGTAAAGGGCAAGCAGCTGTGTATATAACATGAATAGACCACTAAAAAACAGTGATGACAGGTACCGATGCTACCAGTAGCACCCGCCATTTATACAATTTGCATAAAAAGTAGGTATTTATTGCATGACGCAGCACAGCATTACTCCTGCCATGCAACGTCAGCGTGTAAACAAACCCGACAATTAAGTGATCGATGAACCTGAAAATCCAGTGACACGAGCATGCCATAACTGATTTTGTTGAAATTAATAAAAAAATATTTGTTAATTTTGAATTTGCTGTGTACAAGTGCAGAGATTTTGCTTATAAGTAAATGTTAGGAAATATATTCCGAATAAGGACCGTTCAATCATCAAGGGTAACAATATGATTGACCAGGTGTTGTAGAGACTCACCCACTTAGTAATTTCATTGTCCCTTTTCGGAGAAAAATAAAAAAAGAAACTGAAATATGTTTCCTAATTTGTTCAGAAGAAAATTCAGCTTATAAGTGCAACTTCCGGTTACAATTACTGAGGGATCATTCTCCATTAACTTGGCACATTGCTTGTTAAATAATTCATTAAATCCTTATTCCTTAGAAGAGACAAAGATGTGAGAATAAGAACTAAGAACTATGGGAAATAACGAACGGTAAGAAGTAATGATATATGGGAAACAATGACCTATGGAAAATAATGAACTATGGGCAATAATGAACTATGGAAAATAATGAACTAAGGGAAATAATGAACTATTGGAAGTTATGAACTATGGAAATTGTGAACTATGGGACATGATGAATATCGAATACGAGAAACTCTGAATATAAACGAACATGATCCTGGAGCACTGGTAAATGAAAGCGACAAAACCCTTTCCATAATCGTATCCACTGAATGGTCGCGACTATATCATGAGTAGATGTATATAAAAATATAACCGACAAACCGATTTTCATATTCATAGGAAATCTCTGACAAAATCAGAATCGATTGTCCAATTCCGACAATATCATGAGCATGCGTCCATGATTCACCATCGAATAGTGGTGGAACCGTCTCTAACACGTGCAAAAGCAAGAACATCGTTATCCTGAAAAGAAAACAATACGGGAACAAATGGTACAAGTCAACATACAAGTTATTTTTGTCACTGATGCGTCAGATGTGGAAAGGATATTCAATGTCCACCGTAAAACTTTTTGAAAGCTTTTCTGAGGCCTTAGATGTTGTTTTATTGATGAAACAACTTCTGAGCAAGAGTCACATGGCACTCTTTTAAAACGTGTTAGAAAGAAATGCCCACTTGACCCTCAAAAGGAAGGAAATGTAGACCAAAGGCTGGAGTTGCGGGATTAGTGCTCATTGAACGATATCAGATCACTCATATACATGAAGCGTAAATTATACTTCTTGGCCAATTTACCTTGTTTTAACTTTGCCAACCAAGCAGAAATTCATGTGCATGAAGAAACAGATCAGAAGGGGTGCATAATTGGTGCCAATGGGGATGCCTAAATGTCTTACCACAAAGTTTACATGGATCAATTTGATTTCATTGAATTCATGGGATGGCAGATTAAGTAACATGAAAGAATCGGGTGTTCTGTAATTTCTTTTGAGTAGAATATATTCACAGTTTTCAAAAGATGGGTCTTGGGGCCTTATTAAATTTGCTACTATCGTATTTAAATGGGGTTATCTGATTCTTTTAATATTTGGGCCATACCGAGGACCCAATGACTTCCATGCTTAATAACGAAAAGTATTTGCAAATGTGAGACATGTGCCTCTTCGTCTGGGGGTTATGAAGGGGCATACAGTTGACAAGAAACAAGTTAAGCTCGTATTTATATTCTTCCAATTGACATCAAATCTGCAGGGAAATGAGCTCAGAGTAATCTGTTGTATCTAAACTACTTTGTCTACCCATCATGGACTACGGTGCCATGTGGGGGCTTATGCAGAATTTGTTCCAGACAGTGTTCCTTGGAGGACGTGTCATTTTGAGAATTTCCATGTCATAGGGACATCACGAAATACATGCAATGAAAACAACATGTTGAAAACAACATAAATGTCAGTGGTGTTCTCGACTCCAGTCAGCCTTCCCCAGACATTTCAAGCGTTTGCGAGACGAAATTATTGTCTATGACATTTTCGAAAGAAAGACCATGCCCTGTGCACCCAATATCAATCATGGTAGTTTTTGTGTATCTTGTGTTTATAAAACCTCGAATATTCATACTGGTGTCGGGGAGATGGGCATATGATGACTGGCGGCTGACAACTGACGTGGATGGTTACGTCGAGGCGGGCGTGGTGGATGTTGAAAGCGTTATCAATCAAATATAGCTGAAGCTCATTTTGACACCATTATATGGTCATCGTATATCTGAGGTCTAGATTTAAAAAAGTTATCTTTGAAGAAAAGTGCATTTGATTACTTGAGATATTGAAGCAATAGACAGAGTTGTCAGAATGAGTTTATGCATCTTCATGGACCAGACAGATTGACCAGGACTTGATGGAGTAATAGTATACATAAATATAATCAGCCTTCCATTGCGCATTCGTGCTTGAGGTTTTAAAACCAAATTACTCTTTCATCCACTCTAGGTACAGATGTGCATGCATACAGCCTAGACATTTCATTGTATTGCTTCTCATGTGTCGAAACATTCTTTGATTTTGGTTTCCACAAGTATGTTCTTACATAAGGCTGAGTGTCAGGTTTTCTGGATTTAACCGGTACAATGGCTTATAACCCTGCATACATTACCTTGTTGTGCTGGACGCGAAAAGGCACAGTGCTACTCAAGATGTTCCTGATTCGTCTTCGTAGTCGTCTCCTTCTCCTCCACCTGTTACTACTTCTAACCTACTAATGCTGCTACCAGTGGTACTCACATTGCTACTGCTACTACTACTACTACTACTACTACTTCTGCTACTAATACTTCCCTACTGATGTTGCTACCACTGTCACGCCCACTACTACTACTACTACTACTACTACTACTACTACTACCACTACTACCCCTACTACTACTACTACTGCTGCTGCTTTTTGTACAAAATACCACATTGATTGTGCAAAACGCTCTTTTCGGTCTTCTCATTCGTTCGGATTGATTATTAAAGTATTTATTGCATCCCTATAGATATTCATTGGTGTTGTGAAAGTGTGTATTTAGTTTGTCTAAATCTGAAGGGTTTTGATCCCAAAATGTGTGATTATGGTCGTTTCTGTAATCAATCAACCACAGGCGACAACCAGACTTTTTGCCCTGTTTTACGTTAACACCGTATGACGCTCCTTCACGGTTCACCTTCTGCGAAAGCCAAACACTCTCGTAGAACTGTGCTAGGGACATGTTGTTGTTTGTTTAGGGTTTAACACCACACTCAGCCATATTTCAGCTCGGACGGCGGACACATATACTGAACAACAAAAGTTCCTGTGGCATTGAATAAGATTTAATACAAAGTTATGTTTTTTACCACATCTGAAACAATTTCGGTTTGCAACAGAAAAAAAGACCCCTGTAGGTGTTCAAATGGTTTTATTTGCCATACTGACTTCAGAAAATGCGTGATTTCATAAAAAAACATGAATAGCCAAAATGTCAATTTACAAATCAATAGCCTGTGTGTCCACCTCTCTTTGCGATGCCAGCAGCACATCTTCGTTTCATGGAATGGACCAGGCGGCGCACAAAGTCCTGTGGGATATCTATCCAGATCTGCTGGAGCATGTTTCGAAGTTCCTGGAGTGTCTGTGGAACACGTGGTTGACGTCGAAGGCGCCGATCCATCTCATCCCACATGTGCTTGATTAGTGAGAGATCAGGGGAGCGAGCCGTCCAGGGATGACATTCACGTTGTTTTGTTGAAGAGAATCCTGAACAAGTCGAGCAATAAGAGGCCGGGCGTTGTCATGTTGAAAGCCCCACTGCAAGGCCGTCAAGCGTAGACGCTGTCTGCACCACTATAGACGTTCTTGACGGTGGTTTCATGTCAAAATGGGACGTCTGATGGGTCTTCTGGCGACAATCCCTGCACATCTGATGCGACGACGTACTGTTTGTGAAGATATTCGTCGAAGGCCAGGGATGCTTCTTGCAAACACTGTTGCTGGCTGGAATCGATTTCGTATGTGTGTTGTTCGAATCCAGTTGTCTTGTAGATTATTGGTTACGCGTGGCCTGCCACTCCGAGGATGACCTCTGACTGCATTCGTCTGTTGCCAACGTTGCCATAAACACCAAATGGTGTTTCTGTGGACGTTAAATTGTCTTGCAACATTACATTCACTCGATCCTGCTTCAAACATACTCGCAGACGCTCGCAGACGCTCATTTTCGGACAGGCGTGGCATTTCGTAATGTTGATTAATTGCGTAATTGTGTTGTTTTTCTGAGTGGTTATCAGCACGATGCTAAACCATGCATATGGAATCCCGTTAACGGACATGGTTTTGTACCAATTCTTTGGTAGTGAAATGTATGGGGCTTGCATAAAAGTCAACTTTTGCATGAAATGCATGCTTTTCTGAAGCAGTTGCGTTTTTGTGACTTGATTCCATACATGTACTGCAATATCAAAAAACAAATTTTACTTGTTTGAAAAATATACTAAAATATTGGTGTCACAGGAACTTTTGTTGTTGAGTATATATTAATGTTATGAGGAATTATGAGGAATGAGCATGCATCCTGTGTACGATGACAAGCAATCACACAAATCACCGAGTCCGACCACTGATCCATCAGTCGACCCGTACAAGCATGGGTTGCTAGGTACCAATGTCTTCGGAATAAACCCACGGGAATCGATGGGGGAAGACATGCATGAAGATAGAGTGCGTTATCCCTGATATAAATATGCCTGAATGTGTGTCTTAACGCTTGAGCTCAACTGGTTGAATAAGTTCATCCTTTCCAAATAGTCCACGTCCGTCCCAGACACTTGGTTAACGTGTAGTTGATGTACAAATAAATACCCACTCCCTAGATAGTATCTCCGTCTCATTTCGGTTCGATACTGAGTTGCATATATTGCCAACATAAAACTTTCCCAGGAAAACCTACAGACGTCTTAAACAAAGACGTAGATACGAACAGTTGAGCAGCCGCACTTGATGTTGGTCCGTTAATGACCTGAGGTCATTAGAATTGGTTACTGTACCCATTGACCAGGCTTCTCGAGTGTGGAAATGAGCACGCATGTTGATGGGCAGTAACCAATATGTTAGCAGCATTGATCTCGATTTACACACAGGGTATAGATCTCTCGCCAATACTTCGCTCTGCTTGACTGTAGCTTGATTCAACTAAGTATAGCAGTCCCGAGAAAGAACTCAAATCGTTCACGGATGTCTTCAAATTGCTGGGCACTCCTAGTCCAGATGAAAATTTAATTTGAAGGGTTTTGTGTTACTGGGATGAAAAACGCCAAGAGACTTGGCCTGGATCGAAATCCCCTGTAACTGGGGTTTTGATCTTTGACGCGAAAAGTCTATGTCGTTTTAGTGGTTGGTAGCACATTTGATCATTATCAACCCAGGAATGGCCATATAGCATATCTTGAACGGCTGATGTCCAGACCCGATTTCACAAATGCAAATAGATTGCGTTAGTGGAAGAAGAGGTTCTTTTGTTATCAAATATCGGCTGTTTCAAAGCAGAATTAAATTATTGTGATGAATCTGTAGGCAAATCTGTCTGGAGGCTAATGGATGAACACTCATGCACGGGGAATGGTTCTGTACTGGTTATATTCCCTTCCTCTGTGGCTGTTATGCAGCCAGTGTAATAGTGGTATATCTGTATTTCAGATCTGTTATCGCGCTCTCCGTTTCAATTGACTGTAGTTTATATGTTATGGTAACCCTTTGGCCAAATTAAGTCACACATTATGCTGATCCAGAAAGATGTAATGTTTATTTTATACCTGTGACATTTACTTTCAGATTATAGTGGCAACATTTCACACAGGGTCGCAGGACGGCAGCGCTACCTCAACATGCGTTAAGATCGATCTGTTCCGGAAGACGTGCAATACATATTACATAATCCATGTGAAGATGATGTGTATCTGGACGGGTTCAGTGTGTATTGACGGCATGGTCCTGATGAAATTGGACCCACTGTTAAGATTCACGCTGGGGTGAATGTGACAACAATAATGTAAGCTTACCTGATTACAAATGTACAGATGAGGTGTACTGGTGATGTGTTTATTGGTATCGTTACTGTATCGACCCATTTAAATGTATTGGGGACGTTTACGATTTGTGCTGACGCCATTGATGCTACATGCTACAAATTGTACATTTGATATCGACTAATGATCGAATTTCCGTGTTGATATGTAACCATCAGGGCAAACATGCCCTTGATCGACACATGTTAGCCATGTGGGCAGTATTATACTTCAAAGCCTGTGATAACTGAGTTTGTGTTAATTAGCCAGAAGTAAAGGAAAATCAAATTTAAAAAAGTCATTAACGACTGTCCAGAGTAATTTTGAAAGTAATTTGTTGTATTTCCTTGCAAAAGAGCTATGGTGCCGAAGTTATGTTCTGCATTTATGTACAATCTAACGTTATACCTAGAAAAATACTCTGGTGGTGGGGAAGGGAGATAGGACAGTGTCATCGTGTAAGAAGTCATGTAGGCCCCGTACACTGGCTGATTTCTGCACATTCTCTTTACTTTTTACAAACCAAACAAAACATCAATACTTACAACATGTACGTATCCTGGTAAAATAGTCACTACTTTAGTTGAATGCAGGAAAGTGAAACTGATTAAATGCGTAGAATTACAGTCACGTGCTTTGTCGGACCTGCTCTCGACACCTCGGAGATGGAAGCAAGGACTGGAACTATAGTGGAACTAGTTCCGTGCACGTGGTCATCACGTGACACAAGTCAACAAGTCCCCACTATGATATATTGAACTCTATATGACTGCACTTTCAGCGTATTCCTAAGGTTTGCTGAACATATAATAACCTGTTTTGAAAACCGATGTGGTACGTGTCGCACTACAATGATTGTGTGTTCTGATACATCGCAATACGCTATTAACGATAACACTAATTCCCGATTCCGTCTGCCTTCGAGGCCACTCGCCATCAAGTACCACCGCTCTCGATCATGAGCGACCATTTTCCTCCACTCGCCACCACTCTCCAACACTCGCCAGCACTTTCCTTCACTCGCCAGCGTGATCAACCAGTCTCCACCACTCGCCACCCGACACTCCCCTCCACTTGCCACCACTCTCCCTCACTCGCCAGCGTGAGCCACCAGTCTCCACTACTCGCAACCATTTTCCACCACTCGCCGCCAGTCTCCATCACTCGCCAGTACTCGCCATCTTTAGCCACCATTCTCCACCACTCGCCACCTCACTCCGACGCACGCCACCAACGCTTACCACTCCTCGAAACTTCTCACTATCATGAGCCACCTCACTCCACCGCTCGCCACAGCTCTCCACTGCTCGCCACCACTCCCCACCATTCGCCACTACTTTGCACCTCTCGCCACCACTCTCCACCGCTCTCCACCACTCGCCATCATGAGCCATCATTAGCTACCACTCTTAACCTATCGCCGTCATGAGCCATCATGAGCCACCACTCGACGTAATGGGCCACCACTCTCCACCATCCGCCATCTTGAGCCACCACTCTCCACCATCCGCCATCTTGAGGCACCACTCTCCACCACCCGCCATCTTGAGCCTCCACTCTCCACCACCCGCCATCTTGAGCCTCCACTCGCCATCATGAACAATTATTAGCTACCACTCTTAACCACTCTCCACCACTCGCCATCAAGAGCCATCATGATCTACCGCTCTCCACCACTCAACATAATGAGCCACCACTCTTTACCACTCTCCATCATGAGCCTGCACTCTCCACCACTCTCCATCATGAGCCACCACTCTCCATCATGAGCCATCATGAGCCATCACTCGACATAATGGGTCACCAATCTCCACCACTCTCCATCATGAGCTATCATGAGTCACCACTCTCCATCATGAGCCATCATGACTCACCACTTGCCATCAAGCATGACTACTCGCCATCGTTGACTATCCTGACATTAAGACAGGGAAATACTTCTGTGTATTCTTACTACTCCTTTTGCTGTCACAAGTGGAAAAAAATAATTCTGCGCATTCTTCCATTTACTGTCGAATAACCCGATATACGAGACTGAAAACAGTTTCACTAACTATCCAGTCGCCTCGACATGCAAAAGATCACAAAGGTTCTATACATCCTTGCGTTAAGTATGTAATCACCTTAAAGTGCAAGCGGGAAATACTTCTGCGCATGATTTAAATAACTATCCAATCGCCTTGAAAAGGAAGAAACAGGATATTTCTGCGCATCCCTAAACTGGCTATCCTTTACCGTGGCATGCAAGAGAGATTATTAATCGACGCACTGATGGCAAATGTCTGTCAATAAATGAAGAGCTACACCAGGGGTGAATGACGCAACCAGGTAATGGCCAATAGAAGATCAGATACTAAAAAACAATCGATGACTGATGGTTTCACATGATCGTAACCAATACATGGTTGAATCATGTAGCACTGAATTGTATACTGAGTGATACATATTCGTCATTCATAGTCCCCAAACTATTGGCCGACCTGCCATCGCTTCCTGTGACATTCAAGTATCATAATTGTTTTCGGCGCCGCTAGTCTGCTGTTTAAACACCGCCTACTGATATTTCGTTAATATTTCCTGTTATGTCTGTACAGGTAGTTGCTAAACAGTTATTATAACCAATAAACGCTGCCACTCGTGCAATTGAATGATTGATTGGTTGGTTGGTTGGTTCGTTCGTTCGTTTGGTTGGTTGGTTGGTTCTTTCGTTGTTTTACGCCGCAGTCAGCAATAGTCCAGATATATGACTGCGGTCTGTAGACCAGACAATCCTGTGATTGATATCATGAGCATCGATCCACGCGCTTGGGATCGATGACACGCTTCAACCAAGTCAGCGAGGCAACTGAATGTGGCCAAAGATAAGTAGGTCATTTGAAACAGTGCTGTACATATTCACTTGAATATGTCTGAGATTGTGCTTATCGGGTGTGCTTATTCTAAATCATAACTTGAAGATTGCGTCCATGGCAAGGACGATAGGAAACTAATTACAAGTAAACGTTCACCGTCAATAATAATGTCGTTTGGAAGACTTTCTTCAGCAGAATTCATTGTTTGATCAGTGAACAATTCAAACATTAAGTTAATAAATGTTTTGTATGTTTTGGACTTTTGTTTCACTATTGCCAAAGACCATTCTGCTTTCCACATGTACATGTTGCATTCCCAGATAAACAGGAATGAATAACCTCATAAACCTAACTCAGTTTTGGTGGCGCCTAAAACAAGGAAAGAAACCTGTGGAGTTCAGCGTCTCGAATTACTGTATATGTGATCCTTTAAGTTGCCTCGATCTTTGACAGTAATATTGTGCTCATCTGCCACACATGGCGCCCACAGTGCTGCAGACAGCCCTGTGCTAGGTCCCCTGGGAATATCCAAGCACGGAACATTTCCCGCTAGTGTTAGTGCGAGATTCCCTGCCACCCTATCTGACAGGCTAATACTATTCTGAATAATCGAATTGTGATTATAGTTCCTATTATCAAATTCTGTATTACATTTACAAATTGAGTATATTTTCCTCGGCATTTGAGAGGTGGGAGATCAACCGGCACTTTCCTGACATATAAACAGTCTGGTTTTGCCTTTTTGCATTCCAAGGAAACATAAATTATCAATGCAAGAGATTAGTCAGCCAAGAATTTCTGGTGAAACAGATTCCACTTGGTGTAAAGGGCAAACAACTGAGGAAATTATATAAATGGTCCACTGAAAATCAGTGATGACACCAGGTGTTCGCGAGAACTGTAAGCATGTCCTGCCCTACCGGTAGCACCCGCCATTCATACAATTTGAATAAAAAAGTGAGTATTTATTTCCTGGCGCAGCACAAAAGTACTACTGCCATGCGACGTCAGCCTGTAAACAAAACAGACAAATAAGTTATCGGTAAAACAGAAAAGCGCAAGCGTACCATTTCTGATTTTGTTGAAACTAATAAAAACGGTAAGTTAATTTTGAATTTGGCCAGAAATTTTGCTCATTATAAGTATAAAAAGCGCTAAGCAATGTATTCGTTTTGCAACACAGTGGGGCACAGTTTTAAAAAACTGAGTTACAACTAACAGAAGGACTATTCACTCATCAAGGGTAACAATATGATTGACCTGGTGTTGTAGAGACTCGCCCATGGTCGATTGTCCATGTGTTTTGCAAAGGTAACTGTCACTGAGTGTGTTAAATTCCCAACAACGTTAAAGACAGCCTCCCAGTATCGCTTTTCTAGAGTTCAAAAACATCTTTGTTTACGCTTTTATACCATTACGCAATTCTTTTGCTTGTAGTCGTAACTTTAAATTAGAGTGTTGTGCGTGTGCATCCTCTCTTTTTCCAATAACTGGTTCCATTGTCCCTTGTCTGAGAACAACAAAACAAGAAACTGAAATATGTTTCCTATTTTGTTTAGTGGGAAAATTCAGCTTCCTGTTACACTAACTGGGGGATCATTCGCCATTGACTTCGTATTTTGCTTGTCATTAAAATCTATGACATCCTTTTTCTTCACGAGAGACAAAGATTTGAGGATAACATCTAAAATGTAAGGGAAATAACGAACGATGAGAAGTCACGAACTATGGCACGTATTGAAAGATGGGAAATAAGGAACTATGGGATATGATGAATACCGAATATACAAATTGCCGAATATAAACCAACACGGGCAAATGAAAGTGACAAAATCTTTTCCATAAGCGTATCCGCGGAGCTATCCCGACTATATCATGAGCATGTGCATATGAAAATATAAGTGAAAACCCATTTTCGATATTTATAAAAGTCGATAAAAGTCATTCTTTATTCATAAGAATTCTATGACAAAATCAGAATCGATTGTACACTTCCGACAATATTATGAGCATGCGTCAATGAATGACCATCAAATAGTGGTGATATCAGGTGTTCACGAAAAGGTGAGTATATCCTGCCCCGTCGTGGGCACCCGTCTCTAACACATGCAAAAGCAAGTATACCGTTCACCTGAAAAGAAACCAAAACAGGAACAAATGGTACAAGTCAACATACAAGTAATTTTTTGTCACTGATGTGTCACATTTTATCCTGATGTCCATTGTAAAACTTCTAAAGCTATACTTAGGCATTGGATGTTGTTATATTGATCAAACAACCCATCTGAGCAAGAGTCGCATGGCGCTCTTTAAAATCTTGGTAGAAAGAAAATGCTTTCTTGTACCTCAAAAGGAGTGAAATGTAGACCAAAGGCTGGAGCTGCGTGATTAGTGCTTATTGAACGATATCAGATCACTCATATACCTGAAGCGTAGTTAAACCTCATTAAAAATCAGCGAGAAGGGAGCACAATTGGTGCCAATGGGGATGCCTCAATGTCTTACCACAAAGTTTACATAAATCAATTTGATTTCATGGAATTCATGGGATGGCGGATTAACTTTAGTAACATGAAAGCATCGGCTGTTCTGGCACTTCTGAGTAGAATATAATCAAAAGATGGGTCTGGGGGCCTTATAGTTTTTGCTACTATCGTATTTAAATTGGATTCTCTGATTCCTTTAATATTTGGGTTATAACAAGGATTCAATGACATCCATGCTTAATGTAAAAACAGTGTATGCAAATAAACATGTGCCTCTTCGTCTGGGGGTTATGAAGGGGCATACAGTTTACAAGAAATAAGTTAAGCTCGTATTTATATTCTTCCCATTGACATCAAATCTGCAGGGAAATGAGCTCAGAGTAATCTGTTGTATCTAAACTACTGTGTCTACCCATCATGGACTACGGTGTCATGAGGGGGTTTATGCAGAATTTGTTCCAGACAGTGTTCCTTGGAGGGCCTGTCCATATGAAAATTCCATGCCATAGCACATCACGAAATATATGCAATGAAAACAACATAAATGTCAGTGGTGTTCTGGACTCCAGTCAGCCTTCCCTAGACATTTCAAACGTTTGCGAGACGAAATTATTGTCTATGACATTTCCGAATGAAAGACCACGCCCTGTGCACCCAATATCAATCATGGTAGTTTTTGTGTATCTTGTGTTTATAAAACCTCGAATATTCAATCTGGTGTCGGGGAGATGGGCATATGATGACTGGCGGCTGACAACTGACGTGGATTGTTACGTCGAGGCGGGCGAGGTGGATGTTGAAAACGTTATCAATCAAATAAAGCTGGAGCTCATTTTGACAGCATTATATTGTCATCGTATATCTGAGGTCTAGATTTGAATAAGTTATCTTCGAAGAAAAGTGCATTTGATTACTTGAGATATTGAAGCAATAGACGGATGTGTCAGATTGAGTTTATTCATCGTCATGGACCAGACAGATTCACCAGGACTAGATGGAGTTATGGTATACAAAAATGCTTATGAATATAATCAGCCTTCCATTGCACATTAAAACCAAATTACTCTTTCATCCAGTCTATGTACAGATGTGCATGCATACAGCCGAGAAATGTCATTGTATTGCTTATGATGTGGCGAAACATTCTTTGATTCTGTTTTCCGCTTGCATGTTCTTACATAAGGCGGCATGTCTCAAGATGTTCCTGATTCGTCTTTGTTGTCGTCATCCTTCTCCGCCTCCTCCTCCTCCCACTACTACTACTACTACTACTACAACTACTACTTCTGGTTGTGCTACCACTGACACGCCTATTACTAGTACGAAATGCCACATTGATTGTCCAAAATGCTCTTTTTCTAATTCAATCGACTTGACTTCGCGATTATAAGAGTATGGATTGCCTCCCTGTAGTTCTTCATTGGTGTCATGAAAGTATGTCTTTAACGTTTCCAAATCGAATAACCACAGGTGATAACCAGACTTTTCACAGTGTTTACACTACATGAAGCTCTTTCACGAATCCCCTTCTGCCAAAGCAAAACACTATCTTAACACTGTGATAGTGACATGTTGTAATTTGTTTTTGGTTTAACACCACACTCAGAAACATGTCAGCTCTTATATGACGGCGAACTTTAAATCGCGCCTTGACCCGACGAGCCAAAGATTGATATTATTAGGAATGAGCATGCCTCCTATGTACGATGACATGCAATCACACAAATCTGACCACCGATCCATCAGTCGACTTGTACAAGCATGGGTTACTTGGGACCATGTCTTGGGAGAAATCCCACGGCGATCGATGGGGGAAGACATATATAAAGGTAGGGTACATTATCCCTGATATAAATATGCCTGAATGTGTGTCTCAACGATTGAGCTCAGCTGGTTGAACAAGTTCATCCTTTCCAAATACTCCACGTCCGCCCCAGACACTTGGTTTACGTGTAGTTGATGTACAAATAAATACCCACTCCCTAGATAGTATCTCCGTCTCATTTCGGTTCGATACTGAGTTGCATATATTGCCAACATAAAACTTTTCCGGGAAAACGTACACACATCTTAATCAAAGGCGCGGATACGAACAGTTGAGCAGCCGCACTTGATGTTGGTCCGTTATTGACCTGAGGTCATTAGAATTGGCTGCTGTGCCCCTTGACCAGGCTTCTCGAGTGTGGAAATGAGCACGCATGTTGATGGGCAGTAACCAATATGTTAGCAACATTGATCTCGATTACCACACAGGGAATAAATCTTTCACCAATACCTCGTTCTGTTTGACTGTAGCTTGATTCAACTAGGTATACCAGTCCCAGGAAAGAACTCATATATTGCACGGATGTCTTCAAATTGCTGGGCACTTCTAGTCCAGATGAAAAGTTAATTTGAAGGGTTTTATGTTACTGGGATGAAAAACGCCAAGAGACTGGGCCTGGATCGAAATCCCCTGTAATTGGGGTTTTGATCTTTGACGCGAAAAGTCTATGTCGTTTTAGTGGTTGGTAGCGTATTTGATCATTATCAACACAGGAACGAATGGCCATATAGAATGTCTTGAATGGCTGATGTCCAGACATGATTTCACAAATGCAAATAGATTGCGTTAGTGGAAGAAGAGGTTTTTTTGTGATCAAATTTCGGCTGTTTCAAAGCAGAATTAAATTATTGTGATGAATCTGTAGGCATATCTGTCTGGCATGGAGGCTAATGGATGTACACACATGCACGGAGAATGGTTCTATACTGGCTGTATTCCCTTCCTCTGTGGCTGTTATGCCGCCGGTGAAATACTGGGATATCTGTATTTCAGATCTGTTCTCGCGCTGTCTGTTTCATATGACAGTTGTTTATATGTTATGGTAACCCGTTGGGCAAATTAAGTCACACTTTATGCTGGTCCAGAAAGATGTAATGTGTATTTTATACCTCTGACATTTAGTTTCAGATTATAGAGGCCACATTTCACACAGGGTCGCAGGATGTCAGCGCTACCTCAAAATGTGTTGTGATCGATCTGTTCCGGAAGGGCGCGTTATAAATATTACATGATCCATGTGACGATGATGTGTATATGTACAGGCTCAGTGTGTATTGGCGGCATGATCCTGTTGTTTTGGACGTGATCAACGTGGTGAAATGAAATTGGATCCACTGTTAAGATTCACGTTGAACTGAGTATAACAGCAATAATGTAAGCAGACGTGATTCCTGATGTGCTGATGAGGTGTACTGGTGACGTGTTTATTGGTATCGTTACTGTATCGACTCATTTAAATGTACTTGGGGCATTTACGATTTGTGTTGACGCCATTGGTGACATGCTAATAACATGTGGCATAGAATAATTTAAATTAAATGACGTCCCGATGTGTATTGTGTCAAGAATGACGTACTGTGCCGTATTGTGTAATAAATAACGTATTGTGCTGCATTGTGTCAAGATTGATGTACTGTGCCGTATTGTGTCAAGATTGATGTACTATGCCGTATTGTGTCAAGATTGACTTACTGTGCCATATTGTGTCAAGAATGACGTACTGTGCCGTATTGTGTAATAAATAATGTAATGTGCTGCATTGTGTTAAGATTGACTTACTGTGCCGTATTGTGTCAAGATTGATGTACTATGCCGTATTGTGTCAAGATTGACTTACTGTGCCATATTGTGTCAAGAATGACGTACTGTGCCGTATTGTGTAATAAATAATGTAATGTGCTGCATTGTGTTAAGATTGACTTACTGTGCCGTATTGTGTCAAGATTGATTTACTGTGCCGTAATGGGTCATAAATAACGTGGGGCAGTCGGGTAGCCTAGTGGTTAAAGCGTTCGCTCGTCACGCCGAAGACCCGGGTTCGATTCCCGACATGGGTACAATGTGTGAGCCCATTTGTGTCCCCCGGCGTGATATTGCTAGAATATTGCTAAAAGCGGCGTAAAACCATACTCACTCATAAATAAAGTAATGTGCAGCATTGTGTCAAGACTTACATACTGTGCCGTTTTGTGTCAAAAATGATGTACTGTGCCGTATTATGTCAAGACTGACTTACTATGCCGTATCGTGTCAAGAATGACTTACTGTGTCGTATTATGTCATGAATGACGTACTGTATTGTGTCATGACTGACGTAACAGTTGGTATTGTGTCTATATAAGTGTCTAGGCTCCAGCTGACACGAATACCACCCAGCCTCCCATACTACAACCAAGACACAGACCGGCCGCAGAGTTGAGATCCCTTGGCGGAACGCACAAGACAGGAGATTGTTAATTCCGCTAACGCATGTTCCTTCCGGGACTATTGTCTAGAAATCGACCAGTAGCATACAGTTAGGTAAGAAACTAGGTGAAAATAACCATTGTTATCTTACAGTTATCAAAATAAACGGTTAAAGTAGAAAAATCAGAGAGCCCACACGGGATATAAAATATGTTCCATTTTCAATCATTTTCGTCTTATCAATTACTTACTATCACATAAACTTGGGATGAATGATGACCCATTCTCCCTCCTGACTGGTGATCTATAATACGTAGCCGACGCTCTTTAAATGAAAAAATAATCTGGTAATTGATCAGTGAAATAGTTGGCAATCCACGAAGTTTTTTTCTCTCTGTAAATTAATCAGTCGGTCGGCACAAGACTTCCGTCATGTTGGGAAAACTATCGCCAGATAATATTTCTCCATCATGAAGGGCTTTGTGAGTATTTGTGAAGACAACATTCGTCCCCTATCGCCACACCAGGGTTTTTCAATCGAACCTACAAGAAGAGAATGGTAGCTGGATGTGGTGGATTGGCCACGATCCTGCGCCTGAAGATAAACATCTCCATCATAAAACAGTATTCTCGAGAGGCGGACATCATAAAATGTGGTGTGCTGTAAATTGAAAATGTGGACTGGGCTATCAAGGAAAAATATATCAATATTGGCATTAACGAAGGAATGTTTACAGATAAAAGGTAGGAAATGGGAGAAAACCGAATCAAAATCATAAATGGAAATTTAAGCGCGGATTCGTGCCATTACATCTCCTTTTTAGTGTGGACACAACCATATATTTCCCTAGGGTCGTCTCAGTTACTTCAAGTCATTGACCCACTGCAAGAGCGAGTGAGTGAGTGCGTGAGTTATTGCCCTCTGTCAAGGCACACTGGAACGCACATCAAGCGCATGTGACAGGGAGCCCCGAGACCCGATGGGCGGACGCTTTAATCACTAGGCTATGCTTTGGGCCACCATGAGATGCCACATGCTTGTGAAGGATGAGATATTAGCGCGTGTATATACTCATATCCAAACAACTATAACGCCCTCGTCATCCCTCATCTTTGGAGCACAAAACACACAGCTCCTCCCTTACTTTAGAGATCCCAAGTCAGTTTTCTGTTTTTACTAAAGATTCTAAATTTTAACTTATTCAAATTTGTAAATTCAAAGTCAGTGTTATAGTTCTTTACACGCTTCCCGGTGATATGGTTTCTTATTTTCATTCCGAATGATGCACAGCATTTTCAAATGGAAAGTAATTTGGGGGATTGACATGCTTTATTCTTTACCAAAATATGTATTAAAACAGAATCAAGTCGTTTTGGTGAACAGTGAGAAAACTGGCATGTATATATTTTCAGTTATAAAAGAACCTTTTACTGTAATCATATGTTTGGCACTTGACAAAATGATGAACTTCCTCGAACTAAACACACTTGAACTAAACTTACTTGAACTGAACACATTTGAACTAAGCCCCTTGACTAAAAACACTCTGACTAAACATACTTTACAACATAACCTTCTAGATTTGAACTTAACCAGAATGTAATACTTTGGTACTCCGACTGAACACACTTGAACTGAACAATACCATATGCATTTACTTGAATTGAATTTGCCATGTGAAGTTACTGGAATTGAACAAACGCCACGTGAAGTAACTGGAATTCAACAAACGTCACTTTAAGTTACATGAAATGAACAAACGTCTCGTGAAGTTACTGGAATTGAACAAACGTCTCGTTAAGTTACTGGAATTGAACAAACGCTATGCGAAGTTACTGGAATTGAACAAACGCCACGTGACGTTACTGGAATTGAACAAACGTCACGTGAAGTTCATGAAATGAACAAACGTCTCGTGACGTTACTGGAATTGAACAAACGTCACCTGAAGTAACTGGAATTGAACAAACGCCACGTGAAGTTACTGGAATTGAACAAACGTCACTTTAAGTTACATGAAATGAACAAACGTCTCGTGAAGTTACTGGAATTGAACAAACGCCATGCGAAGTTACTGGAATTGAACAAACGCCACGTGACGTTACTGGAATTGAACAAACGTCACGTGAAGTTCATGAAATGAACAGACGTCTCGTGAAGTTGCTGGAATTGAACAAACGTCACCTGAAGTTACTGGAATTGAACAAACGTCACGTGAAGTTAAATACTTGAATTGAACACACGCCTTGTTAAGTTACATGAATTGAACTACCGCCATGTGACGTTACTGGATTTGAACAAACGTCATGTGAAGTCATGTGAAGTTACAGGAATTGAACAAAACGTCACGTGAAGTTACATGAATTAAAAATGTCACGTGAAGTTACTGGAATTGAACATACGGAAAATATATAGGCTCTGATTGAAGTCGGGTTTGAAGAGTTGGTCTTAACACTCGTTAAGTAGTACTTCGGTTACGGTGTACATAGCAGCATGTCATATCACTGTGAGTGGGGTGAGGTAAGTGAAGCAGGTCTGAGACCAAGGGAACGGACATGGTGCGGGGCATCTAAGGTTCATAATTGATCACCAATCAGGCACACCTTAATAGACACCTCTTTACAGCGAATCACAGCGTCTCGGTCGAATGGGCCATCTGCACTGACCAAGACGTGTATTGAGCATGCGCAAAGCGAACATGCACGAGTCGAGTGGATCTAGTTATTGACATTTCGGGGCTATGTCTATGAGGGCGTGTAATGGGGGCCGTGATCGGTATATACAGTACTTCCCCTCTCAGCGTGGTCTCTTAATTATTGCGGAAGTATGGCCAGTAATGAACTCAGCTTGAAATAGTTCGTTAGTGTTGACATCCGACAGTCTTCCTTACATCGTAATCAGCAAGGACAGTGCACCGAGCTCATACCGAGTGGAGTGTTGCTGGCTCGTGTTGTAATGTATTGATCCAGTGGAGAGTGGCGCCGAGGGGTAGCATAACAATATCTATCTCCTTTAATCGATTTCTATAGATGTGAATTTTGTTCAATACTTGGACACAAGATATTTTAGTGATGATGTGTGTGGTCCTGCGCCTGTCTAGACGTTACTGACGTAACCATGACAACACATGGGCGTGGAGTCTCCAAAATGATGTGATTACTGTTATCTCTTTGACGGAGATAGATGGTATTTATGATTGTGTGTGCGTTACGACAGATGGGACATAGATGGCCGAGGCAGGTCGTCGTCACACGGATATTTTAAGAGCGCTTCTAACAATTGTCAAATGCGTTCTCCAACAAACCAGTAAATTTCGGGTACACAAAAACAAAATTGTTTTATTCTATATTTATTGAAATTACAACGTAATAACATAAATTGTAATTTCAAGAAATATCGGAAGCATAATAATATAAGTAGCTGCGCATGCGATTCCTAAAGTGGGAATTTGTCTGACGGAGTGTAAGTGTCATTGGCTACAAAACACCGTCAGCATGACATTTAGTTTTTAATCTGATGGTTGAACGCCATGACTTTCAAAATATGTGTGTGAACCTTCCTGTCAACATCTGAGTGGGTTATGACAGCAGGAAAGGTTCGAGATGTCAGGTTAACACTTTCATAGATAAATCAATTTTTCACCCCAGGGTAAAAAGGATAGATGTATTTCTGATACGGGAAGAATTTACATTTTTCGCTTGTAAGTATTTCTAGAGATATGATTGGCTGTTTGGGGCTAAGTTATATTACAACGGCATTGCCTTGTTAAAGAATTACTGTTGTTCATTGGTCTTAATGGCTAGTGAAATAGTTCATTTCATATTTTTCTCCACTTCTGGCAAACGACATCGTTGGCAAATCATGTGACACTGCATTAGATTTTCTCGATTCTCAAACGCTAGGGGAGGGCGGGCGAGTATTGTAAGGCACCGTAGTGAACAGTCCAACAATATCCTGACACATACTCTTTTTTTTATTATGCCTCAAAGTGAGATTGACCAATCGGAGAGAAGAACTACTGACCCCACATGAGCCCGTACACCGTAGGTTAAAATCCAAGATGTTTTTACTGACCTAGTATGATGCCGTATACCGTCAGAACAGCCATTTTGGATTTTCCACCACCCACCTCACATATTTCACATGAAAATTCTGGTACAGAAATTCGTTTTGCGAAACTGTTTTGTGTTTTAATATCATTAATTTCGATGGTTAAGGACGTTAGTGTTTTTTTGGATCACGTTCGTGACTTTTATAAAGATTTTATAAAGTTAAAATTATCATCAAGGTTTGGCTTCTGAGGTTTGAAGAGTAGTCTCCCTTTGACCGTTAACGTCTCAAGTTGTAAGTGTTAAGTTTTGAGTTTTATGTTTTGAAATGACATGTGCGACAAAGATACCAAATAGTGTAATTATTTCGGCCTAATAAATTCGTTATGGTGTCTTTAGTTGCCGTATATGGGGTCATATTATGTTAGCAGAAAAGTATGACGCCTCGCCCAATATATTTCTGCTAACCTAATATGACACCGTATACGTCAACTTAAGACACCATAACTGATAATATCCCACTTCCGGTTTCCATTCCATGGTTTCTTCTGTTTCAAGTCAGGGATGCGACTGCGGAAACTTCGACAACCAAGTCACCGATATCGCCACTCTGCAAACGGGGATGAGTGAAGGAAGACGCAAAACCTAAAAACATTTTGGGAAAAATCTATCCGTGAATATATTATGTCCGCTTCAGTCACTTTTATCAGCTCCGTTCCATAA
Organism: Haliotis rufescens; assembly: GCF_023055435.1. Taxonomy (NCBI): domain Eukaryota; kingdom Metazoa; phylum Mollusca; class Gastropoda; order Lepetellida; family Haliotidae; genus Haliotis; species Haliotis rufescens. The sequence goes on along the minus strand of NW_025964001.1, from coordinate 64,720,633 downwards.
GCTGGGAAAAGAATAAAGGGCGATTTGGATATTACATAGTTTTATCTAAGTCTTCCTCATTTTGTCAATAGTTTTAACATTTAGAAGTAAGTTTTCTTTTCTTATCGTAGCAGCAACCACTTACAATGATCACACAGAAATACACCTGATTTCTGCCGTCATATAGCTGGAATATTGCTGAGTGCGTCGTTAAACAACAAACACAACAAACAACACCTGATTTCTGCCTGCGATTGGCCAAATCTGACCACAGCTGTGGAAATAAATAAATAAGTAAAGGATCACCCGATTCTTTACACAACAAAGTTAACCCTGTCATTGGATGACAGCTTAACTATAGTAAAATGAGAGAATTGGATGATCCTTAGCTTCTTGTGAGTTGTATACAAACAAATAATCAGAACACCCTTAAGATTAACCTTTGCAAAGTAAATATGCACAAACATTCGAAAACATATTCAGAGGATTACGTGAGGATGGTCGAGCATGCATTTCTATCCGATAAAACATCGGCTGAACCATTGCCGATGCGACTTTCACTTTTTTTAATTCACGATTAAAACCTTCTTCTAAGTTTAAATAAGCTGTTAGTAAATTGTTGCTTAGTGTTACTTTGATGAGTAGCACGTTCAAGAATGGAATTGAAAGTGTAGACACTGTGTTTATGCAACTAGGTTTTAACAAATGTTATGTTGACACAGTTAAGGGTAGGCTGTGACTACAACAGCTACAACTAAACGGTAACAACATCAACGGGTCACCAACGACAAGGGAGCCTTCAATGGAAACTCAAGTGCGTAAGCAGTCGTCACCACTCGTGACCTATCCATCAATGTCACGTTGGAAATACGAAAATCAAACAGAATGCACGAAAGGATTCACGTAATTTGATACAAATACCCGACAACTTAAATCGTAAAATGTATGGCAATACGCGATTTTTTAAATAATCGTGATTGTTTTTTATTTCGACATTATATTCAAATCCATACACGTACGTTCGTTCCACTCAGTCAACACTGAATTGAATGCAACATTTATTCCACGGAATTTGTCTTTCCAAAATGTAATTCCATTTAAGTGTTTTTCCAGAGTGAAAAAAAATTAAACGGTAGGAGTTATCTCCCCTTAGACAGGATTGTCCGCCTTTTAGTTTAGCGTACTTCCACATCCGGTGGCTGGCAAGCGTACAGTGGCGGCAAAATTTAATCATGGCAACGAGAGGTACGGAAATATTGAATCATGACAACGAATGAACAAGTCTATACATAAATCGCTGAGGAGCTCTGCGTGTGAGTAAGATCTACATACAGGTTGATACAGAGCTCCGGATAAGCTGCGTATCTGCATAAAATACGCATCAGATATGCAGAAATACACAGTAAAATAAAATGCAAGCGTATCAAATACGCAACGAACATTACAGATACGCTACAAAAATAAAACTTGTTCGTATCATCAAAATATTGTGAAGTAGCCCTGCGTATTCGATTAGCAAATCAGCAACTTAGTTTTAAATTATAAACGGGCATTCCCTCAACCTTGCCAAACTCCACGATGACATCATACATCATGATCATTTGCCATCACACTTTCTTGTGGAAGTATCGTGGTATTTTTGAGTCATATAAAGCTCTGGAACCCACACGACACCAGTTTGCAGGGACTAGATGAATAGTGTTTTTAAATATTTAACTTAAATACCCACATGTGTAAAAACTAGTGGGTAACAGAAATTTGAATACCCAGATAGAATTACTGATACCCAATGATTTTAAAATGCATGGGTAAAATACCCACAACACCAAAAGCTTATCTGGCGCTCTGTGATACATGAATGTTAGGATGAGTGTATTCGACTTGGGTAGTGCGACTGCTGCCGCGAGCGAAGCCCAGAAACCGCGTGCTTTCGATGTCAATGTAATTCCATTTAATATGTTTTTGAATCTGAACTGAGAGGTGATAAATATTTTAAAGCAAATGAAATATCAACCAGTTTTAAATCAATATGTATATATATATATATATATTCATATACATGTACCACAAAAGAAGAAGTTATATATTGTGTTCACATTTCAGTGGATTTGCACTGCTTTAAGAGCTGATAAGACAATGAAAGCTTAAATAAAGATAATGGAACAATATAGAAGCTATTTCATTTTGATTGAGATAACATTGTATTTCGTACTGAAGTGTTGAATATGTAAAAATACCATGCATCTGTAGAACCGGAAGAGTAGCCGTATGTTTTTTCATGTCAATTATATTACGTTCACCTTATTCATCGAAATATCAAACTTCCACTCGATGCATGTAAGACAGGTGGAATTTAGCCATGTACAAACATCTTGCCCACTACGTCTTCTATCTGACTCATTCTGTGAAACCCTTACTCCTTATGTCGATTTTATACGTGGACAAGCACCTATCGAGACTTCCCTATTTTATAGAAGTATCTAAATGTCTACCACAACAAGATAAAATATGCATGTAATCAATGCATAGTCATGATTTAGGACAAAATGAATACCCACAGTTGCTTCGATTTATCTGTTTGAATATGCATTTGTCAAATATTATCTGCGGAAATGTGGAAACGTGGAAATGATTAACGTGATTACAAACAAATTGTTACAAATCGAAGCTACATGTAGGAAAGACACATTTACGTTATAACATAACTGATATCTTGACAACAGTTTGGTTGGCATTCTAGAAGTTAGTGAGTAAGTAACAAAACGTACAACTTCATAGATAACAACTTCTGGTTTATTGCATATAGCGACGTTTCGATGTAGATTCTTATACAGTTATCAAGCTGGAGTGACAACAACCAAGTGATGAGAGGTATATATCCATGACATGTTGTGATAAGGCAGACGAGATGCAATATCTTTGATCTCTGTTGATCAAATGTTTGTGACGCCGGATTTCTATAAGTACTGAGAGTTTTCGTTTGGTAAAGTCCTAATGTTTGGTTGAGAGGATTTGGACTTTGTCAAACTGAATGTGATGGCTAGGAAATCTTTGATTGTGGTCTGAGAGGGCTGATTTGCTGTCTGCTTTGATGCGGGAATCTACTGGGCTAATGTAGCTGGTTTGGTTCTGAGCACTGCGCAGGGTGTTTCAGTGTAGAGTTGAGTCTTGGCATTTGAAACACATGGCAATATACTAACATTGTTCATCCCAAACTAATTTCTGGTTTTAAGACTTGTGTCCAGTGGCCCTGCTAAATCAGCAGGTGATTGTTGGATTCCACGGGTCAGTTTATTGTCCAGTTCGTGAATTTTCATCAGGTTGTTGTCCATGAGAGGAATGGCGACTCAGGTCCTGAGCTGGACCTGTACTTGGTAGAACAGACATTGGCGCGTTGTTCCACTCATGACGTCCATGCTGTATTCCTTCACTTCTGGAGGTTGCAGGATGCTGCACTTCTGTGGGATTCCAGTGAACAAAAGAAAGATTTCGTTCCTGGCCAGTTCATGAATTTTTGTCCGGTTGTCGGGTTGTTGTCCATAAGAAGAATTATGGATGAGTGGCGATTCAGGTCCTGAGCTTGACCTGTACTTGGTAGGGTAGACATTGGTGCGCTAATCCATTGTTGGCGTCCATGCTATATTCCTTCACTTCTGGTGGTTGCAAGATGCTGCTCTTCTGTAGGATTCCAGTGAACAAAAGTTCGTTCCTGGCCAGAGACTCCCCAAGACACTTCCGCCCACCAGTGGAGAAGGGAAGAATCTCCTCCAGGAGGGACTTGTTGATCTCACCAGATGCGTCAAGGAAACGCTCGGGTCGGAAGACATGCGGATCACCCCATACTTCTGGGTCATGGCTCATGGAGTACAGGTTGATAAGGATAACAGTGTTTTTGTTGATACTGTATCCCCCCGAGATTGGTATCGGTGATGGTGAGGCGAGGGAGACTAAGAGGTGTCAGTGCCACAAACCGTTTGATCTCATGGAGCACTGCAGCGGTGTAAACCAGCTTACCTCTATCCAGGATACTGGGTCGTCTCCCGCTGCCCACAACGTCGTCCAGTTCTTCCTGGACCCGCCTCTGCACTTTTGGTTTGGCGGCCATCAGCAGTCACATCCACCTGGCGGTGGCTTGCTGTTTGAGGAGGCGGCTGATGATGTGAGAGGCTTTTCCTATGAACGGGAGGCCGATGCGGAAGGGCGCTGTGTTCCCACATTATCAGCCGCCTCCTCAAACAGCAAGCCAACATCGACACCCACTTCACAAGCTCCCTCAAGACCCTGCTAGGAGCAAAAGGCAGGAACACAACCAAACCCCAAGAGCCTAAAGGTGTAGTTTACAAAATTGACTGCAACTGTGGACAATCTTACGTAGGTGAAACATCCCGCCCAATCAACACCAGAATGAAAGGGCACAAAACCTCCACCATTTAATCCGACAGTAAATCAGCCATCTCGGACCATATCAGCAACTGTCCTTATCACAACATCAACTGGGACAACGTCCAGATCCTCTCCAACAACCTCCATGATTTCACTAAAAGAAAACTATCAGAAGCAATCCACGTTCGTCGCCACAAGCCATCAATCAACAGAGATCAAGGCTATTTCCTCCCATCCGCCTACTATAAACTCATCAAGCAACAATCACTTATCCTGTTTATTGGCTTCATGTCCCATTGGCTTCCACCTTTGTGTTCTCTGTCCATCGTGTTGTTACAGTATTTTCCCCTTGTTGTTTACACGTTACCTATGTTATCCCACTCATATATGCAATTGTTGTTACTGTTAATCCTCTACTGTTAATCCTCCACCTACTATATTTATTCTGTACTATGTCCCTCATTCAGTCTTGCTTGACAACGGTATAAGGATCTATGCCGAAACGTCGCTATTTACAGTATGAAAGAAGTTGTTATCCATAAAATTGTGTCTACCTTGTCATCCGTCAACTTCTAAGTAATGCCAATCAAACAATTCATTGCAATCTGGTGATGCTTTTCTACTGAAGGCAGTCCATTACAATACGTGCGTGGTGGGAAAGAGCGTTATCGTTTTGAATGACAATAGTTTGTATTGGTTTGTATTGGTAGTACTGTCCCGTGACCCTTCCATGGACAACATGCAGTGGCGTTGTACCAGTCGTATCGGTACAGAACCACCCTACATCGGTAACGTTGCCTTACGTTGACGTTCGCATGGCGTTCATTCGGACGCTCTCACACACAGGTCCACGGCGATGCAGATTCTGGACTCACCTAAAAACATTTCACGAAACCATCGCGCGATTCCCCCACTTTCTACTTTCAAAACACTATTGGCGTCTGGCTAGAATGTGTCGGTCTGTTAACGGTGGCACGACACGTGGTCGACGGACATTCAGTCGATTTCTAATCGTTTGGTCAGTAACTTGAACTCTGGTGGCATGGCGTAAGTGAACAGTGTTTCGATTGGCTGTTTGAGCTCTGTTTCTTAAAGCCTGGTTTCTGGTTCATCGATCCTGCACTTGTGTTATGCACATAGGGCGCCTTGTTGGTTGGTTGGTTTGTTGTTTAACGCCGCACTCAGCAATATTCCAGCTATATGACGGCGGTCTGTAAATAATCGAGTCTGGACCAGTCAATCCATTGATAATTATCATGAGCATCGATCCCGTTAGTCGCCTTTTACGACAAGCATAGTCGCCTTTTACGGCAAGTATGGGTTGCTGAAGACCTATTCTACCCCGGAATCTTCATGGATCAGGGCGCCTTGTGCGGGGCAAGCATTGACAATTTGGTCCACAGAAACATGGTCAAACGTCTGCAAATCACAGACTGAAACGAACACTTGCTAAGCTCTACCAGTTTGCCAATAGCCCTGTGTTCATAACGCTGCAGACGACGTATTTCCAATCTGATCACAAATATTGCATTAAGCAAGAGTAGAGAGAATCCGTATTATTGTGGATAATGAAAATGACAACAATAATGTCTTCCTGAAGTGTCAGAATCAAGAACGATGCCCTGTCACATTCACCGAGGAGTTGCATTGTGTTGGGACGGCAGGTTTGGGTTCCGAAATCTCTGGCAGTCATTTATTAAATCTGATCTTTGATCGACTATCTGAAGATCCAGGTTAGAATAGGTCTTCGGCAACCTCTGCTTGCCGTTCAAGGCGGCTATGCTTGTCATAAGTGGCGACTAACGGGATCGGGTTGTCAGGCTCGCTGACTTTGTTGATGCATTCAGAGCTCCAGATAAGCTTTTGGTGTTGTGGGTATTTTACCCATGCATTTTAAAATCATTGGGTATCAGTAATTCTATCTTGGTATTCAAATTTCTGTTACCGTCTAGATTTTACTCATGTGAGTATTCAAGTTAAATATTTAAAAACACTATTCACCTAGTCCCTGCAAACTGGTGTCGTGTGGGTTCGAGAGCTTTATATGACTCAAAAATACCACGATACTTCCACAAGAAAGTGTGATGGCAAATGATCATGATGTAACTGTCATCGTGGAGTTTGGCAAGGTTGAGGGAATGCCGTTTATAATTTCAAAATAAGTTGCTGATTTGCTAATCGAATACGCAGGGTTACTTTACAATATTTTGATGATACGAACAAGTTTTATTTTTGTAGCGTATCTGTAATGTTCGTTGCGTATTTGATACGCTTTGATTTTATTTTACTGTGTATTTCTGCATTTCTGATGCGTATTTTATGCAGATACGCAGCTTATCTGGAGCTCTGTGCATGTCATCGTATCCCAACTGCGTGGATAGATGCTCATGATGTCAATCACTGGATTGTCTGGTCCAGACTTGACTGTTTACAGACCGTGGTCACACAGCTGGAATAATGCTGAGTGCGGCGTCAAACAACAAACAAAGAAACAATCTGACAACCGATCATTACATACATATTTCACGACCCCTACATTTTTGGGAGAGTATATTATCAACAATGAAAACGTCTCAAAGCTCTCAGAATGTTGAGTGTCCCACTTACGCACAGAGACGGTGAATAAACAGAAAGTTGAATAAACAAATCATTGCGTCTGGGGCGGTTTACTCTCACTTTGCCAGCAGGCTGGGGAGATTCACTTGTACGGTCCAGTGACTTGCCAGCTATAGCCTGTTCTGATTATCTGAGCTCCTTGATGACTTACCTATGACCAGCTGTGAGCCAAGCTGTGTTCAGCTTAACAGATATGGCTAAATTATTTGATGTGATCATCAACGGACAAATGTTTCAGAGAAGGTAATTTTTTATCATTAATGTCCAAAGAAGGATTTTAATTAACGGTGGTAACCATAATTTGTTCCCAGCACCTACGCTATTCGGTAATAACATCAACAGTTTAAATCATAAGTCCCAAGCACGAGAATCTGATGGCACACAAGTTCAGTAGCGTGTATGGCCACCACGTGCGTTGACAACTGCCACACAACGCCTCCGCATGGACCTTGTGATGCTTGTGAACACATGATTGGGAGACGACGCCATTGTTGCTGCAAAAGGGTGCCAAGATCTTGCAAATTCTGTGGTTGGTTCTGGAGAGTGCGCAGACTTCTGCCAAGAGCATCCCAGACGTGTTCGATGGGATTGAGGTCGGGAGAGCTTGACGGCCAGTCCATGACGTTGACTCCCGCATTCTGAAGGACATTCCTTGTCAAAATTGCTGTGTGGGGTCTGGCATTGTCGTGTTGGAAGATCAAACCGGGTCCATGTGCTGCCAGTACCTGGTCGCGATAGGCAGCAGCGTTGAGGTTGCCACGGATGACAAGAAGCCTGGAACGTGCATTGCCACAGAAAGCACCCCACACCATGACACTTCCGCCTCGAAATCTGTCAACTTCCTGTACACAACACTGGGCGTAACGTTCATGACGGCGCCTCCACACCCTCGCAATTCCATCAGCAAATCGAAGATTAAATCGGGATTCATCACTGAAGACGACTTGATTCCATCGTAAGTGTCGCTGTGCCCACAATTGACGTTGACGTCTGTGTAATTGAGTCAGAGTCGGCCCGCAGTATGGCCGTCGTGCTTGAAGGTGAGCAGTTCTCAGACGGTTTCGAACAGTTTGCGCACTCAGTCTATCCCTAAACAGTTCATTTCTGGTTGATGTACCGTCAAAAATCGGTTACGGAGGTGACGTAAGACAATCTGACAATCCTCTGCATGTGACGTCACACGTGGTGAACATCAATAGCATAACTGGGACGGGGTGGCTGTAGGTGAAAATATGGGACGTTACATCTTCATCTCATCTCTGGGGAATCGTGTATCCATATACTTCAAGAGAGAGTGCGTTAAACCATTGTTGTTGGTGTACAGTTCCAATATAATAATAATGTAATAATGGTGAGTAAAATAGGGATTTCAAGCCGTAAGTACCTGTCGTTATGATGTTTTTTGTCCAAAATACCTGAGTGGGTGAATGAGTGAGTTTGGTTCTACGCCGCTTTTCATAATATTCTAGTAATGTCATGGCAGGGAACACCTGAAGAAGGCTTCACACATTATATCCATGTGGGGAATCGAACCAGGGTCTTCGTCGTGACGAGCGAACACTTTAACCACTAGGCTACACCAACGTCCCGTCCCGGGATGATTGGATTTGGAAACGAGTTGGAACTAAACAACATGAAGGTGAAAGAAAATACACAAACTATACTTTCTTATGTGGAAAAACGTTTAACAGATAACGCAACCTGTTTTGATGGTAACCTTTTCTAAAACAAAGGTGGATCCAGGATGCCGTAAAAGAAGGGTTTCAAAGTTTGAATTCTTAACACCAGAGACCGATGACCGATGAACCATCTCTCTCTATTCTTATCTATTCTTAGCGGATCCGGCCAGCAAAGGGACGCAACTCATTCAAGTATGTGTTTTAGTCTAGCCATTCTCATTTTGCTGGTTAACATTATGATGTAAAATGCACTCAGTGGGGCGCGAAATCATGTTTCAACTGAAAATAAACGTTGTTTGATTAAGCCGTTTGGTGTAATAGGCCGTTTCCGTGGTCTCGTAGATACAACGTCTGCCTAGTGAGCGGAGGTCGGATCTGTTCGATCCCAAGCCGCGTTCTATCAAAAGACGTTAAGAGATGGTACTTGTTGTTACCCTGCCTGTTGATACTGTGCATTCATGTCGTAATTATAGTGCAACGATCTTGACGTCAATGGTTAACCCTTTTCCTCCCAGCCTCACCATATGAGTTTTGTTTATTATGGCGTCTTTCGCGCAGACATTATGGCGCCGATAATCGAGTACTGACTGTTATGGTGCAAACCTTTTCAATATTTTTTTTAAAAATTCGTTTATCCAAAATACCTTATTGTTTCAATATGTTTCAAAATGCACCGAAATTCTATCCTCTTTGTATACAGCAACCATTCGGCGTATCCCCTCTAAACATAAGTCCCCTTTTCCGGGCAGGACCCTTAATGCCCAGCGCTATCTTTAAATGTCAGCTTACAACCCCTTACGTCGCCGGATGTAACGTATGTACACGTACGTGGGTCACTGACCTTGCACCACGCTACGTAATTCGCCTATCTACAAAACGTGACTGACACGATCGTTGTGTCAAAGGTCCCGTACTGTACACTACCCTCCGCGCCCGCCAAGCTCGGTTCGCTCACCAGCTTAAATTGCACGGTCGTAAATCACCCAGGCCCATGGGACTGACAAATATGACTTATGTTCAGAATTACAAATGTTGAGAATCCGCCCAACTCTCAAGAGAACCAGACCTTGGCCCACTTGCACAAAGCGATTTTGCGCTGAGATGATCGTAACTCCCATACGATTTGTGCAAGTGGGCCCAGTTCTCGAAATGGTCAGCCCAACCCAACTAAAGGGAATCCCTTAACTATGGTCAAACATGACTTATAGTCAAGCCACACGAAATGTCCCTGGCCGTTTTAGGACAGATTCACGTCTTCCGGAACTGATTTAAACAATATTTATTTCCAAAAACAATGGTGAACAGGTTAAAGCTATTTAAACACCTCTCCCTACAAAGGACATTTAACAATTAATAAGAGTAAACTGTACATAAAATAATACATTTAGATTAATTGTACCTACTGTTGCAAATATTATGATGTGAATACACAAGTCACACACAAATATATAAATGGTTCTCCGGAACTAAAAACAAAGAAAAATCGATTATAGTGCCTTAAGGCATGCTTAAACGATAACAACCTCAATCCAGCTCACCCAAGGCTAAAATCGAACATAAAAGACAAAGAATGGTCTTATCAGACTCAAAGACACAACAGAACAGAAGGCCACAAACCAAATGGGAAAATGTAGTCTTTATATGAATTAGCGCAGACTTTTCACAAGATCGTAATAAGATTCTAACAGCTCAAGATATTGCCAAAGAGATGAGGCATAACAATACCATTAGCATATATAAGTGTGGAGGGGGCTACGTTGTTCGTCGGGGACAATCTCACAGAATCAATTGACATGCCCAAAAGCATTAACAAAATCAAACTAAATTGGGATACCCGAAACTGGCTTAGTAAAGTCAGATGTACCCGACCACCTTAATCTAGGTGGTAAGGACATAGAAACTATGCCATACAGAAAAAGGCCAATCCAATTCACAAACTATATGCTCTATGGACATACCAAAAAAATCATGCGACCAGCCACCCTAGTACAACGACTGCTCCCGAGTTTCTTGCAAAGAAAACTGCAACACTACGTGTAGTGACTGCAAAAAAAAAGGGTAATTCATCCTTGGCGCCGAAATGTCCAAAACGCTTGGTCAACAAATGCATAAATAAAACACCTCCTCAGCAATCTGAATCCAAATCTAATTAACTCACCAGGTTGAAAAAACCTGTGATGAAAAAGATATAAAGACAAAAAAACTTGAGATGAAGCCCTAGCTCGGAAGAAAATCCCTCACTATAGGCATCTGGGATAATAGTATGTGACTTCGGATGAAGTCACAATTGTGATGACATCAAACCACAAGGTCACTAAAAAGAGTTACACCCTCCTTTGACTTCACAAACTCCCCAAGGTTGAAACTGCTTTAACATCAGAAGTCACTACAAATAAAGAAAAAACAGCCCTACAACGATCAATAGCTGTCACTAAAATTCACACTACCTGGGACAGCTGGGCCCATATATACACTGATGGATCCAAAAATCAACAACAGTGATGGTCATGGGATTCATATCCACAGCTCCAATCCCCAAGCACATTCGGTTCGCCTGCCTGATGGTCAGTTAGTATTTACTGCTGAATTGGAGTCAGTTCATAATGCACTTAAAATCATACCGGAACTACCGAGAGCAAAGACAGCTTCCATAGCCCAAAGATGGCAAGCCAAGTGGGACAAAAGTACGATACAAGATTCAACCCAAGATTCACCAAAAGCCATACTCTTACTCAAATGAAAGGAAAGTTATAATAGCCATCTCACGCCTTATGTCCATCTTGCAATCAACCTGATTCCATTGCTCACTTGCTACTGGAATGTCAAGACCACGCCCCAGCCCAGGCTGGGTTCAAAACAAGAATTGCAGTAAGATCCGCTATCTGTCGTATATCTCCTAAAGCCAAGAGTTGCAATAGCGAAGGCAAAACTAACACTATTTCTAAGAGATCGAAAGCTATTGGAACGCATGTAAACACAGCATCCAAAGAAAAAATGAAATCATATCAATACAAAAACTTAAATTATGTTGATATTAAATCCTGCAATAGATATGGGTTCTCACAAACATGAGCCCCAAAGAGGGCCAGGTCAGCCGATATTGCTGAGGCAGAAGGCGACCTCTTAAACACTTAAAGCAACAACAACAACATCAATCAGGAGACAAGTCCAGATCATCGACAGAAGCAGACGGATTGTGAGCTAGTCAAGGCCGTCGACATCAAAGAATCGACGTCAGACTTCCTGTCTTCATGTAAGTGACAGAGCGGGTCTCTCCACCGGGAACATTGGCCAATCGGACCTGGAGTGCGTTCTGTGACGTTATTATCAACATGTACCCTTTCGACTTATTTCATCCCATCATCAATGACTGTTGTCGTCTGAAAACTCCACCCAAGAGTTTTGTCTTCCATCTTCATCCTGAGCTACCATCCGGTGGAAAACGTATGCCTTTGGACATGACCAACAACTGCCGTGGAGAAGAGACTGGTTAGTGCAGCCACAAGAGGTACACCAATTGTACAACATGGCCAGGAACTCAACAGCTAACCAGCGACGCTTTCAAACGTACTTCACTTATGTCACAGCGTGAAGTCTTAGAGAGTGCAACAGAAGATACCGAAACAGGTTGTTTCGCTGGATGACGCTGCTACAGTCATTCACCTTGAATGAACAATAGTAAAGAGATGTTGTGCCTCTGCATCCAGCATCCAGGGGCCACTATGCACGTTAACAATATTCCAACATTCTGATGTACATTGTGGTATACCTACTGAATGCCACATCAAGGATGAAAATGATACCAAAAAGCTGGTTGTCTGGTGGAGACTCGATTATATAAAAGCTGCCTTCATATAGCTGAAATATTGTGCGGCGTCAAAGGACAAACAAACAAACGAACTAAAAGATTAAGAATTTATATATAATCATTTGTCACATAAAACACAAGTATTTCTCGATTACAATCAATATGAGTATTTCGGTTCTTTGATTGATGTTGACACCAACCACTTTTTGTCTCCAAGGACAAATATAATTGGTAAGAATTTCAGCAACAGTTCAAATATACATGTATATCTGTTAAGCCGACGCATTGTGGGTGTAGCTGTGCATGTAGAACCGCAACATCATGGTATTGAAAAGAGACAACTCCTGCATATATGACTAAGAGCAGATTTCAAACTGATTCCATGTCTTCAGAGTAGCTGTACTCTTTTGCAGTTCCTTGTGTATACCTCGACTCCTGTGGATTCCTGGTTGGAGTCATCTTCCCGAGGCAAGTGAGTTAACTGACTATAAAAATCTAGTTTCCACCATTCAAAATTTCTTTATGGTTTTAAGGTTTGTGCCCTGTGCCCCTCTTCATACAGCAGATTATTATTGGACCCCATGGGTCAGTTCATTGCCCAGTTCATGAATTTTGTCAGGTTGTTGTCCATGAGAAGAACGCTGGGTCAGTGGCGAGTCAGGTCCTGAGCTTGACCTGTACTTCGTAGGGCAGAGGTTGCCGTGTTAATCCATTGTTGGCGTCCATGCTATATTCCTTCACTTCTGGTGGTTGCAAGATGCTGCACTTCTGTAGGATTCCAGTGAACAAAAGAAACATTTCGTTCCTGGCCAGAGACTCCCCAAGACACTTCCGCCGACCAGTGGAGAAGGGAAGGAACTCCTCCAGGAGGGATTTGTTGATCTGACCGGAAGCGTCAAGGAAACGCTCGGGTCGGAAGACATGCGGATCACCCCATACTTCTGGGTCATGGCTCATGGAGTACAGGTTGATGAAGATAACAGTGTTTTTGTTGATACTGTATCCCCCGAGATTGGTATCGGTGGTAGTGAGGTGAGGGAGACTGAGAGGTGCCAGTGCCACAAACCGGTTGATCTCATGAAGCACTGCGGCGGTGTAAACCAGCTGACCTCTATCCAAGATACTGGGTCGTCTCCCGCTGCCCACAACGTCGTCCAATTCTTCCTGCACCCGCCTCTGCACTTTTGGATTGGCGGCCATCAGCAGTAACATCCACCTGGTGGTTGAAGCAATTGTCTCAAAACCTGCCCCAAAGAGGTCGTTAAGCGTAGACAAAACCCTTTCCTTGGACAGCTTAGAGTCTTCCTCACTTACAGATATCAATCTGTCCGTGATGTCACGCATGTTATCACTAGAGAAGTTTGTTTTGTGTTCAATGATCTTCTTTTCACTTGCGTCAATACTTGTTTGGATGAGTGTTGTAAATGCCTTCACTTTCCAGGGCATGAGATAGCGGAGCCAGGGCATGACATCAACAGGGTTTCCGGCACCGACGAATTCCGCGAATGCAGCCGAGTTTAATATGAAATCAGCGAAATCCTTGTCTTCCCGGATGTTTTCTTGTCTGCCGTAGCACAGTTGGTAGATGACGCTTCCAACGGAGTGGTAGATGTATTCCCGAGGGTTGAATGTAGCTCCCTGCTCAGACATGAAGTCATCCACGAGAATGTCTACTTCTTCGTGAATCATATCTTCTATAGGATTTGACTTGGCATTCGAGAACTCGGTCAGGACTTTCATGCCAATTTTCCTATGAATTTTCCAGTGTTCGCCATACTCACCAAAGCCAATACTTTCACCGTTGCTGATAATCTGTGCTGACAAGAACTGGGGTCTACCTGAGAAGTCCTCGCAAGACTTATGTAGAGCTTCCTTAATGGCCTGCTTGCCATTTATAACCACGGCCGACCAACTACCCAACTGGATCTGGAAGATGTTTCCGAACCTTTCCTTCATCTTCATGAAGGTCACGTAGGGTTCGTTTCCCAGTAGCGGGAGGTGTCCAATAATAGGGAACCCCCAGGGACCAGGAGGAGGGGGTTTCAGGTCAGAGGTAAACTGTTTCACCACTTTCATTGCTAGCAATGACGCCATAAAGGTTACCATGCCAACCTGCATTTCTGTTGACTTCAAAAATGTTGACATCAGTTGAACTGGGGAAGATGAGGAATCCATGTTGAATCCTGTAAAAGGAGAAATAAAATAAGAAGGTATAAGTAAAACTTGAGACGAGTAGTAATGGAAAAGTATAACGTTATGATATGTGATATCATTCTAGCTCCGCCAAATTCAGATACTCGGTAAATATCTGCCATTATCATGTTAATATACTTCCCTAAAAGAAGGGGACACTATCACGTCTCCCGATCATGTACTAGACGTGCTCTATGGGAGAAAGGTCAGGACTCAAAGCTGGATATTGCAATCTGGTGATGCTTTTCTGCTGGAGGTAGTCCATTACAATACGTGCGTGGTGGGAAAGAGTGTTATTGTTTTGAAAGACAAAACGTGGACAAGCATGGCGCGCAAGCAGCAGGTAGCACAACTATTGGCGCCAATATTTTGCCTCGGTCGTACTGTCAAGTCAACATTCCATGGACAACATGCAGTAGCGCTCTTCTAGTCACAGTGATCCCGCCTCATATCGGTACAAATCAATCCCTAAATCTGTCACGTTTGATATCTGGCAAGAATGTGTCGACGAAAATTCAGATGATTTCTAGTCCAGCCCCCAGCCCCCCAACATAGTGCACAGCACTATTCAATCAGAGCCCATCTTTCCACTGACTATGAACAAACTGTTCTAGTTTTATAAGTATCTACAACATTTACACATACCACAATAAATAAAAGCCACCTCAAAACATTTAGTGTCAAATTTCTCTCAACATCTCTCGAGGACAGTTTTAAGCTTAATCTTCAGTGATTGAACATAGTAAGACTGGTCTCATAGCACACTTGAATGTCAAATATATTACTGGGATATGGCGGTCCGATTTTGATAATATAAGTTCATGTTTACGCAACAAGGACGTGTGTTTGACAGTAACAATATGCATACAATGTCATTAATTAAATCAGGACCATAGATTCCTGCGAAATACTGCTCTGACGACAATGCACACCAAGACAACTACGCAATATACAGTACTTACAGTGTTTCGTCACGATGCACTGTCCTGTCTCTGCGATGGCCCTGCTCGGAGTGTGTCGAATGTGTCAAGTGAACGCCAGGCCATGAAACGCGACCAGGTTGCTTTGCGCGCGATATCGAGTTCAAACGGGGGTCAAGCCTTACAACGCTTACCTAACTCCCAGAGACGGATCCATTTCTTTAGAGGGGTGTGTGTGTGTGTGTGTGATGGGGGTGGGGGGTGGGGGGCGGGTCACATATCAGCGGGTGGGTGGGTGTCGTGGGACAGGCTGTGCGTGTATGTATCGTGGGGTGTGGTGAGTGGTCGTGTCGGTTGTGATAGGTGGGAGTGTTCAAATTAGTGATGAATTCGGGTCAATATCAATCACAAGTTTGTTTGCTCCAGGCTCATACATGTATGTTCACAGACTGTTGTGCTGTGGCTGGAATATTGCTGACATAAGAACCGAGACATTGTGTTTGCGTCACTTGCACAAATAGCATGAATACGGGATGGCTTGAGGTGAAAATATGGGACGCTATATCAGCACCTTTATCTCATCTCTGGGAAATCGTGTATAACACCAAGAGAGTCGCCTGCCGCATTCGAGTTAAACAATTGTTGGCGTACAGTGCACCACCTTGTAGCACCACCCTGTAGCAGCATGCACCACCTTGTAGCACCACCCTGTTGCACCACAGCCACCTTGAAGTACCATGCACCACCCTGTAGCACCACCCTGTAGCACCACCCTGTAGCACCACCTTGTAACACCAGCTTGTAGCACCACCTTGTAGCACCATGCACCACCCTGTAGCACCACCCTGTAGCACCTCCTTGTAGCACCACCTTGTAGCACCACTCTGTACCACCACCTTGTAGCACCACCCTGTTGCACCACAGCCACCCTGGAGTACCATGCACCACCCTGTAGCACCACCTTGTAGCACCTCATTGTAGCACCACCTTGTAGCACCTCCCTGTAGCACCAACCTGTAGCACCATGCACCACCCTGTAGCACCACCTTATAGCACCATGCACCACTCTGTAGCACCACCTTGTAGCACCACCCTGTAGCACCAACCTGTAGCACCATGCACCTCCCTGCAGCACCACCTTGTAGCACCACCCTGTAGCACCAACCTGTAGCACCATGCACCTCCCTGTTGCACCACCTTGTAGCACAACCTTGTAGCACCTCATTGTAGCACCTCCCTGTAGCACCAACCTGTAGCACCATGCACAACCCTGTAGCACCACCTTGTAGCACCACCTTGTAGCACCTCATTGTAGCACCTCCCTGTAGCACCAACCTGTAGCACCATGCATCTCCCTGTAGCACCACCTTGTAGCACCACCCTGTAGCACCAACCTGTAGCACCATGGACCTCCCTGTAGCACCACCTTGTAGCACCTCATTGTAGCACCACCTTGTAGCACCTCCCTGTAGCACCAACCCGTAGCACCATGCACCACCCTGTAGCACCACCTTATAGCACCATGCACCACCCTGTAGCACCACCTTATAGCACCATACACCACCCTGTAGCACCACCTTATAGCACAATGCACCACCCTGTAGCACCACCTTGTAGCACCTCTGCACTGGTACATAAATTCCATTCCAACATTGTGGTTGTTATCAAGGGAGATAATTCATGTCTTCTCGGTAGTGTTTTATGCAGTTGTAATCTAGTTAAAGGGCAAACACACTCCAACTTTGAAATATGGGTGGGCTGTTTCTTGGCGGATTCAAAGTGTGCTTACTGTGGATATAATATCGACTGATTGGCATGTGGTGAATACGAGGGCTACGTGTATCGGCGGTGGCTAGACGACTGCAAGTTGGAGCATTATTATTGTTGCCATTTGAACACAGAAAGTGCATGATTAGAGAGTATGCAGCTAACCGCGAGGAATTATGGTTTCTCTGTCCTGAATAACGGAATGGTCATGAGCTTTTGGGGATAATCAGGATAATTTACAGTAATTATGAATTATTGAAGAAAAATGTATTGCTGAACTGAAGTCAGGCTATGTTTCTGAACCTTTTAAGTTTTGTTCACATCCATGCAACATTATTGCTTTGACTGATTAAAGATCTTTGATACTGGCTCAAATCAGAACAAAACTATGATTATATCATGTTTTCAAGGTAGAGCTATATTTGCTGTAGATTTGATACCGCTAAATTAAATTTGAAACCAAATACAAAGTACTTTCCTGTAAAGATGATCCCGATGCTAATTCTGCAATCACACCAACTGTTTAAATCAGATGTTATTATTGTAATTTGAAACCTCTGATTCACCAATCAGTATTGAGTATTAATAATTTCCACAAACATGGTAGAATTGACATTTACTAGACCTGGTGAATGAACATTCGCCTTCCTTTTATCAAGTGTTAACTTGTACCGGGGCAAATATTTATCCGATGTTAATTGTAAGACATCACAAAGTATCAGAGTGGTGAACTTGAATTACCAGCAAGGCCAAAAGCCTCCTACCTTTCACGAGCCTTTTGATAGAGATAATCAGCCGAGAGTGTTTCTTTACCGTAAATAAATATTAGGCATCAATAATGTGACAATGACTGCAGTGAGGTTAATATCTACTATTGATTACAGGCACAATTTTTGGGAATTTTAAAAATATTTTTCATTTCATATTAATTGCAGAACTAAGGTTCCAAATATTGTAACAATTCTCCCAAAATAACATGGTTAGCGCCCTGTGTGTATGTTTGCCACGGTTGGCGCCCTGTGTGTATGTTTGACAGGGCTGGCACCCTGCTAATGATGTGTATGTTTCAAAGGGTTGACGCCCTGCTAATGATGTGGATGTTCGCCATGGTTGGTGCCCTGCTAATGATGTGGATGTTCGACATGGTTGGTGCCCTGCTAATGGTGTTTACGTGTCACAGGTTTGGCGCCCTGCTGATGGTGTGTATGTTTGACATGGTTGGCGCCCTCTAATGGGCGTGTATGTTTGACATGGTTGGCGCCCTGTGTGTATGTTTGACATGGTTGGCGCCCTCTTATGGTGTGTTTGTTTGACAAGGTTGGCACCCTTCTAATGGTTTGTATGTTTCACATGGTTTGCGCCCTGCTAATGGTGTGTATGTTTCACATGGTTGGCGCCCTGTTGATGGTGTGTATGTTTGACATGGTTGGCGCCCTGCTAATGGTGTGTATGTTTGACATGGTTGGCGCCCTGCTAATGGTGTTTACGTGTCACAGGTTTGGCGCCTTGTGTGTATGTTTGACATGGTTGGCGCCCTCTAACGGGTGTGTATGTTTGACATGGTTGGCGCCCTGCTAATTGTGTGTATGTTTGACATGGTTGGCGCCCTGCTAATGGTGTTTACGTGTCACAGGTTTGGCGCCTTGTGTGTATGTTTGACATGGTTGGCGCCCTCTAACGGGTGTGTATGTTTGACATGGTTGGCGCCCTGCTAATTGTGTGTATGTTTGACATGGTTGGCGCCCTGCTAATGGTGTTTACGTGTCACAGGTTTGGCGCCTTGTGTGTATGTTTGACATGGTTGGCACCCTCTAACGGGTGTGTATGTTTCACATGGTTGGCGCCCTCTAACGGGTGTGTATGTTTGACATGGTTGGCACCCTCTAACGGGTGTGTATGTTTGACATGGTTGGCGCCCTGCTAATGGTGTTTATGTTTGACATGGTTTGCGCCTTGCTAATGGTGTGTATGTTTGACATGGCTGGCGCCCTGCTAATGGTGTGTATGTTTGACATGGTTGGCGCCCTGTTAATGGTGTGTATGTTTGACATGACTGGCATCCTGCTAATGGTGTGTATGTTTGACATGACTGGCATCCTGCTAATGGTGGGTATGTTTGACATGGTTGAGGCCAACTAATGGTGGGTATGTTAGACATGGTTGGCATCCTGCTAATGGTATGTATGTTTGACATGGTTGGGGCCTGCTAATGGTGGGTATGTTTGACATGGTTGGGGCCTGCTAATGGTGGGTATGTTTGACATGGTTGGGGCCTGCTAATGGTGGGTATGTTTGACATGGTTGGCATCCTGCTAATGGTGTGTATGTTTGACATGGTTGGCGCCCTGTTAATGGTGTGTATGTTTGACATGACTGGCATCCTGCTAATGGTGGGTATGTTTGCAGGACGGAGGCAAGCAGCTGCAGGAGGGGACGGAGGAGAACACCACCATCACCCAGATGGACCTGAGACTGACCGAGTGTGGCCAGGAGTCCGAGTACTGCATCAACCAGATCCTGCATCGCAACCAGGAGCAGGAGCGGGAGGCCAACATCCGGGACATGGAGGCTCACACGCCCAAGATGAAGAAGATCGCTCAGCCTCAGGCGGCTCACCGATACAAGAGCTCTGCAATCATAAGAGTGGCATAGGCGGAGACATATTGGGAGGGGGGACTTTCAGGGCTATTTTTTGTTTTGGCAGGGGATTTGATGAAGAGAAAGTATGTTTTTTGTTTTGCTGCAGGTAATTAAATTTCATTGTAAGTTAATATGGGAAGTGTATGTCAAAGTGTAATCTGTGTTGAAGGCACGAGATATATCATGAGATATATTTCTTGTTGGTATTTTTGAAAAAGATTGTGATCGATTTACTATTGTAAGATATATAATGTATGTGTTTTGGGGAATATTGGTGGATGTAACTCTATCAAATACCAGGAAGTCATTTACTAAATTATGTCTGATTGATTCTTATAATGATTATATACAAGTGTCAAATGTCAATACCAGTATTTGAAATCATGCATCTTTAATGTTACACATTGTCACATTTTGATGGATGAATTTGCTTTTCATAACTTACCCAACCAAATATACAATCGTGAAATCTTGCTTTAAAATAACATTTAAATGTAAGATTCTTAATGAGATATGAATGTTTACAACATGACATCCTTTAGTTATAAAAAGTTATCACCAAATGTTTGCAACAATATTAACCATGAGGTGTTTTGATGATGACAAACATGACATTTGGAAGTTTTATGCTTGTACCAGTCATGTATTAAAGTTTCCACCAAACCTAGAGCAATATCATCTTTCTGAGGCAAGGGAGTTAACTGAGTATTAGAGTCCAGCTCCCACCCTTGCCGAACTAGGCTGGTATTATGGAGTTACTTTTTGGCTGGAGTAACGAGTCTATGCATAGTCCAATCGAAATATCTCAACGAAATCGAAATCCGGTTCATAAACTGTCCAGGAGATTTCGGTCGATTGCAGGATTTGTAAAGCATGTGCACCACCACGGTATTACAAACTGCTACGAGTATTACCTTCATTGTTTCATCCTAACTTCTGGCTGGTGTCAAGGTGGTGCATGGTGCTACAGAACGGTGCATGAGGCTATAGGGTGGTGCATGGTTCTACAAGGTGGTGCATAGTCTCTTCAAGGTGATGCAAGGTACTACAAGGTGGTGCATGGTTCTACAGGGTGGTGCTACAAGGTGGTGCATGGTGCTACAAGGCGGTACTACAAGGTGGTGCATGGTGCTACAAGGTGGTGCTACAAAGTGGTGCTTAGTGCTAAAAGGTGGTGCATGGTACTACAAAGTGTTGAATGGTACTGCAAGGTGGTGCATGGTTTTACAGGGTGGTACTACAAAGTGTTGCATGGTACTGCAAGGTGGTGAATGGTTCTACAAGGTGGTGCTACAAGGTGGTCCATGGTACTACAAGGTGGTCCATGGTTCTACAAGGTGGTGCATGGTGCTACAAGGTGGTGAATTGTACTACAAGTCGGTGCATGGTGCTACAAGTCGGTGCATGGTTCTACAAAGTGTTGAATGGTACTACAAGGTGGTCCATGGTTCTACAAGGTGGTGCATGGTGCTACAAGGTTGTGCATGGTTCTACAAGGTGGTGCATGGTGCTACAAGGTGGTTCTACAAGTCGGTGCATGGTGCTACAAGGTGGTCCATGGTACTACAAGGGGATGCATGGTTCTACAAGGTGGTCCATGGTACTACAAGGGGATGCATGGTGCTACAAGGTGGTCCATGGTACTACAAGGGGATGCATGGTGCTACAAGGTGGTCCATGGTACTACAAGGGGATGCATGGTGCTACAAGGTGGTCCATGGTACTACAAGGGGATGCATGGTGCTACAAGGTGGTCCATGGTACTACAAGGGGATGCATGGTGCTACAAGGTGGTCCATGGTACTACAAGGGGATGCATGGTTCTACAAGGTGGTTCTACAAGGTGGTGCAAGGTGCTACAAGGGGATGCATGGTTCTACAAGGTGGTGCATGGTGCTACGAGGTGGTGAATTGTACTACAAGTCGGTGCATGGTTCTACAAAGTGTTGCAAGGTGCTACAAGGGGATGCATGGTTCTACAAGGTGGTGTATGGTGCTACAAGGTTGTGCTACAGGGTGGTGCATGGTATTACAAACTGCTACGAGTATTACCTTCATTGATTCATCCTAACTTCTGGATGGTGTCAAGGTGGTGCATGGTGATACAGAACGGTGCATGAGGCTATAGGGTGGTGCATGGTTCTACAGGGTGGTGCTACAAAGTGCTGCATGGTGCTACAAGGCGGTACTACAAGGTGGTGCATGGTGCTACAGAACGGTGCATGAGGCTATAGGGTGGTGCATGGTTCTACAGGGTGGTGCTACAAAGTGCTGCATGGTGCTACAAGGCGGTACTACAAGGTGGTGCATGGTGCTACAAGGTGGCGCATGATACTACAAGGTGGTGCTTGGTGCTACAAGGTGGTGCATGGTTCTACAAGGTGGTGCTACAAAGTGGTGCTTAGTGCTAAAAGGTGGTGCATGGTACTACAAAGTGTTGAATGGTACTGCAAGGTGGTGCATGGTTCTACAGGGTGGTACTACAAAGTGTTGCATGGTACTGCAAGGTGGTGAATGGTTCTACAAGGTGGTGCTACAAGGTGGTCCATGGTACTACAAGGTGGTGCATGGTGCTACAAGGTGGTGAATTGTACTACAAGTCGGTGCATGGTTCTACAAAGTGTTGAATGGTACTGCAAGGTGGTGCATGGTTCTACAAGGTGGTACTACAAAGTGTTGCATGGTACTGCAAGGTGGTGAATGGTTCTACAAGGTGGTGCTACAAGGTGGTGCATGGTGCTACAAGGTGGTCCATGGTACTACAAAGTGTTGCAAGGTGCTACAAGGGGATGAATGGTTCTACAAGGTGGTGCTACAAGGTGGTGCTACAAGGTGGTCCATGGTACTACAAAGTGTTGCAAGGTGCTACAAGGGGATGAATGGTTCTACAAGGTGGTGCTACAAGGTGGTGCTACAAGGTGGTCCATGGTACTACAAAGTGTTGCAAGGTACTGCAAGGTGGTGAATGGTTCTACAAGGTGGTGCTACAAGGTGGTGCATGGTACTACAAGGTGGTGCTACAAGGTGGTCCATGGTACTACAAGGTGGTGCATGGTGCTACAAGGTGGTCCATGGTACTACAAGGTGGTGAATGGTTCTACAAGGTGGTTCTACAAGGTGGTGCAAGGTGCTACAAGGTGGTCCATGGTACTACAAGGTGGTGCATGGTGCTACAAGGTGGTCCATGGTACTACAAGGTGGTGAATGGTTCTACAGGGGGGTACTACAAGGTGGTCCATGGTACTGCAAGGTGGTGAATGGTTCTACAAGGTGGTGCTACAAGGTGGTCCATGGTACTACAAGGTGGTGCATGGTTCTACAAGGTGGTGCATGGTGCTACAAGGTGGTGAATTGTACTACAAGTCGGTGCATGGTTCTACAAAGTGTTGCAAGGTGCTACAAGGGGATGCATGGTTCTACAAGGTGGTGTATGGTGCTACAAGGTTGTGCTACAGGGTGGTGCATGGTGCTACAAGGGGATGCATGGGGAAACAAGATGGTGTATGGTGCTACAAGGTTGTGCTACAGGGTGGTGCAAGGTGCCACAGGGTGGTGCATGGTTCTACAAGGTGGTGTATGGTGCTACAAGGTTGTGCTACAGGGTTGTGCATGGTTCTATAGGGTGGTCCTACACGGTGGTGCATGGTGCTACAAGGTGGTGCTACAGGGTGGCGCATGGTCCTACACGGTGGTGCATGGTGCTATAGGGTGGTACTACAAGGTGGTGCATGGTGCTACAAGGTGGTGCTTGGTGCTATAGTGTGGTACTACAAGGTGGTGCATGGTGCTACAAGGTGGTGCTACAGGGTGGCGCATGGTCCTACACAGTGGTGCATGGTACTTCTAGGTGTCTGTGGTGCTACAAAGTGGTGCATGGTGCTACAGGGTGGTGCTACAAGGTGGTGCGCTGTACGCCAACAATTGTTAAACTCGAGTGCGTGCAGGCGCACTCTCTTGGTGTTCTACACGATTCCACAGAGAGGAGATAAAGTTGATGATATAGCGTCCCATATTTTCACCTCAAGCCACCCCCCTATTCATGCTATTTGTGTTCGGCCACCCATATCCTGAAAGGAGCACATGGATGTCCCATGTGATGTTGATGGTTATGAAACGAAATGGTTATGAAACATTTGTATATACATAGAAACTGGGTTAATGTTATAAATTTATTTACACAAAAAAAACAGAAAGATACATTTGAAGCAATCTGAAACAATACAAAAGCTATATTAGTTTGTTTTTTTCGATTCTAGGGCATCGACAATCCCAGCGAGTTGGCAATATGATGTATATGTTGGTTGGTTGGTTGGTTTGTTGTTTAACGCCGCACTCAGCAATATTCAAGCTATATGACGGTGGTCTGTAAATAATCTGGTCTGGACCAGACATTCCAGTGATTAATATCATGACCATCGATGGACGCAATTGGGATCGATGACATGCATCAACCAAGTCAGCGAGCCTGACCACCCAATCCCGTTAGTCGCCTTTTACGACAAGCATAGTCGCCTTTTACGGCAAGTATGGGTTGCTGAAGACCTATTCTACCCCGGCGTCTTCACGGGCCTGATGTAAATATATATATATACAGGCTGGTGCATGGTGCTACAAGGTGGTTCTACAAGGTGGTGCATGTTGCTACAGGGTGGTGCATGGTTCTACAAGGTGGTGCATGTTGCTACAAGGTGGTGCATGGTTCTACAAGGTGGTGCATGGTGCTACAGGGTGGTGCATGGTTCTACAAGGTGGTGCATGGTTCTACAAGGTGGTGCATGTTGCTACAGGGTGGTGCATGGTTCTACAAGGTGGTGCATGGTGGTACAGGGTGGTGCATGGTGCTACAGGGTGGTGCATGGTTCTACAAGGTGGTGCATGGTGGTACAGGGTGGTGCATGGTTCTACAAGGTGGTTCTACAAGGTGGTGCATGGTGCTACAGGGTGGTGCATGGTTCTACAAGGTGGTGCATGGTGCTACAAGGTGGTGCATGGTGCTACAGGGTGGTGCATGGTTCTACAAGGTGGTGCATGGTGCTACAGGGTGGTGCATGGTGCTACAAGGTGGTTCTACAAGGTGGTGCATGGTGCTACAGGGTGGTGTATGGTTCTACAAGGTGGTGCATGGTGCTACAGGGTGGTGCATGGTGCTACAAGGTGGTTCTACAAGGAGGTGCATGGTGGTACAGGGTGGTGCATGGTTCTACAAGGTGGTGCTACAAGGTGGTGCATGGTGCTACAGGGTGGTGCTGGGTTCTACAAGGTGGTGCTACAAGGTGGTGCATGGTGGTACAGGGTGGTGCATGGTTCTACAAGGTGGTGCTACAAGGTGGTGCATGGTGCTACAGGGTGGTGCATGGTGCTACAAGGTGGTGCTACAAGGTGGTGCTACAAGGTGGTGCATGGTGGTACAGGGTGGTGCATGGTTCTACAAGGTGGTGCTACAAGGTGGTGCATGGTGGTACAGGGTGGTGCATGGTTCTACAAGGTGGTGCTACAAGGTGGTGCATGGTGCTACAGGGTGGTGCATGGTTCTACAAGGTGGTGCTACAGGGTGGTGCATGGTTCTACAAGGTGGTGCTACAAGGTGTTGCATGGTGCTACAAGGTGGTTCTACAAGGTGGTGCATGGTGCTAAAGGGTGGTGCATGGTTCTACAAGGTGGTGCATGGTGCTACAGGGTGGTGCATGGTTCTACAAGGTGGTTCTACAAGGTGGTGCATGGTGGTACAGGGTGGTGCATGGTTCTACAAGGTGGTGCTACAAGGTGGTGCATGGTGCTACAGGGTGGTGCATGGTTCTACAAGGTGGTGCTACAAGGTGGTGCATGGTGCTACAAGGTGGTTCTACAAGGTGGTACATGGTGCTACAGGGTGGTGCATGGTCCTACAAGGTGGTGCTACAAGGTGTTGCATGGTGTAACAAGGTGGTTCTACAAGGTGGTGCATGGTGCTACAAGGTGGTTCTACAAGGTGGTGCATGGTGCTACAGGGTGGTGCATGGTGCTACAAGGGGCTGCATGGTGCTACAGGATGGTGCATGGTTCTACAAGGTGGTGCTTGGTACTTCTAGGTGGCTGTGGTGCTACAAAGTGGAGCATGGTTCTACAGGGTGGTGCTACAAGGTGGTGCACTGTACGCCAACATTTGTTTAACTCGAGTGCGTGCAGGCGCACTCTCTTGGTGTTATACACGATTTCCCAGAGATGAGATAAAGGTATGATATAGCGGTATAGATATATGCTGATATAGCGTCACATATTTTCACCCACCCCCTATTCATGCTATTTGTGTTCGGCCACCCATATCCTGAAAGGAGCACATGGGTGTCCCATGTGATGTTGATGGTTATGAAATGAAATGGTTATGAAACATATGTATATACATAGAAACTGGGTTAATGTTATAAATTTATTTACACAAAAATAACTTTTAACAGATACATTTGAAACAATCTGAACCAATTGATATAAAAGCTATATTAGTTTGTTTTTTTCTATTCTAGGGCATCGATAATGCCAGCGAATTGGCAATAAGATATATACTTTTGTCACTGTTTTGTAGTAAGTGATTGCATGTGACGCAAACACAATGTCTCAGTTCTAATGTCAGCAATATTCCAGCCACAGCACAACAGTCTGTTAACATGTAAGTCCGGAGCAAACAAATTGTGATTGATATTGACCCGAATTCATCACTAATTTGAACACACCCACCTATCACAACCGACACAACCACTCACCACACCCCACGATACATACACGCTCAGCCTGTCCCACGACACCCACCCACCCGCTTAAATGTGAAAAACCCTTTTCCCCCTCCCCCTCTAAAGAAATGGATCCGCCCCTGGGAGTTAGGTAAGCGTTGTAAAGCTTGACCTCCGTTTGACCTCGATATCGCGCGCAAAGCAGCCTGGTCGCGTTTCATGGGCTGGCATTTACTTGACACATTCGACACTCTCCGAGCAGGGCCATCGCAGAGACAGGACAGTGCCTCCTGACGAAACACTGTGAGTACTGTATATGTTGCAGTTGCCTCTGTCTTGGTTTGCATTGTCGTCAGAGCAGTATTTCGCAGGAATCTATGGTCCTGATTTAATTAATGACATTGTACGTATATTTTTACTGTCAAACACACGTCCATGTAGCGAAAACATGAACTTATATTATCAAAATCGGACCGCCGTATCTCAGTAATAAATTTGACATTCAAGTGTCCGGTCTTACTATGTTCAATCACTGTAGATTGAGCGTCATACTGTCCTCGAGAGACGCAGAGAGAAATTTGACACTAAATGTTTTGAGGTGGCATTTATTGTGTTATGTGTTATTGTGTTGTAGATGATTGTAACAGAAAATTTGTAGATCTATAACAAATATTTGTAAAACTATGACAGTTTGTTCATATTCAGTGAAAGGATGGACTCCGATTGAATAGTATTGTGCACTATGTCAAACGGTGAGTTCCAAAATATCAAAATCCTCTCTCAGTGTGTGTGTGTGTGTGTGTGTGCGTGCGTGCGTGCATGCGTGCGTGCGTGCGTGTGTTTATGTGTGCGGATGGGGGGTGGGGGTAGGGGATGGGTGGGTTGTCAACATACAACATACTGCATTTGGTTTCCAAAAGGGGGTAGGGATGGGGGGTAGGGATGGGTGGTGGGGGGCAGGACTTGAAATCGTCTTAATGTTCTACGTGTTGTGCCACTGTTAACAGATCGACACATTCTAGCCAGACACCAAACGTGACAGATTTGGGGGCGGTTCTGTACCGATATGAGGCGGGATCACTATGACAAGTAGAGCGTCACTGCATGTTGTCGATAAAATGGTGGCTGTACTACCGAGGCAAAATAATGGCGCCAATAGTTGTGCTACTTGCTGCTTGCGCACCATGCTTGTCCACGTTTTTTTTTTCAAACGATAACGCTCTTTCCCACCACGCACGTATTGTAATGGACTACCTCCAGCAGAAAAGCATCACCAGATTGCAATATCCAGCCTTGACTACTGACCTTTCTCCCATAGAGCACGTCTGGTGCATGATCGGGAGACATGATAGTGTGCCTATTAGGGGAGTATATTAACACGATAATGGAAGTTACATGTATTTACCAAATATCTGAAACGAGCGGAGCTAGGATGATATCTCATATAAGAATGTTATACTTGTCGATCACTACTCGTCTCAGTCTATGCTCACAGCTTCTAATTTCATTTCTCTTTTTACAGGATTCAAAATGGATTCCTCACCTTCCCCAGTTAAACTGATGTTAACACTTTTGAAGTCAACAGAAATGCAGGTTGGCATGGTAACCTTTATTGCGTCATTGCTAGCAATGAAAGTGGTGAAAAAGTTTACCTCTGGCCGGAAACCCCCTCCTCCTGGTCCCTGGGGGTTCCCTATTATTGGACACCTCCCGCTACTGGGAAACGAACCCTACGTGACCTTCATGAAGATGAAGGAAAGGTTCGGAAACATCTTCCAGATCCAGTTGGGTAGTTGGTCGGCCGTGGTTATAAATGGCAAGCAGGCCATTAAAGAAGCTCTACATAACTCTGGTGAGGACTTCTCTGGTAGACCCCAGTTCATGTCCGCACAGACTATCAGCAACGGTGAAAGTATTGGCTTTGGTGAGTATGGCGAACAGTGGAAAATTCACAGAAAAATTGCCAACAAAGTCTTGACTGAGTTCTCGAATGCCAAGTCAAATCCTATAGAAGATATGATTCACGAAGAAGTAGACATTCTCGTGGATGACTTCATGTCTGAGCAGAGAGTAACATTCAACCCTCGGGATTACATCTACCTCTCCGTCGGTAGCGTCATCTACCAACTGTGCTACGGCAGACAAGAAAACATCCGGGAAGACAAGGATTTCGCTGATTTCATATTAAACTCAGCTGCATTCGCGGAATTCGTCAGTGCCGGAAACCCTGTTGATGTCATGCCCTGGCTCCGATATCTCATGCCCTGGAAAGTGAAGGCATTTACAACACTCATCCAAACAAGCATTGACGCAAATGAAAAGAAGATCAGTGAACACAAAAAAAACTTCTCTAGTGACAACATGCGTGACATCACGGACAGATTGATATCTGTAAGTGAGGAAGACTCCAGGTTGTCCAAGGAAAGGATTTTGTCTACGCTTAACGACCTCTTTGGGGCAGGTTTTGAGACAATTGCTTCAACCACCAGGTGGATGTTACTGCTGATGGCCGCCAATCCAAAAGTGCAGAGGCGGGTGCAGGAAGAACTGGACGACGTTGTGGGCAGCGGGAGACGACCCAGTATCTTGGATAGAGGTCAGCTGGTTTACACTGCCGCAGTGCTCAATGAGATCAACCGGTTTGTGGCACTGACACCTCTCAGTCTCCCTCACCTCACCACCACCGATACCAGTCTCGGGGGATACAGTATCAACAAAAACACTGTTATCTTCATCAACCTGTACTCCATGAGCCATGACCCAGAAGTATGGGGTGATCCGCATGTCTTCCGACCCGAGCGTTTCCTTGACGCTTCTGGTCAGATCAACAAGTCCCTCCTGGAGGAGTTCCTTCCCTTCTCCACTGGTCGGCGGAAGTGTCTTGGGGAGTCTCTGGCTAGGAACGAACTTTTTCTTTTGTTCACTGGAATCCTACAGAAGTGCAGCATCTTGCAACCACCAGAAGTGAAGGAATATAGCATGGACGCCAACAATGGATTAGCGCGCCAATGTCTACCCTACCAAGTACAGGTCAAGCTCAGGACCTGAATCGCCACTCATTTATTATTCTTCTCATGGATAACAACCTGACAAATTCATGAACTGGCCAAGAACGAAATCTTTCTTATGTTCGCTGGAATCCTACAGAAGTGCAGCATCCTGTAACCTCAAGATGTGAAGGAATACAGCATGGACGTCATGGGTGGAACAACGCGCCCTGACTCGCCATTCCTCACATGGACAACACCCTGAGAAAAATTCATGAACTGGACAGGGCCACAGGACACAAGCCTTAAAAAACAAAAATAAGTTTGGGAAGAGCAATGTTAATATATTGCCATGTGTGTCAAATGCCAGGACTCAAACAATACACTGAAACACCCTGCACAGTGCTCAGTAGCCCAGTAGATTCCCGCATCAAAGACCATCAGTCTCCAACAGCCAAAACAGACAGCAAATCAGCCCTCTCAGACCACCATCAAAGACTTCCTAGCCATCACATTCAGTTTGGCAAAGTCCAAATCCTCTCAACCAAACCTTAGGACTTACTCCTTATCTTAATCCTTACTGTACACCTGGCTTCATCACCCAGGTTTCATTGCCTGTGTGCTATTTGTTATCCTCACTGTACACCTGGCTTCATCACCCAGGTTTCATTACCTGTGTGCTATTTGTTATCCTCACTGTACACCTGGCTTCATCACCCAGGTTTCATTACCTGTGTGCTATTTGTTATCCTCACTGTACACCTGGCTTCATCACCCAGGTTTCATTACCTGTGTGCTATTTGTTATCCTCACTGTACACCTGGCTTCATCACCCAGGTTTCATTACCTGTGTGCTATTTGTTATCCTCACTGTACACCTGGCTTCATCACCCAGGTTTCATTACCTGTGTGCTATTTGTTATCCTCACTGTACACCTGGCTTCATCACCCAGGTTTCATTACCTGTGTGCTATTTGTTATCCTCACTGTACACCTGGCTTCATCACCCAGGTTTCATTACCTGTGTGCTATTTGTTATCCTCACTGTACACCTGGCTTCATCACCCAGGTTTCATTACCTGTGTGCTATTTGTTATCCTCACTGTACACCTGGCTTCATCACCCAGGTTTCATTACCTGTGTGCTATTTGTTATCCTCACTGTACACCTGGCTTCATCACCCAGGCTTCATTACCTGTGTGCTATTTGTTATCCTCACTGTACACCTGGCTTCATCACCCAGGCTTCATTACCTGTGTGCTATTTGTTATCCTCACTGTACACCTGGCTTTATCACCCAGGTTTCATTACCTGTGTGCTATTTGTTATCCTCACTGTACACCTGGCTTTATCACCCAGGTTTCATTACCTGTGTGCTATTTGTTATCCTCACTGTACACCTGGCTTTATCACCCAGGTTTCATTACCTGTGTGCTATTTGTTATCCTCACTGTACACCTGGCTTCATCACCCAGGTTTCATTACCTGTGTGCTATTTGTTATCCTCACTGTACACCTGGCTTTATCACCCAGGTTTCATTACCTGTGTGCTATTTGTTATCCTCACTGTACACCTGGCTTCATCACCCAGGTTTCATTACCTGTGTGCTATTTGTTATCCTCACTGTACACCTGGCTTCATCACCCAGGTTTCATTACCTGTGTGCTATTTGTTATCCTCACTGTACACCTGGCTTCATCACCCAGGTTTCATTACCTGTGTGCTATTTGTTATCCTCACTGTACACCTGGCTTCATCACCCAGGTTTCATTACCTGTGTGCTATTTGTTATCCTCACTGTACACCTGGCTTCATCACCCAGGTTTCATTACCTGTGTGCTATTTGTTATCCTCACTGTACACCTGGCTTCATCACCCAGGTTTCATTACCTGTGTGCTATTTGTTATCCTCACTGTACACCTGGCTTCATCACCCAGGTTTCATTACCTGTGTGCTATTTGTTATCCTCACTGTACACCTGGCTTCATCACCCAGGTTTCATTACCTGTGTGCTATTTGTTATCCTCACTGTACACCTGGCTTCATCACCCAGGTTTCATTACCTGTGTGCTATTTGTTATCCTCACTGTACACCTGGCTTCATCACCCAGGTTTCATTACCTGTGTGCTATTTGTTATCCTCACTGTACACCTGGCTTCATCACCCAGGTTTCATTACCTGTGTGCTATTTGTTATCCTCACTGTACACCTGGCTTCATCACCCAGGTTTCATTACCTGTGTGCTATTTGTTATCCTCACTGTACACCTGGCTTCATCACCCAGGTTTCATTACCTGTGTGCTATTTGTTATCCTCACTGTACACCTGGCTTCATCACCCAGGTTTCATTACCTGTGTGCTATTTGTTATCCTCACTGTACACCTGGCTTCATCACCCAGGTTTCATTACCTGTGTGCTATTTGTTATCCTCACTGTACACCTGGCTTCATCACCCAGGTTTCATTACCTGTGTGCTATTTGTTATCCTCACTGTACACCTGGCTTCATCACCCAGGTTTCATTACCTGTGTGCTATTTGTTATCCTCACTGTACACCTGGCTTCATCACCCAGGTTTCATTACCTGTGTGCTATTTGTTATCCTCACTGTACACCTGGCTTCATCACCCAGGTTTCATTACCTGTGTGCTATTTGTTATCCTCACTGTACACCTGGCTTCATCACCCAGGTTTCATTACCTGTGTGCTATTTGTTATCCTCACTGTACACCTGGCTTCATCACCCAGGTTTCATTACCTGTGTGCTATTTGTTATCCTCACTGTACACCTAGCTTCATTACCCGTGTGTTTCATTTCCTGTGTGCTTCATTACCTGTGTGCTATTTGTTATCCTCACTGTACACCTGGCTTTATCACCCAGGTTTCATTACCTGTGTGCTTCATTACCTGTGTGCTATTTGTTATCCTTACTGTACAGCTGGCTTTATCACCCAGGTTTCATTACCTGTGTGCTATTTGTTATCCTCACTGTACACCTGGCTTCATTATCCGTGTGTTTCATTTCCTGTGTGCTTCATTACCTGTGTGCTATTTGTTATCCTCACTGTACACCTGGCTTTATCACCCAGGTTTCATTACCTGTGTGCTTCATTACCTGTGTGCTATTTGTTATCCTCACTGTACACCTGGCTTCATTATCCGTGTGTTTCATTTCCTGTGTGCTTCATTACCTGTGTGCTATTTGTTATCCTTACTGTACACCTGGCTTCATCACCCGCGTGCTTCATTACCTGTGTGCTTCATTACCTGTGTGCTATTTGTTATTCTTACTGTATACCTGGATTCATCACCCGTGTTTTTCATTACCTGTGTGCTTCATTTCCTGTGTGTTTCATTACCTGTGTGCTATTTGTTATCCTTACTGTACACCTGGCTTCATCACCCGTGTGCTTCATTTTCTGTGTGTTTCATTACCTGTGTGCTTCATTACCTATGTGCTTCATTACCTGTGTGTTTCATTACCTGTGTGTTTCATTACCTGTGTGATTCATTACCTGTGTGATTCATTACCTGTGTGCTTCATTACCTGTGTGCTTCATTACCTGTGTGCTTCATTACCTGTGTGCTTCATTACCTGTGTGTTTCATTACCTGTGTGTTTCATTACCTGTGTGATTCATTACCTGTGTGCTTCATTACCTGTGTGATTCATTACCTGTGTGCTTCATTACCTGTGTGCTTCATTACCTGTGTGTTTCATTACCTGTGTGTTTCATTACCCGCGTGCTTCATTACCTGTGTGTTTCATTATCTGTGTGCTTCATTACCTGTGTGTTTCATTACCCGCGTGCTTCATTATCTGTGTGCTTCATTACCTGTGTGCTATTTGTTATCCTTACTGTACACCTGGCTTCATCACCCGTGTGTTTCATTACCTGTGTGCTTCATTTCCTGTGTGCTATTTGTTATCCTTACTGTACACCTGGCTTCATCACCCGTTTGTTTCATTATCTGTGTGCTTCATTTCCTGTGTGCTATTTGTTATCCTTACTGTACACCTGGCTTCATCACCCGTTTGTTTCATTATCTGTGTGCTTCATTTCCTGTGTGCTATTTGTTATCCATACTGTACACCTGGCTTCATTACCTGTGGGCTTCATTACCTGTGTGCTGTTTGTTCAGCTACTGCTTATTACAACATGTCATGCATATGTACCTCTCATCACTTGGTTGTTGTCACTCCAGCTTGATAACTGTGTAAGAATCTACATCGAAACGTCGCTATATGCAATAAACCAGAAGTTGTTATCTATGAAGTTGTACGTTTTCTTACTTACACACTAACTTCTAGAATGTCAACCAAACTGTTGTCAAGATGTCAGTTATGTAATAGTGTAAATATGTTTTTGCTAGATATAGCTTCGATTTGTAACAATTTGTTTGTAATCACGTTAATCAATTTCACGTTTCCACATTTCCAGAGATAATATTTGACAAACGCATATTCATAAAGATAAATCGAAGCAACTACGGGTATTCATTTTGTTCTAAATCATGACTATGCATTGATCACATGCATATTTTATTCTTGCTATGTTAAACATTTAGATACTTCTATTAAATATGGAAGTATCGAAAGGTGTTTGTCCACGTATGAAATCAACATAAGGATAAAGGGTTTTACAGTCTTTAAGGATCTTTAAGTAATTCCCAGGTTTCTTTCCTTGTTAAGGCGCCACTGAATAGTGAGTTGGGCTTAACGCCGCTTTTAACAGTATTGCAGTTAAATCACGGCGTGTCAGCTTAATGTGGGAGGAAAGCCTGAAGTAATGCAGGTCTCAGACGTTTACCACTTCGGTGAAACCCCCGAGCACGGGTATGGTGCTGACAAACCTAGAAACATAATTGGGGAGAACCGGGACTCGAACCAACAACCATCATAGGTTTCTGGCGTGCCCACCCTTACAGTGGCAGAGAGTGACTGGGAGCCTGATTTTTTTAAAATAAAACACTGCTCAACAATGTATGTAATTCTTGAGCCAGGCAATTCCTTATTTTTCAACAACATTGGGACAGTTTACTTTTTTTGGATAAAATCTCAGGAGATCAAATGGTTTGTTCCTTATGAGGGGCTCCCACGTTGACAGCTCTGCATTCAACAGTACCGGCAGCGTCTCGGACAGACAAAGGGTATTGACCGAGACTGAGAACACAGCGATGTTGGGACATTGGCACCCGTTCTCCTCTCTCGTTCACAGTTGTCTGATGTGAAAAAAGAACATTATTACAGATGAAGCATTAAATTGTGCCATAGCCACATCTGAAAGCCATGTTGTTTCACATATACTTTTCCACGGATCAATGCACATTTGTATTGTCACGTCCGCTCTTAGAGTATACAACTAAGATGCCTGTTAGGCGCTGTCAGGTGTGCATTTATATCATCATTTCATCCGATCGGGTACCAAGTCTCTGACGGATGAACTATGTATAGATATGACGATGATAATGATGATCTAAATAAAAATATAACAATACTACACCACATTATCACTTCCACACGACCATCACCACCAGCACCACCACCACTACTACTACTACTACAACTAAGATCTGGGATAGAATGTCAAAAGGTCGCACGGGAATCACGCACGCACGAAAACGGTGTTAGCGTTAGATTTCATGATGTCTCGGCGCAAGCATCTTTCCGATGAGAAAGGTTAAAATATTTGAATACTTTAAGGCTGAAAGTGAACGTCGTTCGCCCTTCTTTGACATGTCAAATGCATGAAAAGAACAATTCATGCGAAACAGCTTCCCAAACAAACCGTAGTTAAGATTTTGAACGCTCATAAAAACACATGCTACCCTACACATCCTTTAGGGGGCATCTCAAAACAGGATAGGAAATTAAAGTTCGATTCCTTTGATAAGAAAGTTGTCAGCGACGTGATTCGGTGGTTAACACGAGAAAATGAATTTATTTCAACACGAAAATTAAAACAAATTCTCCTTACAGAGCATGACTTAGATATTTCCAAATGGACCATTTGTAAACTCCTTTCCAAATTTGGATATCAGTACAAAAAGACGAAAGGGTCGAAACTAGCAATGTGTGAACGACCAGATATCATTCGTTTGCGTATCAATTATTTTCGCACTATTAAAAAGAAACGAGAAGAAGGCTATGAACCTGTCTATTTGGACGAAACCTGGATTAACGCCTGCCACACAGCGGCTTACCAATGGTCTCACCCAGATACCAGAGAGCCACTGCGCAAGATCCCCCTGGTAAATGGGAGCGCCTGATTGTCCTCCATGCAGGCTCCCACAGAGGTTTCCTCCCTGGGTGTGATCTAGTGTTCAGATCCAGATCTACAGATGGCAGAGACTACCATACCGAGATGAATTGTCAGGTTTTGTTACTGCGTATGTTGAGGAGCAGCTCCTCTTAGCACTGCCCGATAAATCCTTGGTGGTTATGGACAAAGCTCCCTATCACAGTTGTCGAAATCCTATTAACCGTTGTCCAACCTAAAATTCCACCAAAGGTGAGATATGTCAATGGTTGGACAACAACTGCATTGTTCGGCCCACGAAAGCAAAAAAAACCTGACTACTACCAACTGGTTCTTCAGAACAAACACCCGCCCTCTTATTTCATTGACAACATGTTGAGAGAACACGGTCACGAAGTGCTCAGCCTTCCTCCTTACCATTTTGACTTGAATCCGACTTGACTGGAGTAGGTCCAATAGTTTTTCAGATATTGCAGTAAACGTCGGTACCTTAAATAAACTTCCAGACTATTTATAGACCTTCCATAATAGGCGAGGCTACGTATAATATGTCATGAATAAATACTGTCTTTATACTTAAGCTTTTCGAATGCCGTATTTAAGCATGTTTATGCATTCAGAAATATGTTACTGTTTTCATTACCTTCGTTGCTGCGAATAATTTGAAAATGACACCTCTAAACAATAGTTATGACACCGTGCGTGAGCGACATTGGCGCTGACCGCATCGCCATTGTTAACCGGTTAATCACCCGAGATTGGTGATTACGGGTCGCTGACGCTGAATACGTCCCTATAGGCCGGATAGGAGTTGGACAGCAGAGAAAAAAGAAAATCCCAATGGAGGTGTTACTACAGGATGGGACTGTGAGTAATGATACGATCAGGGTGCTTGAAGAATGGAGACGATCGTACTGTGAACTTCTCAATAATCACTCGACTGAAAACCCAGTGCCTATTTCTAATATTAACGAAGACGAACACGATGAGCTAAATGCGCCCATCCCCTTGGATGAAGTAAAATTAACCATCAGCAAATCGAAAAATGGTAAATCACCTGGTCCAGATGAGATCCCAACTGAAGTGCTCAGAAGTAATAATTGTGTACTTTTTCTCCATAAACTGTTCAATAGGTGACCTAGGAATCCTACCATCTAGCTGCAGTAAAGGAATTATCTCCCCTGTTCCCAAATCAGGGGGTGATCCGAGGGACCCCTGGCTTATCCAGGCATCACTCTCACTAGTTGTGTGTATAAACTTTACTGTGGTATTCTCAATCGAAGATTCACGAAACACGTGGAAGACAATGATCTACTACATGATTCACAAAATGGATTTAGAAAAGGCTGGTCAACTGTAGAACACGTATCTAGTCTTACATCCATAATAGAAACCCGTAAATCTCAACGAAAATCAACGTACACTGCCTTCATTGACTTCCGTAAAGCTTATGATAGCCTTGACAGGAACCTGCTGTGGGAAAAATTGACTGAAACAGACATAAATGGCAACATGTATCAAGCTCTTGTCTCCATATACAAAAACGTTCAATGCTGTGTGCGAATCAACGGACTCCATACACAATGGTTTGATGTCCGATGTGGTCTTAAAACAAGGCTGTTCGCTATCACCGCTATTATTTAATATGTACATAAATGATCTGTTAGTTTCCACAGTTATTTGTCAATTGGGGTGATTGGTTGGTTGGTTGGTTGGTTTTTTGTTTAACGCCGCACTCAGCAATATTCCAGCTATATGACGGCGGTCTGTAAATAATCGAGTCTGGACCAGACAATCCAGTGATTGACATCATGAACATCGATCCACACAATTGGGATCGAAGACATGCATCAACCAAGTCAGCGAGCCTGACCACCCGATCCCGTTAGTCGCCTTTTACGACAAGCATAGTCGCCTTTTACGGCAAGCATGGGTTGCTGAAGACCTATTCTACCCCGGAATCTTCACGGGTCTCAATTGGGGTGAATGTCAATGATAACAATATCTGTATTTTAGACTATGCTGATGATGTCGTCCTTTTAGCCGAGAATGAAAATGATTTAAATGTAATGTTAGATGTTTTACATATGTGGTGTGAAAGTAACAAAATGACCGTCAATGTATCAAAGTCAAAGGTCATACATTTTCGACCTCCATCTACAGCTAGGTGTACATGTATCTTGAAGTGTGGTGATGATGTCATGGAAATTGTGGAGAGATATAATTATCTTGGTCTGCTCCTTACTGAGCATTGAGATTGTAAACGTCTGGCTAAAGATGCAGCTGCCTCTGCTGGTAGAGCTCTTGCTTTGCTTATTATGAAGTTTAAACTTCTTGGTGGAATGAATCATCATTCTTTTACAAAGTTGTATAACACAACGGTGTGGTCTACCCTAGATTATGGGTCATGTATATGGGGTATGTATGAGTTTTCGTGTGTAAATGCGGTACAAAATAGAGCTAGACACCATCATTTATTATGCAATGGTGTAGTGTTGTCAGATTTCATAGACGTTTGTGTAATATAGACCCTGATCGGATAACATCAAAAATATTTGTATGGGGCTATAACAAAGCACTTTTTAATAAAAGAAATTGGGGTTTTAGAGTAATAAAAGAGCTATCCGATCTTGGCCTAAATCATTTTGCTAATATCGCCAATAACTATTATGCCAAATATGTAGTTGCATCTGTCAAGAGTAAAATGTAGGATATATTTCGTACAAAGTGGAGTGAGGATGTGTGTCAGCCACAAAGTGTAAATGGTACAGGAGGAAACAAATTAAGAATGTATTGTAATTTTAAGTATTTTCCAAATTGTGAGGTTTATGTTGGTAATTTTATGCCTCGTTCTTATAGACGAGCAATTGCTAGTTTTAGAAGTGGAACAGCCCCTATAAGGATTGAGACGGGACGATACGATGGCACAGTTTTAAATGAGAGATATTGTTTTTCATGTCAGAATATTTTAGAAGATGAATGCCATGTTTTACTAAAATGTCCTTTATACAATGTTGAGAGACCCCAGTTACTGGATCTATGTTTTAACACTTGTCCAAATTCTGATATTTTACGTGATATTGAAAAGGTATGTTTTATACTGTCCAGCCATGATGTTTGCTTTTTTAAAGAAAAGAAAAGACATTTTATATCGTCGTTAAACACATTGTTTATATACTTTTTTAATATATATCTGTATATATGTGTAAATAGTATATATAGTCTCTCATAACTCCATGTGGAGAGACTCAAATTTTAATAAGATGCTGTATTTTATAATGTACATTTATGAGGTGAGACTTAAATAAAAAATATGTCTGTCTGTCTGTCTACGTCTGACGGACCCGTTGACTTTAGCTATTCACACCCAATTACATTGAATGTACGAACATGTCATACTTATTATCAGAATATTTGTACACGCGTCTACCGTATAGATATTTAAAACTATTGAATTCAGCGAATTATTCAAACCGAATGAATCAAAACTTTCTACGGTATCCTTATTCGGTACGTAAAAGCAAATCCACTGTAATCCCGAATGGGAAGCTGGCGCAGTGTTCACGATATAGGCTGCCGGTAAAGT
This sequence comes from Haliotis rufescens, assembly GCF_023055435.1. Classification (NCBI taxonomy): domain Eukaryota; kingdom Metazoa; phylum Mollusca; class Gastropoda; order Lepetellida; family Haliotidae; genus Haliotis; species Haliotis rufescens. The sequence goes on along the minus strand of NW_025964001.1, from coordinate 64,681,108 downwards.
CTCTCGTTTATGCGTACGTAGTAAATAATCCCTAGGTAATGTGCCTTTGTAGACGTCCTTTAACTCGTAGTCGCCTCGCACGAAAGCGTCTATATCCGAGGTGTACAACATCTTTACGTCATCATAACGTTACGGTACGCGTCCACTTCAATGCAGTTATTCATTTCCAAATAGGTAATCATGGTCAAAGGGTGAGCTAGCGGTTGTGAAAAGTACAGTTCGATTCCTACTTTGCCCGATTATTTAGGGTAGTGATGTCCTTCATCCGCGCCTAGATCATTACTACAATCGATAATGTACAGCGTAAAACCGCCACGGAATTGTGCGGGTGTTATACCGTGTAATCCATTTCGCCCCAGGCCACTGCCATTACGAAACAGGTCTAAATAAGTTTCGTACAATCTGGACGAGTCGTCGCCGTAATCTACGTAGATAGATTTACCGTGTACCTCTTGACCATTCAATTTTACGTTTAGATTACTCAAACTTTGATGGCCAAATTTGAAAGGGTTCAAATGGCATGTGAGTGAGTATGGTTTTACGTCCGCTTTTAGCAATATTCCAGCAATATCACGGCGGGGGACACCAGAAATGGGCTTCACACATTGTACCCATGTCGGGAATCGAACCCGGGTCTTCGGCGTGACTAGCGAACGCTTTAACCACTAGGCTACCCGACCGCCCTCAAATGGCATGTACCGGCATACGCATTATTTTCCACCAAACCAATATTAATGACCATACGGGGGATCTCCATTGACAATAGCTTGATTATGATAATCTCTTACACCCGTTGGTATATCGTGAGCAGTTGTCTTGACTCGCGTAATAGGATATTTTGCAGTTATCCCTTTCTGTAAAGCTTTAATGTGTAGTTCTCTTATTCGTGGCGAAATTTCCAATTGTCTGACGTAAAATTCCGCTCTGACGATCTCACTTTTATAAGTAGTCCCACCATCGGCGTACATCAACCAAAACTGTTCGGATGAACGAATGAGTTCTAGTTTTATATTAACACCGTCTATGAGATAACGAGGTTGTACAAATATATTAGGTCTTGACACGTATTCTACTTCACGCGTTGGAACTATTGATTGCCACCGTTTTTTCGTCCCCGAGTTGCAGCGACCATTGTTCATATTGAGATCGTCAAATTTGTTGGCTTCGTCCATATGCAATCCTTGACATGACTTAAAACTCTGTTTATATTAGATTCTTCGTCGAAGGACAGTAGCGGTTCGAGATAACTGTGGCAGGCTACGTAGCGAGACTGGGCGTGACCTCCTGCTGATTTTGACCGAGTTGTACCCTTACATCGCGGAAAAGACTGTGAAGGGAATTATTTATAGGCGCAACGTGGTCCGGAGGTATATCATTATCTTGTCTCGATGCTCTTGGGTTTGTATTGTCGCCATTACTTTTAGTTACTTTGACAACAATTCGCAAATAACACTGCGCTAAATCGATATAACTATTAACGGGATTTAGGATATCAAATCGTATGGGTCCAGTCCATACTCCGGTATATTGTGTTTCTTCTTCTTTGGAAATAGGAGGTAATTTGAAATAAACGGCGTGTTTCTTAATAGTTAAAAACTCCCGGTCCGTTGCATAGTAATAAAATTAATTAGGATCTACATCCGACAATTTCTTGGTTTCGGACTTGATACCCCTCTGTAACGATTCGTTGATCACAGCAACTAACTTTAGATTATTTCGAATCACTGAGTGGTGTTCGACAGGGCTGCGTGTTGAGTCCGTTTCTGTTCACGATGTTTATTCTTGAATTACAGTCTATGATAGAAAGTAGTGATTTGCAAGGGATTTTTATTGGAGAGGAGTTTAAAGACATATTACTTTTACTATAAGGTATGATGAACGATGGTTTTACTTACTATAGTGATTACTAGTACTTACTATAGTTATCTGGGTGTTCTGTTTTCAAATAAATTGTCTTGGACTAAATGCATTGATACTCTCAAGATAAAAGCCAATAAGGCTTTGTTTGCTATTAAACAATTGCAGTTTCACTTTGTAAATATGCCAGTTAACATTTTATTTAAATTGTTTGATACTAAGATAAAGCACATTCTTCTTTATAGTGCTGAGATTTGGGGTTGCAAAGGTAGTCAAATTGTCGAAACTTTTCATACTAAGTTTTTAAAATTTGTTTTAGGAGTTGGTAAATAAGTATCAAGTACAGTAATATAAGCTGAATGTGGAAGATATGGTTTGCATGTGGATTATCATATGAAGTGTGTTAAATACTGGTGTAAACTGATTAGAATGAATGATGAAAGATATCCCCGACAGTGTTATTTGTTAATGTAGAAGCTGGATGAATGTGGTAGAATAACTTGGGCAACTCATGTTAAATATTTATTCGATTATGGATTTGGTTATGTGTGGCACGAACAGAATATTGGTGATGTTAAGTGTTTCTTGCAGCTGTTAGACAGCGTTTGTTGGATTGTAACAAACTGAGTATACAGATGAAAATTTATGAGTCTTGTAAATTAAGGTATTATTCACACGTCAAGATATTATTGGATATGGAATATTATGTTACAGCTTTCAGAAATAGAGACCATAGACGTATGCTGTGCCTGTTGAGATTAAGTGAATTGCCTATACGAAGTAATCTGGGCAGAAGAGAGGATATTGTTTATTCACAACGCTTTTGTCGGCTATGTAACAATGGTTGTATTGAGGACGAAGTCCATTTTATGTTTGTCTGCCCGTTTTACGCATCATTAAGACAAAAGTATATATTCCTGTAAATTTCTATAACAATCCATGTATTAATACTTTTAGCAATCTCTTAAATAGCCAAAATGACTGTATGCTCAAAAATGTAGCTAAGTATGTGAAGGAAGCTCTGTTATTACGCACAAAGATCTAAAATTGTACCCTTAGTATCGTTTTCAATGTAACTTGCCTTAGTTGTGTGTAACTATATATAACTGAAATGTACATGGGCCCCATACATGAATAAACATATATACTAATTGACTGCCGGTATAATGTCCTTCGGGAATGGTTAGCGAACAGGCATGCGCGAAAGGCAAATCCACGTTGCCACGGGAACCGCTTAAGTTCGTAAGGATTTTACGACGATCGATATGCTAAGGGTGTTGAGAGGTTTATGTACGTTTCGCCATGTCACGGGTATTTGAACTTGAGATACCCCTACCTCCCATTCGTGTCTATTAAAATGTAATGCATAAGGTAAATCAGTCGTGAACTCATTGGCTTTGTTTTCAGGCCTGTTAACCATAGAGGCCTCACTCGGTAGCGTAACGTAAAAGTTTGTATGGTTTGAATCCCTCGCGGTTATACCCCTTTAACCTCTCGATCAAGTCGTATATAAGCTACTTGGTTTGTAAAATACTTTCTTTCGGTAACCACTGATTGAAAAATTTTGAGTACCCTTTCCAAGAAACAAACGCCTCGGGCAGACCAGTTTCAGGATTAATTCTTTCTGATATTATCTTATCAATTTCGTACATATCGGGCTCTTTAACCGACTGTAGTTCCTCCCGATAAAACGTTCCAACTAATTCATTCCGCGAATAGTCTCCCACTTTATACACCAGGGGAAGTCTACCTTTAAATACTCTCGTAATGTAAAACACTTCCCGTGTCCAGTTAGAAGTATAACCTTTCTCGAACGCCATTTTACTTTTACTTAATCTTACGGGAGTACCCACCTTTAACGCTAAATTTTTTCAGGCGTTTCTTTCGCGAACTTTTCACGAAATCGAGCACGCCTATTTCAACTACCGGGTTATCTCGCGTGACTTCCCGAGGTCTTCTGCCTATAGTTCTATGATAACTCGAATTGTAAGCCGTCACCAAATCTTGTAGTATATCGATATACTTGTAAGAACGGTTTTTAGTAAAATACCTCCACATACGTTCTTTTAGGGTTCTTTGAAATCTTTCAACACCCGCGCACATGGTTTGAGGATTCTGACTCGTATAATAGTTTGACTGCATTTCATTTTTTACGAAACTTTAAAATAATTCTTTTCCCTTATCGCTTTGAATACTTTCAGGAGTGCGAGGGTCAGCGCCTTTGAGAATGCGTTTAAACCCTTCGAGAACGTGTAAAGGATTTTTTTAATTTCAAAGGCTCCACCAAGACCATTTTACTAAACACGTCTATAACGCACAAGATATACTTATACGCGTCATTCTCGCTAGCCAAAGACGTCATAACGGTCAAATCCATTTGCCACAACTGATCGCTGGTAAGGATAGACGAATTAAACGAATCTCTGGGAAACTTATTTCGTACATCTCTGTGCAGTGTATACGCTGTCTGACTTTCTAACCATTCCACGCGTAGGTTTATAGCGTTTCTTAATCCGATCTATAGCATCCATTAAGGGTGTAACGCCGCTATGCGCCACGCTTTCTATCGTAATACACTCTTTTTAACCAATCAGCCCACTTTTTAATTAGAATGCGTGGCTTCCCACGATAAACTTTTCATATCATTTTTCATTTTAAGAAACTAAGTTTAATTTATTATCTCTTGTCCTCTCTTATCACTATGTGTATCGTAGCTTATCAAGATACATATCGAATCGTGATGTAAGTATCGAAATACGTATCATATCGTGACTAAGGTGTGTCGTTGAAGCCCTAGGGGATGCATTTATTAAATAACCAACAGGGTAAGAGTGGGCACGCCAGAAACCTATGACTGTGGGTTCGATTCCCGGTTCACCCTGATTATGTTTCTAGGTTTGTAAGCACCATGCCCATGCTCGATTATTTACAGACCGCCGTCACATAGCTGGAATATTGCTGAGTGCGGCGTAAAACAACAAACCAACCAACCAACATAGCAAGAATAAAATATGCATGTAATCAATGCATAGTCATGATTCAGGACAAAATGAATACCCATAGTTGCTTCGATTTATCTTTATGAATATGCGTTTGTCAAATATTATATCTGGAAATGTGGAAACGTGGAAATGATTAACGTGATTACAAACAAATTGTTAGAAATCGAAGATACATGTAGGAAAAACACATTTACGTTATAACATAACTGATAGCTTGACAACAGTTTGGTTGGCATTCTAGAACTTAGTGAGTAAGTAACAAAACGTACAACTTCATAGATAACAACTTCTGGTTTATTGCATATAGCGACGTTTCGATGTAGATTCTCACACTGTTATCAAGGTGGAGTGACAACAACCAAGTGATGAGAGGTACATATGCATATGCATGACATGTTGTGATAAGCAGCAGATACACATTGACAACAGGTTATAGATAACAAGAAGTACACAGAGAACTGGATGAAGCCAAATGTACAGTAAGAATAACAAATACCATGGAGGTAATGAAGCGCACAGGTAATGAAGCCAGTTGTACAGTAAGAATACAAAATAAGACACAGGTAATGAAGCGCACAGGTAATGAAGCCAGGTGTACAGAAAGAATAACAAATACCACACAGGTTATGAAGCACACGGGTAATGAAGCCAGGTGTACAGTAAGGATAAAGAGTAAAAGGATTTAACAGTTGACAAGCTGATAGTTTATAGCTTGATTAGATCTTCATTGGCAGACGAGATGCAATACATATGATCTCTGTTGATCAAAGGTTTGTGACGCCGGATTTCTATAAGTTCTGAGAGTTTTCGTTTTGTAAAGTCCTATTGTTTGATTGAGAGGATTTGGACCTTTCAAACTGAATGTGATGGCTAGGAAATGTTTGATGGTGGTCTGAGAGGGCTGATTTCCTGTCTGCTTTGGCTGTTGGAGTCTGATGTTTTTTGATGTGGGAATCTACTGGGCTACTGTAGCTGGCTTGGTTCTGAGCACTGCACAGGGTGTTTCAGTGTAGAGTTGAGTCCTGGCATTTGAAACACATGGCAATATATTAACATTGCTCTTCCCGAACTTATATTTGGTTTTTAGGCTTGTGTCCTGTGGCCCTGCTAAATCAGCAGGTGATAACAGGATTCCTTGGGTCGGTTCATTGTCCAGTTCATGAATTTTTATCAGGGTGTTGTCCATGTGAGGAATGGCGAGTCAGGTCCTCAGATGGACCTGTACTTGGTAGGGCAGACATTGGCGCGTTGTTCCATTCACGACGTCCATGCTCTATTCCTTCACTTCTGGAGTTTGCAGGATGCTGCGCTTCTGTAGGATTCCAGCGAACAAAAGAAAGATTTCGTTCCTGTCAAGATCATGAATTTTTGTTAGGTTGTTGTCCATGCGAAGAATTATGGATGAGTGGCGATTCAGGTCCTGAGCTTGACCTGTACTTGGTAGGTCAGACATTGGCGCGTTAATCCATTGTTGGCGTCCATGCTATATTCCTTCACTTCTGGTGGTTGCAAGATGCTGCATTTGTGTAGGATTCCAGTAAACAAAAGAAACATTTCGTTCCTAGCCAGAGACTCCCCGAGACACTTTCGCCCACCAGTGGAGAAGGGAAGGAACTCCTCCAGGAGGGACTTGTTGATCTCACCAGAAGCGTCAAGGAAACGCTCGGGTCGGAAGACATGCGGATCACCCCATACTTCTGGGTCATGGCTCATGGAGTACAGGTTGATGAAGATAACAGTGTTTTTGTTGATACTGTATCCCCCGAGATTGGTATCGGTGGTGGTGAGGTGAGGGAGACTGAGAGGTGCCAGTGCCACAAACCGATTGATCTCATGGAGCACTGCGGCGGTGTAAACCAGCTGACCTCTGTCCAGGATACTGGGTCGTTTCCCGCTGCCCACAACGTCGTCCAGTTCTTCCTGCACCCGCCTCTGCACGTTTGGATTGGCGGCCATCAGCAGTAACATCCACCTGGTGGTTGAAGCCGTTGTCTGAAAACCTGCCCCAAAGAGGTCGTTAACCGTAGACAAAATCCTTTCCTTGGACAACCTGGAGTCTTCCTCACTTACAGATATCAATCTGTCCGTGATGTCACGCATGTTATCACTAGAGAAGGTTTTTTTGTGTTCACTGAGCTTCTTTTCATTTGCGTCAATACGTGTTTGGATGAGTGTTGTAAATGCCTTCACTTTCCAGGGCATGAGATATCGGAGCCAGGGCATGACATCAACAGGGTTTCCGGCACTGACGAATTCCGCGAATGCAGCTGAGTTTAATATGAAATAAGCGAAATCCTTGTCTTCCCGGATGTTTTCTTGTCTGCCGTAGCACAGTTGGTAGATGACGCTACCGACGGAGAGGTAGATGTAATCCCGAGGGTTGAATGTTACTCCCTGCTCAGACATGAAGTCATCCACGAGAATGTCTACTTCTTCGTGAATCATATCTTCTATAGGATTTGACTTGGCATTCGAGAACTCGGTCAGGACTTTGTTGGCAATTTTTCTGTGAATTTTCCACTGTTCGCCATACTCACCAAAGCCAATACTTTGACCGTTGTTGATAATCTGTGCGGACATGAACTGGGGTCTACCAGAGAAGTCCTCGCCAGAGTTATGTAGAGCTTCTTTAATGGCCTGCTTGCCATTTATAACCACGGCCGACCAACTACCCAACTGGATCTTGAAGATGTTTCCGAATCTTTCCTTCATCTTCATGAAGGTCACGTAGGGTTCGTTTCCCAGTAGGGTGAGGTGTCCAATAAAAGGGAACCCCCAGGGACCAGGAGGAGGGGGTTTCCGGCCAGAGGTAAACTTTTTCACCACTTTGATTGCCAGCAATGACGCCATAAAGGTTACCATGCCAACCTGCATTTCTCTTGACTTCAAAAGTGTTGACATCAGTTTAACTGGGGAAGGTGAAGAATCCATTTTGAATCCTGTAAAAAGAGAAATGAAATAAGAAGCTGTAAGCATAGATTGAGACGAGTAGTGATCGACAAGTATAACATTATGATATGTGATATCATCCTAGCTAGCTCCGCTCGTTTCAGATACTTGGTAAATATCTGCCATTATCGTGTTAATATACTTCCCTAAAAGAAGGGGACAATATCACGTCTCCCGATCATGTACCAGACGTGCTCTTTCGGAGAAGGTCAGGACTCAAGACTGGCCTTGGCAATCTGGGGATGCTTTTCTGCTGAAGGTAGCCCATTACAATCCGTGCGTGGTGGGAAAGAGCGTTATTGTTTTAAAACAAAACGTGGACAAGCATGGCGCGCAAGCAGCAAATAGTACAACTATTGGCGCCAGTATTTGGCCTCGGTAGTACTGTCCAGTGACCCTTCCATCGAAAACATGCAGTGGCGTTCTACTAGTCATAGTGATCCCGCCTCATATCGGTACAGAACTAGAGCTGAAACGTTATCAGCGATTCACTCCATACGTTACGGTGCGCGATTTGTGAGATGCTGTATCTCGATTTTTCACGTTACGCTTTTTCAATATATATATATACGTCTTTGTTTTGTTTTTAATAAACCTTTATCACAGATACGTTTTAAATGTGTTTTAACTCTTTCAAAGCCGTAGTTATTATTTCTATCTTTCCGTGCGATCGCGTGTAATGCTAGTGAAATGACATCTCGGCTTTCGTCGCCTCGAATTCTCGGCTCGGACACGATATTCAATGACAAAATATATGCATGAAAAATCTTTATCACGGCTTGTACCCTGGCATGATACATCCACGAAGCTCCATACTAATAATATAGATCGCGATTTCCTGCTTAAAACGTTCATAATAACACGATTTAACCCAAATATTTCGTCCAAATCTGACATTCATCATACACGAGGATTTGTAATTTGATTGGCTGCCTCAGGTCACTCGTTCAAATTTGACCAATCACGAACCTTGTAAGAGATTTCGGCAAGAAAGCGTCATTAGAAACCAATTTTTATCCAATGAAATCGTATGTTATTGCTACGAAAAGACTCCGGGCGATGTTACGGGCGTGTGGATGAAAGTTTTTTATTGCGATGTGTCATAATTATGTCAGTCTTCCACGAACGTGTTATTCATAAGAAGCATTCGAAAACGGAAGTATTTCTTCATGTTTCTGAGCGGACAGTCGCTGTTATCCGGAAATGCGTGAAAACAGATACTATTCATAATTCTTTGAAAAATAATATTTCAGTTAGATCTACGTAAATAATAAAAAAGAAGAAGATATAGATAAATAGATCTTAAATTAATTAAATCCTATATTTGCAAAAACAAATCTTATTTTCGTCAAATTTTCACTTCCTTGGCCCTAACGCTGGACGTTATGAATGTGTTAGCTTACAATATTGTATGTACAACAAACTTAATTCAGTTGTAAATGGTTTATTTAAATAATGTGATAAACATATCTTTCATATTTATAAACAGTAGGATTAGACCTTTCAAATGGTGTATAACATGACTGTTCTGTAGGTTGCAAGAGTTGTTTTTAATTATTTTTTGCCCTAATACATGAAAATGGCAAATCATTAGTTACTGGACACTGGTATTTAGTATTTACTCCTTTTTTTTGTCACAACTCACAAATATGTAGGACTGTTACTTTTGTGTTTGTTACATGGAAATGGCTGATGATCCATTAAGTTATAATACTATTTACATTATATAGTTTATGAATCATGAACATTAATTCACTTTCATTTAATTTTTCATTTTAATAAACTAAGTTTAATTCATTATCTCTTGTCTTCTCTTATCACTATGTGTATCGTAGCGTATCAAGATACATATCGAATCGTGATGTTAGTATCGAGATACGTATCGTATCGTGACCTAGGTGTATCGTTGCAGCCCTACAACTGACACAGTCTTATTTAACCGACCGTTTATGCCTAGAATTTTTGCGGGGAAATAACTCCGGGATCTCCACGCCTTCAAAAACAGACAGAGGTTCTCAGGAGAAATGCAGGAATATTTATTATATATGATATCAAAAGGCAACAAACATCCTTTCAACAGCATCTCAGTATTCCATTTTATAGTTAAGACATCATAATGAGCAATTAACTAGTAAAGCATTTATATTGAAATTAATTTAAAAAAATTTAATTTAATAATAATTTTAATTTTAATGAAATTAAAATGACAATGAGTTATTTTACAGTGGAATCATTAAGGTGCCATATTATAAGCACCTTGGTCACTAACAACATTGTGTTCAGTGAATGTCAATCAAGTTCATAACGTACATCATTCATAAATTCAGTTAAAATATGGACATAAGGATGATCTTACAATACTCTTCCTGTACAATGAATTCATCATTACAGTATAGTAAAATACTTTCGCTCAATAATTCATTCCGAATATTCTTAAACTTAATTACCTCAAAATTGAACTGAATTGATAAATAAGTAAAGTACATTACTGGTGCCTTGTTGCAAACATAACAATGATAACATAGTTGCTGTAACCAGGGTAACTGCGGTACAGATACCTGGGGCTTAAGCCGGGTGTCACGGTTCGTGCACCACGTGAACAATGGCAGACGGCCGAGCGTGCGTTGAACCATAGCCTTTACAAACGAGGTAACTGCAGATACTGACTTCAAGATAATGACATTTTAACACTAATCAAAACTTCTTCTGACGTTTACCAATTATAAGTAAATAACTTATAACATGAGAAAGAGTTTACATAAGAAATGCTGGATATTGAATTGTATTTTATATACGAGACTGCCACTAAAAATGCCTGTATCTTTATAGACTATTCTACAACATGAAACACAAAACCTAGCTACCGGCGCTTCACGATAGTGCGGATGCACTTATATGGTAAATATTTAAAAGACATTACCGAGTCTGTGCGTAATTAGCTACAGAAACAGTTTTACTTTTCGTGTATTGTATTCTAGACATATACAGTCACAGACTGGTTATCTTTACATACATTTAGCTGCCGATGCCATGCTACTTATTATATTGAGACATGAAAGCAAGCAATGAGACGAATGTCATGACAAAAAATATAAATGCAGATAATAGAACACGTTGTCACTTGATACAGAAAACGTTATACACGTTGAACATAATGTTTAATAAGCATCCACGACTTCCATAACTAAAATGGCGTAATATGTTAGATTGATACTTAAACGACTGGAATACTAACGCTAGTATTTTATCCGGGACTCTCTATTATTCTCTATTATTCAGAAAAGTATTTGATGTCTAGTTGAACTGCATGAAATTAACATGAAGCAGCCAAATCGTAGATTTCGAACCATACTTTTTGATTTACTGTAACATAAGCTCATTGTACCAGTAGAGTAACAAAGTTAGAATTATTTACAGCAAGTTTAACAAAATGGCAAAGTAATAAATAAAAGTAACTTACCTTCAAAAACAGACAGAGGTTCTCAGGCGAAATGCAGGAATGACTCAATGCCAAGATACCCCTGCATTTATACCCGAGACCTCCTGTCCACGTTTGAAAGCATGTCACTACCCGTATGGAATTGATAACAATGGCTTCCCACATGTTGGTCAAATTATGCAAGTTTTGATGTGCTGACTTGCTTAGTTAATTGTTTATAGGCTGGTCAGCTGTGCCTGAAAGCGGCCAGCCGGGTCTAGAATTTCAAAAGCGCTAACTGATTAGCATCCGCCAGCTCGTTTGACTGGTTTCGACCGCTCGATCTCCAAGCGTTACGTATTAAGATACAAGTCCTGTAAACTACGTAGCGTTTACTGGCTTGGGAATGTGAAACTTAATGTAGTAGAATATATTTGATTTTGCTAAAACTTGAAGACAAATATAATGATTTTTAGCACTGTTATGGTAGGATGGACTTTCAGTTGGGGGGTGGGGGGTGAGTGGGTTGTCTACAGCATACTGCATTTGGTTTCCAAAAGGGGATAGGGATGGGGGTGGGGGGGGTGGGGGGGTGGGTGGGGGAGGCGCAGGACTTGAACTCGTCTGAATGTTCGTCAACCACGTGTTGTGCCACCGTTAACAGATCTATCCAGACGGCACCGTGGCAGATTTAGGGGTGGTTCTGTACCGATATGAGTGAGTGAGTGAGTGAGAGTGAGTGAGTGAGTGAGTGAGTGAGTGAGTGAGTGAGTGAGTGAGTGAGTGAGTGAGTGAGTGAGTGAGTGAGTGAGTGAGTGAGTGAGTGAGTGAGTGAGTGAGTGAGTGAGTGAGTTGGGTTAAACGCCGCTTTTAACAGTATTCCAGTCATATCACGGCGTGTCAGCTTAATGTGGGAGGAAAGCCCGAAGTGATGCAGGTCTCAGACGTTTACCACTTCGGTGAAACCCACGGGCACGGGTATGGTGCTGACAAACCTAGAAACATAATCGGGGCGAACCGGGAATCGAACCGGGAATCGAACCCACAATCATAGGTTTCTGGCGCGCCCACCCTTACCCCGTTGGTCATTTAATAAATGCAGCCATCAGCACCAACCCCATATCCTTGCTCGTTGGTTTCATAAAAATGGTAAACATGTTAAACCTGCATTACCTCGAGCATTCCCCCGACATGTAACTAACACGCCGTGACATCATTAGAATATTGTTTCAACACGGGGTTAAACCCTTCTCACACACTCACTTACTCAGTGGACCACCTATAACTAACACTTACGGTGGCAACAACGATCCACGCCAATTTCGGAACCCGTCACCAGGTACCAGGGCAAACTACTCTCAGCAGAACGCATCAATGTAGAATGCTATAAAAAAATCAACAAGTCTTTATAGCAAATAAATGAGAGAAAAAAACGGGGAAAAAACGAAGAACGAAGAAATAATGTCTGAAATTATGTATATTTGGGATTACATTTAGGAAATTTGTCAACCATTTGGTGTGATGAAAGATGAGAGTCCTATGATTTTCAAATTATTATAATGGAATGGTCTCAGTGATGTAAGGGTGTAAAATTGGATTTAGTCAAAACATGAGAATAAACACAAAACTTGATTTTTCATCATTTTTTATTCGTATAGCAGCAACATTAACGGATCGACCATTTGAAATAATTATCTGAAATTATAGTGCGGGGGTCAGAGAGTGACTGGGAGCCTGATTTTTAAAAATAAAACACCTCTCAACAATGTATGTAATTCTTGAGCCAGGCAATTTCTTATTTTTCAACAACATTTCCAGGGACAGTTTACCTTTTTTGATAAAATCTCAGTAGATCAAATGGTTTGTTCTTTATGAGGGGCTCCCAGGTTGACGGCTCTGCATTCAGCAGTGCCGGCAGCGTCTCAGACAGACAAAGGGTATCGACCGAGACGGAGAACACAGCGATTTGGGGACATTGGAACACATTCTCCTCTCTCATTCACAGTTGTCTGATGTGAAAAAAAGGACATTATTACCGATGAAGCATTAAATTGTGCGGTATGCACATCTGAAAGCCATGTTGTTTCACATATAATTTTCCACGGATCAATGCTCATTTGTATTGTCACGTCCACTCTCAGAGTATACAACTAAGATGTGTGTTTGGGGCTGTCAGGTGTGCTCTTATAGCATCATTTCATCCGACCGGGTACCCAGGGGCAGAATTATATGACGTCATTACTCTGGGGGTGAAATCAGGCTGGGTACCCGGTCGGATGAAATGATGATATGAAGCCAGTTGTACAGTAAGGATAACAAATAGCACACAGGTAATGCAATCCACATGTAATGAAGCCAGGTGTACAGAAAGAATAACAAATAGCACACAGGTAATGAAACCAGGTGTACAGAAAGAATAACAAATAGCACACATGTAATGAAGCCAGGTGTACAGAAAGAATAACAAATAGCACACAGGTAATGAAACCAGGTGTACAGAAAGAATAATAAATAGCATTCAGGTTATAAAGCACATGGGTAATGAAGCCAGGTGTACAGTAAGGATAAAGATTAAACGGAATTAACAGTTGTGACAAGCTGATAGTTTATAGCTTGATTAGATCTTGTTCCACCTATGACGTCCTTGCTCTATTCCTTCACTTCTGTAGGATTCCAGTGAACAAATGAAAGATTTCGTTCCTGTCTAGTTCATGAATTTTTGTCAGGTTGTTGTCCATGAGAAGGATGACGGATGAGTGGCGAGTCAGGTCCTGAGTTTGACCTGTACTTGGTAGGGCAGACATTGGCGCGTTAATCCACTGTTGCCATCCATGCTATATTCCTTCACTTCTGGTGGTTGCAAGATGCTGCACTTCTGTAGGATTCCAGTGAAGAAAAGAAAAATTTCGTTCCTTGCAAGAGACTCCCCGAGACACTTTCGCCCACCAGTGGAGAAGGGAAGGAACTCCTCCAGGAGGGACTTGTTGATCTCACCGGAAGCGTCAAGGAAACGCTCGGGTCGGAAGACATGCGGATCACCCCATACTTCTGGGTCATGGCTCATGGAGTACAGGTTGATGAAGATAACAGTGTTTTTGTTGATACTGTATCCTCCGAGATTGGTATCGGTGATGGTGAGGTGAGGGAGACTGAGAGGTGCCAGTGCCACAAACCGGTTGATCTCATGGAGCACTGTGGCAGTGTAAACAAGCTGACCTCTGTCCAGGATACTGGGTCGTCTCCCGCTGCCCACAACGTCGTCCAGTTCTTCCTGCACCCGCCTCTGCACGTTTGGATTGGCGGCCATCAGCAGTAACATCCACCTGGTGGTTGAAGCCGTTGTCTCAAAACCTGCCCCAAAGACGTCGTTAAGCGTAGACAAAATCCTTTCCTTGGACAACCTGGAGTCTTCCTCACTTACAGATATCAATCTGTCCGTGATGTCACGCATGTTATCACTAGAGAAGTTTGTTTTGTGTTCACTGATCTTCTTTTCATTTGCGTCAAGGCTTGTTTGGATGAGTGTTGTAAATGCCTTAACTTTCCAGGGCATGAGATATCGGAGCCAGGGCATGACATCAACAGGGTTTCCGGCACTGACGAATTCCGTGAATGCAGCTGAGTTTAATATGACATCAGCGAAATCCTTGTCTTCCCGGATGTTTTCTTGTCTGCCGTAGCACAGTTGGTAGATGACGCTTCCGATGGAAAGCTGTATGTGTTCCTGAGGGTTGAATGTGGCTCCCTGCTCAGACATGAAGTCATCCACGAGAATGTCTACTTCTTCGTGAATCATATCTTCTATAGGATTTGACTTGGCATTCGAGAACTCAGTCAGGACTTTATTGGCAATTTTTCTGTGAATTTTCCACTGTTCGCCATACTCACCAAAGCCAATACTTTGACCGTAGTTGATAATCTGTGCAGACATGAACTGGGGTCTACCAGAGAAGTCCTCGCCAGAGTTATGTAGAGCCTCCTTAATGGCCTGCTTGCCATTTATAACCACGGCCGACCAACTACCCAACTGTATCTGGAAGATGTTTCCGAACCTTTCCTTCATCTTCATGAAGGTCACGTAGGGTTCGTTTCCCAGTAGCGGGAGGTGTCCAATAATAGGGAACCCCCAGGGACCAGGAGGAGGGGGTTTCCGGCCAGAAGTAAACTTTTTCACCACTTTCATTGCCAGCAATGACGCCATAAAGGCTACCACGCCAACCTGCATTTCTGTTGACTTCAAAAGTGTTGACATCAGTTTAACTGGGGAAGCTGAAGAATCCATTTTGAATCCTGTAAAAAGAGAAATGAAATAAGAAGTTGTAAGCATAGATTGAGACGAGTATCGATCGACAAGTATAACATTATGATATGTGATATCATCCTAGCTAGCTCCGCTCGTTTCAGATATTTGGTATATATCTGCCATTATCGTGTTAATATACTTCCCTAAAAGAAAGGGACACTATCACGTCCCCCGATCATGTACCAGACGTGCTCTATCGGAGAAAGGTCAGGACATAAGGCTGGATATTGCAATCTCGCGATGCTTTTCTGCTGGAGGTAGGCCATTACAATACGTGCGTGGTGGGAAAGAGCGTTATTGTTTTAAAAGACAAAACGTGGACAAGCATGGTGCGCAAGCAGCACGTAGCAAAACTATTGGCGCCAGTATTTGGCCTCGGTAGTGCTGTCCAGTGACCCTTCCATCGAAAACATGCAGTGGCGTTCTACTAGTCATAGTGATCCCGCCTCATATCGGTACAGAACTAGAGCTGAAACGATATCAGCGATTCATTCCATACGTTACGGTGCGCGATTTGTGAGGTGCTGTATCTCGATTTTTTTCACGATACGTTTTTTCAATATATATATATACGTCTTTGTTTTGTTTTTAATAAACCTTTATCACAGATACGTTTTAAATGTGTTTTAACTCTTTCAAAACCGTAGTTATTATTTCTATCTTTTCGTGCGATCGCGTGTAATGCTAGTCAAATGACATCTCGGCTTTCGTCGCCTCGAATTCTCGGCTCGGACACGATATTCAATGACAAAATATATGCATGAAAAATCTTAATCACGGCTTGTAACCTAGCATGATACATCCAAGAAGCTCCATACTATTAATATAGATCGCGATTTCCTACTTAAAACGTTCATAATAACACGATTTAACCCAAATATTTCGTCCAAATTTGACATTCATCATACACGAGGATTTGTAATTTGATTGGCTGCCTCAGATCACTTGCTCAGATTTGACCAATCACGAACCTTTTTGGAGGTTTCGGCAAGAAAGCGTCATTAGAAACCAGTTTTTATCCAATGAAATCGTATGTTATAGCTACGAAAAGACTCCGGGCGATGTTACGGGCGTGTGGATGAACGCTTTCTCGCGATGTGTCATAATGATGTCAGTCTTCCACGAACGTGTTATTCATACGATGCATTCGAAAATAGATGTATTTCTTCATGTTACAGAGCGGACAGTCGCTGTTATCCGTAAATGGGTGAAAACAGACATAATTTAAAAAAAAAATATTTCCAATTAGATCTACGTAAATAATAAAAAAAAAGATATAGATAAATAGATCTTAAATTAAGTAAATCTTATTTTCGTCAAATTTTCTCTTCCTTGGCCCTAACGCTGGACGTTATGAATGTGTTAGCTTACATTGTTGAATGTACAACAAACTTAATTCAGTTGTAAATGCATTATTTAAACAATGTGATAAACATATCTTTCATATGTATAAACAGTAGAATTAGACCTTTCAAATGGTGTCTAACCTGTCTGTTCTGTAGGTTGCAATAATTGTTTTTAATTATTTTTTGCCTTTATACATGAATATGGCAAATCATTAGTTACTGGACACTGGTATTTAGTATTTACTCCTATATTCTAGTCACAGCTCACACATATGTAGGACTGTTACTTTTGTGTTTGTTACATGGAAATGGCTGATGATCCATTAAGTTAAAATACTCTTCACATTATATATTTTATGAATCATGAACATTCATTCACTTTCATTTAATTTTTCATTTTAATAAACTAAGTTTAATTCATTATCTCTTGTCTTCTCTTATCACTATGTGTATCGTAGCGTATCAAGATACATATCGAATCGTGATGTAAGTATCGAAATACGTATCGTATCGTGACCTAGGTGTATCGTTGCAGCCCTACAACTGACACAGTCTTATTTAACCGACCGTTTATGCCTAGAATTTTTGCGGGGAAATAACTCCGGGATCTCCACGCCTTCAAAAACAGACAGAGAGGTTCTCAGGCGAAATGCAGTAATATTTATTATATATGATATCAAAAGGCAACAAACATCCTTTCAACAGCATCTCAGGATTCCATTTTATAGTTAAGACATCATAATGAGCAATTAACTAGTAAAGCATTTATATTGAAATTAATTTTAAAAATTTTAATTTAATAATAATTTTAATTTTAATGAAATTAAAATGACAATGAGTTATTTTACAGTGGAATCATTAAGGTGCCATATTATAAGCACCTTGGTCACGTACAACATTGTGCTCAGTGAATGTCAATCAAGTTCATAACGTTCATCATTCATAAATTCAGTTAAAATATGGACATAAGGATGATCTTACAATACTCTTCCTGTACAATGAATTCATCATTACAGTATAGTAAAATACTTTCGCTCAATAATTCATTCCGAATATTCTTAAACTGAATTACCTCAAAATTGAATTTAATTGATAAATAAGTAAAGTACATTACTGGTGCCTTGTTGCAAACATAACAATGATAACATAGTTGCTGTAACCAGGGTAACTGCGGTACAGATACCTGGGGCTTAAGCCGGGTGTCACGGTTCGTGCACCACATGAACAATGGCAGACGGCCGAGGGTGCGTTGGACCGTAGCCTTTATAAACTAGTAACTCCAGATACTTACTTCAAGATAATGACATTTTAACACTAATCAAAACTTCTTCTGACGTTTACCAATTATAAGTAAATAACTTATAACATGAGAAAGAGTTTATATAAGAAATGCTGGATATTGAATTGTATTTTATATACGAGACTTCCACTAAAATGCCTGTATCTTTATAGACTATTCTACAACATGAAACACAAAACCTAGCTACCGGCGCTTCACGATAGTGCGGATGCACTTATATGGTAAATATTTAAAAGACATTACCGAGTCTGTACGTATTTAGCTACAGAAACAGTTTTACTTTTCGTGTATTGTGTTCTAGACATATACAGTCACAGACTGGTTATCTGTAAATACATACATTTAGCTGCCGATGCCATGCTACTCATTATATTGAGACATGAAATGTTTCCCGTGAAAATGCAAGCAATGAGAGGAATAACATGACAAAAAATATAAATGAAGATAATAGAACACGTTGACCACAAAGTCACTTGATACAGAAAACGTTATACACGTTGAACATAATAATAAGCATCCACGACTTCCATAGCTAAAATGGCGTAATATGTTAGATTGATACTTAAACGACTGGAATACTAACGCTAGTATTTTATCCGGGACTCTCTATTATTCTCTATTATTCAGAAAAGTATTTGATGTCTAGTTGAACTGCATGAAATTAACATGAAGCAGCCAAATCGTAGATTTCGAACCATACTTTTTGATTTACTGTAACATAAGCTCTTTGTACCAGTAGAGTAACAAAGTTAGAATTATTTACAGCAAGTTTAACAAAATGGCAAAGTAATAAATAAAAGTAACTTACCTTCAAAAACAGACAGAGAGGTTCTCAGGCGAAATGCAGGAATGACTCAATGCCAAGATACCCCTGCATTTATACCCGAGACCTCCTGTCCACGTTTGAAAGCATGTCACTACCCGTATGTCCAGTTTGGAATTGATAACAATGGCTTCCCACATGTTGGTCAAATTATGCAAGTTTTGATGTGCTGACTTGCTTAGTTAATTGTTTATAGGCTGGTTAGCATCCGCCAGCTCGTTAGACTGGTTTCGACCGCTCGATCTCCAAGCGTTACGTATTAAGGTACAAGTCCTGTAAACTACGTAGCGTTTACTGGCGTGAGAATGTGAAACTTTATGTAGTAGAATATATTTGATTTTGATAAAACTTGAAGAAAAATATAAAGATTTTCGCACTGTTATGGTAGGATGGACTTTCAGTTGGGGGGGGGGGGGGGGGGGGCGGTGAGTGGGTTGTCTACAGCATACTGCATTTGGTTTCCAAAAGGGGATAGGGATGGGGGGGGGCAACCACGTGTTGTGCCACCGTTAACAGATCTATCCAGACGGCACCGTGGCAGATTTAGGGTAGGTTCCCCCTGGATTGGGGGCAAGTGATACTTGTACAGATATTTGCCCTCCCTGTCAAAAAATGTTAACTACGGCCTTTGTCATGCTTGTCCACGTTTTGTCTTGTAAAACGTCACCCGATTGCAATATCCAGCCTTGAGTCCTGACCTTTCTCCCATAGAGCATGTCTTGTACATGATCAGAAGACGTGATAGTGCCCCCTTCTTTTAGGGAAGTATATTAAAACGATAATGGCAGATATTTACCAAGTATCTGAAACGAGCGGAGCTAGGATGATATCACATAAAAGAATGTTATACTTGTCGATCACTACTCGTCTCAATCTATGCTTACAGCTTCTTATTTCATTTCTCTTTTTACAGAATTCAAAATGGATTCCTCACCTTCCCCAGTTAAACTGATGTCAACAATTTTGAAGTCAACAGAAATGCAGGTTGGCGTGGTAATCTTGTGGCGTCATTGCTAGCAATAAAAGTGGTGAAAAAGTTTACCTCTGGCCGGAAACCCCCTCCTCCTGGTCCCTGGGGGTTCCCTATTATTGGACACCTCCCGCTACTGGGAAACGAACCCTACGTGACCTTCATGAAGATGAAGGAAAGGTTTGGAAACATCTTCAAGATCCAGTTGGGTAGTTGGTCGGCCGTGGTTATAAATGGCAAGCAGGCCATTAAGGAAGCTCTACATAACTCTGGTGAGGACTTCTATGGTAGACCCCAGTTCATGTCTGCACAGATTATCAACAACGGTCAAAGTATTGGCTTTGGTGAGTATGGCAAACAGTGGAAAATTCACAGAAAAATTGCCAACAATTCTATAGGTTCACTGGTACTGTAGGTTCGAGGGTACTGTAGGTTCGAGGGTACCAGTGAAACTACAGTACCAGTGAACCTACAGTACCCGTGAACCTACAGTACCAGTGAACCTATGGTACCCGTGAACCTACAGTACCAGTGAACCATGGATCAGAAGGAGTGGTCCCGATGACCAAACCATAGAGCGATGAGTGTTGTTTAACGCAATCAGTATAATCCAGCTTTACAACTGCGGTCTGCGGACCAGATAAACCATTGACTAAAATCATGAGCAATGACCGAGGCTGTCAAAATACGATGACATCAATCAGTCAAGTCACCATGTATGCCAATTCTATCCCACTGAGTCGTGTGTTACGACAAGCGTTAAACACTGGAGACATATTCTGACCTTGGAATCTCCGCGGAGGTGAATGTAACATGTTCGCTTGGGAATTAAAACATCACAACCATTTCTATAGTCATCTATTCTGCATTGTCGGAGTACAACTAAATCATAAGCATTTGTTTCTGAATCACTATCAATTTGTGATGTTACAGGTCATCCCGAAAAGGTGAGCATATCCTGCCCCACCGGTGCCACCTGTCACAAACACATGCAGAGACAGGGTAAGTATTAATCAAAACAAACATATGTGTCCCCATCATCTCAATGACATATATAGTGTTCTATGTTCTCTCTCTATGTGTTATGCACAATCAGATAAATAAACAATCAAAACACAAGTAAACGTGTTGCCTCGACCACCACCACAACGCTAAGAAGCAGCAACAAGAGCATCGTATACTTCATCATTGTCCCACTGTCCCCCTATCTCTGCTTATTATAAAAGATTAATATGTATTGTCGCGGGTTCTGCCAACGATGTAATTGAGGGAACTGAGGCGGTGCGGATGAGGTATAAAAGGATTTATTACCTGTAAACATATATAAATCCCATCAACATGAATTGATGAGTCGAGGAAGAAAGAATGTCTTCCCTCGGCGATGGCGTGACATAAAGTCTAACATAATTACGTTGAATAGCATGGCACAATATAATATTCAAACGCTGTTACTTTATATAATATAAATGTAGCAATAAATGTTTTCGGCGGCACACGTTAGGTGTGACGTCACCACATTATAAACAAAGTAACATTTTTATGATCTTTTATGTAATAATAAAATATATACACATGATAAACAAATGGAACTTAAGCAGATCTTTCACTCACAATCTTACTTATAGGATGGTGCTTTAAACTTAGTGTTTGAATTAGTAATCTCGTGCAAAGCCATGCCTTTTGACCGAGTATGATATTCACAATTTACTACATTTATGATTTAGTTTCTATAATCGCGTTACCTATTCTATTGACTAGATTTCCATAAAGAAAGTGGATAGACAAGGGTACATACCTGTACGAGGAAGAAAGAATGTCTTCCCTCGGGATGGCGTGACAAACAGTGGCATTCGAAAGTGTCCACGTCACACCCCAGGTATCAGCACGAGATACTGCTGGTAGGACAACCAGGAGTATGACTGAGAGATGAAGCGTCCGTAAAATGAAACAGATAACTCTTGGCAACTAACCCTAAATAAATCCGGCGGCAGTATGTTCAGGTGTAACAACTTTAAAGTTGCAGTTGAAACTGGAAGACATTCTAAAATCCCATATGAAGAACGTGTGTGCGTGTATTGCCACTCCAAAGGTTTAACTCTAATTGAGGATGAGTATCATGTATTGTCAATCTGAGTGAGTGAGTGAGTATGGTTTTACGCCGCTTTTAGCAATATTCCAGCAATATCACGGCGGGGGACACCAGAAATGGGCTTCACACACTGTACCCATGTCGGGAATCGAACCTGGGTCTTCGGCGTGACGAGCGAACGCTTTAACCACTAGGCTACCCGACGCCCCTTGTCAATCTGTGACAGATACCGAGCTGCAAGAAGAGAATGCTTTGCTGAAAGTCAAATCAACTTTAGCACATTTCAACAGTTATGTCAACAAACTCAACAAGAACTTTAAAACACCTTGGACTATTCCTATCTAAAGTTATGAATACACGTAACTCATCACTGTTCTAACGTATTCTAAAACTATTTGTCATAACATAACGCCATGGTATATAAACATGTATGATCTACATTATGTTAACATGTATAATGGGCTGGAGGCCTGATTACTGAATAAATCTTTCTGTCTGTCTGTCTGTCATTGTCCACACAACATCGTCGACAATATGACAGAAATCGTGTCCTTTTCATAGAACACTCGTGTTGATCTGAAAATGTGACACGTACTTGTAATTGGAAAACGTATGTGCATTTGTACGGTTTAGTCGTAAAATAGACCTTTCAGCAAATTTCAATATGCTATCATGTTTGAAACGCAAGCGTTATGCCAGTGCAGCCGTAATTAATTCATCGTAATCTTGTCAGTTAACAAAACATTTGACGGACATTTGATATGCCACTAAAAACAAGGCAATGAAATGACACAATGAAGTCACGTGACATCATAACTGTTAATCTGTGTGTCATTTTCTTTCTTAAATTTCTGTTGAATTGCAAATCGTTTGAACAGTTATAAACGTCTGAGACCTGCATCAATTCAGGGTTTCCTCCCACAATAAGCTGACACGCTGCGTTATAACTCGAATACTGCTAAAGTCGGCGTTGAACCTAACTCACTCACTCACTCACTCAATATTGCTTTTAAATAGACTGCAAATGTATTCTTTTTGATGAGTATGCTAAGCAAATATTTCAAAATGGATGGTCGCATGTCAAATTCTAAATGTCGGAAATTGTACAGTGGACGCACGACAGTAGGTGAGGTGAAATGGGGTTTAACGTCGCGTCCAAGATTATTGCACTTATATAGCGACGTGCATGCACGTGTGTGTGTGGCTGCTTGTACTAGTCCGGACTGATGCCGATTTATAGTGCTAGCTCACTGAGATACCAGTTTAACATGAATATCCCACTCAGACACAGTATACTGACCCCGAGCCGACCAGTCCTTGTTTTAGCCCCTTAATGCCGAGCGCCAGACAGGGTAAAAACAAGTACCATCTTTTGACGTCTTTTGGTATGACGCGGTCGGGGATCGAACCCCGGACCTTCCGCTCTCCGGGCGGACGCTCTACCACAAGACCACGGAGGCGGTCCGCACGACAGTAACATGATGTAACAGGCGATGTGCTGATACCATGCAAACAGAACCGCCTTCCTGTAGAATGTACGTACGTTGCCATATAAATATTGTCCACTGGGAAACTCAAAAGCTTCAACTTGCAATTAATGGGAAACAGACAAATTTGTAGTTTTCGATGTTATAGCATCGGCTCCCTGTTTGTAAGGCAAAAATGCAATGCAGTATAAGTTGGGTTGAAGCTGGGTCAAACCTGGACCAATAATGCGGGCGAATCTGTGATTGGAGCCAAAAGATCCCAGGTTCAGGATACGCTGAAGGGACGCAACTCTTAACAGCGCTTCAGATGACTGAGTCAGCCATTCCCCTTATCATCTGACCACAGTCATAGTTCAACACTTCAGACAGTTTCGTTGCTGTGATCAGAACCACAACAAGGATACCAAACTTGGAAAAGTATATTCTCGTCAGCCATAGCGTGACAAACTAATGTTATTTAACGCCACACTCCAATATTCAAGCTATATGACGGCGGTCTGTAAATCAGCCAGTCTGGACAAGACAATCCAGTGATTGATATCATGAGCATCAATCCACGCAATTCGATGACATGCATCAACCAAGTCAGCAAGCCTGACCACCCGATCCCGTTAGTCGCCTCTTACGACAAGCATAGTCACCTTTTACGGGTGATGTATTTTAGGGGTATCATAGTTGACGGTTGGATCTTAAGTTTGCAGTGTAGTAACGCAATGATAGCGGTTCTAGTTTTTTGGTTAATTCTAATTTTGAAGAGTATTCTTTCTTTTGCCTCACGTCTCATTCCAATATTCTTATTTTGCCAACATTTACCAAATATAGTGACGATTGTAAAAGTACTGGTTGGAAAAAAAGTTTAAAATTGCCAAACATAAATTATTTGTCGTTGTACTTTATCCATATGAATCACAGGAAGAGTAATACAGGTTATATAAATAGCAGTACATCATTATTAATATGACAGTTCCTCAGTCGCGTTGTCCTGATATGAACACTTGAAGTTTATAGTGATGCTGTTCCATCTCGCTTCGATCAACGCTTGTTACATTTGCATCAACTTTTTCAGATATAGTGTTAAATACAAAACATTTACATGTGGTGTACATAAAGTGTACATGCATGATGGTAGATATCACTGATGGACTTGATTTGTTCTTATATTATAATATTCGCACCCACGATCCTCGTCACGCTGGGGGCACGGGTGGCCCAGTCGTCTAAGGCGCCGCGATTCGCTGTGCAGAGTTACGTCCCTTGGAAACGCCGGAAACGCCGGAAACCTATGATTGTGGGTTCGAATCCCGGTTCGCCCCAATTATGTTTCTAGGTTTGTCAGCACAATACCCGTACTCGTGGGTTTCACCGAAGTGGTAAACGTCAGAGACCTGCATCAGTTCGGGCTTTCCTCCACATTAAGCTTACACGCCATTATAACTGTAATACTGTTAAAAGTGGCGTTAAACCCAACTCACTCACTCACTCGTCCGACAGGTGCTCAATGGGATTTAAATCGGGACTGAGGGCAGGCCACTGCATGGTTCTGATGCCATTCTGCTGGAGGAAGTCTCTTGTTGCTCTCGCAGTGTTGGCACGGGCGTTATCATGCTGAAACTCGTGGTTGCTGCGACGTGCCAAATGTGGTATGACGTGTGGTCTCAAGACTTGATCAATGTACCGAGCTGCTGTGACACCATTGCCTCTCCCTGGACCGATGTTCTGGAAGACCACAGGGCCGACCCTCTGTGCAAGACCAATTCTATCCCACACCTTGATGCTCAGACGACCCCACGAGTCTCAACAACACAAGCATCCGAATAACGTTCCCCACGGCGTCGCCTGACTCTCCCTCTGCCATCTGCTGTTGAGATACAGTAACGGCTCTCGTCTGAGAACAGGACTCTTCTCCACTGCTGGTGGCGCCAATGCTACTGCTGTGTTGCCAACTGAAGACAGTCCCGGCGATGACGTGGTGTCAGAATGAGTCATCGGTGAGGCCTATGACAGTGGAGGTGTCTGCAGTGACGGTGTCCGCACTAATGTGTCGCTGGTGTGTCCCCATGGTCTGTCGAGTAGTTTCTACAGCAGTAACAAAGCGATCTTGAAGATGCTGTCGCACAATCTGACGATCCTGACGTCGGGTGGTGACCCTTGGTTTTCCACTACGTGGTTGGTCATCTGTAGTGTTGGTGGTCTGGTACCGTTGTTGGAGCCTGTATATGGTCCTTACGTGGACTTGCGGTTTGTCAAACCTGCAATCGTTCAAGGGCTTGGTGTCGCTTATTCCTCGTCAATCTTGGCATGTGGTAGCAATTCAATAACGAATGAATGTTATCTGATCTGGTTTATAGGGCAAGAAATGGGGGAACGCATGTGCATTTCAATTTCAACGGAACTCACGTGTATCGGGTTACCATGGCCGTTTCCGTAATGCGTTTAAGCGATCGGTTTTATTGTCATCTGATTTGGTTTTTTATCATCTAATTTCATTTTTCCGGACAAGGTAATGTTAAATTTTAGAAACTTTGACAAATTACCCAGATATTTAAATGACAACTGTTCATGCAATGTTACTTGGTGTGACGTTTCTTTTGCGGTTTCGGTATATATTGCCCCATGCACGTCATATACTGCCTCATGAACGTTATATACTACCTCATAAACGTTATATCTTGCCTTACCACTGTTATATACTGCATCATGACCGTTATATACTGCCTCATGAAGGCATGCTTCGTGCCTAAGTTGTGCTCTACCAGATTTACGATACCCTGTGTTGGTGTGGTTGTGCGCGTGTGCGTGTGTGTGTGTAATTTAGTTAGTGTGAATGTGTGTGTGCTTGTGTGTGTTAAATACTGCCTCATGAACGTAATAAACCGCCTCACGACCGTTATAAACTGCCTCATGAACGTTATATACTACCTCACGGTCGTTATATACTACCCCATGTACGTTATATTATGCCTCATGCTTGTTATATACTGCCTCACGACTGTTATATACTTCCCCATGAACATGATATACTGCCTCATAAACGTTAAACGCGAGTGTGTGTGTATTTTAGTAAGTGTGAATGTGTGCGTGTGCGTGTGTGTGTGTGTTTTAGTTAGTGTGAAAGTGTGTGTGCGTGTGTGTGTATTTTAGTTAGTGTGAATGTGTGTGTGTGCATGTGTGTGTGTATTTTGGTTAGTGTGAATGTATGTGCGCGTGTGTGTGTGTATTGTGGTTAGTGTGAATGTGTGTGTGGCAGTGTGTGTGTATTTTAGTTAGTGTGAATGTGTGTGTGTATTTCAGTTAGTGTAAATGTGTGTGTGTGTGTGTGGGGGGGGGGGGGGGGGGGGGGCTGTGTGGCTGTGTGGCTGTGTGGCTGTGTGTGTGGCTGCTTGTACTAATCCGGACTAATGCCGGATGAACACCCAACTCAATTCAATTCAATTCAATTCATTTCTTTATTGTATGAAAGGCCATACCCATATACAACGGAGTTACATAACATATTTTATAAGATACAAAGTCAAGGTAACAATTCACTTCGTAACAAAAACGCATGATGTATGCACAAAGCCAGTTGATGTTGTGTTAGAAGATCCTTGCAGGACAGTAATGAAGACAATGTTATAGCGTTAACACGAGCTAAAGACCACTGCGGTAAGTACTTGTTTCTTAGATTTTCGTAAATAGGGCAAATAAACATAAAATGGTATTCATCTTCGACAACAATGTCACAGAATGGGCATAACCTTAGAGATTTCTCAATAGATGAAAATCTCCCTGTGTTTATTTATGGATCATTCAGGCCAATCTAAAACGAATAATGATGTTACGAAAATTTCTGTACCGTAAGTTTGTTAAATAAGATTCTGGTTCGAGCAATGGCTTGAAATGGCGATAAGTATCATATCTTGAAATTTCGTAAATATCTGAATGTCATTTCTGATGAAATCAATGGCACGCATGCGAATGTACACACTCAGACACAGTATACACACAGACACAGTACACACACAGACACAGTATACAGACTGCGAGCCGAGCGGCCCTTGCGCCTGGCAAACAAGGGGTACAAAAGGCCGAGGATCGTACGGCGGATACCACTCTATCCACTAGACTATATCTACCTTACCACAGAGATAATGTGAATGCACATAATGTCGGCAAAGAAAGCGTAACCTTTTCTCCACCACATCTATTTAAACACTATACAGCGACTCAGCCATAACGCTGTAAAAAATATTAAGGTAGTCAAAACCCCGGCAACACCCCGTGAGCTTCAATCCCTGTGTGACAGGTAGGACGGATATGCTCTGAAAAACAGCAGATCACAGTGTTATATTCAAAACGCTCCCTCTTTGTAAAGGCGAGTTTAGAAAAGTAGGCGTGGGTACGTTCTGTGTCTATCATAGTGACACGAGAACCCCAGAAAAGCTCTCACTGTCATCACAGTTCCCTGGGGACTGCAAAGGTTATGGTGTAGGTATTGATGTCTGTGGTTCCTGAGGGCGTTGTTGGGACAACAGCCAGGTGAAGTTTCATGTGAAGCAATCACGTGGAGTATCCTGACGTCGTAAAATGCAGGATTGATTATTGCGCTTGAAATCCTTCAATACTGTACTGGTAGGTACTGTTTGGCGGTGTCAATGTCTTTTTAACATCGGGTACTATCCATGTCAACGTATCTCTTGCATTGGATATAGTACATGTTCGTCAGCAAGGTGATCAATGCCTATGGCATGCGGATATATGAATACGATCTTGAATGACGTGCAGATCAGTGTAGTCAACACGGGGAACGTATGATTCAGTCTCACACAGCCATTATTCACTGACCAATACAAGGATTCCCCGTTTCAGTCACTTGATAGTGGATCTCCGAATACATACCCCATCTGGCGTTGGTGGTTGGAGTAAACGACACATTCGGGATGTTTCGCCAGCTTAAAGCGTCTCTCATGAGAAAGGTAAATATACTACATGTATGTAGTTAATATTTAGCATATTGTGGTACAGTATACTGCGGTTAAAACGAAGTCAAAAGGACCACTAATTTAAGGTCGTTATAACCGTAGTTCGTTATCAGCATACATACAAAATCTGAACAGCAAATTGAGGGGACCAAAATATTTAGTTCGTAATATCCGCCAGTTCGTTATAAGCGTGTTCGTTATAAACGTATTTAACGTAACCCTATGTGAACGATAACGTCGACTATTCGAGAAGCACATGGATGTCTCCTTGCATAGTCAGCTGATGCAGGTCTATAGTTAAAGACAAAGGTCCTCAAATGGACGTACAGTAAAAAACGTTTATAACGAACACGCTTATGACGAACTGACGGATATTACGAACTTAATGGTCCCCGCCATTTGCTGTATAGATGGTGTATGTATGCTTATAACGAACTACGTTTATAACGAACTTAAATTAGTGGTCCATTTGAGTTCGTTATAACCGTAGTTTACTGTACACAATGCATGCTGTCACACCTAATTAAGGGATGGATTAATCCATATTTGTTCTAATTATTTCCTTACGTCGATACCTCACGAAGGTTACGTGTTTTGTATTTAGGATACAGGACCTAATTTATTGTGATCATATATAATGCTGTACAGGGTTTGAATAGGGGTACGTCATTTAGAGGAGCAGATAACACGCAACATTAGGAAACTGATAACCTTACTGATAAATGTCCAATCAACATCATTTCGATATGCATAAATCCATTGATATTTCCCTTTAAACCTAAACCTACATTTTTTTTATATCTACGCTTGTTTATTCTCTGTTGTTGAATCAACACGAATGTTATGGTGTGAAAGTATGAATCTCCATGGATATCTGTACAAAACTAATTCAATGAGGACGAAGAAGCGATCCTCACCACCTGGTATATTGTCATGGTAATTCTGGGAGCCCAACAGCCGTCAAGACCGGGAAGTTAGGGTGAGCAGACACTAAGGCCAGGTTCACACAGTGCCGATTATGGCTCCCGTTTGAGATCAGACAGCGCTACGACACGAAAAGTGAAAAAGTCGTATTACTATCCTCAATGATCTGGAATGATCTAAATGCAGTCATATATACGTTCGTAACAGAGTCCTACGGATCGGGAAAGGTCCAGAGAAGTCGGCCAAGCACTCCCGACAGTATACTGCGTCCCGTAACATTTGGGAAACTCAGCCGATTTTGTCTCGTTGGATTACAAACGTGAATGTGTCGTGAGAGATTCTGCTTTATCGGTTCAAAATCGTAACGATGTCCTGTGACGTCTGGACGGTGTCCTGTAGATCGGTACGCTCACGTGATGAACGGGCATGAATCGAGTCCAGATTGCATCCAGATCTTGCCAAATGCAAACCGTCTTTGTCGGTTCACTGTCCGGTCACTGTCTGATCTCTGTCGGATGGCATTCGGGAGAATCGGGACGCTATAGGGACACGTTCGGTGGGTTTTTTTTACCATGCAGAAGATACAAATCGGATCAGATTCGGATTGAGAACGGGAAACGGCTGAATGGGGACGCTTCCTGAACAATATCTGATTGCTTGTGAATTTCCCGCCACGAATCACAGGATCTTGATCAGACTTTTGACAAATTGTAATCGGGAATGGTCCTATCAAGGACGGCAGTAAAAATCAGGAATGTGTGACTGAGCCCTAACCTACACCCGAAAGTCAGACTGACCCACATAGCACTACCTCGGCGTTACGAAATGTATATATGTACTATTTACTGTATTTGAAGCATGTGCATTCATTTGAAAAAATCTTTACCATATGAAGCCGACACTTAATATGAAGTAATCAATCATCTGCCTCCATATGCTTGTACAGATAAACAATCAATTTCTTTGCAACATTCAGTTCAATAATTTATTTCAGTATAAAGGCCATAGCCCCACGTACAAATACTCATTGAAAAATACAGTATGAGGCAGTTGACAGAGGGTATTAAGTGACAGTATTTCGGATTGCAAGTGCTTCCAGTATATATACTGAGTCAAATTAAAAACTTCACATTTTAAAAAGTAATCCCATATATGATATACAACGGACAAATGTATCAGAGAAGGTAATTTTTAATCATTAATGTCCAAAGAAGGAGTTTAATTAACGGTGGTAACCATAATTTTTCCAAGCACCTACGGTATTCGGTAAGAACTTCAACAGTTTAAATCATAAGTCCTAAGCACGAGAATCTGATGGCACACAAGTTCAGTAGCGTGTATGGCCACCATGTGCGTTGACAACTGCCACACAACGCCTCCGCATGTACCTTGTGATGTTTGTGAACACATGATTGGGAAGACGACGCCATTGTTGCTGCAAAATGGTGCCAAGATCTTGCAAATTCTGTGGTTGGTTGGAGAGTGCGCAGACTTCTGCCAAGAGCATCCCAGACGTGTTCGATGGGATTGAGGTCGGGAGAGCTTGACGGCCAGTCCATGACGTTGACTCCCGCATTCTGAAGGAAATTCCTTGTCAAAACTGCTGTGTGGGGTCTTGCATTGTCGTGTTGGAAGATCAAACCGGGTCCATGTGCTGCCATAAAAGGCAGAAGTTCTGGTGCCAGTACCTGGTCGCGGTAAGCAGCAGCGTTGAGGTTGCCACGGATGACAAGAAGCCTGGAACGTGCATTGCCACAGAAAGCACCCAACACAATGACACTTCCGCCTCGAAATCTGTCAACTTCCTGTACACAACACTGGGCGTAACGTTCATGACGGCGCCTCCAGACCCTCCCCCTACCGTCAGCAAATCGAAGATTAAATCGGGATTCATCACTGAAGACGACTTGATTCCAATTCCTCTGAGTCCATCGTAAGTGTCGCTGTGCCCACAATTGACGTTGACGTCTGTATAATTGAGTCAGAATCGGCCCGCAGTATGGCCGTCGTGCTTGAAGGTGAGCAGTTCTCAGACGGTTTCGAACATTTTGCGCACTCAGTCTACCCCTAAACAGTTCATTTCTGGTTGATGTAGCCGTCAAAAATCGGTTAGGGAGGTGACGTTAGACAATCTGACGATCCTCTGCATGTGACGTCACACGTGGTCGACCTGGCCGAGGGCGATCAGCGGTGGTACCCGTTGGCTGTAGACGCGTCTGTAAATCATAAACAGTCCGTCGACTACAACCCATCATCCTTGCGACTTCAGCTACGGACGCTCCCGTCTGCAACATGCCGGTGGCACGTTCACGTTGCACATTTAAAAGGCGTGGCATGACAAATGGCCGTAAAGACTTCTGGTTTTCTTGTGTTTTTCTTTTTCTGTTAATGACTGCTAACAAGTATGGCTGAAAACACGTGCGGTATTATGGCCACGTGACCAGTTGCACGTGAAAAACCACTTTTGCCACTATAGTGCTGTGCACATGATTTTGATCGATTCACCTGCACAAAACGGGTGTTATCTGAAGACAATACGTGGCCATTACTGTTTAAATACACAATAAGGGCCCACAATGATAACTGGTCATGATAACTAGGATTATGAAGTTTTTAATTTGGTTCAGTATTCTTAACACAATTAGTTACAATACTAGTGCGGTTACAAGATAATAGTGTATTATATTTAAATAAAGTAGGATTAAATATCTGTAACATGGGCAGACAAGCATAAAATTAAACTCATCTTCAATTTCCTGTAAATTACAAAATCTGCACTGCCTATTACAGTACTCTATACAGCATCTTCTACCTAAATTTACCATGAATGGCAACTCGCCAACTCTTAACAGACAAAACATACGTCTATAATGACGGCTTGTGATTTCCCAGAGATACTTTTCAACTGTTAGCAATGACTTATATTCCTTATACATTGATAATTTACGTATTTCACAAACTTTACAATACCAGTCATGTTGGTTACAGTCTTTTAACCTTTGAATAAATGCATTAATAAAGAGGTCTCATTACCAACTTCCTGCGAAATCCACACGTGGCCAAATCCATAACTGAATAATAATCTTTTGACACAAGTTACCCATGTATTGCGATAAACTTCATCTAAAGATTTCAGTATTAAATAACACTGCTTAGGGTATCTATAACTGGGTAAAGATAACAATTTCAACCAATATTTAATACATCTCTTGTGATAATCAATAAATAATCCATATCTACCACATTCGCCAAGGGCAGCAACATTTGTAACATGACTTCCAATTCCAATAGTAAATTTACAGAATTTAATCTGAATTTTTTCAATTGCTGCAATTTTTGAATATCCCCATATTTCTGAAGTGTATAATAATACAGGCTTAATTTGACCGTCAAATATTTTAAAAAGTATATGTACGGGTATGTTCTTCAAACAATGCTGTAATTTCTTAACAACGAACAAGAGAGTTGATACCAGTCGTCCAACACAGCCGATTTGAAAATAACAAACCTAGATAATTATAATAGGTAGATACATTAACATTAACATCTCCAAACCTCCATTTCTCAGTACACCTAAGTTTTCCACCATTTCTGAAAACTAAAATTTCAGTCTTACTAAGGTTAACTTCTAAACCCCATTTAGTACAGAAGGATTTAAGGATATTAAGTTTTCGTTGGAGATCAACTACAGTATCATCAATTATGCACAAATCATCGGCATATAATAACAACAAAATGTCTAGAGATTCTTGACTCACAAATATCCCCCTCTCGCCGGAGTACTGCAACATTGATTCTAATTCAACAATATAAAGCAAAGAGAACAATATTGGGCTAAGGGTGCAGCCTTGGCGTACACCACTTAGCGTTTCAAAGTAGCAAGTTGCTGTGCTATTTGATAACTTTACAGCCGATTTCACTTTTAAATACATATCTTTAATGACATAAAATAACTTTCCATGTATACCCTTATTTAACATGACATACAACAACAATTTTCTATTTACACAATCAAAGGCTTTTCTAAAATCAACAAATAAACAGTAAAATCTGCCATTAGCTTTAGATAGGTATTTCTGTATTAGACTTTGCAACACAAATATATTATCAATGGTGCTGCATCCAGTCCTAAAACCTGCCTGAGACTCTGGTATCTTATCGTAAATGTCACAAAACATAGTAAGCCGTTTATTAAGAATAAAAGTAAATATTTTACCCAATACATCACTAAGTGTAATACCCCTATAATTGTTAACATCAAATTTGCTGCCTTTCTTATGAAAGGGAGTAAGTAAACCTCGAGCCCAATCCTCAGGAAAATTACCACTCTGCAAAATAGCGTTATATAATATAACTAGATAAGGAAGAAGATTACCCTTGCAACACTTTATCATTTCTGGTAGAACTCCATCGGGACCAGCCGCCTTACCATCTTTCAAATGATTAATAGCATGTAAAATTTCTGGTTCAGTGATTTCACAATTCAAAATATCATTTAATTCTTCATCATTGCAGACAAAAGAGTTAAATTCCTCGTGTTCATAAACAAAACTCTCAGCGGAACCAAGATTATCGTGATCAACATCATAATCAGTTATATTCAAAATATTTTTAAAGTAGGAGACCCATTCTGATGGAGCTATAAACTGAGTTGCATTACTGTTTTTTGATACAAGTCCCGTCACTTGGTTCCTGAAGATCTTAGGACTACAAGTATGAAACATTAAATCCTCAAGTAATCGCTCTTCAAAAATCAATTTCTTTTGTCTACACATATTTCGATACGCATTTCTTGACTGTCTAAACTGTTGTAAATAGTTCAGATCACCAGTTATTCTAAACATATTAAGAATACGATATTTCTCTTGGTTTCAGCTCTTTACATTCGCTATCATGCCATC
Source organism: Haliotis rufescens (assembly GCF_023055435.1). Taxonomy (NCBI): domain Eukaryota; kingdom Metazoa; phylum Mollusca; class Gastropoda; order Lepetellida; family Haliotidae; genus Haliotis; species Haliotis rufescens. Next base: position 64,646,778 of record NW_025964001.1, on the reverse strand, counting down.
TTGCTCCTGAAAATGTACATATGTTTGAACTTGTAATTACCTTCATATCACTGACAGCAGCACAAGTAATGATCAATGATGTCAATTTTGTAACAGTACAATCAACACCGCTAGAAATATCACCCATGAAATCATCAAAACTATATGATGATAGCGAGTCCCGAAGTAGCTCAGAAAACGCTTCAGCCTTACCAGCACACCATCGGTATCTACAAATAGATTCTGCATTATAAGCATTCATGTTACTGACAACATTCTCTGCATCTGTAACAGCAATCTTAAACACAATGGGAAAATGATCTGACTCACATCTTGTTGCTACACTGAAATCATAATTAGTCCTAAATAATTCAGATGAACATAAACAATAATCAACCATGCTGGCACCCCCACCAGCAAAGCATGTAAAATCCCCGCGGGGATCTGATATTGTTCTCCCATTCATCATATGTATATCAAGAGAACAGCATAAATCTATTAAATCACAACCATAGGAGTTTACACGATCATCTGTCCACTTTCTAGATAGGCTAAAACTGTCAGTTTTACAATTCAAATCTTCCAGTGAAGGAATGTATTTGTTGCCATCCTGTAAAATATAATTCATTAAGTTGCCTGTTCTAGCATTCATATCACCCATAATCACAAAAACAAAGTCTTCAATATCAGCATATGTGATGCACGAGAGCAAACAGTTTTCTAAATAATCAATCCCTTTCTGCAGTCTTGGGTCGCTCCGGACATTTCAATGTGACATAGTGACATGCCCTACAGTGTGACATAGTGACATGCCTTACAGTGTGACAGTTCAGTGTGACATAGTGACACGCCTTACAGTGTGACAGTTCAGTGTGACATAGTGACACGCCTTACAGTGTGACAGTTCAGTGTGACATAGTGACACGCCTTACAGTGTGACGGTTAAGTGTGACATAGTGAATGGCTTACAGTGTGACACTTCAGTGTAACATAGTGACATGCCCTACAGTGTGACAGTTCAGTGTGACATAGTGACATGCCTTACAGTGTGACAGTTCAGTGTGACATAGTGACAGTTCAGTGTGACATAGTGACATGCCTTAAAGTGTGACACTTCAGTGTGACATAGTGACATGCCTTACAGTGTGACATAGTGACATGCCTCTAAGTGTGACAGCTCAGTTTGACATGGTGACATGCCTTACAGTGTGACAGTTCAGTGTGAAATAGTGACATGCCTTACAGTGTGACGGTTCAGTGTGACATAGGGACACGCCTTACAGTGTGACTGTTCAGTGTGACATAGTGACATGCCTTACAGTGTGACAGTTCAGTGTGACATAGTGACACGCCTTACAGTGTGACTGTTCAGTGTGACATAGTGACATGCCCTACAGTGTGACAGTTCAGTGTGACATAGTGACATGCCTTAGAATGTGACAGTTCAGTGTGACATAGTGACATGCCTTACAGTGTGACAGTTCAGAGTAACATAGTGGGGATACAACAGTAGGTCATCTTCTGCGTTGCCCGACCGTTGTGCATATCTGAATAATAAGTGTACTTTGAACAGGTTTCATAATAATCGCGGGTCCTTCAAACGGTACAGCTGAAACATAATGCTAAAACATACCAAGTGTGACAGGTTCTGGCTGTATTGTATTGACACGTGTATGTCTGTGTCCTGTACAGGTTCTGGTGCGGACTTGTATTGACACGTGTATGTCTGTGCCCTGTACAGGTTCTGATGCGGACTTGTATTGACACGTGTATGTCTGTGTCCTGTACCGGTTCTGGTGCGGACTTGTATTGACACGTGTATGTCTGTGCCTTGTGCAGGTTCTGATGCGGACTTGTATTGACACGTGTATGTCTGTGTCCTGTACAGGTTCTGGTGCGGACTTGTATTGACACGTGTATGTCTGTGCCCTGTACAGGTTCTGGTGCGGACTTGTATTGACACGTGTATGTCTGTGCCCTGTACAGGTTCTGATGCGGACTTGTATTGACACGTGTATGTTTGTGCCTTGTGCAGGTTCCAAAGGTGACCCACTGTGTCACGAAGAAAAGGGTACTATGTTTCCTGTTCTTCCTGGTAACTGCTTCCGTTATCATCGTCGTCAGATTCAGTAACCCTCCAGTACAGGTACGTAGAAACAAACATAGAAGTACACAGAGAGAGAGAGAGAGAGAGAGAGAGAGAGAGAGAGAGAGAGAGAGAGAGACAGACAGACAGAGAGAGAGAGAGAGAGGCCATTCGTATTCGAAAGCCAGTGACTTTATTTGTATTTACAATTTTCATTATTTCATGTTTATTTAGAGCCAATTGCATGGATCGATCCTCATGATGTCAATCATTGGATTGTCTTATCCAAACTCGATTATTTATATATTATTCATATAGCCGGAATATTGCTGAGTGCGGCGTTAAACAAACAAACAAACAGATACAGGTTTAATTCTTCCACATCATTTCGCTGCCACCGTCTTCTCTGTTGGCTCTCTAATCAGCTGAGTGTAGCACTGTACTTAACGCTGTACTCATTCTGTAAATATGGACAAAACAGAGTTGTAGTTTGTTTTATAAACGGTGGTAACTTATCAATAAAAGACAAAATGCATTATAAAGGAAACCCTGAAGAAGTAGTTTCATTTTATAAATACGTGGGCGTATATTTTACAGGAAGATAAAAAGAGACACGTAAAATTGCATTGCCAAAACAAATTAGGTAGGCATATCAAAAAGTTGTTGACAATATAACATATGCTTACTTTTAAATATCTGATACAGATATGTGGGGTCTGGAACATTTGGATGTCATTGAAGAGGTACATGCAAACGCATGAAAACAGGGTTTGGTGTAAAATCCAGTACACAAAAGTCAAGGGTACATGATGTTTGTGGAAGGGTTGATAAGGTTCCCAGAATAGCTTTAAAGAACAAACAAACAAACAAACAAACAAACAAACAAATAAACAAACAAAAAAACAAAACCAATGCTGCATAAAGTAATGTTATTCATTTCAGAAAGAAAATTCACTTCTCTTCCCAATTCCCAGAACAATATCAATTCGGGACAAACTCTTTTCACTTAACACCCATCAGTCTGAGGAATGCCATGCGGATCATTGTGTTACCTCCAAGTGGAGGTCACTGTGAACAGATCGTAGAAATGATGTTTCACTGATGTGTTGTAACATCGCACTGGGCCCTGTTAATGTTCTACTGGGATGTAGGCCTTGTTTGAATGAAGGTGAATACATCTTAACAATATTGTCTTTACTGAAAACATATCGACGCACACATTCCGATATCTGCACAGTGTCAACATATCACTTTTCAGTTATTCTAGGCATTTGATTGGCTGATTGTGAACTTCGACCTTTACAAACTGAAGCCCTGTTTGTTATTGGTTCATTCACAGAATGGTTACATACTGATTTTTCAGGAATACTATGCTGGGACGTCGTGCGAATTTTGTCGAAATCAATCAATCAATCAATCAATTAAGTGGGGGTCTTCTCAAAAGCAACGTGTAAATAATTCAGGGTTCATCAAATGAGATGTGTTGTTACCTAGCATACATGGGCGTATGAATTGATGTACATAACGTTTCAAATTCCTTATCTTCTTTTACTATCCAAACTGGCAAGGTGTAAATATTATGAATGTTGTGATCTTGATCATACAAAGGGGGAGAAAGAGCTTGCACATCAAAAGCTGTGAACAATAGTCACTGATATATTGCTCGATGAAAAGGCAAATTTAACAAATGAAAAGTAAAAGTGATCTCTCTTGCTGATGGCCTTTTGGTCTTGTCACACAGTCTTGTGCAATAGAATTCACATAGGACGAACCATTTCAAATGCAATTGAAAAGAAAGCAGTGTCCTATATAATTCGTATTTCAAACATTAAAACGCTACCTTTAGAAGCGCAGGAGTTATTTCGAGCAGATATGCCTTTCAGTCAATTCGTGCCCACGCAAGTACAAATGAATTCACTCTTTGAAATGTATAGCAGATTTACAGCTTTACGCGTGCTAATACCATTCATCAGATTCATAATAGCGACAAAACGGGAAATCATGAATTATTTATTAGGTTGTGTTCCTTTAGGGCTATATTTGAATGTGACCAAAAACTTCTGAGCATAAGGAATGCCGGCTGTCGTGTTTCGTGTTGCGGATGGTCTTGCGTAGCACCATACTGTCGTGCCATGTTGACTCTGTATACATTAGCTAGCAGCAAATGTTTGCATTATTATTATTATAGCGAATGGGACTTCTCCCATGAAGCGCTGCCTAGTCGAACCTACCCTGGACCTTTTCGGAGAATGTGAAGACAACACTGCAGCCTTCTGCATTACCCAGATTGTCAGAAGGGCTTTATTCCTGGTAGCAAACCCGGGTACTCTCCCGATGTCAGTCAACAGATTGGGAGGTACCAAACCTAAGGCACCGAGAACAATGGGGAGTCGGACAACTTGGTAATTGGGATGCAAGCGTGACATTTCGAAAACAAGGTCCGCATATTTACCATGTTTTTCCTCAATCTTGTAAATCACATTAGTGTCAAAGGAGATGATATAAATGATTTCATTGGATTAATCAAAAAGGATAAGTTCAGGTTTGTTAGCGTGGATACTTCTGAGGCTGTAAATGGACCTATTCCAAAGAAATTTGTATTTATCATTTTCCATTACGCCCTCTACATACTCCGGGTCGTACCATGTGTGGACCTCACAACAAGCATTGCGAAGACGGTGATAAAATGATCGAGCTACACCATCATGTCGTTAAAGATACTGTGTTTGTGCTAAAGCTGGGCATCCATTGACAACGTATTGGACAGTCTCATTAAATTCATTACATAATCTACATTTCATTTATACATTTTGATGCAAAATCACACATTGACGGTTTCGAGTGGGAAGTGACTGGTCCTGAGCAGCGAACAGAAAGCCTTCAGTTTCACTTTTCAGGCCAGACGACTTCATCCAAACAAAGGACTCTGCAGGATTGCTGATCTTCTCAACACACTGCACTTAAACTATTATTATTATTATTATTATTATTATTACCCTCGTTCAGCACAGTGTTAGTACTCCTAATGCTTCCCATGTACACAGTCCTACATGAGATGCTCACAATCGTGTCTGTTACCCTCGTGCCTTTTGTGGAGGAAAGCTTCATAAATGTGGTGAAATTTGGTATTTGATGGGGATGTAATAAAGGCAATGTTGTTGAAAGAGCTTCACATCTAAAACAAAACTCATCGCCAACTACAGTTGAACTGTACAGTTTACATATTCTGTTTTCCCTTGATATATTCTGACATCTGTCAGTTTCAATCAGTAAGTTATAAGTAATTCAAATACACTCTTCAAAGATAGAAACGCACAGGTAGTTATGCAGTTTATTGAATCTGACTACACAAAAAATCCGGTATATAAATTGAATATAAATTATTGGAAATGTTGGTGGCCTGATATTCGACAAAGGGTGCGTCAAAACGCAGCCATTGTCGATTTGCAATGTCTTAAACGCAATTGTTTTCACACTTGTTAAAAAAACAGTAAACCAAAATGCATGTCCAAGTTATGGCCTTCGTAACTCTTGGTAGTGGCTATAAAAAGGCAAGCATAAGCCAATAATTTGTCACTCAGTTTTCAAGTTTGAAAATGCCGAGACTCAGCGCTGCCGATCGGAACATCGCCATAGGACATATCAAAAGAGGGGAATCTTCTGTTGCACGCCACTTCAGCATCCACCACAGCACCATTTGCCGGCTTTTGTGACCTATACACATAGTTCAATTCCACTGCAGACTGTCCGAGAACCGCCCGACCAAGCGTTACCACCCCTGCACAGGATCGCCATAGCTACGGAGACTGCAGGACGCATCCCTCGTTTGAGAAGGATATCGGACCAGACTGTCAGGAACCATCTTCGCGAGGCTGGAATCCGACCCAGAAGACCATTTATTGTCCCTGTTTTTCAACAGATCCATCGACAGCGACGTTTGCGTCAATGCCATACTTTACAGCCTTGAAATTTGAGAAACTGGAGACGAGTGTTGTTAAGCGATGAATCACGATTTCTTCTTAATCGGCGAGATGGAAGACGACGCGTTTATCGTCGTCGTAATGACCATTTGCCCCACATTGTGTGGCATATCCTACACTACGAGATCTGACTTAGGTGTGGTTAAGGGAAATTTGACAACAAATCGCTACATGAATCAAATTGTTCAACCTCACCTTCTTCCAATCATTGACCGCCCGAGGGAGCTGTTTCAACAAGACACCGCTCCACCGCACACAGCTCGTGTCAAGGTAGACTACTTTCATAAAGCCAACATTAACATCCTGTCCATCTCAACCCAATCGAACACATCTGGGAAGAACTCGATCGACGTGTACGTCAACGTCAGAACACGCCGCAGACACTCCCACATCTGGCCAACATGTTACAAGCAGAATGGCGCAAAATTCCGCAAGACAGAATTCATCCACTTATCCAGTCAGTGCCGAGGAGATGCAGAGCCGTGATTGCTGCCCGGGCGGTCACACGAGAGTTCAGCCCAACCTTGTGGCCTTATGTGTCATGTCAGTGAACAGTTTTCTTTGTACAACGGCCACATGTGACTATCGAGCTCCAAAATTTCATCTTTGTATCTATGATATTAAATTAAATATATCGACTTTATTAGGTGCAATAACTTTACTAAAAAACTACCTGTGCGTTGCTTTCTTTGAAGAGTGTATGCGTAAATTATTTCATTTCCTTGATGTAGACTGTATTGTTGATTATTCCATCTTTATAGGAGTGTGGTCACATACGCTTTTAACCCACACGAGTGAAGAGGCACTTTTTTGTAAATTTACTTCCAAATGGCATTTTAGCAATCTTAATAACGAATCTGTGTTTATAATCAGTCCTCCCATATGCCTACATCATGCGTCATTTAGCGGGAGGCAGCTTGAACGACACATGGCATGTCGAGACACCATACACCTCTGTCTCCGCTGCCACCCGCACAGCTGGTCAGACCGCTACACCTATGGGAGGTATGTAGTACAAATGAGGCAGCTACAACCAAGCAGACCTCTACAACGGCAGCATCAAAGCCTCAGGCCAGACACAACCAGACATATTTTTCAGGTTATTCGTAAATATTTTTTGTAAAACTTCAGTTTAGCATTGACTGTTTCAGAGACCGCCATGCGACCCGGGAACGATTCCACACACCAACTCGCAGCCTCTTGACGTCACAGTTGTCACTGCCTATTTCAACCTGGGGCGATTCAGGAAAGGCAGTGGATCGTTCTTCGACACTCAGTTGTACATGTCGTGGGCAGGAGTGTTCAAACATCTACGGAATCCTTTCGTCTTTTACACAGACTCGGAGGACATTGCTGAGCAGTTTCAACAGATGCGAGTCGGGAAGGAAGGAACAACCAAGATTGTCTTGGTCGACAGAAAGAATCTGTGGGCGTTCGGATGGGTAGATAGGATCAAGGAAATCTATTCCAACCCAGGATATCCAAAGTTCCACCCAAACACCGTAGTGCCTGAATACTCCTGTGCTCAACACGCGAAATATGAGTCTGTGGAGGCAGCAGTCAAAAGTAATTATTTCAATACCACCTATTACACTTGGATCGATATCGGCTATTTCCGACACATCTTGAAACGGGGTAAAGAGTTTGTTATCGTGAAACCCCAAGGTTTTAACGAGTCTCGCGTGGCCATGAACAAAGTGTACGACGTGGATATGGACACGTCCCCTGAGACTGTTTTCAAAGGAAACCATGTCTGGCTTGGTGGTGGGATGCTCTTCGGGTCAAAGTTCACACTTCCAATCTTTATAGCAGACTATCGACTAGCCGTACAACACTATCTCGACATGTCTTTAAGCAATACAGACCAACAGGTCATTTTTTCTATGAACACTAACAAGGAAAAGCTTATTGTTAAACAAAGAGTGACTATTCAGCAATATGTAGCCGACGTACCCGGAGACTGCTGGTTCTATCTTGGATATGCTTGTTACAGAGAATTGGTAGAGTGACGTGCAATAAACTATGTACATGTCTGTCTGTCTGTCTGTCTGTCTGTCTGTCTGTCTGCATGCATGCATGTGTATGTTTATGTTTCTATGAATATCGGTTATATGTTTAGTTGATTGGTTTGTTGTTTTGTTGTTTTGCGCCGCACTCAGCAATATTCCAGCTATATAACAACGGTCTGTATATAATCGAGTCTGTACCAGACAATCAAGTGGTTGATATCATGAGCATCGATCCACCAATTGGGATACGATGATATGCTTCAAACAAGTCAACGAGCATGACCACCGGATACCGTTAGTCGCCTCTTACGACAAGCATACTCGCCTTTTACGGCAAGCATGGGTTGCTGAAGACCAATTTTACCCCGGATCTTCACGGTACTATATATGTATGTGTGTTTATATGTGTGTATATATGTATGTAAGTAAAGCATACAGTTTCATGACGAACGGGGTTGTGTAAAGTTGCCATTCAATTTCTGTTATGTTTTGTTTGTCCGTCCGTTATACACATCACATGGACGGGTCGTATGTCTCTCGTGTCTGTGCAGTGGGGCTTGCCGATCACATGATGTCCGCAACAGCAAACAGGTGAATAGCTTTGATGTTTTATTCTGACATCATTAACGGTATATTAATATTAACGTACCCGACTGCCGTAAGAGATTCTACATATCAATGGTCACATCTAAATTCAGAGAAGAGAAGAGAAAACGCCAAATGTGAACCACTGATTGCTATATATACCAGACGCCATCGTCCGAACACACACATTGAAGACCGGGATAGAGGGCTGCTACAACTAATTATACCTTAAAGCAATACACTGATAACCAGGGGAATGACGACAACCACAGGTGGTAGGGTTGTGCTGTGTGAAGATGACGACAACCACAGGTGATAGGGTTGTGCTGTGTGAAGATGACGACAACCACAGGTGGTAGGGTTGTCCTGTGTGATAATGACGACAACCACAGGTGGTAGGGTTGTGCTGTGTGATAATGACGACAACCACAGGTGATAGGGTTGTGCTGTGTGAAGATGACGACAACCACAGGTGGTAGGGTTGTCCTGTGTGATAATGACGACAACCACAGGTGGTAGGGTTGTGCTGTGTGATAATGACAACCACAGGTGGTAGGGTTGTGCTGTGTGATAATGACGACAACCACAGGTGGTAGGGTTGTGCTGTGTGATAATGACGACAACCACAGGTGGTAGGGTTGTCCTGTGTGATAATGACGACAACCACAGGTGGTAGGGTTGTGCTGTGTGAAGATGACGACAACCACAGGTGGTAGGGTTGTGCTGTGTGAAGATGACGACAACCACAGGTGGTAGGGTTGTCCTGTGTGATAATGACAACCACAGGTGGTAGGGTTGTCCTGTGTGATAATGACGACAACCACAGGTGATAGGATTGTGCTGTGTGAAGATAATGACAACCACAGGTGGTAGGGTTGTGCTGTGTGAAGATGACGACAACCACAGGTGATAGGGTTGTCCTATGTGAAGATGACGACAACCACAGGTGGTAGGGTTGTCCTGTGTGAAGATGACGACAACCACAGGTGGTAGGGTTGTCCTGTGTGATAATGACGACAACCACAGGTGGTAGGGTTGTCCTGTGTGATAATGACGACAACCACAGGCGGTAGGGTTGTCCTGTGTGAAGATGACGACAACCACAGGTGGTAGGGTTGTGCTGTGTGAAGATGACGACAACCACAGGTGATAGGGTTGTCCTATGTGAAGATGACGACAACCACAGGTGGTAGGGTTGTCCTGTGTGAAGATGACGACAACCACAGGTGGTAGGGTTGTCCTGTGTGATAATGACGACAACCACAGGTGGTAGGGTTGCCCTGTGTGAAGATGACGATAACCACAGGTGATAGGATTGTCCTATGTGAAGATGACGACAACCACAGGTGGTAGGGTTGTCCTGTGTAATAATGATGACAACCACAGGTGGTAGGGTTGCCCTGTGTGATAATGACGACATAAAGCTTTAACATAAGTACTCGTTGCACAAGAAGTAATTAGGATCACCGAAAGAGAAGGGCAGTTTCTGTTTTGTGCACACGAAGACGTAGTTGCTTTGTCAGGCACTGTATATTAATATTTACTTTGAAATTAACGTCACAATTGCCTCGTTGGTGTAAAACGTCAGGAATGCCTACACCTGTATCACAAACGAAAACTAAAAGCATAACATGCAACATATATTTGAATAATATACTATGAATTTTACCAATGTAACCTGTTTCAGCAGTTAATAGAGATTGAGTATTCCCCGGTGCTGAGTTACCTCAATCATTCTGTGTCTTTCAGGGTCTTTTATCATACGCAGTTTTCCAAATTTATCAACAGAGTCTTTAAAATCAACGTTTGAAGTCCGAATTTTCTCATAAACTAAGATTTATATGGTGAGTTACTTAGACAACGTATGTAGAATTTTCTAAGAGTCAATCATTCCTACACCTTTGGCATAGAAGTCCCATTAAAATATATAAGCATTCGACGAAACTGATTTGGTCCAACCATTGAGCTGAAAATATATGCTGTTATACTAAACATCAAATCAGTTATATTACTTAAAAACAACGTTTAATTTCCCCAACAGATGTATATTTGAAAACATCAACAAATCTCACATAAGGTCATCCGGTCACAGCTGCCAGATCTCTCAATCTACATTCAATCTTTCTCTACTGAAAGCTGCTGGCCGAACGACTGATTCTGATTTGGTGTGGTTGTAGTAGACACCCTGCAGGATGGCGCCAGCATACTAGGGTGAGGCGAGGAGACAGGATTAAGTACATAACATAAGCTGGCTGCACGCTTTACGCAAGTGGTTCTAATGCAAGTCTGTCGTGTGTTTTCATATCGTTGGATACCTGTTATAATAAAGAAAGAAAAACAAAAAAGTATGTAATTTGTTGAATACAGTTTTGGGAGAGTTATGCAAAAGATGTTTGAATACAGTTTAAGGGGAGTTATGCAATAGATGTTTGAATAATGTTTGGTTGAGGGAAGTATATGGCGCTGAATCAGAGTGAGTGGTCAGCCGGGTTTATAACTATATCAACAATCATATTATATGCAGGCAAAGTGAACCACATCAGTGTTTTGAATCCTAAAACTTACTGGATTGGGAAGGTATGCTTTAGTCATGAATGAAGAGTAATTACAATTTGAGATATTTAATATGTGGTCAGCTGAGATTTGATTCAATTTGTGTAAGTTAATACTTATAATATATCCTGATCCTTAATGTTTTGATCATAAGTGGATAGTGTAAAGTAGTGTAAAGTTCAAGTGGCCTCTGTGACGGATTGTCTGAAGAATACCCAATGAACAAAACCAAAGGCCTCAGTTACATTTATATTGTCGATTGTTACTTCATCTCTACATACTGGATTTAGTTTAATGTCAGTATTGATGAGTTATAATCAGCACAAAATCAAAATCGTAACTAAAATACACATTATCAGTCAGAAGTACATGTTGTGCATGTACCAACATTTTCTACGCACATTGCCAACTCCACATAATACTTCTTAAAATTACCAGATATAGGAATCTATCTTATGCATGTGCCAACAGATTCTCAGTGCATCAACAATGAACACAAGTAATTTACAAAATCATAGGATTGCAATCTGTGCATGAGTCAACAGTTTCATATACATTCATATTTGGCAATACCAGATGATTAAATCATCAACTGATAGGATCTAGGAATGCATACTATGCATGGGTCCACAGATATTCATTAGAGGGTCAATCACCGCATGATTTAGCTTTCAAGGTCCTTGGGTTGGGGAACCAGTACATGTACTTACAGTTTATAATACCGTTGATCACCAGTATACGTACTAACAGTTTATAAGACCGTTGATCACCAGTACATGTACTTACAGTTTATAATACCGTTGATCACCAGTACATGTACTTACAGTTTATAATAGCGTTGATCACCAGTATACGTACTAACAGTTTATAAGACCGTTGATCACCAGTACATGTACCAACAGTTTATAAGACCGTTGATCACCAGTACATGTACCAACAGTTTATAATACCGTTGATCACAAGTACATGTACTTACAGTTTATAATACCGTTGATCACCAGTACATGTACTTACAGTTTATAAGACCGTTGATCACCAATACATGTACTTACAGTTTATAATACCGTTGATCACCAGTACATGTACTTACAGTTTATAAGACCGTTGATCACCAGTGCATGTACTAACAGTTTATAAGACCGTTGATCACCAGTACATGTACCAACAATTTATAATACCGTTGATCACCAGTATACGTACTAACAGTTTATAAGACCGTTGATCACCAGTACATGTACTAACAGTTTATAAGACCGTTGATCACCAGTGCATGTACTAACAGTTTATAAGACCGTTGATCACCAGTACATGTACCAACAATTTATAATACCGTTGATCACCAGTATACGTACTAACAGTTTATAAGACCGTTGATCACCAGTACATGTACTAACAGTTTATAAGACCGTTGATCACCAGTACATGTACCAACAGTTTATAAGACCGTTGATCACCAGTATACGTACTAACAGTTTATAAGACCGTTGATCACCAGTACATGTACTAACAGTTTATAAGACCGTTGATCACCAGTACATGTACTTACAGTTTATAAGACCGTTGATCACCAATACATGTACTTACAGTTTATAATACCGTTGATCACCAGTACATGTACTAACAGTTTATAAGACCGTTGATCACCAATACATGTACTAACAGTTTATAATACCGTTGATCACCAGTATACGTACTAACAGTTTATAAGACCGTTGATCACCAGTACATGTACTAACAGTTTATAATACCGTTGATCACCAGTACATGTACTAACAGTTTATAAGACCGTTGATCACCAGTACATGTACTAACAGTTTATAAGACCGTTGATCACCAGTATACGTACTAACAGTTTATAAGACCGTTGATCACAAGTACATGTACTAACAGTTTATAAGACCGTTGATCACCAGTACATGTACTAACAGTTTATAAGACCGTTGATCACCAGTACATGTACCAACAGTTTATAAGACCGTTGATCACCAGTACATGTACCAACAGTTTATAAGACCGTTGATCACCAGTACATGTACCAACAGTTTATAATACCGTTGATCACCAGTATACGTACTAACAGTTTATAAGACCGTTGATCACCAGTACATGTACCAACAGTTTATAAGACCGTTGATCACCAGTACATGTACCAACAGTTTATAATACCGTTGATCACCAGTACATGTACTTACAGTTTATAATACCGTTGATCACAAGTACATGTACTTACAGTTTATAATACCGTTGATCACCAGTACATGTACTAACAGTTTATAATACCGTTGATCATCAGTACATGTACTAACAGTTTATAATACCGTTGATCACCAGTATACGTACTAACAGTTTAAAAGACCGTTGATCACCAGTACATGTACTTACAGTTTATAATACCGTTGATCACCAGTACATGTACTTACAGTTTATAAGACCGTTGATCACCAGTACATGTACTAACAGTTTATAATACCGTTGATCACCAATACATGTACTAACAGTTTATAATACCGTTGATCACCAGTACATGTACTAACAGTTTATAAGACCGTTGATCACCTGTACATGTACTTACAGTTTATAAGACCGTTGATCATCAGTACATGTACTAACAATTTATAATACCGTTGATCACCTGTACATGTACCAACAGTTTATAAGACCGTTGATCACCAGTATACGTACTAACAATTTATAATACCGTTGATCACCTGTACATGTACTTACAGTTTATAATACCGTTGATCACCAGTATACGTACTAACAGTTTATAAGACCGTTGATCACCAGTACATGTACCAACAGTTTATAAGACCGTTGATCACCAGTACATGTACCAACAGTTTATAATACCGTTGATCACCAGTACATGTACTTACAGTTTATAATACCGTTGATCACCAGTACATGTACTTACAGTTTATAAGACCGTTGATCACCAATACATGTACTTACAGTTTATAATACCGTTGATCACCAGTACATGTACCAACAGTCTATAAGACCGTTGATCACCAGTGCATGTACTAACAGTTTATAAGACCGTTGATCACCAGTACATGTACTAACAATTTATAATACCGTTGATCACCAGTACATGTACTAACAGTTTATAAGACCGTTGATCACCAGTACATGTACTAACAGTTTATAAGACCGTTGATCACCAGTACATGTACCAACAGTTTATAAGACCGTTGATCACCAGTATACGTACTAACAGTTTATAATACCGTTGATCACCAGTACATGTACTTACAGTTTATAAGACCGTTGATCACCAGTACATGTACTTACAGTTTATAAGACCCTTGATCACCAATACATGTACTTACAGTTTATAATACCGTTGATCACCAGTACATGTACTAACAGTTTATAAGACCATTGATCACCAGTACATGTACTAACAGTTTATAATACCGTTGATCACCAGTATACGTACTAACAGTTTATAAGACCGTTGATCACCAGTACATGTACTAACAGTTTATAATACCGTTGATCACCAGTACATGTACTAACAGTTTATAAGACCGTTGATCACCAGTACATGTACTTACAGTTTATAAGACCGTTGATCACCAGTATACGTACTAACAGTTTATAAGACCGTTGATCACCAGTACATGTACTAACAGTTTATAAGACCGTTGATCACCAGTACATGTACGAACAGTTTATAAGACCGTTGATCACCAGTACATGTACCAACAGTTTATAAGACCGTTGATCACCAGTACATGTACCAACAGTTTATAAGACCGTTGATCACCAGTACATGTACCAACAGTTTATAATACCGTTGATCACCAGTATACGTACTAACAATTTATAAGACCGTTGATCACCAGTACATGTACCAACAGTTTATAAGACCGTTGATCACCAGTATACGTACTAACAGTTTATAAGACCGTTGATCACCAGTACATGTACTTACAGTTTATAATACCGTTGATCACCAGTACATGTACTAACAGTTTATAAGACCGTTGATCACCAGTGCATGTACTAACAGTTTATAATACCGTTGATCACCAGTACATGTACTTACAGTTTATAATACCGTTGATCACCAGTATACGTACTAACAGTTTATAAGACCGTTGATCACCAGTACATGTACTTACAGTTTATAATACCGTTGATCACCAGTACATGTACCAACAGTTTATAAGACCGTTGATCACCAGTGCATGTACTAACAGTTTATAAGACCGTTGATCATCAGTACATGTACTAACAATTTATAATACCGTTGATCACCTGTACATGTTCATTTACAGAATCCTGTAATGTGAAGACTATTTTAAGCACAAAGTCACACATCACGTGATGTTGTTGTACACACTCCTAGGAATGAATATATGCAGTTTGTATGTATCTTGTCAATCACCGCGTAAGTACTCAGGTGTTGGGGTTTGGCTGAGCTGTATAAGCACTTTAAGTCTGTTCTTCATACACTTCCTATCTGTTTTTCATACACTTCCTGTTGTCACCAGATGCAGGAATCTGTCTTGTACACGTGCCAACAGATTCCAGGGGCACAGACAATGAACAAATAAAAGTAATTTACAAAATCATAGGATTGCAATCTGTGCATGTACGTTCCAACAGATTCGAAGTGCACAGACAATGAACACATGAAAGTAATTAACAAAATCAAAGGATTGCAATCTGTGCATATGCCAACAGTTTCATATACATTCATATTTGTCAAAACCGCATGATTACTGTATTGACAAATAGGATCTAAGCATGAATGCTATCCCTGTGTCCACAGATATTCAGTGGATAGTCAATCAACACATGATTTATCTACAAAGTCCTTGGATTGAGACAGTAATTCCTGCACTAACAGTTTATAATACCATTGATAACCCGTACATGTTTATTTACATATTCCTGGAATGTGCGCACGTTTTAAGCACAAAGTCAGTCACCACATGCTATTGTCTTAACCACTCCTAGGAATTAATAGGTGCAGTTTATATGCACATTGTCGGTCACCACTTGGGTTTTAGGAGTGTGTGCGGGTATCGCGAACGACTTGTATCATCACTATTTGATAGTGATTCATAAACACATGTTCATGATATAGTTGGAATCGTACAATCGACTCTGGTTTTAGCAGAGCTTTCTACTGAATATGGAAAGGGTTTTGTTGCTTTTATTTACAGTCAGTCGATCTAAAATCTCGATCGCTCCAGCTACACACGCCTTGACGACCCTGTCCTAGCCGAGCCTGTCCTGTCCATGTAAATGTGTATTGGGAGATGGACTGAAACTTAGTAAACTTATGTGAGTATCAAACCTTGTATTAGTCCAGTATGTGTGTGCGCCGGTACATGAATGTTTATGTAGTTAATGAGCATCAGACGCCTCACTCCTTGACTCCTGGCTATGCGGGTTGTAGAGTCATGGCTTACATTGACCATGACGACACATAACGGCAATACGTTTAAGTAGCTGTTTAGTGTTTAGGGTCCCTTTACGCCCCAAAACGCAGTTACGACAATAGGTACAAGTATATATCAACAGAATGAATGTTCTAAATGTGGCAGACATGCCTATGGTTATGATTATGACAGACATGTACTTCTACACTGTGAATATTTTATAAATGATCGAAATGAATTCTTCTCCACCCTCATTGACAAACTGGAAATCGAAAGTTATGTTCAAATTGAACTTCTGGAAGAAAATGACATGCTCGCACTATTCTGGGGCTCATTAAACATACAATCTGGAATTATGAACCAGTTTACATGGGAAAACATATCATTGATATTCTGTAAATATGTCTTAAATTTCAGATTAGATTAACCCCAAATTAATCTGACGTATCGTAATAGTGCTCACTTGTGTACATGGTAAATGACGAAAATATATGTGTGTGTGTGTGTGTGTGTGTGTGTGTGTGTGTGTGTGTGTGTGTGTGTGTGTGTGTGTGTGTGTGTGTGTGTGTATTTTATTTGTTAATATTGCACCCATCTATATAAATACTAGCACAATGCAAGATTTTGTGAATCTTCGTATGTAACATCTTGATGAAATAAAGAAATTCATTCAGAAATTCAGAAATTCATTATATCAATCAGAATGAATCGGTATCGTAACATTGGGGTGAAATACGAAGTGAGGAGGTCACATAGAATCGCCTGCACTTCCGGTACCCTCGGACAAAACGCCTGGCATTAAAACATAACTTTCTGCCCTGTTCACTGTCATTAATTCCCGAAGTACGATTATTCTTCACCATGACTATATAATGTGCATAGACATGAACCAATCACAGATAAGGGGAGACTCATGTTTGTGCCTTCAAAAAGTTGAACGCTAGACATTTTTTGATAATGGATATCTGATTGTTTGTTTGGTGAAACATGTTAATCAATTGTCACTTGTGTGTTACTAAAACTGTTCGCTAGATATACAAACAGAGAATATCAAAATAACCTTCAAGACACAAAGAGTAATTTTAATTTTAATGATAGAATAAATGCAATTTAAAGATATTCTGTCCTTGACAGAGATGAGATGTGCACCATGTAAGACATACGATTCTGTATACGAGGAGCTCTGTCTGGGAATGTTCACTGTGGCTGCAGAGGTATCCATATTCAATGTAAAGGTGGGAATGCTTCTGTACGTGAACTACGTCATGCGTGACGTCATCAGTGTATGTGGATGACCCATCGTCAGGAAATGATTGAACCGCCTTTACGAGTTTTCGTTGTTATTTGCTCCTGGCCCAAATATGTCTGGAAATGTTTACAGAGGCTGCAGAGGTATCCCTGTGTAGTGTACAAGTAGGGATGCTGTCAAATATGAGTGAGTGAGTGAGTGAATATGGTTTTAAGCAGCTTTTAACAATATTCCAGCAATACCACGGCGGGGGACACCAGAAATGAGCTTCACACATTGTACCCATGTCGGGAATGGAACCCTGTCAAATATGACCCACGTGTACCAAACTCCGCACTGGACATGACATTTCAGAATAATACATGGAAAATAAATTTTCGACAAACCTGTGAGGGTAGTCAATTAATATTTTCAACTGCAATTTAACTTTACTCGAATCATCCATGCAAAGTAAATTATTTAGGGATCCGTTAACGTTAGCTTAAAGCAATAAATTAATTCTTTCATATGAAATGAATGATCATTTATCTACCTTCCACTACTCACCAAACGCTGTTTTCAAACACACGAGTGACTCGCAAAACACTACCATAACTCTATTGCGCAGCAGAAAGATTTGTGGGTAACTGTGTCATGAGGACGTAGGCCTGGGCGCTGGAGGGAAACAAGGTAGGAGGGGTGTCGATCGTGATTACAAACCAAGTGCTGATAACCGAGAGCGGTTGTTCTCTGGCGTTCACATTTCATTCTAATGTACTTACAATGGCAGCTCTCGGTGAATGGAACATCAAGTCAATCTACCAAGCACAACGAGTAGATTCTACTTTCGATATTACAAACACAAATACAAACGGGTTAGACGAGTGTGGGGGTTATTCAGTAGTAATGCGCCAGATATGGATGTAAAACCAATACAGCAAACCATTTGAATTTATATTTCATTATGCAATACATGCATGGGTTTAAATAACATGCGTAATTGTAGTATTGATAAATGTTTGAAATAAATTCTGAACAAGGAGTATGTCTACTTTCGATATGACTCGCACCATGGGTATTGCCAACGTGACGGAAATAATTCAAGGTCAAGGTCAATGTGGATGAATGGACACGTTTTTATTTTCTATTTTATTTTCATTGTTATTTTTGTATGGAAAGAAGATCTAAATAGGTTCTGTTGTGGTTATGTTTGGTAATAAAACAATGTAGTGATACATAACTATCAATGTTTCGAAACATTTAAAACCTCAGGAAATTCATCCAATAATGAATAAACGGTAAATCTACACTCATATCAGTCAAATGTACTCACGGGCCATTTAAACGCAATGTTTCTGCATTGGATTCTAGTGTAAACATTAAATTTACAAAATATATACAAGAGCTATTCTTCGTCAGCATCCTACTGTTTGACCCCCCACCCCACCCCCCACCCCCTTTCCCCCCCTTTCAGTATATTGTAATCAATGTGTGTTGATACATAGTGCTGCTCACAGTGTGTATGCTTTCGACATCGCTAAACATTAATTATTTTGTAAGTTTATTTATTAAGTCTTTGAATGGTATTTAAAAGTGATTCATGTTTATTATTTTTGTTGTTTAACGCCGCGCTCAGCAATATTCCAGCTGTATGACGGCGGTCTGTAAATAATCGAGTCTGGACCAGAAAATCCAGTGATTGATATCATGAGCATCGATCCACGCAATAGGGATCGATGACATGCATCAACCAAGTCAACCTGACTACCCGTGATGGTTAAATAACCAATTATATTATATTGATTATAAGTTTTGTTCATAAATCCCAACTCTGGCTTATATCAATGTGTGATACCGTGTGGTTGAATGAAAGTCAAATGAGCTTATTTCATTACCTGCCTGCCCGACGTTGCAGCTTCTGTGAGCATGTTCTCCACAGAAACCACTTAACCAATAACCTGACTCTTCACATGCATTTCCCCACCAATGACAATACTGCAATTTGTTCACAAGGTTTGAATTCGATTTTGTTAAAAATGTAACGGAATTTGGTACATGGATGATTGGTTAGTAGTGGGGCTCATGTTTTAAGATATCATAAATTAAGTTTATCTGATATTTGCACTATGACCATGCTCTTGCAGTAATTCTGCTAAAACGCACTCTAGTCTACTCTGAAACCACTGGACCAACGAAGCTGATACTTTACATACTTGCTTCAAAAGTGATGTTACCCGAATTTGTTATGTTATGATTCCGACTTTCAATATGGCCACTGAAACAACCTTTTTTCGAAACGGTTTTGACGTGGTCATGTACCGATTAACTGCGACATATATGAATGGATGTGTACTAATTATTTATGCTGCAAGAAAAAAATATCAAGTTTTGCCATCTGTGCCATGTCATCATGCTTCGACAGAAATATTTTTAAGAAATTAGAGGTTGCCAGTGGTGTCCACTGCACATAAAAATGTATGTCTTCCTCTTTATAGATGGCAGCCGCCAGAAAGCTGGACAGTGTGCATGAGAACTTCTTGACCTGTTCCATATGTACGGAGGGATACAAAGACCCCTGTACTCTGACCTGTGGACACACCTTCTGTAAGGGCTGCCTGGGGGAATTCCTGAAAACCAGACAAGACGCCATCAGAGCCAAGTCCATCCCGTGTCCCTACTGTCGTCAGATGACCCGAGTTCCCAGGCCTGACAGACCAGTGGAGGAGTGGGTGAAACAGATCAAGCCCAGTTTTCTCATACAGGGACTTCTGGACACTCTAGCCTGTGGGGGAGGTACTGATCATGGTAAGTAAATATGAGTGAGGTCAAGATGAAACTGTTGCTGCGACAAGAGGGCTATCAAGTAAAGAATGTCTTGAATCAGTGTTTCTCATACATATACTTCAGGACACCCTGTCCTGAGGTATTCAGTAACCACAGGTGTAACTAAATGTTCATTCCCCAGGATAAGCCTAAATAAACCCCGTGTCCTTTCAGCTTGTACATACCTCATCTACTCTTAGCCATGTTAGTTTGGGTTGGAATATACTCATGGTTTGGCTGTTGCAAATGTACAGCTAATGTACTTAGTGCACTCAGAACGTGGTAGGCAATCCTACCAAGGAGTGGTCAAAGTAGAGTTATCGCCTAAAACTACTTAAACACTGTTGTCATTTGTAGAATAATGGATTATGGTAGGATTATGTTTATTCTGCTAAACCACACGTGTTGCGTGAACAAAATTTGAAGACCCGAGCCGATAACAGCAAGTGTAATTATATACCCGCCCCCCAAAATATGGTAGAAGACCACATAGAAAACATGCCAGTTGCTTCTAAGACGTGAATCCTGATTGATTAGGTACGTTTTGCTTTTCGTTTGAAGATGGGGCATAATTTTATCCGACGGAGGTGAAGCAAGTAGTAGAACATATGCATTGAAAAGTATCGATCAAGCAGCGGCACATTGTAACTAGAGACGTACATGTTCAAGAGTATTTATATCTGACACATTGATAGGTGGGATGAGGATTATGAATATGTTACAGTACTAGTCAGGTGAAGAAAGTATAGATGCACATGTACACTGATAATAGACAATGGACGTTACTGCTTTTTTTATGTTGATGCTGTTTCCATATATTTGTCTCTCTACTAAGAGTAAGGGCCCAGTTAATTCATTTGTGTATCCCAAAACCACCCCAAGACAAATATATTTGTTAAAGTTAGTCGTTATTGTAAGTACTCTATCAGGTTTAAGTATGTTTGATTTCATGTTTTATATAAACAGTAATCAGCACCACATGTTAACGTATTGTGTGTTATTATATTAGGAAGTCTACTGATGGTAGCCAATATGGTTCAGTGGACATGGATAACATGCTTGGGCGATACAATGCTGTGATGTGAAAATAGACATGAGTTTATGGAAAAGGCAGTTAACATAACTATTTGCATCTCTAGGTAATGCCAACAGTTGCTTCTCCTGCGAGAAACTTGGGGATAAAAGTGAGGCCAGGTCCCACTGCCAGGACTGTTCTGTCCCGCTCTGTGACAGATGTGTCAAGATGCACTTGGCCAATCCTGCGACATCAGAACATGACATAGGTGACATTGGAGATGGCGCAAAGGGCAGCAGACGGCGAAGACAAAGGTGCACGGAGCACAATGAAGTTGTGGACTTCTGCTGTAGAGATTGCAATAAAGCAATATGCCAAAAATGTTGTATCATATATCACAGAACATGCATCTCCGTGGTCACTATTCAGTCCCTCATGTCTGAGATGAAACGTGCTCTGACACAAAATGAGGGCTTGTTCAGACGTCAGTTTGAAGACACAAACAAATCACTTCTACAAAACATGTCTCAGATTGATGCGATTGACCACAACAAAGCCTCAGTTGAGTCAGAGATCAGACATGCCTCACAACGGGCCATAGACGTGATCAAACAGAAGGAAAAACAACTGCTGGCCGAACTGAATGACATGGCAGATAAGCAGTCTGGAAAACTGAGAGGACGGATGAAGTCCAAAGAAATAGACATGCAGATGTATCAACAATACATAGAATACATTTCCCAGGTGTTGAAGTCAATGAGTGAGACTGACATGTTTGATATTTACCAGAATTGTCAGTCAGGGGCAATGGCTGCTGCAGCAGACAGGGCTGTCAAATTTACAGATATTCCCGAGTCAGAAGTTGTATTCATTAGCGAAATAGATGTTTGGAACATTAACAAGCATGTCGGATTAGGTAGACTGGAGTTGGGGAGATTCGACATCATGGGTACCCCTCTGTTAAGTCACACAGTCAATCCTAGGTTAGAGGATGACAAAGCGAAGCCCGACCCTCATGATGCCATGGTCCTCGATGTGGATGGTGAAGAGATACTGGTCATAGCAGACTACAATAATAAATGCCTGAAATCCTTTTTCACAAAAGATAGCCAATCACAACAAAGAAAATTAAAACTTGCAAGTTTCCCACACTCTTTGTCAAGACTAGGAGAAAACCTGCTGGCTTTAGCATTCTGGTCAAGCAATGAAATTCTAGTTGTACAGGTGACCCCTGACCCTGTACTGAAGTCACATGTTACTACAAAGAAGAAGTACAGATGCCTTGCAGCCTTGAGTAAATCAATATTAGCAGCAGGTTGTGTATATCCCGCCTGTGTCGACATCCTGAATATATCTGGGGTACTGCTGAGGTCAATCAGTACACTCAACGCAGTAGAGAACCTGCTATGTGACCCGAGGTTCCTCTGTGCTACACCTCGTGGCCACATCCTGGTGTCAAATGATTGCTCAAACTTTCTCTACTGTATGACACCAGAGGGGGAGGCTGTGTTCACCTACAGACCCACAGGAGAAGCTGCAATGAGAGGGCCACGAGGTATCACAACTACCAGAACAGGACACATTCTGGTGGCGGACAAATGGACAAACAAGGTAACACTACTGACAGCAGCAGGGGAGTTTGTCCGAGACCTTCTGACATCGAAGGATGGAATCGAGCAGCCGTATGGTTTGTCTGTCCATGGAGATAAACTGTTTGTGACACAGCGCAATACAACTGTTAAGGTATTTCATTGCTCGAGGTCTGTGTAATCACTATTATGTCAAGAATATTCCATCTACCATTTGTCAAGCAGTGAGTCAGTTTTATTTTAGTGCATCATAGTTGTTGATTTTTTTAGTGTGGCTTTGTACTGAAAATCATGCAACTATATTTTTGACATTCTGATAAAAACAACCCAATTGGGATTGACAGGATGATCGGATGCAGTTGCAATTCTTTGAAATACAAGAAACATCATTTTAAGCTTACTTTGCTGATTAGAAGTTGCTCTGCTTTTGTCTTACTTTGTTGTCACTTAATACAGCTGAAAAGCACTTGTATGAACTTTTGCAATTATTCCCCTGAAGGTTTGTTTTCTTTTGTCTGCTCTCAATGTTTTGTCCACTGTTCTAGGAAACAAAACGTTAAACTTTAAGTCTTTACTGTCTACATGTACCTGTACTGTAGGTTTGTTTTCTTTTGTCTGCTCTCAATGTTATGTCCACTGTTTTAGGAAACAAAACATTAAACAGTATGACATTATTGTCTACATGTTACTGTACTGTAGGTTTGTTTTCTTTTGTTTGCTCTCAATGTTATGTCCACTGTTTTAGGAAACATAACGTTAAACATTATGTCTTTATTGTCTACATGTACCTGTACTGTAGGTTTGTTTTCTTTTGTCTGCTCTCAATGTTTTGTCCACTGTTTTAGGAAACATAACATTAAACAGTATGTCTTTATTGTCTACATGTTACTGTACTGAAGGCTGTTTTCTGTAAATGGCTTCACTTTTCAAAAAAGGTCAAACATGTGATTGGTCCTTTGTTATATATCGATTACTCTTACATATATACTCAATTCCAAATGAAAGCACATCCTAAAGTATGGACGTCGCCATCTGAGATTCGCCATGGACAATGACACAGGACCCACTTGCACAAAGCGATCTTAGCGCTACGACTATTGTAAGCCTATGTTAAAGTATGAGAGTTACGATCATCTTAGCGCTAAGATTGCTTTGTGCAAGTGGGTCCAGGTCTGTGGTGGGTTCTAAATGTCTGTCTAGCAGCAGTTGACACTGGTAGGTGTTGTTGGCGCAAGTGAGAACGTATCGAGTAGTACAGATGATGGGGGTTCTGCATCTGGCTCCAGTGGAAATAGTCCAGAACCATCATTGTCTATACTACTGATCGTGACCATGTCTTTACGTTAAAAGGTTCCATGTTTACGCCCGCTCTTTTGGCGACACTGCACCCTGTTCTTCAGTGCATTATCTGCCGTAGAACAGTAGATTGTTGTGTGAACGTGTAAATCTCTTGCCTTTCTTGCCGTGTTTTCCAGCTTCAATCATGATCAACACTAAATGACGATTGTTTGTGCCTAATCTGGACTTTGGCTTTTCGGTGTCACTCAAAGAATAATTGTTTAACAGTTGTTGCAACGTTTCACTTTCGTGGGTTCCTTCAATCAACAAACCATGTTTCATGTTAAAAACGTGCATGTTGCTCTTATATTATTTTGTCTCATAGATATGTACAGTCTTTGTTCAGTGTTCGATTCTTAATACAATGCATGAAACTTTTTGTGTGAAAGATTGGCATGCTTTTACTCGTTGTTTCCAACAGTATCTCGGTATTTCAAGTGATTTGTATCTCCTTGATTCAATATTTTTCTCGTTATATCCATTATTTTCTCGACATTTGGATTATTTTCTCTTTGCATGAATATTTTTCTCGTTACTTCAATTATTTTCTCGTAATCTCGATTATTTTCTCGTTATTATTATTATCCGTAATAAATTGTTCAAGTCCGTATTTTCTTGTTATTTAATTTCAAGTTTATTTCAAACATTTCAATTTATTTCACATTATATCAATTATTGTACTCGAAATTACGAGTTTTTGCTCGTAATTTCGATTATTTGCTCGTTATTTCAATAGCTTTCTCAAAATTTCAAGCTTTTGAAATAAACTTGAAATACCAAGAAAATAAGGAATGGAACAAATTATTACGGATCAACATGGATAACGAGTAAGTCCGTATATTGATCATATACTTGGATCATATGTTGGAAATTTTGTAGATATATATTCATGATATGTTTAAATATGTCAAATAAATTCTCTTTTTATGATCTTTCCAAAAATACTGTTTTAGTTTTTATACTGGACAAAAATGCTAACTACTTTGCAGCTGCTCATGAACAATATTATAACACTGGACATAATTCCCAGGGACCTAATATCCTCCGGCTCCACCAGGTGATTGATCTTAATAGTTACTTGGCTATGCCACTATTATGTAAGAAAGTGTTGAAACTCTTTTATTGAATCAAGGGAATGTTTTCTACTGCCTATCAGTTTGATTAAAATATTGCAAATTTGAAATACCATTTTTCTTCAATAGATTGTCTTTGTCATTATCTAACCGATCTATTACCAGGTATTCCGCAAAACAAATCTTCAAATGCTCATAAAACAGCAACTAATTATCGCACAAGGTTAAATCGAGTATTTTTCGGAAGCTTATCAAGGGAACTGTCATAATGTGCATGATATCATGAATGTAAAACTGCAAAATCTTTCCAATCACTTTCAAACATAATGGCGGCCTTTTTGAAAATGCCATCAGGGGGAACTTGTGCCAGGAGCTTCAGTTTGACTTTCTAAAGGTCTCCAGAAACATCCAGCTTTCTACAACTATTTTTCCAGGTTGTTGTTAATTTGTGTTTAATGCTCTTGGCCTGTGGGAACACTTTAGAAATACGTGTAATTTAGTCATCTCTTAAATTCGGAAATGCAAAGTTGAATTGAATTCCGAAATTGACCACATTATAAATACTACCCAAGGTAACATCTCTCTGTGACTACCGGTCAAAATAATCTTTAAAACTCCAGAAAACGTGGTGGCCAGTCTTTCCCATAGAACAGGAGGGAATGCTACATGAGGACGATATTGATAAAGTTAATGTTCTTAATGATTATTTTGTAGATCAAGCCTCAGTTACAGATACAGATGACGTCATTAATGATAATGCTTTTTCGGTTAATGATTATCCCTAGGGCATATATATCTATCTAATAAAGACTTAGAGTATGTATTGTTGTAGTAGTAGTATATTAAAAACTTTGGCTATTGTTTTATCGAGACCACTTTGTGGCACTTGCATGGTTTGATGGGTCAAGAAGATGTGGTAGTCGAATAGTTTTTCCCCTGGCCCTTATACCTTTACCTATGATCAGAGAGGTTTATTTAAAAGGAAACAACAATAGATGTCAGCACACTTTTATAGGCAGTGGTTTCTGCAAACGTACAGCATAGTGTCTTAGGACGCAGAACCAAACACCTTGACCTCACAGAACTGTAGTAGGTCCCCTGTACCATTCTTCCTCCCCTTCAGTCTAACATATCGTCCTTTCACAGGTCGGACACATTTTACGTTGACCGTCCTCCCTGGCACCGTGACAGCACCGTTGTAGGTCCCACACAGTGCAGCCTGGGCGCTGTGTTCAGTGGCCGGGTTCTTTGTGAACACCTCCAATGTGAAGTCGTGTAGTCTTTTTAGCTGTAACAGGTGACAATGACTTACATAACGACACTGGTTGCAACAAGAGACATCAGTTTCCTAGCTCTGCATTCCTATGTATTTCCTCATAAGTTTGCTTGATACCCGGGGATTTGCCAAGATCATGCTTTGTACTGATTGTTTAAGAAACTGGTACGATCTCATCAAAGTAGTTACTGTTCAAAGCAGTGGCCAATAAACAGAGCTCGCTATAGCTTGGCTGTATTGTGTACCAAACATGAAATATGATTAAGTATGTGAGTTCCACTTTAACATTGCAAGGGTCATTTGCTTCATTCCAGAAGTGAGAAAACATCATTAACTCTTTGTAGTAAGATCACAAAACATCTTTCAAATCACTGGAATATTTGTAGTAAAGTGCGAATCAGTGGAAATCATGCTTTTATGTATATTTTTTTATCAAGGGACAACATATGAAACTTAGTGGAAAAGTGCTTGTGTGAGTGGCAGGTGTCACCGGTAGAGCATGACATGCTTACCCTTTTTCGCAATTAACTTGTGTCATGCTTGAGCTTCAGTGATCCATTCATATTATTTTCACAAATTAAATAACTTAGCCTTTTATGCCAAATGGAATCTATTTCGGGGGATGATAGAGACTGATTATTCTCTGGCTTTTACACAAAATGCACTTGTAACACATGCTTTATATTTCTCTTTAAGGAAAGATATATAATTTCCAAAATTAACATGAATGACACTTTGCCTCATAAATTCAAATTCGTCTCACCACCAGCAATAATGGATCCGACCTTGACCTCGCAGAACTGAAGGAGGTCGCCTGAACCGTTCTTCCTCCCCTTCTGTCGGACATATCGTCCTTTTACAGATCGGATGCATTTTACATTGACCGTCTTTCCTGGCACTGTGACAGCACAATTGTAGGTTCCACACAGTGTAGCCCTCGCACCACTTTCAGTGGCCGGGTTCTTGGTGAACACCTCAAGTGTGAAGTCATGTAGTCTCTCAAATGAAACAGGTGACAATGACATTTATTATGACACTCGTTACAATGGGAAATTTCAGCGTCCTGGATCATCCTTGTGACCAGGGACACGTGGATTTGCCGGGATTATGCTGTACACATGAGGACTATTAAGCCACCAACCACTTTATAGGATATGTCCTATACATTAAAAAATGTCTGTAGTGATTCATTGTTGTTCATACGGATTTATGTGTGATATGTAGTCTCTCAGCTGTGACAATGACATATATTATGATAGTGGATGATAGTTTCGTAGCATGGCTGATCCTTTTGAAGAGATTTGTGAGAAATCAAGTGTTTAGAACCACTTCAGTGAGTGTAAGTAAGACATTCTCCTACAGGAGTCATTACCTTATTTCTGAAGTTTCGGAATGGAAGTACATGTATTTTCTCAATAGTTTGATCGATTCCGGGGATTTGCCAAGATCATAATATTTTCAGATTTGTACAAGAAACTGATACGATTTCGTCAAAGTAGATTTATAGTTTAATGTACATCGGTTCTGAAAAGTAACATTTACTCACGACAACAATCACTACTGCTTGTCACAGCAACGTCAATAATCCTCCAAATCGACTTGCCACCAGGGATGATTGTCCCCTTCTCTCACGGCAAAGCAACTGCCGTGTTTCCAGTCAGTGTAGGGGAGGCCGTCTGCAGCAACTCCAGGCAGAGCTCGCTGTTGCTGTTTGCCTCTAGCTAGGCTAATCAAGGCACTGCCTACAACATTCATGAGGTGAGGTGAAATGGGGTTGAAAGGTTGCTTACAAGATAATAGCACTAACTATTTAAATTCATTTTAACCATTTTATCATCAAGGTCATTTTGGTGTCATGTGTGAAAAACTGCCATACATGCATGATGAACCATGGACAATTTGCAAACCAGATATATATTACATATAAAGTACCAATATACAGCAAGTTTTTGTGCATGCGCGGAAAGTTTGGCATTTTCTCATTTCAGTCAGTCAGTACAAAACATGTCAATAATGATATGTTTGTTTCCCCGTTCAAATATTCATAGGCTTCTTCAGTGGAGTAGTTTAGTTATTAACAGACGAGCAAAAGATACATTACCAAACGAAAAGTTGGACACGTTTCTTCCAAACCCCGTATAGTGTTACAAAACTGTTGAGAATCTATCCCCTAACACAACTGAAACATTTTGCACGTCTTTATCAGGTAAGTGGAAATTGAGTTTGAAGTGAAAATGTTGCTGAACGTGCATCATGCCAATCAACAAAGGGGTATAAAAGGAACAATGTTTTGTACATTCACACTCAAACCGTGGACAGTGACAAATAACATGCCGATATTAATGCTGCAACAGAGAGAACAGACCACTGGAGTGATACGTTAAGTAGCTAGTTGTAGCCAGATGACAGTAACCAGATCCATGGCAGACTGGGCGGACGAAAGACAGGCTTGGGAATGGCAAACCCCCTGACATGGGCCATCCTGTCAGGCACTGGACAGTATCTAGAAGACCTTACAATATCAGAGCTTACAGATCTTGAACACTGACGTCTAAGACGCCGAAAAGAGAACACTGAGGAGGAACAGAAGCTGGCTAAGAGTCATGTTCCCAGGCGGGAGCAGGTTCCAGCTTTTCAGAGAAGATGGAAGAGTTCTGGTCTACTGACAACGAGGAGATCACTTGGACCTTCAAATGAGAACACGACTAGTTCGCCCTTATAACAGGGATCAAACACAAGCTCCTAATATAATTGGAATCATACAATCGACATTGCTGATTTTTTTTTTAATAAATATGGAAAGAGTTTGTCGCTGTTTCTTATTACGGATTCGGTAAGGGTGTTTTGCCACTTGTTTTAGCACAGTTTATGAAGTAGCCATGATTTCAGTGTCAGCGATTTGATTGAGGCGCTCGTACACTGTCGAGTTTTGTCCTTGACCGTGTGATTGTTCCTAGTCCAAATTCAATCCCAGCTCTTGACACTTTCGTTACCTTCCGGAGTTGAGAGCTCCACTACAAGGAACTTGTTTACCGACTTATTTACAGTTATCCACTTCCGTGAACATTATGATTTCAGATGCTTCGAAGAATGCTGACTGTACTGAGTGAGAGGAGAGAGAGATGAGACCTTCGTTCAAAATCCTGACTTGTAACTTATCTTCTTTTCCATACTTATTGGAAAACACCGAATTTGCTTCCTACTTCTAGCGCTTTTCTTATTCAAGAATAGATACAAATGCTTTGTTCAAGACAGATACTGGACATTCGCGAGTGCAACTGACTTTGGGTTGGTCAATTTAATTTAGAGGTAACAGGCATGGGGTTCTATTAGCTGTGCACTCAACTGCGTATGTGGGGTCTGGGGAGGAAGCCTTCAATGCCACACTAAGCAATATGTCCCCGATATCGCTCCTCGTATTTGGTGTTCCGCTGATGGATCAAAACATGCTGAAATTTAATATTTGAAGAGAAATCGAATATATTTAAGGATTGACCGTGTATTTTGCACAGCGAATCGCGGCGCCCCAGATGACTCGGCCACCCGTGCCCCCGCAAAACTGAAGAATACATGGCAAGTCAGATAGAAGACGTAGTGGACAAGATGTTTGTACATAGCAAAACTCCATCTGTCTGACATGCATCGTGTGGAAGTTTGATATTTCGATGAATAAGATTTTCCGTATTTCCCACGTGACATATTGGATAAAACATCAGTGCATATTGACTTTGCAAAGGTTAATCGTTGAGTGTGTTCTGATTATTTGTTTGTATACTACTCAAAAGAAATTAAGGATCATCGAATTCTTTCATTTTACTATAGTTAAGCTGTCATCCAACGACACAGTTAACTTTGTTATGTGAAAGAATCAGGTGATCCTTTACTTTCTGGAGCAGGTTATTTATTTCCAAAGCTGTGGTAAGAATTGGCCAATCGAAGGCAGAAATCATGTGTATTTCCGTGCGATCATTGTAAGCACGTGGCCGAAAGAGTGGTTGCTTCTACCTCTAGGAAAAAAACCTTACTTCTAAATGTTAAAACTATTGACAAAATGAGGAAGACCTAGATAAACTATGTTATATCCAAATAGCCTTTTTATTCTTTTACCAGTTTATGGATCGGAGCTGATAAAAGTGACTGAAGCGGACTTAAAATATTCACGGATAGATTTTTCCCAAAATGTTTTTAGGTTTTGCGTCTTCCTTCTCTCATCACCGTTTGCAGAATGGCGATATCGGTGACATGGTTGTCGAAGTTTCCGCAGTCGCATCCCTGACTGGAAACAAAAGAAACCATGGAATGGAAACCGGAAGTCGGATATTATTAGTTATGGTGTCTTAAGTTGCCGTATACGGTGTCATATTAGGTAAGCAGAATAATATTGGGCGAGGCGTCATACTTTTCTGCTAACCTAATATTACACCGTAATTGGCAACTAAAGACACCATAACGTATTGATTATGCCGAAATGTTTACACTGTTTGGTATCTGTGTCAAAGTTGTCAAAGGTCAAAGGGAGACTACTCTTAAAACCTCAGAGGCCAAACCTTGTTGATAATTTTCGTGCCGGTGAGGCGCCAATATGGACCATGTGATATTTATCATCCAAAAACTGGCTCCAGCAGGAGATATCGCTTGGTTGAGATCAAAATTGCATCACAATACTTTGCAGACCATTGTGACGTCATTGGTTACCATGACGTCACAATCAAATCACATCACCAAAGGCTCTACTAATGAAGCTGCTAGCAATACTTTTTACACGTAAGACACTTCTAATTACTGTCTACAAACTGTAAGAATGATGTTGGATGATAAATATAATCTCACCCGAGTGTCTTTTGATATCAGATATATCAACAACTTTTATCAACTCGTGTTATATTTGATATCCAAAGACACTTGGTTGAGATTCTCTATATGATTACAGGCCATATGTTTTGGGATCCTCTCCCAGGTGGTGATGCAGAACAGTCCATAAACCTTGTAAGCAGCATGCACCACCTTGTAGCACATCATTGTAGCACCATGCACCACCTTGTAGCACCATGCACCACCTTGTAGCACCATACACCACCTTGTAGCAAAACCTTGTAGCCATGCACAAACCTTGTAGCAAATCCTTGTAGCATCATGCACCACCTTGTAGCACTACCCTGTAGCACCATGCACCACCTTGTAGCATCCCCCTGTAGCATCATGTACCGCCTTGTAGTACTACCCTGTAGCACCATACACCGCCTTGTAGCATCCCCCTGTAGCATCATGCACCACCTTGTAGCACTTCCCTGTAGCACCATACACCACCTTGTAGCATCACCCTGTAGCATCATGCACCACCTTGTAGCATCCCCCTGTAGCATCATGCAACGCCTTGTAGCACAACCCTATAGCATCATGCACCACCTTGTAGCACTTCCCTGTAGCACCATGCACCAGCTTGTAGCACTACCCTGTAGAATCATGCACCGCCTTGTAGCACTTCCCTGTAGCACCATGCACCGCCTTGTAGCACTACCCTGTAGCACCATGCACCACCTTGTAGCATCCCCCTGTAGGACCATGCACCACCTTGTAGCACCATACTCCACCTTGTAGCAAAACCTTGTAGCCATGCACAAACCTTGTAGCAAATCCTTGTAGCACCATGCACCACAAACCAGTGATTAATATCATGAGCAGCACTCCATGTATCACTCTGCAACTTTTTGCCACTAGTAAACAGCCAGTGCCTTGCAACATTGCTGAGGAGCTGAGCTGTTAATAGTCCCGCCATTATGTTACAGTTTGCCTGAAACTGAAGCCAAACGATATAACGTCCACAAACAGTCTGTAAAAGGCGACTATGCTTTTCGTAAGAGGCGACTTACGGGATCGGGTGGTCAGGCTCTCTGACTCGGTTGACATCCTTGAAGCACCATGAACCGCCTTGTAGCACTTCCCTGTAGGACCATACACCACCTTGTAGCATCACCCTGTAGCATCATGCGACACCTTGTAGCACTACCCTGTAGCATCATGCACCAACTTGTAGCACTACCCTGTAGCATCATACACCACCTTGTAGCATCCCCCTGTAGAATCATGCACCACCTTGTAGCACTACCGTGTAGCATCATGCACCACCTTGTAGCATCCCCCTGTAGCATCATGCACCACCTTGTAGCATCACCCTGTAGCATCATGCACCACCTTGTAGCACTGCCCTGTAGCATCATGCACCGCCTTGTAGCACTACCCTCTACCATCATGCACCACCTTGTAGCATCCCCCTGTAGCATCATGCACCGCCTTGTAGCATCCCCCTGTAGCATCATGCACCGCCTTGTAGCACTTCCCTGTAGCATCATGCACCACCTTGTAGCACTTCCCTGTAGCACCATGCACCGCCTTGTAGCACTACCCTGTAGGACCATACACCACCTTGTAGCACTTCCCTGTAGGACCATACACCACCTTGTAGCAACCCCCTGTAGCATCATGCACCACCTTGTAGCACTTCCCTGTAGGACCATACACCACCTTGTAGCACCACCCTGTAGCATCATGCACCACCTTGTAGCATCACCCTGTAGCATCATGCACCACCTTCTAGCATCCCCCTGTAGGACCATACACCACCTTGTAGCATCCCCCTGTAGGACCATACACCACCTTGTAGCACTACCCTGTAGGACCATACACCACCTTGTAGCACTTCCTTGTAGCATCATGCACCACCTTGTAGCATCCCCCTGTAGCATCATGCACCACCTTGTAGCACTACCCTGTAGGACCATACACCACCTTGTAGCACTACCCTGTAGGACCATGCACCACCTTGTAGCATCCCCATGTAGGACCATGCACCACCTTGTAGCACCATGCACCACCTTGTAGCACTACCCTGTAGCATCATGCACCACCTTGTAGCATCACCCTGTAGCATCATGCACCACCTTGTAGCACTACCCTGTAGCATCATGCACCACCTTGTAGCACTTCCCTGTAGCATCATGCACCACCTTGTAGCATCCCCCTGTAGCATCATTCACAACCTTGTAGCATCCCCCTGTAGCATCATGCACCACCTTGTAGCACTTCCCTGTAGCATCATGCACCACCTTGTAGCATCCCCCTGTAGCATCATTCACAACCTTGTAGCATCCCCCTGTAGCATCATGCACCACCTTGTAGCACTTCCCTGTAGGATCATGCATAGCCTTGTAGCATCCCCCTGTAGCACTATACACCACCTTGTAGCACCACCCTGTGGCATCATGCACCGCCTTGTAGCACTACCCTGTAGCACCATGCACCACCTTGTAGCACTACCCTGTAGCACCATGCACCGCCTTGTAGCACTACCCTGTAGCACCATGCACCACCTTGTAACACTTCCCTGTTGCATCATTCAGTACCTTGTAGAACTACCCTGTAGGACCATGCACCACCCTGTAGGACCATGCACCACCTTGTAGCACCATGCACCAACTTGTAGCACATCCTTGTAGCACCATACATCACCTTGTAGCACAATGTACATCCTTGTAGCACCATGCACCACCTTGTAGCACATCCATGTGGCACCATGCACCACCTTGTAGCACTATGCACCACCTTGTAGCACCATGCACCACCTTGTAGCACATCGTTGTAGCACCAAGCACCACCTTGTAGCACCATGCACCACCTTGTAGCATCACCCTGTAGCATCATGCACCACCTTGTAGCACTACCCTGTAGGACCATACACCACCTTGTAGCACTACCCTGTAGCATCATGCACCACCTTGTAGCACTTCCCTGTAGCATCATGCACCACCTTGTAGCATCCCCCTGTAGCATCATTCACCACCTTGTAGCATCCCCCTGTAGCATCATGCACCACCTTGTAGCACTTCCCTGTAGGATCATGCATAGCCTTGTAGCATCCCCCTGTAGCTCCATACACCATCTTGTAGCATCACCCTGTAGCATCATGCACCGCCATGTAGCACTTCCCTGTAGGATCATGCACCGCCTTGTAGCATCCCCCTGTAGCACCATACACCACCTTGTAGCACCACCCTGGAGCACATTCACCACCTTGTAGCAGCACACTGTACCACATGTACTGCCTTGTAGCACCACGCACCACCTTGTAGCACCAGGTATCAGGTGCAGGTGCTTTCAACAATAATTCAGGAAGAGAAGCTGAAGCAGAAAGTTGCCAGCAGGTTCTTCGTGATATAAACAAAATCGGCTATGGTCCACTTCGCAAAACAGTGGGTCAATTGTTGTGAACTAGCCAGTCAGCATGAAGAAAAACTTGTAATGCCAAGTGAGAATTATACTGAAAATAGTTTTATCTATATCTCAGCCACAATGGTAATATAACCTACATATGTAACAGTGTTTCAACCACAATTTCTTGCATGTCTTCTCTTTGAGAATCAAAATTTAATTTTCGGTTAATTTGATTACTTAACCCAGTGATACATCAAAGAATACATGATATTCATCTTACAAGAATATGTCGATGGTCAGAGGTGAGGTCAGGTGAAATGGGGTTTAACGTCGCGTCTAAGATTATTGCACTTTTATAGCGACGTGCATGCACGTGTATGGCTGCTTGTACTAGTCCGGACTGATGCCGATTTATAGTGCTAGCACACTGAGATACCATGCCGCAGTTTAACATGAATACCCCACTCAGACACAGTGTACTGACTCTGAGCCGACCAGTCCTTGTTTTAGCCCCTTAATGCCGAGCGCCAGACAGGGTAACAACAAGTACCACCTTTTAACGTCTTTTGGTATGACGAGGCTGGGGATCGAACCCCGGACCTTCCGCTCTCCGGGCGGACGCTCTACCATTAGACCACGGAGGCGGTCGTCGATGGTCAGAGCTGTTAAGTGGATGCAATATCTTTCTACCAGGTCAGTTTCGTTGACGTAGCAGTATTTTAGCTCTCATGTCTCCCATCAGAGAATGTGTCAACAGAGTGTTGACGATGATAACCTATAGCTCATATATTTCTTAATATTCAAAGGCTTATAAAATGGTAATAAAATTATTTGTGCTCTTCTCAATATTACTTTACGCTGCTGACTTTACAAATCATGGTTCAGACAAACCAGTGATTAATATCATGAGCAGCAATCCAAGTATCACTCTGCAACTTTTCCCCACTAGTAAACAGCCAGTGCCTTGCAAGAATGCTGATGGGCTGCACTGTTGATAGTCCTGACATTGTGTTCCAGTTTGCCTGAAACTGAAGCCAAAAAACAGTCCGTAAAAGGCGACTATGTTTGTCGTAAGAGGCGACTGACAGGCTCGCTGACTTGGTTGATTGCATAGATTGATGCTCTTGATGTCAATCACTGGATTGTCTGGTCCAGACTCGATTATTTACAGACCGGCGTCATATAGCTGGAATATTCCTGAGTTCGGCATGAAACAACAAACAAACAACCATCAGAACAACAAACAACATTGGCGAGTTATACTACTTTATTATATCATGCTTCATTGTTGTCACCATCCAGAAGCTAGGATGAAACAATGAAGGTAATAGCAGTTTGTAATACTGGTTGTCACAGCACTGAAGTTAGGTTCGTTATCAGTGGACTTCACATCTACAGCTGGAAAACTTGTATATAATGCTCTGTACCCCAGCCCAAGGAACAGCATGAACAAAACATAAGTATACTGACAGGTAATATTGATAATACTAGGATAATATTCACAATTATGTTTGGAAATGAACATGTATATGTTTGATGTAGTAGTTGACAGAATGGTGTAAAGATTCACAGGTCAAGCCAATACTGCTTCTTCTTCACGAGGCAAGGAAGTTAACTGACTTTAAAAGTCCAGTTTCCACCCTTGCCGAACTAGGCTGGAATTCCTGGGCTCGATCATAGCGCCACCAGTGGCTATAACGAGTTATGTCCCTTCTAAGCCTCTCCTGTGGACCAATCAGATTCCACCTCTCTTATCACTTGCATTTGCTTCAAACAAAATGGCGGCACCCAGTCAAGATGATCTGATAGATAATCAAGATCTATATTGTTATAAAACGGATATTTCATCGCGAAGTGCATCAAATCACATGAGCACCTTGATTAAAATCATGAAAAGATTTGGTAAATATCTGTTGACAACGAGTTGGCGGTGTACATGCTTTGCAAATCCTGCAATCGACCGAAATCTACATGACAGTTTATGAAGCGGATTTCGTTGCAAGATTTTGATTGGACCATGCATAGACTTATTAGTCCATAATGCCAGCCTAGTTCGGCGAGGGTGGAAGCTGGACTCTAATACTCAGTTAACTCCCTTGCCTCAGGAAGATGGTACTGCTCTTGTTTTGGTGGAAACTTTCATACATGACTGGTACTAGAATAAAGCTTCAAAATGTCATGTTTGTCATCATCAAAACACTTCATGGTTAATATTGTTGAAAACATTTGGTGAGAACTTTTTATAACTAAAGGATGTCATGTTGTAAACATTCATATCTCATTAAGAATCTTACATGTAAATGTTATTTTAAAGCATGATTTCATGATTGTATATTTGGTTTGGTAAGTTAAGAAAAGCAAATTCATCCATCAAAATGTGACAATGTGTAAAATTAAAGATGCATGATTTCAAATACTGGTATTGACATTTGACACTTGTATATAATCATTATAAGAATCAATCAGACATAATTTAGTAAATGACTTCATGGTATTTGATAGAGTTACATCCACCAATATTCCTAATTAACACATACATTATATATCTTACAATAGTAAATCTATCACAAGCTTTTTCAAAACTGCCAACATGAAATACATCTCATGATTGCTCCATCAATCATGTGCCTTCAACACTGATTACATTTTGACATACACTTACCTAAAAAAACTTCCCATGACATTTAACAACCTGCAGCAAAACAAAACACATACTTTCTCTTCATCAAATCCCCTGCCAAAACAAAAAATGGCCCTGAAAGTCCCTCCTCCCAATATGTCTCCGCCTATGCCACTCTAATGATTGCAGAGCTCTTGTATCGGTGAGCCGCCTGAGGCTGAGCGATCTTCTTCATCTTGGGCGTGTGAGCCTCCATGTCCCGGATGTTGGCCTCCCGCTCCTGCTCCTGGTTGCGATGCAGGATCTGGTTGATGCAGTACTCGGACTCCTGGCCACACTCGGTCAGTCTCAGGTCCATCTGGGTGATGGTGGTGTTCTCCTCCATCCCCTCCTGCAGCTGCTTGCCTCCGTCCTGCAAACATACACACCATTAGCAGGGCAACAACCATGTCAAACATACACACCATTAGCAGGATGCCAGTCATGTCAAACATACACACCATTAACAGGGCGCCAACCATGTCAAACATACACACCATTAGCAGGATGCCAGTCATGTCAAACATACACACCATTAACAGGGCGCCAACCATGTCAAACATACACACCATTAGCAGGGCAACAACCATGTCAAACATACACACCATTAGCAGGGCAACAACCATGCCAAACATACACACCATTAGCAGGGCAACAACCATGCCAAACATACACACCATTAGCAGGGCAACAACCATGTCAAACATACCCACCATTAGCAGGCCTTAACAATGTCAAATATACACACCATTAGCAGGGCGCCAACCATGTCAAACATACCCACCATTAGCAGGGTGACAACCATGGCAAACATACACACCATCAGGAGGGCGTCAACCATGCCAAACATACCCACCATTAGCAGGGTGCCAACCATGGCAAACATACACACCATCAGGAGGGCGTCAACCATGTCAAACATACACACCATTAGTAGGGTGCCAACCTTGTCAAACATACACAACATTAGCAGGGCGCCAACCATGTCAAACATACACACAGTGTGCCAACCATGTCAAACATACACACCATCAGCAGGGCGCCAACCATGTCAAACATACATGCTATCAGCAGGGCGCCAACCATGTCAAACATACACACCATCAGTCGGGCGCCAACCATGTCTAACATACACACAGGGCGCCAACCATGTCAAACATACACACCATTAGCAGGGTGTCAACCCTGTCAAACATACACACAAATTAGAAGGGAGCCAACCATGTCAAACATTTACACCATTAGGAGGGCGCCAACCATGTCAGACATAAACACAGGGCGCCAACAATGGGAAACATATATTCACACCATTAGCAGGGGGCTAACCCTGTCAAACACACACACCATAAGCAAGGTGCGATATCTCCTGTGGGATCCAGTTTTGGATGATAAATATCACATGGTCAATGTTGGCAACTCACCGGCCCCAGTCTGTTGCAGGACAGGTCTATGGACTTGACGGTGTTGTTCTGCATCACCACCTGGGAGAGGATCGCCGCTGTTGGTTCCGCCATGTCGTTACTGCCGACGTTCACTTCCCGTAAGGTTGTGTTTTTCAGGAGTGACCGACAGATGGCTTGACCTCCATCGTCTCCCAATCTGAAATAGAATCAGTGCTCAGGTCCGGTCATCCAGGAACTGAATAATACTCTGTATCATATAAAGGCTTGTGCTTTCAATTCAATAAACCAATTTGATAATCATGGCGATGCCTTCTTTCTCAAAGAAACTATTGATTAACGGTTGTAATTTCCATCAGTGTCCGAAATAACTGCCTGCCCACCGGTCTGTGGCAGGTAACTTTTCTGTAGGGCTGCATGAAATTTTATTTCACCTGCCCGACTGTCTGGCAGATACTTTTACAACTACTTACATTTTATTATACTTTCTTGTAGAAGCTCAAGTAATTGTTAGCATTATTTCAACTGAATCAAGACACGATTTGTCTCATATTTTAAAGATTTTTCAATATTTGTAATATCTGAATGCGGGCAGGTAACTTCAAAGATGGGCAGGCAACACTTATAGGTCACCTGCCCGACTGTTTTTTTTGGTTTCATAATTATTTCAAACACTGATTTCCATGTGTCATGTAACATGTTATGAACAAGACTGACATGGAAGACATTTGGCACTACGTGATAAATCAGGCGGTTCACTCAACAATTGTATTAACATACATTTCCTGAAGCTACTTCACTGTAAATTACATCTTAAACATCCATTATTTTAAGAATGACATTACATTATACAAGTATTATTACCCTCATGTGCATCCTTATAGACAAAATCATATATTAGGAATAAATATATGTTATGCTTGCCAAAAGATTTTTCCTGATATATACTGTAATATGATATGATATTTACAGTACAGAAACATTTCATGCTGGTTAAGGCTACAAAAAATAAGTCTTGGTTCTCAGGTACCACCCACATCATCATAAAGTTTGCCGGATGTTTCATTTTAATTTCCATTTTAAAAACAAACAAACAAATCCTTAAATATTCCAAGTACAACGGTTTTCAAATACTGTTTATTTAGTTATGCAACTGTTTATTTCATTACATACCAGTTTGAACAACTACAAAAAAACAAAAAAAACACTGCCCGCCCGTAATATATTTTCAAAAGCCTGCAATATATTTTCAGAAGCCATTGCCTGAGAAAAAAACTTTTTCTTGCAGAGTTATCTTTTGATTGTACAAAGAGTAAACTTATGTCACCAGGAACTTATTGAATCTTTTTAGTTTAATTTAATCATTTACACCCTAGTTCATTGGTCACTAATATACATTTTATTTGGAACTTTTTACAATACTCTTTGACATGTAACTTATTAATGGAGTCATCCAGCATGTAAAGGGAAACTGGTTGCCGGACTTTAAGTTGTATATATAGAGACATAACAGCTTTGTACATTTCACAAACTCATCAACATCCCAGAGTTTCCTCAGGATTTAGTTCCTCCAACAAATAAAACTTTGTCTGTTTATAATCAGATAATCTGAGACATCAAACTAATTTTGCAATTCCCTAAGCTCAAACTGTCCCTCCCTTTCCCAACTCTTTTGTCCATCACAGAAGATATTAGTGGAAAACTTTTCAAACTGAAATAAAGGACACTTCATTATCATTATTCAAAAATAAGACAATCAAAGTTCCTGTAAAGGTGCCACTATTCTTCTTGCTGGGTTTAAAAAAACATTCCATTCTCAATTAATTTCTGAAAAAGTGATGTAAGCTTTATATTTGATACAATTTTGTTTGGCAATGAATAAATTTCAGAAAGTTTGAATGAAGTGTCTTTTGGCACAATCCATTCAAATATGATTGCAAGCCACAGATTCCATGGCCGATTTTAATTAACTACGTTTTCTCCAAATTTAATGATACATTTTTTAAATACATTTTCTATTATATATGTGGTGATTCACTCAAACAAAGTGGATTCATCATGTCTATATTATTATTCCTACAGTGAAGAAAACAGAATCTTGGATCAACCACAATCTAATTCTCAAGCAGCCTACCGGGGAGAATGTCTGGTCCAGTCGTCTTAAGCGCCGCGATCCACTGCGCAGAGTTGCGTCCCTTGGGCACGCCAGAGACCTTTGATTGTGGGTTCAAATCCCGGTTCGCCCGATTATGTTTCTAGGTTTGTCAGCACCATACCCGTGCTCATCGGTTTCACCGAAGTGGTAAACGTCTGAGGCCTGCATCACTTCGGGCTTTACTCCCACATAAGTTGACATGCCACGATATAACTGGAAAACTGTTAAAAGTGGCTTTAAACCCAACTCACTCACTCACTCAAACCGCCTACCTGTTGAGCCTGAGGTTGAGGAACTGCAGCGTTGTGTTTTTAGTGAGAGCATGAGCGATGGCCTGGGCCCCTGCTGCCTTGATCTGGTTGTCACACAAGTTGAGACGAACAAGCTGACTGTGATTATTGAGGAACTTGCCAACTGCGCGCGCTCCTCGGTCACCGATCAAATTATGCGACAAATCCAACTCGATGAGGCTTGGGTGATCAAGAATATGACTGATCAAAACTCGCACTTTGTCTTCATCCACTTTACTCCTGTGCAGTTTGAAAACCTTGAGCGTTTTGCACTTAGCAACACATTCTGCAAGCTGCAGACAGTCCCTGGCTGTGAACTGAAACAGATTCCATTCAAAATTCATGCCACAGTCTTTGACACCGTAGGTCAGATGAAGCTCCTCCAGGTTGGGCAAAGCTTTGAGGACGGGAGTGAAATTGAAATGATCACATTCTGGTTCTTCCCCTATATCACTGCCAGCATCCGAAGCTTCGTCAAAATCAGGACCCTTTGGCGCCTCTCTGACAGGTGGGAGTAACTGATTAATGTCAATCTTCTTAATATAGTTGGCAGATAGAGCCAGAGTTTCAGTCAACTTGGTTGGGTCTGTGGTTTCAGGAACAAAGTGTTCAATAATTTCTTGCAGATGTTTCTCAAAGTACATTCGTTTCCAGCTTTCACCATAAGCAGAGACGTCACAGATTTCCCAGCGTGCTTTGCAGCATCTCTTCCAGTAGTCTTCATCCTGGACAAGATTAGCTGTTACTTTTAATGGGAGGCTTGGTGATATCTTCTCCAGGACCTTGTTCTGGTGTTTTGGTAAGAGGTCAGTCAGAATTTCAGAATTGTCTGATGGAAAGAAAATTCAATTTCATTAGCAACACAAAAACACGAGAAAAAATTAACTTGTTGCATTAGTAACATTGTAAATATTGATACTGATAATGCTATTCTCCATACGTGACCCACCGGGACAAAAGGGGCCTTATGGTTGCTAGGATACAATTGTGCTGTGACGTCATAACGACGTTTGACGTCAACTTACTTCAGTGAAGATCGCGATGTGTGTGGACTGTACAAAATATTTGATTTTTCTCTGGTTAGTTTGTGATGTAATAAAAGCATTATTTAAAAACCTCCTCAGCATACATATCTACTTTCAATTCATAAGACATTATGTCTAAAAACTGTAATTATTGCATAAACAGTTATAAGTCGGAAAATGAGTCCAAATGTTTGATGCCATGTATCTCTGTAATAGATATGAATTGAAGCTTGTGAATTGTATTTTTATGTGCCGAAGATACCGTTGTTTTAAAATATAATGAAAAGTCAAAATGTGACTTTTCACCCATTCACACATAGATAGTCTCACCCTCGGCTCTTTTGATATCAAATATATCAACGAGCGTTGATATATTTGAAATCAAAAGACAAGAGGGTGAGATTTCATTTATCATCCAACATCATTCTTCCAACTTTTTAAGTTTGTAGCCAGTAATAAGCAGTCTTAAGTGTAAAATGTACTGCTAACAGCTTCAGTAGCAGAGTCATTAGTGATGTCATTTGATTGTGATGTCATGGTAACCAATGACGTCACAATGGTCTGCAAAGCATTGTGAAGCAATTTCATTGTAGCATACTACACTGTAGATATCGCTCAATCTCACCCCAAGGATATCTCTTGTGGGAGCCAGTTTTGGATGATAAATCATAATATTCATGAATGTCTTTGAATTCAATTTTCCTTCAAATTAACACTAGGAATATTTCAACTGATACTGTTATAATTATATCCTAAATGTGAATTGTTTAGAAGTAAATAAGTGAGTTGCTTTAACAATTATTATATATCACGGCAACTAATGTGGGAGGAAAACCCAAAGTGAGGCAGGTATCAGATGCTGAAAATCGTGGAACCCACAAACACTGGAATGGTCCTGACAAACCATGAATATTGGATTTGAACCCTCTATCATAGGATCCCTGCATGCCAAAGGGATGCAACTCTGTACAACTTATAATAACTTCTAGTAGCAAGTTTAATTTTGATTGTTAGATTTAATAGATAAATACAATCTGAATATACTGCAACTACAGAACGTTTTAATCAGATCATTCTAACAACACTTTCTTAATGTTTCACTTTCCCTATTTTATCTAGCAAAACCTGATTATGCTTGTCACAAAGAAGTCCCATACAAATGTCTCGAGGTATGACATAGACACCTGAGTGTAGCATTTTCTGTGATTACGGTATGCTTTCAATAATTACTCAATGCTCATGATGTAAATCACTGGATTGTCTGGTCCAGACTCGACTATTTACAGACCGCTGTATTCAACGTAATAAGCGCCCAGGGCGCTCTCAAAATTAGAAATAGGGGGGTCTTATTAGAATATTATTTTGGTGAAAAAAAAGTTGAAAGATAAATTTCGTGTTTATGCTGACAGCCTGAAATGTTTATGTACGACAGATATATTGTTCCAGAATTTAATTGCCCATGATTAAGGGTGCATATATCACACGAGTGCGTATTATACGCGAAAAATTAAGTCTTGTGTACATTGATCAATTGGGAAGGGGTGCCAATTGGGATTGTTCACTAGCCAATATATTAGCAAATATCGCCATGGGCGCTTATTACATCGAATACGGTAGCTGGAATATTGCTGAGTGCGGCGCTAAACAACAAGTAAAACTAACAAAAACTCACTTTCAAAATTTTCAACAATGTGCTTCACAGAAAGCTCTGTTAGAAGTGGCACTGTTGCAAGTGACCATTCTGGATCCTCCGCAATGATTCTTCTCATGTTCCGCCAGTCTGCCGCTGGATTATCTTTGGCTGATCCTGTGGGGGTTTGAACAAATTCTCTCCCCCTCTTACTTCCCTGACTCTTTCCACTCTTGTGGGAACCTGCTGACCCCGCTCTAGAGGTTGGCTTCGAACCCCCCTGGCTCT
This sequence comes from Haliotis rufescens, assembly GCF_023055435.1. NCBI lineage: Eukaryota > Metazoa > Mollusca > Gastropoda > Lepetellida > Haliotidae > Haliotis > Haliotis rufescens. Next base: position 64,602,190 of record NW_025964001.1, on the reverse strand, counting down.
TGGGCCCACTCTTCGTACTCTTCGCATCCTCATCAGCAGGAGAACTCTGTTTATCTCCCCCCTCACTCTGCTGAGTTTGTTCTGTCAGTGGTGGTTCAGCCATCCTGTAAAGTGTTGTTTGTTGTCATTAATATAATTGAAAACAAGCATGAAATACTCATATCCCGCGCCAATATGACATTGTGTGCAAGGCATAAGCCCTCCGGAAACAAGCACTACCACCATTTTCAGTCTAAGTAAAAGTTGTTGCTATGGAAACTTGAAAAATTATTTTTATTTTAAAATCTCCAATTATCAATAGGCACCAGTTTAACACTAGACCTATCTATGTGCCAAGTTTGGTTAAGATATCAAGACAGAAGACAGAAGACAGAAGGACAGATGGACTGCACCCATTCCTGAATCTCCCTTCAACTTCGCGGAGGTGGATAAAAAGATTTGCAAAGGAAAGTGACATTTTTCATTACCATAGTTACAAGAAAATACAACAAGCTGTTTCAACTTTCCTAGAACAGGGTTAGAAATTGGCACTAGTCCTATAGTCCTTGCCAAACTGCCCAATAGTAAAGGTATCCTAAGGACTAGTAGAATTTGGCATTTTTAAAGGTTTTGCTATATATCTATCTATCTATCTATCTATCTATCTATCTATCTATCTATCTATCTATATATATATATATATATATATATATATATATATATATATATATATATATATCATTATAAGGCTATAAAGTTTGAAAAGGACATAATTAATAAATGATTAGCTTTTCATCCCTCTCTGACTCAGTACCAAAGGCCAGCCTTAGAATTTCATTTTACAAAGTACCAAAGACGAAGAAACTCTGTTTCGTTCTTTCTACATACCTGATGAAATACACCTGATGAAATTAACAATTAAAGTATTGTGACCTCATAGCCTTCCAAAAGATAGATATGGAGGTTGTATACTTTGGACTTATCTGCTTATTATCCAACATCATAATGAGACAGGGTTCTTGTCATCAAAGGTTCAGTGTACTAACTCAGTGGAAAACAGTTAGGCTAGTAGCATTCAGCAACGAGAAAATTTCATGTGGGGTAAAACATGACAAATAATATACCCATTGCCCAAACTAACGAAACAAATTATCTCACAGAGCAATCAGATTTTATTTTTGATTTGACATGGTTGGATCGAAGTATACCGGAAATGATTCTGCTAATAAAAAGCTTTTCTTAAAAGTAAACGACATTTCTAGTTACCAAAGTCAATTAAGATTACTACTTGTTTGTTGACAATGCATGGCACTGATGGGGTTGTACGCCATTATGAAACTTCTGTTTTTGAGTAATTTTGTTTATGTGATTTTCGATGTTGATGAACTGCTTTCAGTTTCAAGGTTTTATCAGGTAAATGTAAATGGGGTCACTTTTTCTGGTTATTTTGAGGTAACACATGCATTAGACCAGACACCTATCCGCTATATTTGTTTGATGCTACCAATACAGCCACACACGACAGCATCACTATTTGAAAAATAGGGCGAAGAAGCTCAAAATAGGCATTATGACCTGCTTGCATTTGTATGGTTTAATATGATTAGACCTTGAAATTCAAAATTAAAACGATGTAAAATTGTTGAAAAGTGGACATCAACGCTGAAAAAGTACTTAAAAATTGAAGATCCTTGGCGTTTGACAACCCTGGGGACATCCGTCAGAGCTACACTCCAGCAAACACATATTTTGTATCTACTTTGGTAATAAAACATTACATTTACTCACGAAAGCATTTAATTAAAGTCATACAGTGAGGGGGGGACCCAAACTCCCTGTTATTTAAGTGAGACAACAAAAATGGTGTCTGAAAAACTTAGAAACCGTTACTATGGGCACATCCTGTGTCAAAATGGCGAAAGGTGTATGAGATATACTGCATTCTTGACATTTTGAGTATTATCCCCTATATATTTGCTTCTTTTTTGTGTTTTTAAAAAAAATATATATAGATGAATATAACCAAGCTATAAACCAAACTTAACATTTCGTACACAAAACTTTCCCTCCAAAGATGGAATTATCTTGAAGGTAAAAAAATTGATGGATCAACAAAAAACAAATGGATCCATCATGTTATGCTAAAACGGGAATGTTTGTTAATAAACTGATAAAACAAATTAGACTATAATGAAACCTGACGTGTTAGCCTATATTCCCCGATACACTTGTTTAGCCTGGATCAGCTAAACAAAATCTATATGCTCTTGAAAGCTATTACATGAATCATTTCAACGATACTACCTTAAGTCTGAATCGAAGTGCCTTCTTTCGTCTCTGTTCAGAAATCAAACAAAAAATCCGTAGACATAACGAGCAGGAACCGACGTTGTGATGGGGAAAGCTTCCTTTGCCAACTTGTTGAAAGAGTTGCTATGGATGCAGGAAGTAGGAAGTGAGGCAGACGCATGCGTGACTCAACGCTTCCGGGGAATTTAAGTATGGCGGCGCCCATGTGAAAACATGGACCAGATTTTAGTCTGTCAAATAGGATGGTTTCGTTCTTATTTAATACATAATTTCGGATACTCACCCGAAGATTAAACAACAGTTATAATTGCGATTACATCTGTTGTACACGTATACTGTGACAGTTGGCAGATTAAATAAGCCATGTTAAAACGACCTAAGCCAGGTGAAAGTGAAGATGATTTGCTTAAGTTTCAGCAGGAATTTCTTGCTCGTAATGAATCAGATCCATCAGCCAGCGTAAAGAGGGCAGACAAGAGAAAACCAAGCGGCGATGAGAAGATAGATGTCGTCAAACTTGATGGTGCTTATACAAAAATAAATAACTGGTTTTAACTTTCAGGCCTGCAACTCGAGCTGTCATTTATTTTTCGTCGATAATCAGTCTAGCTTTACAATTATTAGGAATCTAATAAGATTAAACATATTTAAAATGTTTGTTAATTAATGTACATACCTGTCAGGTAGGGCAGGGACGAGCCCAAATTTACTACCCGGGTACCCGCTGTAAGTCTCAAAAGATAAGTACAAACTGTCCGATTGGGAAAAGTTTGCCCTTGCAAAATGTATTTAGAAACACATATAAAACGATCATGCATACACTGAAGTTTACTGCATGAAGTTTTATCTTTATTCAAATGTATCAGAAGGAATGGGAACATTGGTGACTTGTAGTGTAAACATGGAGTTTTAGATAATTTTTGTCATTAACAATATATCACGTGACTAACCACAGGTCCGGGTAGTCCCGTGGGTATCCGGGTCCTACTCAGTACCCACCCAACCTGAGTTACCCGTCCAAGTCCTACTGTCTGGTCAAGGTTCTTGTCATTCATCGGGAGTAGTGCACTTTACCAGGTTTTCGGATTTCAATTAGCGCAGGGTGGAGCATCGAACTCACGTTGCCAGCTTGAAGCTAAGTAGGCTGATGTGTTAATCTAATGAGACAATGCCCTACCACAGGACCAGGGGTGCTATCACAAAAAAATAGTGCTCGTTTACCAAACCATCAGTAGTAGCCATTTTCTCTGTGAAGCTTGATAAAAATTGTATGGCATTTCTTCAAATTAGATTGGATTAATTCATTAAAAGAGATAGCTAACACATACCTTACCTGCCTCATAACTTACCCAAGGATCGTAAAGGGGTGTTCAATTGGTAAGTAGCGCCTAGTCCTAAGGATCGTGAAGGGATGTTTGATTGGAAGGGGGACCTAACCCTGATGATTGAAAAGGGGTGGGAAAGGGGATCAAAGGCTAAGGAGAGAGTTTGGGGTAACTTTCCCTCAGGATCAAACTGCATCTTTACCTCATTCATGTTATACATGGTTGCTGTCAACTTTGCATGTCTACCACTTGTTTAAGGTGGGTGAGACTGAGAGCCAGTTGAGCATGTCATGACATTGGCTGCCTATATGGACAACTCTGTAGGAATGTTCAGCTGCATTTCAGTAGACAATAATTCACAGTTGTCTTTGCGGAAAAAAAATATGTATTGTAAATAGTGATTCAAATGCATGTTCTAAACCAGGGTTGTTCAAATACCAAAATTTCCTACTTGCCCAGTCTGATTTTCAACTTGCCCTTCTGATTCAAAGAAGCAAAGAAAACCTTCATTTTAACAACAAAACTATATGATTTATCAACTGCAGCAACAGCTGATGGAAGATGTGCAGAATAGAAAAATGACTAGTTATTTGTAGTTCATCCGAAGTTGACAAAATCATGATGCATCTTCTAAGTTTCAAAGACAATACCGCCGGCTTTCATACTTGCCTGAGAAAAACTAAATTAAGTTTTCCCTCTTGCCTGGCACTTTATTTTCATAGGTCAGCAAGTCGAGCATGTTTTGAACACCCGTCTAAACACTCTTTTCGGGGCGGTCGGGTAGCCTGGTGGTTAAAGCGTTCGCTCGTCACTCCAAAGACCCGGGTTCGATTCCTGACATGGGTACAATGTGTGAAGCCAATCTCTGGTGTCACCCGGTGTGATATTGCTGGAATATTGCTAAAAGGGGAGTAAAACCACACTCACTCACTAAATACTCTTTTCATTCCTTGAAATGAAACAGGCATTGAACTTGTTCAACAATTTCTTTCACTTTGATTCATCAACCTTGTCAAGCATAATTTTTGTTTTGACAACTTCTATTCTCGAAATCAAGCACTTGGCATTCAACAGCTCTAAATTCTTAATAGCTTCTAGTTAAAGGGTTAATATTGTGCCATCAGTGAATAGACAGACGTTTGAAAACACTGTTAGGATAACACAATCATACATATTTCGGTCCATGAATGACAAAATCATGATAAGAGTATAATATGTATTACATGTGTGATGAAAATATTTGTTGAATTATTCATAGTTTGGCTTAGGTAAAGAACAGATTCAAAATCAGTTTCATCATTTATGTCTTGTGTAATGATATTCTGTTCCCTATGTTTTAGAACTACCTCAAACTTTGCCACCTGGACCAGCACCAGTAAAAAAATCCAAGTTCAGAAGAGCTCGGGAAGAACAACTTTCCAAAGAAGCTGCTGACAGGGCGAAAACAGACGATGCTGAAGAAAGACTTGAAAGTAAAGACTGTATTCCTGTCTTCCTGTTTAATGCCAAAATAAAGATATAAGGAGAGCTCCAGATAAGCTTTTGATGTGGGTATTTTACCCATGCATTTTAAAATCATTGGGTATCAGTAATTCTATCTGGGTATTCAAATTTCTGTTACCCACTAGTTTTTACACATGTGGGTATTTAAGTTAAATATTTAAACACTATTCATCTAGTCCCTGCAAACTGGTGTCGTGTGGGTTCGAGAGCTTTACAGGACTCAAAAATACCACGATACTTCCACAAGAAAGTGTGATGGCAAATGATCATGATGTAACTGTCATTGTGGAGTTTGGCAAGGTTGACGAAATGCCTGTTTATAATTTCAAAATAAGTTGCTGATTTGCTTATCGAATACGCAGGGTTACTTCACAATATTTTGATGATACGCACAAGTTTTATTTTTGTAGTGTATCTGTAATGTTCGTTGCGTATTTGATACGCTTGGATTTTATTTTACTGCGTCTTTCTGCATTTCTGATGCGTATTTCAAGCAGATACGCAGCTTATCTGGAGCTCTGTATAAGGATATGATAAATAAAGGAATAAGAGTAATGAAACTAAGCATGCAGGATTTTACCATAGTTTGTTAAACTTGTGATGGCGAGGAAGGAATTCTTTAACTTCAACGTGTTTTGTGTCCCGATGAGAGGGTCCAGCCTATGACACAATGGCAGGTCAACTTTAAAATTTTGAATATGACTCTTAAAACGTAAGCAGTGATAATCATGATATATTAACTGTATTTACAGATAGGATCTTTTCAAACCACCGATAACGAAAATAAATACAATGTTGAATATTTAACCTTTTTACCAAGCCGTGCATTTTTGTTTATTAACATGTTGAACAAACATTTGTGTGTCATGTAAAGTCTCTGTGCATGATTTGAATCATGACTGTGTGAGATTTGATTATCAAACATTTACGTTCAGACACAACCCATTCATATACATGTATGAGTGTAACCAAAATTATCAAACTAAGAGATGTCATCATTGTTCATGATACAAACTGTATCGGGATATCAATTTCACTTGTTGTCACTCTTGGCCTTTTGTTTACAGAAGATGACCGACATATGGCTCAGGTTTTGACACAAATTATAGTAAGTACCCTTAATTTGTATTTTTTTTATGGCTATCATTAACAAAATCATTAAAATGTTGAGCAGCAATTTATTCATGTTTGAGCAGTAGTAAGGTTGTGCAGTAACCCTGCTTAGAGTTTATGAAAAGTTCACATGTACTGAATCTTCCGGAGGCAAGGGAGTTAACTCTAAAAGTCCAGTTTCAACCCTTGCCGAACTAGGCTTGAAATTCCAGGCTCAATCGTAGCGCCACCAGTGGCTATTACGAGTTATGTCCCTTCTATGACCTTCCTGTTGACCAATCAGTTTCCACCTCTCATATCACTTGCATTTCCTTCAGAGAGAATGGCAGCGGCCAGTCATGGCGATCTGATCGATAATCAAGATCTATATTGAAATAAAACAGGGCTTACCTCACAAAGTGCAGGAAATCACTTGAGCACCTTGATTGAAAACATGAAAAGATTTGCAAAATATCTGTCGATGCCCAGTTATAGTATACACGCTTTGCAAATGCTGCAGTCGTCTGAAATCTGCACATAGAGGTCCGTGCCTGAAACGAATATCTTGTTCATTGCGCAATTTGCATCAAATCACCTGAACACCTTGATTAAAAACATGAAAAGATTTAGAAAATATCTGTCGACGCACAGTTGGCTGTAAACATGGTTTGCAAATCCTTCAGTCGATCGAAATCTGCAGGTTGAAATCCATGTTGTCTACGAACCGGATGTCTAGCTCGTTACGTGATTTTGATTGGACTATGCAAAGACTCGTTAGTCCAGCCAAAATGTAACACTAGTGAAGTAGCAAATTGTTTGGATGTAGTCATGGTGATGGATAAAAGTTGACGATTTCAGGGATTTACCCAGAATTCTAAACTAAGTGCTCTTGGCAGGCAAATTGGGTCAAAGTCTTTGTTTTATTAAAAAAAAATGATTTGTTTAGAGTTGTTATTGTGCCTGAATTCTGAGGCATTTTAGCAATGTATTCAGTGCCGCACCCTCTTTACTGGTCCTGTTATCTGTGAAATACAGGTCTCCTCTTTGAAGCCATGAGATTTGTTATAACTATATCCATTTGAATTGGGAAATTTCTTACTTCATGTTTGAAGGTTCTGTTCTGTTCCATAGGAAAGGGACACGCGAAATGCAGCTGTGTTTTTACCCAGACAGACAAGCCAGGCGTTTCCATCAGCTCTCCACCGAGGCAACACACCGCAGGTTGACAATCTCGCATCACATTGCTTGTGCTATCGTTGCTGTACAATAGGGGAATGGTTAGCCAGTGGTGTCTCCTCTCTTGTGCACCACACTGTGCAGAGTTGCATCACTGACTGCAGCCGACCCGTGAAGATCCGGGGTAGAATAGGTCTTTAACAACCCATGCTTGCCGTAAAAGGCGACTATGCTTTTCGTAAGAGGCAACTAACGGGATCGGTTGGCCAGACTCGCTGACTTGGTTGATGCATGTCATCGATCCCAATTGCGTGGATCGGTGCTCATGATATCAATCACTGGATTGTCTGACTCGATTATTTACAGACCGCCGTCATATAGCTGGAATATTGTTGAGCGAGGCGTAAAACAACCAACCAACCAACTGCGGCCAGGATCTGCTGAATATAGGTGTGATTTCCCAATGTGGCACAACTATTGTCCTTGGTCTGTCGGCCCCATACCTATGCGACCGCCTCCGTGGTCTAGTGGTAGAGCGTCACCCAGAGAGTGGAAGGTCCGGGGTTTGATCTCCGGCCCTGCATACCAAAAGACGTTAAAACATGGTACTTGTTGTTACCCTGTCTGCTTCTCGGGATAAGGGGCTAAAACAAGGACTGGTCGGCTCGGAGTCAGTATACTGTGCCTGAGTAGGGTATTCATGTTAAACTGTGGCAAGGTATCTCAGTGGGCTAGCAGTATAAATGGGCATCAGTCTGGGCTAGTACAAGCAGCTACACAAACACACACATTTGCGATGTTAAACCCAATTTTACCTCACCTCACCCATACCCACTCTGGGTTTCATCTATGTTGTCTACATCTGGGACCTGCATCAGGCAACTGAGGCGACTGATGGGGTCGGGGTGGTCAGGCTCGCTGACTTGGTTGATACATGTCATTGTATCCCAATTGCATGGATGAATGTTCATGATATCAGTCACTGGATTGTCTGGTCCAGACTTGATCATTTACAGCCAGCCATCAGCTGGAATATTGCTGAGTGTAAACAACAAACAAACAAACAAGCACCTGCATCACTTTAGGCTGATGTCAAATTGACATGATATGCGCCTGAGACTGTTCAATGCAGCTGTTTAATTTCACTTTTGGCAATATATGTATTAACATGATTACCGTATTCGACTTAATAAGCACCCCGCTCTAATAAGAGCCCACGGCGATATTTGATAATATATTGGCTAGTAAACAATACCAATTAACACCCCTTCCGATTGATCAATGTACACAAGACCTATTTATTCGTGTATAATACGTGTGTATTATGCATCCTTTATTATGGGAAATTAAATTCTGGAAAAATATATCTGTCGTATATAAACATTTCAGGTTGTCAGCATAAACCACGAAATTTACCATCTTTCAACTGTATTGTTTTTCATCAAGTAATATTCTTATAAGAGCCCCCTATTTCTAATTTTGAGAGCGCCCTGGGCGCTTATTATGTCGAATACGGTTATTGTTTTAAACATGAGGCAGCCCTATGTGATATTTACATACTGCTGGATTTTGGTCTGATTTTACTTCTTGATAAATGTATTTGGGATGGGTTATGGGTTTTGTGTGACAATTTTCATTTCAGATTTTGAAAGAAATTTTGTGATGCTAATGTATATATTAACATGATAAGCATGTCAATGTTGGAAACACACCATATCTCCAATCTCATTAAAATCAGACCTTAGTTCTCGCTACCGCTAAACAAAGATCTGAAGACATCCCATTAGGAGTCACGTCAGAACGACCTTTCATCCAATTAAAGCGTCGCTTACCAGATCATGAAAGTGACAGTCGAAATGGAATTTCTAATCATGCAACCTCGGAAACTTTTACATTGGGTATTCCGAATGATAGTTATGGGTTTAACACTGAATCCATACAATCTAGACTATCTATTATCCATTCCAGAATGTTCTTTTGTTCAGGTTTCAAATTTGTAATCGAGAATTTGTCAAACTATGTTTCGAAGCAAAGTCGCCAATTTGAAATTAGGGCCGTAAAGTACGAGAAAGCTGCCTTCTGATTGGTCATTCCATTGTTCGGTCAAAGTTTGCGCAAGGTCTGTCTGACATGATCCGTAACGGGATGTCCTCAGATCTTTGTTTAGTGGTAGCTAGGACTAAGATCTGATTTTAATAAGATTGACCATAGCTCTAGTTCAGTCCAAGATTTTCTTCTATTTATAAATTTTCTGACTCACAACCATGTATGCTTCAGTCCGCTGCCTCAGTTGCAGCATCGTCCGGTAAGAAGAAGAGCTTGTTTGCGCAGCACCTAGCTACGTCGGGGGTGAAGGACTTTGGTGTGGTGCTTCAGCAGGAGCTTCAGAAGACGGGGGAGATGCCACACAACCCCAACACCGACGTGGAGGAAAGGGGAGGTAACTACATATTCCAACTATATTTGTTACTTTTTGGCACAATAGTAGATGGTGAGCAATCTCATTAAGATCATATCGTAGTTCGCGCTGCCACTCAACAAAGATCTGAGGACATCCCATTAGGGGTCACATCAGAACGACCTTTCATCCAACCAATCAGTGCATCACTTACCAGATCATGAAAGTGACAGTCGGAATGTGATTTCTGATCATGCAACCTCGAAAACGTTTTACACAGGGTTATTCCGAACGATAGTTACGGGCTTAACGACTGAATCCATACAATCTAGGCAATCTATAAGCCATTCCAGAATGCTCTTTTGTTCAGGTTTCAAATTTTTAATCGAGAATTTGTCAAACTATGTTTCGAAGCGTAGTTGCCAATTTGAAATTAGTGCTGTAAAGCACGATTAAACTGCCTTCTGATTGGCTTATGTCGACTTCTTGTCAGTCATTCCATTGATCAATCAAAGTACGCGCAAGGTCATTCAGACGTGACCCATAATGGGATGTCCTCAGATCTTTGTTTAGCGGTAGCGAGAACTACGTTCTGATTTTAATGAGATTGGATGGTGAGTGAGTGAATGTTTTTGAATACTGCAGTCAGCAATATTCCAGATGTATCATGGCACCCTCTGAACAATCAAGTCTAGTCCAGGCAACCGGTAATGTTATAATGTACCCAGTACTCCTTCCTGATTCTCTTTATCTGGACATCTTCCAATTAGGCACGGCTTGGAGTAGTGAACAGATTATTAACACCTAGGACTGACCAGGAAACTTGGTATCAGTGTCCAGATTGTTTCACAGTTACTTAATTCTATTCTTCTTACAGTGAGTGATTTAAATTTAACGTCGAATCAGCATTATTCAGCCGTATAGTGCTGATATAAGCAGAATAAGGGAGATTTGGCAGGAATGTACACGCTACAGGCTTTTATGTATCAAGCTGGAGAGGACAAAATCTGTAATATAGAAATGTTTTCATGTCTATGTATCGTGTCACATATATAATGTATTTATATGCTAAATTTTGATGATCACAACAAAGTCTTTATTTGTCTTAAACCAGCCATCATTTCAACATACAGTTTCCCACCAACAGTTTCAGATAATTCTGTCTCAAGCACTACGAGGCTGACTTAGACTTGTCTTGATCGCTCCTACATCTCAGGCAGGAAGGTTCCTCCCACATTCAGTAGACATGCTGTGATATGTCGGATATATCCTGGAATAGAACTGTGATATATCCTGTGATGGAACTGTGGTATATCCTGGGATAGAACTGTGATATATCCTGTGATATATCCTGTGATAGAACTGTGATATTTCCTATGATAGAACTGATATATCCTGTGATAGAACTGTGATATATCCTGTGATAGAACTGTGATATATCCTGTGATAGAACTGATATATCCTGTGATAGAACTGTGATATTTCCTGGGATAGAACTGTGATATATCCTGTGATAGAACTGTGATATATCCTGTGATAGAACTGTGATATATCCTGTGATAGAACTGTATATATCTTGGGATAGAACTGTGTTATATCCTGGCATAGAACTGTGATATATCCTGGAATAGAACTGTGATATATCCTGTGATGGAACTGTGGTATATCCTGGAATAGAACTGTGATATATCCTGTGATATATCCTGTGATGGAACTGTGGTATATCCTGGGATAGAACTGTGATATATCCTGTGATATATCCTGTGATAGAACTGTGATATTTCCTATGATAGAACTGATATATCCTGTGATAGAACTGTGATATATCCTGTGATAGAACTGTGATATATCCTGTGATAGAACTGATATATCCTGTGATAGAACTGTGATATTTCCTGGGATAGAACTGTGATATTTCCTGGGATAGAACTGTGATATATCCTGTGATAGAACTGTGATATATCCTGTGATAGAACTGTGATATATCCTGTGATAGAACTGTATATATCTTGGGATAGAACTGTGTTATATCCTGGCATAGAACTGTGATACATTCTGTGATACAACTGAAGTACGTCTACAGTGTTGTAAACTCCATCTTGCAGACGGTGATTCAACATCCAGGATCGTGCAGGGCTCTGGTCTGAGTGCTACACTAGGAACAAGTGAAGCAAGAAAGATCCACGAGGAGAACTTGGATAAAATCTCTACAATGACACAGGAGGAGATTGATGAGGAGAGGAAGAAGCTGATGGAGATGATGGGTTAGTTACCTCCCTTGGCTGCCAGGATCCTATGTAATGATTAAGATGATGTGTGGGTTGTCTCCCTAGGCTGCCAGGATCCTATGTAATGATTAAGATGATGTGTGAGTTATCTCCCTTGGCTGCCAGGATCCTATGTAATGATTAAGATGATGTGTGGGTTGTCTCCCTAGGCTGCCAGGATCCTTAGTCATGATTAAGGTGATTAGTGAGTTACCTCCCTTGGCTTCCAGGATCACCAGGTCATGGGTTAAAGAAATATGTACATCCTGATAATAATGTTTGCTCTGTCAGCACAACATTTTAGAACTTATCCCATCTCTTGTGCATGCATGTCGCTGTACAAGTGCAATAATCATGGACCCTATTTCACCTCACCTCACCTCGAATCCTTGTGGAAATAATCCTAAAACAAGTTTCCAGCTTCAAAAACACCTCACCCAAACACATCCCAGCCATAACAATGGCTACCATCACTAACACTGGACTGTGCCCTGAATGATTCCCACGCAACTTCATGTGATGTCCCAAGCTTACTCTTTCTCTTTCTCATCACCATTGTGTGGAGATGTTTTTCGAACTGAAGAGAATATGCTTTTGGTTCCTTTCTACATTCTCCCTTGGGCACGCCAGACACCTATGATTGTGGGTTCGAATCTCGATTCCCCACGATTATGTTTCTAGGTTTGTCAGCACCATACCCGTGCTTGTTGGTTTCACCAAAGTGGTAAACGTCTTAGACCTGCATCACTTCGGGCTTTCCTCCCACATTAAGCTGACACACCGCGATATAACTGGAATACTGTTAAAAGCGGCGTTAAACCCAACTCACTCACTCCTTTCTACATTCCTGAAAACACAAAGTTTGTGATCCATGCCCATAATCCCCATCTAAAGTGTTGCAATTACCGTGGCTGCGGCACAGACACCAAAAGATGTAGCCAATGCAAAAAAACTGTCTACTGCTGATTTCACACTCTTATAAATGCAAGTGTCGGGATAGTGATCGCACATCTAAATCTATTTCCGTGGAAGTTGGTTCCTCATCAGTGAAAAAATCAGAAAGGACCATTCTTACTGCCATTATAACAGAATTGTCTGCATAACAAAATGTGGGAAATTCAGTTGCTTTGCCTGCCCTTCTTTAAGATGATGATAATGGCTCTGAATCCTGAGAGTTACAGCTGCAAGACCGCGTTCAGTCTAATACTGCAGATAATACTGTTACAACTGTCTGCTGAAGATCGGTGTCAGGTGCTACAGCGAGATTTGTCTCAACTGACTACTACACTCCCCTTGACAAAGGTTCGGGTGGACTATCGAACAAGTTGTCACAACGTGATGATCTCATGCTCTGACAGACATTCATTGCTTATCTCATTCATTGTGTAGGTGGGGGCACGGGGGACCCAGTTGTCTGAGGCGCAGCAATTCGCTCTGCAGAGCGGCATCCCTTGGGCACACCAGAAACCTATGATTGTGGGTTTGAATCCCAGTTCGCCTCGATTATGTTTCTCGGTTTGTCAGCACCATACTACACACAATGAAGTGAAAATTATTCCTCTGTAGACCTCAAGTAAAAAATCAAGTAAAATCCTAGATATTTTTTTATATTTGTATACTTATCCTGCATTACTGCGTCTAAAGAGACCCACCCATCGCAGAGCTGCATCCCCATGATACCTTCCAATGTTTGAGTAATGTGATGATCCGTGACATCACTATACTTGGTCACGTGGGAGCTGTGTGACAGGGTTGGCTTCTTCATGCAAGATCTTCACACAGCTCTTTCTCTCTGTCAAGAACAAGCAGTAAATGCATTAAGAAGTAATGTAGGATAAGTATACAAATATAAAAAATAGCTAGGATTTTAATTCCACTCATGTTTGAGGCTTGGGATAAATGCATTGTGTGAAATAGGTTAACTTTGAAAAATGTGTAAACTTTACAATTAGCAACCTCATTATAATCAGATCTAAGTTCATGCTGCTGCCAAACAAAGATCTGAGGACATCCCATTACGGGTCACGTCAGGACCACCTTTCGCAAACTTTGACCAACCACTGAAATGACGATATCAGCCAATTAGAAAGCAGCTTTCTCGAGCTTTACGGCACTGGTTTCAACCTGGCGACTTCCATTTCAGACTACGATTGAAAAATATGTTGACACAGTTCTTGACTAAAATTTTGAAAACCAAACCAACAAACATTCCACAATGTCTAATATATGGTTGAGAGTGTATGGCAGTGCTTCCCACATACTGCGCAACGCCTCCTCCGTTCAAATGTTTATCCTAAGGAAGAGAGAGATAGACTATAATTTTGATGGAATCAGTCGTACGGGCCGTAACTGTCATTCGGAATACCCCTTGTTAACGTTTTTCAGGTTGCATGATTAGAAAATAAATTCCGACTATCACTTTCATGATTTGGTAAGATCTTTGTTTAGCCGCAGCAAGAACTTAGGTCTGATTTTAATGAGATTGTACAAGTAGTTGTATATATATAAATACTTGTCCTATGTCACACGATTTACAGAGATTGTTAGTGGCTGTACCCTTGAATGGGATTGAAGTAGTGTGAAAATGATCGTCCCCCAGAGAGGGTATGGTATGTAAGACCCCGTCATTCAAAATATATTTATTTCTGCCATCTATGTATGTAAACAAAGATGGGAATTAATTAAATTACGAAAAATGGGCGTAATGGGCGTGCGTAAATAAATGGCTTGTAACTTGAAATATGTTCTTATGTTATTACTTCATAAATGAATTTTATTTTACGGGCACCAATTTAGTGTCGCACCGTGTAAACACAAAATGGCGACATGTGCTGGCGACACGCGACCAGTCATCGTAGAAAAAGACAACGCAAGATAAACATATTTTTATTGCATATATAATGTTTGTGCGTGCACTTGTGATGTGTTTCATTCCAGGTCGCCTTATACACGGAGTATAGGATTTTGGGTTGATTTCGAAGGCGTGTACAGGGGGGTCGTCTTATACGTGGGGTCGCCTTATACACAGCGTTATACGGTAAACCTTGTAGGTAGCAAATGTATGTCAAGTTTTAACTTTAAATTGTCAAGTCTACGACCTATTATGCTTTGCCCTTTCCTTCCATCATAATCGGACACACCTGGATACGACAGAATTAAGGCTTTGTGTTAAACCCCGGATAACTGACTAACTTGTCTTCGGAGCTGTGAGGTCACAGTATGTTTACCATGACACAGATGCTAACAGTGGTGCTTACATTATTCCAGATCCAAAGTTGCTGGCATTTCTGACTTCCAAGAAGAAGGTGAAGTCCGAGATCAAGGAAATGGAGACTGAAACAAATTTGAGGGAAAATGTTGCCAGTGGGAAGAAGATTTCAAAGAAAAAAGGTGTCTTTTTCTTTGCCCTATCTCATGGTGTTGTTGTTGTTGTTTTTAGGTGGCCCAGTCGTCTAAGGCGCCACGATTCGCTGTGCGGAGTTGCTTCCTTTGGGCACACCAGAAACCTATGATTGTGGGTTCGAATCTCGGTTCACCCCGATTATGTTTCTAGGTTTGTCAGCACAATATCATGCTTGTGGGTTTCACCGAAGTGGTAATCATCTAAAACCTGCATCACTTCGGGCTTTCCTCCCGCTTTAAGCTGACGCGCCGTGATGTAACTGGAATACTGTTAAAAGCGGCGTTAAACCCAACTCACTCACTCACTCACTGTAATATTGCTGACTTATGTTCTCCTTTCTCCCCAGGGCCAACTTGCACAAAGCAATCTTAGCGCTAAGATGATCATAACTCCCATACTTTAACATAGGCTTACGACAGTCTAAGCGCTGAGATCGCTTTGTGCAAGTTGGTCCAGGTCATTAGATCTACATATAGTTTGGCTCCAACTGAGAATGATGGATTGCAAAATAACTCAAAATCAGGAATAGTCTATTGAATGTCAATACGGTACTGTAATGAATAACCTGTACCCAACAATATCTGCGGCTTGTTATTTTTATTCCCATCACTGGAAAAAGTTGTTGAAGAAACTATCATGTTGTTGTGTGGCATTAAACAACAAACAAACAAATCTCTATCCAGGTTACAGTGACCCAGACATGGTATTCTCTTACTGAACATAATCTGTGTCTCTCTCCAGGTCACAGTGACCCAGACATGGTATTCTCTCACGGAACATAATCTGTGTCTCTCTCCAGGTCACAGTGACCCAGACATGGTATTCTCTCACTGAACATAATCTGTGTCTCTCTCCAGGTCACAGTGACCCAGACATGGTATTCTCTTACTGAACATAATCTGTGTCTCTCTCCAGGTCACAGTGACCCAGACATGGTATTCTCTCACGGAACATAATCTGTGTCTCTCTCCAGGTCACGGTGACCCAGACATGGTATTCTCTCACTGAACATAATCTGTGTCTCTCTCCAGGTCACAGTGACCAAGACATCGTATTCTCTCACTGAACATAATCTGTGTCTCTCTCCAGGTCACAGTGACCCAGTTCTGCCGGTCCAGCCCGACCCTACATGGGTGCACATGGAGAAAGTGGAGTATGACAAGCTGGAGTGGATGAGAGACCTCCCTCCTCCCAAGACCGGGGATGCCAAGGTACTCACTAAACAGAGAGATTCTTTACGAAAGAGGCTTAGGTACATAACAGTAAACAGAGTAAAAACAGTAAAAAGAGACACTCTATCAGGGGCGCTAAGGTACACATCAGTAAACAGTAAAAAGAGACACTCTATCAGGGCGCTAAGGTACACATCAGTAAACAGAGTAAAAACAGTAAAAACAGTAAAAAGAGACACTCTATCAGGGACGCTAAGGTACACATCAGAAAACAGTAAAAACAGTAAAAAGAGACACTCTTTCAGGGGCGCTAAGGTACACATCAGTAAACAGTAAAAAGAGACACTCTATCAGGGGCGCTAAGGTACACATCAGAAAACAGTAAAAACAGTAAAAAGAGACACTCTATCAGGGATGCTAAGGTACACATCAGTAAACAGAGTAAAAACAGTAAAAAGAGACACTCTATCAGGGACGCTAAGGTACACATCAGAAAACAGTAAAAAGAGACACTCTATCAGGGATGCTAAGGTACACATCAGTGAAGAGAGAGATTCTTAACGAAAGATGCTGAGGTACACATCAGAAAACAGTTTACATTAGTCAGAATCCATGTTGAGATACTGTTCTACATTTGTCAGATACAAGGATATATATAAAGTCATCTCTTACAGCTGTTTCATCTTGGATGTTGGAGTCCAGAAACTGAGGATAGCTTATAGATTATGAATGTGTTGCAGAATGGCCTGCCTGCAAGATTTGATTTCCATGGCAACATTCTTCCAGCTGATTCTGATTTGCCTGTCAATCAAGGTCTTCATCACCATGGCAATGAACCAGAGGTTGGTTTCTTTTTCTTTTCATTTTACAATAAGAGAATGATTGGATGATAACTTGTGATTGCTTCCCTATCTTGGTAGATGACCATTCAGACACCATACACGCTGCGTGAGTGGGATGTTTACCTGTGGGAATGCTTCATTGCATATTTAGGAAAGTCTTTCTATATGTTTCATAATTCTTCTAGCCAGTGGTTGAAGGCCCCAATGAGGATTCAGTTTAAGAATACATCCTCAGCAACTGATGCTACTCATAAGAGGAACTTTAATGAATTGGTTTGTGATGTGGTTGAGAGCATGTTATCGTACCCTGATGTTGTGGATCGTTGTTCATGATATTGCTCACTGGATTGTCTGGTCCAAACTTAATTATTTACAGGTATGTCGTCATACAGTGGTCAGGGGCACGGTTCTGACCATAACCCCAGGAAGTAGCCCAAAATGGTTATGTTAATGAGATGTTCTCCTAGTATGTGTGGGCTACGGGGTACAGCTACCAAACTGTATGCAGAGTTGTGACCCCTAGCTGGCAGGATCTGCTGGTCATGGTTTCAATCCTGATTCACCCCCGACCCTTGACCTGTCGGCATGTTACTTGACATTTAGGTTGTCACCATACTTTTTGCATCAACCACCTGCGTAACAATGGCCCTCCTCCCACATTACAATGACAGCAGTGATTGGCTGGTCATGTTCAGGGAGTTGCATGTTGTGATGCCCAGATGGTGTGTGGAATGTTGCTCAGAATATCAACCACTGGTTTACCTGGTCTAGAATCAGTTACTTACAGGCTGAAATATTGTTAACTATGGCATAAGAATACAAACAAGAAAACCAGAAGTCCATGTGTCTGCTGTTGCCAGCAGTGTTAACCAACTCCATGTGTCTGCTGTTGGCAGCAGTGTTACCAACTCCATGTGTCTGCTGTTGGCAGCAGTGTTAACCAAGTCCATGCCTCTGCTCTTGGCAGCAGTGTTAACCAACTCCATGTGTCTGCTGTTGGCAGCAGTGTTAACCAACTCCATGTGTCTGCTGTTGGCAGCAGTGTTAACCAACTCCATGTGTCTGCTGTTGGCAGCAGTGTTAACCAACTCCATGTGTCTGCTGTTGGCATCAGTGTTAACCAAGTCCATGTGTCTGCTGTTGGCAGCAGTGTTAACCAAGTCCATGTGTCTGCTGTTGGCAGCAGTGTTAACCAACTCCATGTGTCTGCTGTTGGCAGCAGTGTTAACCAGCTCCATGTGTCTGCTGTTGGCAGCAGTGTTAACCAGCTCCATGTGTCTGCTGTTGGCAGCAGTGTTAACCAACTCCATGTGTCTGCTGTTGCTAGCAGTGTTAACCAACTCCATGTGTCTGCTGTTGGCATCAGTGTTAACCAACTCCATGTGTCTGCTGTTGGCAGCAGTGTTAACCAGCTCCATGTGTCTGCTGTTGGCAGCAGTGTTAACCAACTCCATGTGTCTGCTGTTGGCAGCGTGCCGGCTAACTCCATGTGTCTGCTGTTGGCAGCAGTGTTAACCAACTCCATGTGTCTGCTGTTGGCAGCAGTGTTAACCAACTCCATGTGTCTGCTGTTGGCATCAGTGTTAACCAAGTCCATGTGTCTGCTGTTGGCAGCAGTGTTAACCAACTCCATGTGTCTGCTGTTGGCAGCAGTGTTAACCAACTCCATGTGTCTGCTGTTGGCATCAGTGTTAACCAAGTCCATGTGTCTGCTGTTGGCAGCAGTGTTAACCAAGTCCATGTGTCTGCTGTTGGCAGCAGTGTTAACCAAGTCCATGTGTCTGCTGTTGGCAGCAGTGTTAACCAACTCCATGTGTCTGCTGTTGGCATCAGTGTTAACCAAGTCCATGTGTCTGCTGTTGGCAGCAGTGTTAACCAAGTCCATGTGTCTGCTGTTGGCAGCAGTGTTAACCAAGTCCATGTGTCTGCTGTTGGCAGCAGTGTTAACCAAGTCCATGTGTCTGCTGTTGGCAGCGTGCCGGCTAACTCCATGTGTCTGCTGTTGGCAGCGTGCCGGCTAACTCCATGTGTCTGCTGTTGGCAGCGTGCCGGCTAACTCCATGTGTCTGCTGTTGGCAGCGTGCCGGCTAACTCCATGTGTCTGCTGTTGGCAGCGTGCCGGCTAACTCCATGTGTCTGCTGTTGGCAGCGTGCCGGCTAACTCCATGTGTCTGCTGTTGGCAGCGTGCCGGCTACACCCTGGAGGAGATGTTCCAGCTGGCTCGGAGTTCCAACATCCAGCAGAGGGCGCTGGCGCTGCAGGTGCTGGGCCGGGTCCTTCACAAGGTGAGACACGAATATAGCTGGCTAATAAGATCAATAATTGGATTTATCGTCGATGCGAAGAAATATTAACAACAATCGATATGATAATTGTCATCGATAATATCTTACATAAGCAATTGTGATGAAATGAACTTTAGATATACCCAAACAGACTTGTTTTTTGTAAATCATGTCAGTTGCCAAAGAAGTAAAACAACTGTTTTTGTTATAACTCTAATATCCACAAGGTAATCCATGCATAAATGTGTCACCACTCACCAGTGGCATGAAGTGTGTTGATTTCTTACGGATATTTGTGCGTATTGGCTCAAAGTTACTTCTCCGATATTTATCGATAATTGATTGAATGATATTAAGTTAATGAATATCGATCTGTATTGATAGCCAGCCCTAGACATTACATACAGCAGGATTCTCACAGCTTTAGTTCATTGGTTACTTACCAATATGGTCTTGCATTTTCCCAATTTGTTCTTTTATTCTCTTTGTTTTTAATGGAAATTCTATTCCTTAGTGACAAGTACCATATAAATTACACCGTAACGATGTATCACCAGTTGTATTAAGCACATCTGTTGTAATCTGCATGTTTCATTGAGAACCTGTGCTGATCTGTATGTTCAGGCCAAGAGAGGAGCCTATCGAGATGTTGTCCAGACACCGATCTTGCCGGCCGTGGTGGAGTCTGGCGTTGTCTTCCTGTTCCGCTGGGCTCTAGATGATGCTGTTGACACTGTCCTCGCTGCTGCTGTTGCTGCCATGCATGCCCTCATCTGTAACCCAGCAGATCAGGTAGGCTTCTCACCTGTAAGGAGTCTGGGTAGAATGACCCCGAGTGCCCATGCTGTCATCAGGTAGGCTTCTCCCCTGTAAGGATTCTGGGGCAGAATGATCCCAAGTGCCCATGCTGTCATCAGGTAGGCTTCTCCCCTGTAAGGATTCTGGGGCAGAATGACCCCAAGTGCCCATGCTGTCATCAGGTAGGCTTCTCACCTGTAAGAAGTCTGGGTAGAATGACCCCCAGTGCCCATGCTGTCACCAGGTAGGCTTCTCACCTGTAAGAAGTCTGGGTAGAATGACCCCGAGTGCCCATGCTGTCATCAGGTAGGCTTCTCACCTGCAAGGTTCTGGGGTAGAATGACCCCGAGTGCCCATGCTGTAATCAGGTAGGCTTCTCACCTGTAAAGATTCTTGGGCAGAATGACCCCGAGTGCCCATGCTGTCATCAGGTAGGCTTCCCACCTGTAAGGTGTCTGGGGCAGAATGACCCCCAGAGCCCATGCTGTCATCAGGTAGGCTTCTCCCCTGTAAGGATTCTGGGGGAGAATGACCCCCAGAGCCCATGCTGTCATCAGGTAGGCTTCTCACCTGTAAGGTTTCTAGGGTAGAATGACCCCGAGTGCCCATGCTGTCATCAGGTAGGCTTCTCACCTGTAAGGAGTCTGGGGCAGAATGACCCCCAGTGCCCATGCTGTCATCAGGTAGGCTTCTCACCTGTAAGGATTCTAGGGTAGAATGACCTCGAGTGCCCATGCTGTCATCAGGTAGGCTTCACCTGTAAGGAGTCTGGACAGAATGACCCCGAGTGCCCATGCTGTCATCAGGTAGGCTTCTCACCTGCAAGGTTCTGGGGTAGAATGACTCCGGGTGCCCATGCTGTCATCAGGTAGGCTTCTCACCTGCAAGGTTCTGGGGTAGAATGACCCCGAGTGCCCATGCAGTCATCAGGTAGGCTTCTCATCTGGGGATTCCAGCTACAAATCTGACCCCAGTAATCATGTTCTCATCAAATAGGTTTCTCATTTGGCTTTTCAACGATTGTATCAACCGACATAAACACTGTGGGGAAGTGATTTATTTAGAGTGAGTGAGTGAGTTGGGTTTAACGTCGCTTTTAACATTATTCCAGTTAAATCACGGTGTGTAAGCTTAATGTGGGAGGAAAGCCGGAAGTAATGTATTTCTCAGACAATTACCACTTCGGTGAAACCTACAACCACGGGTATGGTGCTGACAAACCTGGGAACATAATTCGGCCGAACCGGGGTTCAAACCCACAATCATAGGTTTCTGGCGTGCCCAAGGGACGTAACTCTGCACAGCGAAATACGGCGCCTTAGACAACTGGGCCACCTGTGCCCCCTATCGTTGCCTGAATAATAGGTTCCAATAATATCAAATCGAAAACACAGTCAACATGTGATCAATCAAGTCAGCAAACCTAACCACAAACTAACAAGTGGGGCGAAACAGGAGTCAAACCCACAATCATAGGTTTCTGGCGTGCCCAAGGGACGCAACTCTGCACAGCAAATTGCAGCGCCTTAGACTACTGGGCCAGCCGTGCCCCCTGATTTATTTACAAGATAGTTAGAACTGGATTTCAAGGAACAAGGGTTTAGTGAACATTCTGTGTCCATACAGATTTATGTTGTAACATTCAGCATATTTAGGATAGGATCCAAGCCTGATTATGCTTGACGTTAGAAAAAAAATCCAGACTGTTAACTGTCAGCGGACATTTTCATGCCAATTCTATCTGACGCCGTTTGATTCCAATCCTCTCTACTTCCAGGAATGCCTGGATAGATCTTTCAGCTGGTTTCAAGGTCATGTTATGCCGGGTCAGTGTCCCGTTACCATGGAGACGGAAAGACAGGATGGGGAGGAGACTGTTGATGAGACTGATGCTGAAGTAGCCAAGAGAGACGTTGTTCTGGTAGGATACTTTGTGTGTACCTTGTTACTTGTGATGCCGTGACATTCTATGATCCAATTGTTTTACTGACAGGAAGCGAGTTCATTGGTCCAGGAGTTGTGGATTATTTCTTATCCTGACGCAACACATTTCATTCTGGACTTTGATCCTAAAACCCCAAACCCAAAACGTGCCTCTTCCTCCGCAAGGGCGCCCCCAGGCCTTGGTTACCAACAGGAGTTATCTGTCCCTGATCCTTTCACTGTCTTCTCATCAGCGCTTCACTTGAATGTCAGACGGGACGGACGGGATTCTTGTGTTACAATAAGCGTACTAATATTAGAATTAGACCACTTTGTGGAACAGGGCCCCGATCTATTCGTGAGGAACATTAGATTCAGCTGCCTCCATAGGTTGTTGGCAACTTGATTCCAAAGTCTGTCCTCAAACTTGAGATGTGCTTATACCAGGTGTATCATGTCCCTTTATAAAAGTTCTGGTGAGTCTGGTGTTTGTTTATATGAAGCTTTGGATGTTTTGTTTTGGTGGAAATCAGAAGACTTGATATCGGTATGAATTTGTCAATGTTTACAGAGCTCCAGATAAGCTTTTGGTGTTGTGGGTATTTTACCCATGCATTTTAAAATCATTGGGTATCAGTAATTCTATCTGGGTATTCAATTCTCTTTCTGATTAAATCCTCCTTGGGGCACTTATTGCATTTTCCTTGCTCAAGAAAATCTACATGACATAGTTGTAACCATTTTCCTTAATAAAAAATGTTACCACACAAAAAACTTCGTTTTTGTATGATATACGACCACCCTTACGGGGCCTCACCCCCAACGGCGCCTCACGCCAGGGGGAGCAACTCTCACCCAAATCACTTTCCTTATGTCATCTGTAAGAGACAGACATGTTGATTTTTCACACAAGACAAAAATAAGAAAAATCTGTCGTTCGACAAGAACCATGGCTGACCAAACTGTATGTATGGTACATTTCTTTCATTGCAAAGGCGTAATACCTCGCATTGTGAAGTTATAGAGTTGTAATAAACGCCACGTGCACGGTACCTTTGAATTCAAATGGCCGTAATGGCGTCCATATTGTAGTTCCACGGGCTGATACATGTAACACCAAGGCCATTAAGAAACGGCTTGGGGTTTTGTTATATCATACAGCATTGGTCTACAATTTTTTCCTTTACAAAACCCAAGGTGGTGTGTTAATTCATAAACTACACTTACCTTTTTTACGGGTTTTACACCTTAGCGCGTAACACACCCCTTTGGTGTTATAATTATACTACGACATTGGCTATTAGTATCGCGTTACAAATCGCATTCGACATTACGCCTTTGCTTCTAGTTTCACAATTTATGCACGTATCTTTCCGATCTTTATATCGCACTGATACACGTTAATACCCTTCCCGCCCACCTCAGAAATTACGGTCTTGTTTACAAGACCTTCAAACTGTGTACGGGTTGTTCTAAGACAGGCGCGAACGCTGCCTAATATGTCTGGCGGAGGACATTGCCTTTACCCCCCGGGGCCCCCAAAAAGAGACAAGTTGACTTGTTCCACTTTATAGAAGTCTATTAAAGGCGGGGGTAGATATCAGATCTACTAAGACATCCCCCCCCTCCCCATCTAAAAAGGGTAAAAAAGCTGCCGAGATTGTCTCCCCCGCTCCCTCTCCGGGGGCCGGGGGAGAAGGCTCGAGGGTCCCCGTAGTAAGCACTGCACCCTCTCCTGCACTGTCTTTGGCAGACTTTTCTGCGTTACTTAAGTCGCAGATGGCATCGATGATGGAGGAGGTAAAGTCTCAGCTCCGAGAGGAGATGCGGACCGAGCCTTCCCCGTTGTCGGCGCCGGACGCGGCTTCGAGACCTTGTGATATGCCCGGCGTCGGCCGAGGCAGGCCACTTGGTCTCGGGGACAATCTCAGACCGGGCTTCGGCGCCGGCTCGAGGTCGCTCCCCAGCGGAGGGGTGGCGGGCGCCGGCCCGTGCACTACCGACGCACAATTTTTCCCTAGCGGAGCCAGACGCCTCTTCCGAGGCCGAGGCTTTCACTAGTTGTTTCGTAGCCCGGAGCCAGGGGGGTTCCCTTGGTCTCGGGGACGATCCGAGACCGAGCTTCGGCTCCGGCTCGAGGTCGCTCCCCAGCGTAGTGGTGGCGGGCACCGGCCCGTGCACTACTGACGCACAATTTTCCCTAGCGGAGCCAGACGCCTCTTCCGAGGCCGAGGCTTCCACTAGTGGATACCTAGCCCGGAGCCAGGTTGGTTCCCTTTGTCTCGGGGTCGATCCGAGACCGAGCTTCGGCTCTGGCTCAGGTCGCTCCCCAGCAAAGGGGTGGTGGGCGCCGGCCCGTGCACTACCGACGCACAATTTTCCCTAGCGAAGCCAGACGCCTCTTCCAAGGCCAAGGCTTTCACTAGTGGATATCCGTGCCGAGGTCGACGCACTTCTTATGAAAGCTGCGATCGAACCGGGTCCCGAGGGACAGGAAAGCGAGGGCTTCTACTCGACTTGTTTCCTAGTCACCAAACAGTGATCTCAACTGTCGAGACAGGAGAATGGCTAACGTCAATAGACTTAAAATACGCCACATACCAATACACCCCGAGTAGAAGAAATACCTGAGGTTTTCTTTCGACGGGAGGTGTTATCAGTTCAGGGTTCTACCATTCAGGATCTCCACGGCCCCGAGGGTGTTCACCAAGCTGATGTTGATTCCCGCTCAAGTGGCCAGGTCAAAAGGTCGGTTCTGCCATCGGTACCTCGACGACTGGTTACTAAGAGCTCTATTGCAATCCCTGAGTCAGATAGCTACACAACAAGTGATAGATATTCTGATCCCTCTAGGGTGGATGGTCAATCTCAAGAAGTCAGATCTGAGCCCCACTCAGAATCTAGTCTTCCTAGTGGCTAATTTCAACACGGTGAGAGGACGTGTATCTCTGTCACAAGATATCAAGTCCCTTAAGCGCAAGTCACACTGCTCGTACATGGCTCCAGTTACTGGACAACATGGCGGCGACAGTGGATTTGGTCTGGCGGGCGCGCTTGAGAATGAGTCCCATTCAACAAGCACTCCGTCGACTTTGGGCGAACTCGGAAGATCTCGAGACTGTGCTCGAGACTCCGTATAGTGGCTCATTACACACCTCCAGTGGTGGACCGAGGTCGGGAATCACTCGCGTTCCATCTCTCACAGTTCAAACAGACGCGTCACTCTCCGGCTGGGGAGGCGTTCTGAATGATCACACTGCCTCGGGACTATGGTCCCAGCAGGAGATCAAACTGCATATCAATGTGCTAGAACTGAGAGCGGTCAGGTTGGTGTTCCAACGCTTCCCGGATCTGCTTCATGGCCAAGTGGTTCGTCTAGAGATGGACAACCAAACGGCGATGACTTACATCTGGAAGCAGGGGGGAACGGCGCCTCCGTCGCTTCGACGAAAGACGTGGCAGTTCCTACTATAGTGCGACTCTCACGATATCAGGGTGCTACCTGTTTATCTCCCGGGGGTGGACAACGTCCGTGCGGACGCTCTGTCTTGCCGGATCCTCGCTCCTTACAAGTGGAGGCTCGACCCGGGGATATTCGGGATTTTCTCCCTGTTATACAGGTTGTTACAGGTGGATCTGTTTGCGTCTGGGTTAAATAACCAGTCCACGAGTCCACGACCCGAGGTCGGTGGCACCGGACGCCTTTCAGCTAGATTGGACGGACAGTTCTGTGGGCATTCTCCCCAGTACCTCTG
The DNA here is from genome assembly GCF_023055435.1 of Haliotis rufescens. Taxonomy (NCBI): domain Eukaryota; kingdom Metazoa; phylum Mollusca; class Gastropoda; order Lepetellida; family Haliotidae; genus Haliotis; species Haliotis rufescens. The sequence goes on along the minus strand of NW_025964001.1, from coordinate 64,575,961 downwards.
ATTTCCAAGGTCCTGTCTCAGCTAGGCACTCAGCCTGCGCGACTAATTGTGCTCCTGGCACCTCTTTAGTCGGCGCAGAGTGGGTTTCCAGTAATACTCAGGTTTCTGGCTCAGCCTCCTGTTATATTACCTTTACGACCGGACCTCCTATCCCAGAACGGGGCCCTCCACCCGAATCTCAGGATTCAATGGGTGGCTTGGCCACTGTCAGGAATCGCCTCCAAAAGAGCGGTATTCCTGCACGAGTTGCAGACACAATACTGGCTTCGCGGAGGGATTCGACAAACGTTCAGTACGATAGATAGGCCTGCTATGCGCCCTGGTGTGTCGATAGAGGGATTGCAGATCCCTGCAGATCTCGTATCCGTGCTTGAGTTTCTCCAGTCACGACTAGATGACGGCCTGGCCGCATCAACAGTCCGGGGGTACTCTACAGCTATCGCAGCTTTTCACGTCCCTGTCAACGGGGCACTTCTGGGTGCACACCCATTAGTGCAGCGCTTTTTAGCAGGTGTGGACAGGATCCGACCGCCAGTCCGGCGGATCAGTCCCCCTTGGGACTTGTCAATCATTCTCGATTGGCTGTCCGGTCCTTCCTTTCGGGATCTGTCGTCTCTCTCTCTTCAGCTGTTGAGCTGGGAGACGGCGTTCCTTGTGGTGGTAACGTCCGGCAGACGGGTAGGCGACATTCGTGTTATGTCAGCCGATCCCAAAATAACTGTCTTCCATGGGGTCGATAAATATCACCGGGACAGTCAGTTTTCGTCTACCGGACTATTTCCGTCCTAGGGTCGCACACGATTCCACGTGAACGGCTCCTATTGAGCTACCTGCTCTTTCACAGCCTTCCTCGTCGGGGACCACTGCAAGACATGCTCATGTCTTGGATGTCCGCACGACTCTCAAGGCCTATATCAGCAGAAATATGGGTGTCCGTAAGGATAACCAACTATTTTGCTGTTACTGCGGTAGGAAGGTTGGCTCACCTGCGAGTAAACAATCTATCTCGAGGTGGATAGTTTCAACCATTTGTACAGCGTATACGCTTACAGGCAGGGACCCCCCTACCAGGTTGAAAGCTCATTAGGTTAGAGCAGTGGCTGCGTCAAAAGCGTACGCCGCAGCTCTGCCCATTGAGCAGATCTGCTCCGCGGCTATTTGGAGCCAGCCAAGCACGATTCATCAAACCTTACCAACTCGACAAACACTCAAGCGAGCGTACTCGGTTTGGTCAGTCAGTTCTCCGAACTGGGCAAAGTTCTAATCTCTAGCTGATTGAGCATTCGAGATTTTAGACAGTCTTCCGGTTATACTGCTCAGTAATGGTCCGGATTTTATCTTCTGCGGTCGATAAATATCAGTCCTTACTACTCGATAATACTCGTATTTTGCGCACGCACTCCTTCGATCCTCGGGGACCCTCTGGCCTAGCTCAGCGCTGGTTATGGTCTCTCGTGATCTACGCCCTTATATCACTTGTTCAAAAAAAGTGTGGGGGGGTGGGAGGTGTTTCGAGTTTTCAACTTATGACAAGCCGCAAAAACAGGCTTTATCATAATATATGGTCGACCACGCCCTGTCTCTAGCCCCCCCTTTCGACGGTGGTGCCTCACGATAAGGTTGGTTCCATTTATTGAACTCAATATTTTATTCTGTTGAATAATCAAATACGATGTATTTATTTACGCCTGTTGCTGACGGATGCCACTTCCTAGATTATCTTTGGGAGTCTGCCTTGATGCAATAAGTGCCCCAAGGAGGATTTAATCAGAAAGAGAATTTTACAAACCTGTAGAGGTTATGAATTCTCTGATGAAATCCTCCTTGGGGCACGGCCACCCACCTCCCCACATTCCGTCAGCATTTGACATATGGAAAGTGATTTGGGTGAGAGTTGCTCCCCCTGGCGTGAGGCGCCGTTGGGGGTGAGGCCCCGTAAGGGTGGTCGTATATCATACAAAAACGAAGTTTTTTGTGTGGTAACATTTTTTATTAAGGAAAATGGTTACAACTATGTCATGTAGATTTTCTTGAGCAAGGAAAATGCAATAAGTGCCCCAAGGAGGATTTCATCAGAGAATTCATAACCACTACAGGTTTGTAAAAATTTCTGTTACCCACTAGTTTTTACACATGTGGGTATTTAAGTTAAATATTTAAAAACACTATTTAACTAGTCCCTGCAAACTGGTGTCGTGTGGGTTCGAGAGCTTTATAGGACTCAAAAATACCACGACACTTCCACAAGAAAGTGTAATGGAAAATGATCATGATGTAACTGTCATCATGGAGTTTGGCAAGGTTGACGGAATGTCCGTATATAATTTCAAAATAAGTTGCTGGTTTGCTAATCGAATACGCAGGGTTACGTCACAATATTTTGATGATATGCACAAGTTTTATTTTTGTAGCGAATCTGCGTTGCGTATTTGATACGCTTGGATTTTATTTTACTGCATATTTCTGCATTTTTGATGCGTATTTCACGCAGATACGCAGCTTATCTGGAGCTCTGGTTTATCAACCACTGTGTCAGGGCCTGGTGTCTATGAATCTGTGAATGTTTATCAAACACTGTGTTTATTGTACACTGTGTTTATTGCAGGGCCTGTTGTCTATGAGTCTGTGGATGTTTATCAAACACTGTGTTTATTGCAGGGCCTGATGTCTATGAATCTGTGGATGTTTATCAAACACTGTGTGTTTATTGCAGGGCCTGTTTATGAATCTGTGGATGTTTATCAAACACCGTGTGTTTATTGAACGCTGTGTGTTATTGCAGGGCCTGTTGTCTATGCATCTGTGGATGTTTATCAAACACTGTGTGTTTATTGAACACTGTGTGTTTATTGCAGGGCCTGTTGTCTAAAAATCTGTGAATGTTTATCAAACACTGTGTTTATTGTACACTGTGTTTATTGCAGGGCCTGTTGTCTATGAGTCTGTGGATGTTTATCAAACACTGTGTTTATTGCAGGGCCTGATGTCTATGAATCTGTGGATGTTTATCAAACACTGTGTGTTTATTGCAGGGCCTGTTTATGAATCTGTGGATGTTTATCAAACACTGTGTGTTTATTGAACACTGTGTGTTTATTGCAGGGCCTGTTGTCTATGCATCTGTGGATGTTTATCAAACACTGTGTGTTTATTGAACTATGTGTGTTTATTGCAGGGCCTGGTGTCCCGAATGGTGCTGCTCCAGCGACTGCGGCATGTACTGGAGACTCGGAAACCACAGGCCGTGACTGTGCTACAGGTCCTGGATATGCTGACCAAGATAGCCCAACACTCCCCTGGCCTGGCGTACGAGGTACAGGGACTCGCCATCTGCATTTTGGTCATTAAGTAGACTCTAACACTGCTTTTGTGGAAGTTTAGATGAGAGAAACTTTGTTAAGATGGCCAGTGACTGTTTTGGAGTGTGTAATACTTTTCTTTCTTTTGTGTTTAGGACCATCTTCCTGAGGCAAGGGAGTTAACTAAGTATAAAAGTCCAGTGTCCACCCTTGCCGAACTAGGCTGGAATTATGGAGTTATACTTTCGCTTAACGAAATTGACATCCGGTTCGTAAACTGCCGTGCAGTTTTCCGTTGATTGCAGGATTTGCAAAACATGTGTACCGACAACTTAGCGTCAACAGATATTTTCCAAATCTTTTCATGTTTTTAATCAAGTTGCTCACGTGATTTGATGCACTTTGCCAAGTAAGACCCATTGTTACAATATAGATCTTGATTATTGATCAGATCGTCTTCACTGGGCGATGACATTTTATTTAAAGCAAATGCAAGTGAGATGAGAGGTGGAATCTGATTGGTCAAAAGGAAGGACATAGAAGGGACATAACTTGTAATAGCCACTGGTGGCCCTACGATCAAGCCAAGAAATTCCAGCATAGTTCGGCAAGGGTGGTAACTGGACTCTTACATCATTTAACTCCCTTGCCTCAGGAAGATGGTTAAGGACATAAAATTTGCAACATTTTTTATTTTCTGTTAAAAGATAGTTCATTGTCCGAGATTGCTTGACGTGGTGTTTCTAGAGTTCCTGCCCACAGCCTGGGAGCCTCAAGGTGAGCGACATGACACATGGGTGTTCACACAATACTAGACGTGAATACTGAGAATGTCTGACCATGTCAACAGAGGCATATATGCTGCCTGATGTTTTGCAGGAAAATTGTTATAACTCTACTTCAAACAATATGGCAAATGTTCAGCATGATAGTGTTTGGTGGCCTCCGGTTGTCTTTCATGTATAAATAGGCGAGGTCGGGTAGCCTAGTGGTTAAAGCGTTCGCTCGTCACGCCGAATACCCGATTCGATTCTCAACATGGGTACAATGTGTGAAGCCCATTTCTGGTGTCCCCCGCCGTGATATTGCTGGTATATTGCTAAAAGCGGCGTAAAACCATACTCACTCACTCATGTATAAATTTCATTTAAAAAATTAGCTCCCTTTTATCATTACCTTGTGTGGGTGTCAGTCAGGTAGCCAAGTGGTTAAAGTGTTCGTTTGTTGTGCCAAGGTGCTGAGTTTTATTCCCAACATAAGTGCAGTGAGTGAAGCCCTGCTTTGTTCCAACCTCATGATATTGCTGAAAAACAAGTTGAAGCTCCTAAAGTCAAACACACCTTCGATATAATTATCACAATACATACCTGTATCATGTTTTCTAAGTTGTAGTGACTGTCATTGTTGATGAACTCTGGCAAGTTTGACCGTGTGTGATTGTTTCCACTGTTGTACATTGCCAGACTCAAATGCCCAGCTGTCTCGTGTCTATGGTCTCCCGCTGACTGCTGCTCTGAGACTGGTGGCGGCACTGTGCCAGGCTGGCCGGAACATGGCGGCACACATGGTAATACACCTCCACAACACAGAGGAATAAACTTGTATCACATATGGTAATATTATGCCTCAACAACATGGAGGAATAAAGTTGACATAAATTTGTGTCATCTGGAATGTATTTATCCACCTGGAAAAATGCTTAGCACATCTTTACTGTTTCCATGCAAAAAGGTCATATTTGGAAATCGTAACCATGGTAACTGTCCCATGGCAATTGTTGTTTGACTGTTCTTTCATCAGCTTCCCCTGCTACTTTTCCTTCTCTGATATGACCCTGTCCTGTAGCCCTGTGAAGGACCGAACATCGTTCTTGTAATAATGAAAATGATAATAAGAAGAATAGTATGTCCATTTATATTGAACTGAAGCAACTGTATGACTTTTGAGGAGGTATTGGGGATATGAAAATGAGATCTATGTCCGATGTCTATATTGTATGTTAGGATTATGTAAGTTAAGAAAGGATGATGATGATGATGATGATGATGGTGATATCTCCAGGTGAGAAAGACACAAGTTACAAGATTCCTGTCACATTCACAAAACCGTATTGACGTCATTTGTATTTTTTGCTTTTCTTTCACTAAATGAAGTATAACTACCATATTAGACATAATAAGCGCCCAGGGTGCGCTCAAAATTATAAATAGGGGGCTCTTATTAGAATATTATTTTGGTGAAAAACAACAGTTGAAAGATCGTAAATTTAGTGGTTTATGCTGACAGCCTGAAATGTTTATATACGACAGATATATTTTTCCAGAATTTAATTGCCCATAATTAACGGTGCATGTAACAAACGTTTTTTAAACGAATAAATAAGTCTTGTGTACATTTATCAATCGGAAGGGATGCTAATTGGGATTGTTCACTAGCCAATATATTAGCAAATATCGCCGTGGGCATTTATTAGAGCGGGTCGCTTATTACGTAGAATATGGTATTTAGCATGCATTTATTTACCCAAATGTCCCTGTGAGGTCGGAATCTTGTTTTCCTGGAAAATGTTTAGCTAGTCATTTGGACTAGTCATCTGGTCATTATGATTATTATTGGAAAAGTCAATAATAACATCTGCTCTTTTCTCTCATTTCAGATTTCAAAATACAAACTACAGGACATAATAATGAGATATATGGCAGTGAAAACAAGGTAATCTCATCTCTGTCACAGTCGACTAAGTTGACCATTGATTGCAGATGTGCATTACCACAGCAACTGTTGTCTCAATCTTGGGTTACCTCCCCTGACTATGTGAGCATCAGTACTGAGTACTATCAGTTCTGGGAGAGTCTGCTGTCTGTCTCTTGACTGCATCTCTTCTCTGTGTCTACATGCCTGAGCCTTGACTGCAGGGTGGGAGTGGGTCGGTTTTTGCCTTGTGGTTATAGCGTCCACTCAATCATGTCGAAGGTCCGGTTCGATCCCCCACGTGGCTGCAATGTGTGAAGCACAGTCTCCTGCTGTGATATCACTGGATTATTGCTGAAAGCTGCGTAAAACCATACTCACTCACTCACTCACTCACTCTGCCTGTTGTCTGAGTGTCTGTGTCCGAGAGTCTGTGACAGAGCGTCTATTACCTGTTTCAGTGTCTGACAGAGTGTCTGTTGTCTGTGACAGAGTGTCTGTTGTCTGTGTTCGAGTGTCTGAGACAGAGCGTCTGTTGTCTAACATTTGTTGTTGAGTGTCTGGTGTCCGAGTGTCTGTGACAGAGCGTCTGTTGTCTGTTTCAGTGTCTGACAGAGCATCTGTTGTCTGTGACAGAGTGTCTGTTGTCTGTGTCTGAGTGTCAGTGTCAGTGACAGAGCGTCTGTTGTCTGTTTCAGTATTCTACAGAGAGTCTGTTGTCTGTTTCAGTGATCTGCAGCTTCCAAGGGAGGAGGCCGAGATGTTGCAGACCCACAGTTTCCGTGTGTGGAGGATCTGTCTGTCCTATGGCCTGGCAACACAGACATATCTGTAAGACCATCATTGTGTTCAATCGGACAAGTTTTACGTGAAAATAGAGACTTGAACTAAACCTCAAATTATGTTTCAGATAAAGCAACAATACATGGGAAACATTGATACACAGACATTTTCTTCTGTGGTATCTATCATGTCATTAATTTACTAAATTTCAAAGGTCTGAAATGTTTTTGATCTGTAAAATCAAGACGTGTGTTAATTGTGTTTCACATCTGCTCTGAATTTCTGTTTGACATTTCGAAGGTATTAAAAACGTGTTGTTCTTAGTTCTTGCTCACTTGTAAACATTGAGTCTCCTTGATCATCCACCCAGGGACCTCTATTCCACCCTGGTGGGCAACATCCAATCTGCCCTCAGCCCTGGACGTCCCAGTCAGCAGCAGATGGAGGCGACCATGTTGGCTTGCTGTGAGACGGTTGTCAATGTCGCTGGTTCTGTTGAGGCATCCACTGGTTTTGTCCGGAGGTAAGCCTTGTACACTAAACAAATGTTGTCGTAAATGTGGGGTACCTATCAAAATAAACTTTGTATTGAGTGGTTTGTTTTTTAATTTATCCTGACTCGTTCTTTTTGCTTATCTCATCTCGTTTCCAAAATGTAATGGAAACTTCCTGAACTGTGTTCCCAGAGAACAGAAAAATAGCTCACCTGAACACACCCTAGGGCTGCACAACCGCACATGAACCATGTGACCGAGCTGCTAGACTCGTCACTCTCCCATTTTCGTGCATACAAGCAGTTTGATAATTTGTTCCTATTCTGGCAATCCTAGCCATTCTGTCAAAAGTATCATATTTTTTAACTTAAAGTACACAATCCCCCCTATCTGCTTGTCCTGTGTTCCTGAACACAGCACCTTAAAAGAGAGAGGTAGTTTTTGTGCTCCTAAGGAGAAGTAGACAGGAAGACGACATCCATGAAGAAGTGTTGGTTAATGCCTCCACCTTCTTCATGAGAAGACGGACCTTCTGATGTAATAGAAGGAATTCAAGTTGATCTTCCTTCTTCGCAGTGTAAGGCAGTCAAGCCTCCACTAAGTTCTTCCTTGGTCAGACAGGACATCGACTCTCTTCTGAAGAGTTCGTCTAGATCTGAGGAGAAGTCTCCTGCTGTTACATCCTGATGCAGTAAGAACCTACAGGCCTTAAGCTGAGGAGAAAAACAGTTTTTCCTCTTCATCAAAGTCTTCTTCAACTACGAGAGAGCATCTCTTGGTGAAGGTCATCACCTCAACAAACCTCTGGCGTCGTGATCCGTGAAGGAGTCCACGAAGCCAGCTTCTAAAGCATGGAAGAGTACCAACTTCTGGTTTCAAAGCAGACTTAATCCTTCAGAAGGAGCACTGACTTTTTACTAAAGGGTGCTTAAAAAAGAGGAGCAGGTCGCCAACTTCACCTTCAGACCCTGGTGAAAATCTTCAAGCAGTAGCAAAGAACAAGGAAATTTTATTTGCATCTTCTCTTTTCGTGAAGAGGCTTGCCTTCACGAAGGCTCTTTTCTCCACAAAAACAAGTTATCATCCATGGAAGGGTCCACGAGGCCCCCCCACCTCCTCTGGAAAGTAGACATCTGCGTGCAACCCTCAGCGTTCACAGCATCAGATGGATACCAAGCCTCCTACAGTATCACAGGTTCTCCAACTGTCGCAGACCATCGCACAGATGCAGTCCTTCACAAAGACTCGGACCTGACCCCATCATTCCGTCTGCAGTTCATCAGGGGCCTGTTTCTCATGGACCAGGACCTCCCCAAGTCCCCAGGGACAGGTGGTTGAAAACCCTCTCTCACCTCTACCCTGCCCTCCAGCAGGCTCGAACTCTCAGCCAATGGCAGATTCTCCTGGGCCTCCTCACATCGGCTCAAGACTCCAAGAGGCTGCAAGAACTCCCTGGCTCCCACCGAATGCAAGCTCCACCCAGAGATCTTCACCGTACTTTGTCAAACGATCGACACCTCAAACATCAATCTGTTCGCCACATCTTAGAATTGCCAGCTGTCGACTTACATTTCACCGGTCCCGGATCCGGCCGCTGTAGCAGTCGACACCTTCAGTGTTCCCTGGGAGTGAGTTAAGTGTGTACATTTTTCCGCCACTGGTTCTACTTCCCAGGGTTCTTCAAAAGATCCAGGCAACTCGGCACCTGACTCTGATTTTGGTTGCACCTTGGTGGCTGGCCAGAAGTTGGTTTATCGACCTCCGAAACATCGCCAGAGACAATCCCCTGGAACTTCCTGCGTGGCCCAACCTTCTGCTCCACCCATAAAGTCGGTTGACACACCCAAGACCCGCTCGGTTTCGTCTTCATGCCTGGCACATTTGCAGAAAGCCCTAGGAGCTAAGGGCTATTTGACTAGAGCGGCCAAGGCTATTGCTTTAGCCCATCGTCCATCAACACGGGGACTGTATGATGATAAATGGTCCTTGTCCCAGGCATTCTGCTCTGACAAGCACCAGGATCCGATGACAGCGTCATAAAAGACTCTACCATCTCCACGTACTTGGTCGCTATTAACTCCGTTCTTGCCATCCCGGATGACCGGAGAATGACGAAAATTCCCGAACATCAGGCCTTGCTGCGCTCGTTTCGTCTCGAAGACCAGAAAGCCAAGTTCAGACCGCCTGCTTGGGATCTGAATGTGGAGGCTACCTTCGAACCACTCCACTCATCTTCCTTTTACGACCTAAAGAAGAAGACGGTGTTTCTACTGGCCCTGGCTACTGCCGCCCGTTTTAGTGAGCTCCATGCCCTCCGGTTCAAACGGGGGACTCATGGTGCTGTTCATCTTGGGCTGTGCTGGAACTTCAGCGCAAAGAATCAACTCCCAGGACAGCCTGATAGATCATTCACCATCCCTCCCCTTTCGTCGATTGTGGGTGCCGACGATAATGAGGAGCTTTTATTATGCACAATTAGGGCACTGAAGGTTTTCCTACGGTCTCCACTTTATCGCAGACCGAGGTCAGAATACTATCTCCCTGTGGCTCCGGGTGGTCACCCTCCAAGCTTGTAAAGTCACCGGATTGGACCCCCCCCCCCCCCCCCCCCCCCCCAAGGCTAACAACCCACATAACATTCGGGCTGTCGCATCTACCATGGCTCTTCACAGTAACTACTGTTCCCTCAAATCGATCATGGAAGGCTGTCTTTGGCGATCTGACACCGTCTTCGCCAGCCGCTACCATCGTGATGTAGCCTTGGAAGATGTCGCCGGCATTCATAGCTTTGGTCCCCTGGTGGTAGCCCAACAGGTCACCAACCCCTGACGCCACTGATTCTCCGATACCCCGAGCGGGGCCCGTTGACCTCTCTGGTGTTTATCACCCAGATTAGAGGGCTCTACTGCGTTCTGCATTCGCTCTTAGGGCAGTTCTAGTTTTTGGCTTCCCCGCCTCATTCTATTTCTGTCACCTATTTCGGGTTCCCTCTTTTGCATCGACTCTCGTTTCCTTCGACAGGAACGGTCGCTGATGTTCCAGTCATCTCTTATATGCGGTGAAGTTTCATCGGACCTTGTCGAGGGTTTCTTATGGCTCACATCTGAAGGTATGCCCACCGGCTGTGCCGTCTGATAAAGATGCAATAGGGAGTAATGCAGGATAAGTTAAAAAATTTAGTAAAATCCAAATATATTTTACATTTGTATACTTATCCTGCATTACGAAGTCTAAGTGCCCTCCCCTTCGCTCCGCTGCCTCCCCACGAAGTTTCAGATGTTATGTTTAAAGCAGTTACCCCAGGTATGTGCTTTGACGTGACGTCATGACTTCCGGGTCACGTGCCGACTGTATGGAGGCGCTGCTTTCTGTACAGATGGAAACAACTTTCTTCAGCAGCTGGATCTCACACAGTTCGTCTCTCTGTCAAAGACAGCAGTAAATGCAATACGGAGTAATGTAGGATAAGTATACAAACATAAAAGATATTTAGATTTTACTGAATTTATACGACCCCTGACTCATACACTGAAGCACCTGCTGTCCCTGCTCACTCTGATGTGATCTGCACATGGAAGATAAAATAATGAGTGATATGTCATACTGGTTGGTCGTATGGTTCCAGCGCCTCACGTGAGAGGGGTGTGTTTTGGTGAAATGCTTTCTTTTCACTGGGAACACTGCACAAGAGGTTTCCACTGTTTATCGGGAATATGAAGAGATGATCAAATTAGTATGATCAAGATAAGTATTAATGACACTTTTAACATAAAAACTTCATAATGATACAGAGTTGCACTGGAAATAATGTATTTTTCTGTGCATATATTCCAGTTTTGTTATCCAGATGACTAAACAAGTCGTCAAATAACTCGAAGACTTCCTGGCACCGCACATCAGCGTAAAAGAAAAAGACAAATTATCTTCTTTTTCTTTAATGGTCTCAGTCTCAAGCAGGAAGTGTTTCTACTTGAACCTATTCACCATTATTAGTAACTTCATAAGCGTGGGACCCGTGAAGATTCCGGGGTAGAATAGGTCTTCAGCAACCCATGCTTGCCGTAAAAGACGACTATGCTTGGCGGAAAAGGCGACTAACGGGATCGGGTGGTCAGGCTCGCTGACTTGGTTGATACATATCATCGATTTCAATTGCGTTGATTGATGCTCATGATATTAATCACTGGGTTGATTGTCTGGTCCAGACTCGATTATTTACATACTGCCGTCATGTAGCTGGAATATTGCTGAGTGCGGCGTAAAACAACAAACAAACAAAATATTATTTCAGAAAGTGTGAGTTAAATGTCGGATGAGAGATATTTGTCAATGGGAATCACATGTGATCCACTTTCAGCCATGACAGCAGTGCAATGGAGACGGAGCGAAGTGAGGAGGTTATCTCCCCTGATGTTAACTGGAGCCATGTGGCTGGTCTGTTCCAGCCAATCACAAGCTGTGTGCAGTGTGTATTGGAAGACATCAGAGACAATTATCAGTTTAAGGTACATGTGTCTTGCTATCTGATACCTGTTTTCCATATATAATATACTTCAATATGTACCATAGTTAATAATGTGCCAAACATGCTTTGGAAGGCTTAAGAAAATAAAAGACATTTTTTTCAATGCTTTTTGAAAATATAATGCAGGAGGGCGGTGTGTTTTTTTCCTTTATTTTCAAGCTAGTATGTATCCAAATAAACAGTTGTGTACCATCAACCTGAGAAAGGGCATCCCTACATAAACAAGCATACAAACTCCTATTGCCACCATGACCATAACACAAGATGTGCAGTAAAGCAGTGCACATGTAAAGAGAAGCAACTGTGTGCTATATTGGATCGCATTGCTTTTAAGTATTAGGATTTTTATATATTTTTTAAAAATGGAAATAAAAACGAAATGTGCGGCGGACTTGATTATGATGTGGGTGATGCCTGAGAATATTATAAAGACTATTATTTTTTTTAGCCTAAATATGATATATTTTCGAAAAAGATCAAAAATATTGTATAAGGTAACATTTTAGCAGTGTATGAAACTGATCCACCTGCAGTCATGTAGTCATAAAGTAAAAACAAACATTCATTTTCAGAAATGTGATCTTCACTTTGGAACATCTTGTGTCAACTTCCTTGCAACATTCTACCAGCAGGTGCAGAAACAGGTGATGTAACTACCCAGATAAACTACCTTGTTCTAAACACTGATAGGGGTAGAGCGGTAGACTGGTAGAAACATGTGGTGCATCTACCCAGATCAACTACCTTGTTCTAAACACTGATAGGGGTAGAGGGGTAGACTGGTAGAAACATGTGGTGCATCTACCCAGATCAACTACCTTGTTCTAAAGCCTGATGGGGTGGAGGGGTAGAAACAGGTGGTGCATCTACCCAGATCAACTACCTTGTTCTAAACACTGATAGGGGTAGAGCGGTAGACTGGTAGAAACATGTGGTGCATCTACCCAGATCAACTACCTTGTTCTAAACACTGATAGGGGTAGACTGGTAGAAACATGTGGTGCATCTACCCAGATCAACTACCTTGTTCTAAACACTGATAGGGGTAGAGCGGTAGACTGGTAGAAACAGGTGGTGCATCTACCCAGATCAACTACCTTGTTCTAAACACTGATAGGGGTAGAGCGGTAGACTGGTAGAAACAGGTGGTGCATCTACCCAGATCAACTACCTTGTTCTAAACACTGATAGGGGTAGAGCGGTAGACTGGTAGAAACATGTGGTGCATCTACCCAGATCAACTACCTTGTTCTAAACAAATGATAGGGGTAGACTGGTAGAAACATGTGGTGCATCTACCCAGATCAACTACCTTGTTCTAAACAAATGATAGGGGTAGACTGGTAGAAACATGTGGTGCATCTACCCAGATCAACTACCTTGTTCTAAACAAATGATAGGGGTAGACTGGTAGAAACAGGTGGTGCATCTACCCAGATCAACTACCTTGTTCTAAACACTGATAAGGGTAGAAACAGGTGGTGCATCTACCCAGCACAACTACCTTGTTCTAAACTCTGATAGGGGTAGACTGGTAGAAACAGGTGGTGCATCTACCCAGATCAACTACCTTGTTCTAAACACTCATAGGGGTAGAGGGGTAGAAACAGGTGATGCATCTACCCAGCACAACTACCTTGTTCTAAACACTGATAGGGGTAGAGCGGTAGACTGGTAGAAACATGTGGTGCATCTACCCAGATCAACTACCTTGTTCTAAACACTGATAGGGGTAGAGCGGTAGACTGGTAGAAACATGTGGTGCATCTACCCAGATCAACTACCTTGTTCTAAACACTGATAGGGGTAGAGCGGTAGACTGGTAGAAACAGGTGGTGCATCTACCTGATCAGGGTTTAGACCAACTATACTATTCAAATGAAGTTTATGTCAAAATATATAGCTTTGATAACTTTAACATATTCAGACCAACTATACTACTCAAAAGAAGTTAAGGTCATCCATAATAATATGGAAGAATTTGTGGTCCTTAACTTCTTTTGAGTGGTATGAGTCATCATGAGGTTATGCATCAGCCCCTGACTGCTGTCTGTTTCTTCAAGGCTTCGTACAGTCCCGTCGAGTGTCTGCAGGAAGTGGAGGAGTTCTGCTGCAAGAGTCTTCTCCCTTGCTGGAAGTCTCTTGGTTTGAAAACAATTCTCAGAGACTTAAGGTAATGTTGCTATGTGTGAAGCAAGTGTTGACACCCACAGATCTATCAATAGGAATAAGTCTCACTAAACTTCACATTCTGTCTGTAGGGCTCAGTAATTTGTGCCAGTATTCTACTTTTATTACATCTTCGCCAAAATACAGCATTGTGGCTGTCATCACCCTATGACTTGTTAGTGCATGGTCAGGTGTTGTAAAGGTTGTGTTCACTTGTTAGTTTGTGTTCACATGTTAGTTTGTGTTCACTTGTTAGTTTGTGTTCACTTGTTAGTTTAAGTTCAAATGTTAGTTTGTGTTCACTTGTTAGTTTGTGTTCACTTGTTAGTTTGTGTTCAAATGTTAGTTTGTGTTCACTTGTTAGTTTGTGTTCAAATGTTAGTTTGTGTTCACTTGTTAGTTTGTGTTCAAATGTTAGTTTGTGTTAGTTTGTGTTCACTTGTTAGTTTGTGTTCACTTGTTAGTTTGTGTTCAAATGTTAGTTTGTGTTCACTTGTTAGTTTGTGTTCACTTGTTAGTTTGTGTTCACTTGTTAGTTTGTGTTCAAATGTTAGTTTGTGTTCACTTGTTAGTTTGTGTTCACTTGTTAGTTTAAGTTCAAATGTTAGTTTGTGTTCACTTGTTAGTTTGTGTTCACTTGTTAGTTTGTGTTCAAATGTTAGTTTGTGTTCACTTGTTAGTTTGTGTTCAAATGTTAGTTTGTGTTCACTTGTTAGTTTGTGTTCACTTGTTAGTTTGTGTTCACTTGTTAGTTTGTGTTCACTTGTTAGTTTAAGTTCAAATGTTAGTTTGTGTTCACTTGTTAGTTTGTGTTCACTTGTTAGTTTGTGTTCACTTGTTAGTTTGTGTTCAAATGTTAGTTTGTGTTCACTTGTTAGTTTGTGTTCACTTGTTAGTTTGTGTTCACTTGTTAGTTTGTGTTCACTTGTTAGTTTAAGTTCAAATGTTAGTTTGTGTTCACTTGTTAGTTTGTGTTCACTTGTTAGTTTGTGTTCACTTGTTAGTTTGTGTTCACTTGTTAGTTTGTGTTCACTTGTTAGTTTGTGTTCAAATGTTAGTTTGTGTTCAAATGTTAGTTTGTGTTCACTTGTTAGTTTGTGTTCACTTGTTAGTTTGTGTTCACTTGTTAGTTTGTGTTCACTTGTTAGTTTAAGTTCAAATGTTAGTTTGTGTTCACTTGTTAGTTTGTGTTCACTTGTTAGTTTGTGTTCACTTGTTAGTTTGTGTTCAAATGTTAGTTTGTGTTCACTTGTTAGTTTGTGTTCACTTGTTAGTTTGTGTTCACTTGTTAGTTTGTGTTCACTTGTTAGTTTAAGTTCAAATGTTAGTTTGTGTTCACTTGTTAGTTTGTGTTCACTTGTTAGTTTGTGTTCACTTGTTAGTTTGTGTTCAAATGTTAGTTTGTGTTCACTTGTTAGTTTGTGTTCACTTGTTAGTTTGTGTTCAAATGTTAGTTTGTGTTCACTTGTTAGTTTGTGTTCAAATGTTAGTTTGTGTTCACTTGTTAGTTTGTGTTGACTTTAGTTTGTGGTTAGGTTTGATGACTTGATTTATCATATGTTGATCGGCTTTCAATTTGATATTATTGGAACATATTATTCAGGCAACGATAACCACTCAACATATATTGTGATGATTTATATTACCATGGTTTAGCATGCCAGTAGTTTGTAGAGGAAGGAGTTTCATGTAATGTTGAGTCGACTGTTCCAGCGGCTCCAGTGCTATGTTGTTGCCAGCTGGGGTATTCAGATTACAGTCAGAGTGTACCCTATTCTATCCAATTACTACAGTTAATCTGTCATGCCATGACAACCCTCTCTTGTTGGGGACCACCCTATTCTATCCAATTACTACAGTTAATCTGTCATGCCATGACAACCCTCTCTTCAGTGGGGGTGAAACGATACAGCAAGGTAACGATACAATTTGTATCACGACATGCATGTTTATGCCAAATCGCGTAGAAAAGTCTAATAAATACTTAATAGGTTCAAAAGGAAAAGCTAGCTTCAGGCACATTTTCGTAGCTGTTATTGTTAGTAGTGCACTTGAAACACAAATTACAACACATTTTGTAATGACAAATGAAGCTGTGTTAGCAGCATCTTGTCGTGCTTGAGAAACAACAAAGATCTGAGACCAATGCTTGCTGTTTCAGCCAGCACTCCAACCTCCTTTCCCCACCCGAATCTGCCAGCCAGGAGGTAGCCCCATGTCTGGTGGAGCTACTTGCTTCCCACCCTGACGAGGACTTCACTGTTCCGGTCCTCAGATCCGACTCTCCGTACGGCTTCCTCACAGCCCTGCTCAGACTCCTACACATTCTGTGTCAGCTACACAAGGGCATCATTGACAAGGTGAGTCCCCCTCTGTCCTCAGATCCCACTCTCCGTACGGCTTCCTCACAGCCCTGCTCAGACTCCTACACATTCTGTGTCAGCTACACAAGGGCATCATTGACAAGGTGAGTCCCCCTCTGGCCTCAGATCCCACTCTCCGTACGGCTTCCTCACAGCCCTGCTCAGACTCCTACACATTCTGTGTCAGCTACACAAGGGCATCATTGACAAGGTGAGTCCCCCTCTGTTCTCAGATCCCACTCTCCGTACGGCTTCCTCACAGCCCTGCTCAGACTCCTACACATTCTGTGTCAGCTACACAAGGGCATCATTGACAAGGTGAGTCCCCCTCTGTCCTCAAATCCCACTCTCCGTACGGCTTCCTCACAGCCTTGCTCAGACTCCTACACATTCTGTGTCAGCTACACAAGGGCATCATTGACAAGGTGAGTCCCCCTCTGTCCTCAGATCCCACTCTCCGTACAGCTTCCTCACAGCCCTGCTCAGACTCCTACACATTCTGTGTCAGCTACACAAGGGCATCATTGACAAGGTGAGTCCCCCCTCTGTCCTCAGATCCCACTCTCCGTACGGCTTCCTCACAGCCCTTCTCAGACTCCTACACATTCTGTGTCAGCTACACAAGGGCATCATTGACAAGGTGAGTCCCTCTGTTCTCAGATCCCACTCTCCGTACGGCTTCCTCACAGCCCTGCTCAGACTCCTACACATTCTGTGTCAGCTACACAAGGGCATCATTGACAAGGTGAGTCCCTCTGTTCTCAGATCCCACTCTCCGTACGGCTTCCTCACAGCCCTGCTCAGACTCCTACACATTCTGTGTCAGCTACACAAGGGCATCATTGACAAGGTGAGTCCCCCTCTGTCCTCAGATCCCACTCTCCGTACGGCTTCCTCACAGCCCTGCTCAGACTCCTACACATTCTGTGTCAGCTACACAAGGGCATCATTGACAAGGTGAGTCCCTCTGTTCTCAGATCCCACTCTCCGTACGGCTTCCTCACAGCCCTGCTCAGACTCCTACACATTCTGTGTCAGCTACACAAGGGCATCATTGACAAGGTGAGTCCCCCTCTGTCCTCAGATCCCACTCTCCGTACGGCTTCCTCACAGCCCTGCTCAGACTCCTACACATTCTGTGTCAGCTACACAAGGGCATCATTGACAAGGTGAGTCCCCCTCTGTCCTCAGATCCCACTCTCCGTACGGCTTCCTCACAGCCCTGCTCAGACTCCTACACATTCTGTGTCAGCTACACAAGGGCATCATTGACAAGGTGAGTCCCCTCAGACTTTTCTTTACATTTGATTCAGACCTGGAAGATCCGGGGTAGAACAGATCTTCAGCAACCCATGCTTGCTGTAAATGGCGACTATGCTTGTCGTAAGAGGCGACCAACAGGATCGGGTGGTTGGGCTTGCTGACTTGGTTGATGCAAGTCAACGTATCACCATTGCGTGAATCAATGCTCATGATGTCAATCACTGGATTGTCTGGTCCAGATTGATTATTTACAGTGCTGTGTGTGGCGTTAAACAACAAACAAACAAACAAACATTTGATTCAAGATGTCTTGGCATCACTATCTTTGTGTGATAACCCTTATCTGATTGTTAATGATGATCTAATAATCAGGAGGACTTGATGAGTGTTGCCAGTTCCTACAAGGGACAGCTACAACATATAGGCCTTGGATAACAGACATTCTCCCCAAAAACTGCTCCGTAACTGTTTCCACGGATGATGCCATGAATTGGGTCGCTCAAGTTCATTTAAGTTATTTCCAGTCTTACAATCAATCAAGATGGCAGCCATATTACTAATTTAGGCCATTTAAACATGTATCCCTCTCTGCTTTGTTTCAATGATAGCTGTTCATGTGTTGGTTGCAGATACTGGTAGATGTGATCCAGGATGAGGACTTGATGGGTTACATGAAGAAGGTGTCTCGCAACAAACCATCCTGCTTGGTGGACAACTATTTCACACGACACGAGAACTACCTCCAATACTACTTCCTGAAGCTGGCAGCACTCAAGGTGGGTTAATTAGTCCGGATTTTTACAAGCTGCTGTGCATGCAAGCACACTTGATATATAAGTGTTATGATCTTGAATGAGACCTTTAAGCCCATTTCACCACCAACTGGTATGAACCATCTTCTGAGGCAAGTGAGTTAACTGACTTTAAAAGTCCAGTTTTCACCCTTGCCGAACTAGGCTGTAATTTCTGGGCTCGATCATGGCGCCACCAGTGGCAATACAAGTTTTTGCCCTTCTAAGCCTCTCCTATGGACCAATCAGATTCCACCTCTTGTATCACTTGCATTTGCTACAAACAAATTAGCGGCACCTAGTCAAGACGATCCGATCAATAATGAAGATCTTTTTTGTGATAAAATGGATCTTACTTTGCGAATTGCATCAAATCACATGAGCACCTTGATTAAAAACATGAAAAGATTTGGAAAATCTCTTTTGACGCCAAGTTGGCAGTGCACATGCTTTCAAATCCTGCAATCGACTGAAATCTGCACGACAGTTTACGAACCAGAATTCGATTTCGTAACGTGATCTTGATTGGGCTATGTATAGACTCATTAGTACAGCCAAAATCTAACTCCATAATACCAGCCTAGTTCCTCAAGGGTGGAAACTTTATTTTTAAAGTCGGTTAACTCCCTGGCCTCAGGAAGCTGGGTATCCGCATGCATGGAACAAGAGTCTTCTGAGTTTTAAGCTGATGTTCAGGCACCAGTCCCATCAGTAACATGTTACTCTGTGTAGGAGAATACCATAAAGTGGTCTGTAGTGAGCAGTGAATACCATACAGTGGTCTGTAGTGAGCAGTATATACCATACAGTGGTCTGTAGTGAGCAGTGAATACCATACAGTGTTCTGTAGTGAGCAGTATATACCATACAGTGGTCTGTAGTAAGCAGTGAATACCATACAGTGGTCTGTAGTGAGCAGTATATACCATACAGTGGTCTGTGGTGAGCAGTATATACCATACAGTGGTCTGTAGTGAGCAGTGAATACCATACAGTGGTCTGTAGCGAGCAGTGAACACCATACACTGGTCTGTAGCGAGCAGTGAACACCATACACTGGTCTGTAGCGAGCAGTGAACACCATACAGTGGTCTGTAGCGAGCAGTGAACACCATACAGTGGTCTGTAGTGAGCAGTGAACACCATACACTGGTCTGTAGTGAGCAGTGAACACCATACAGTGATCTGTAGTGAGCAGTGAACACCATACACTGGTCTGTAGTGAGCAGTGAACACCATACACTGGTCTGTAGTGAGCAGTGAACACCATACACTGGTCTGTAGTGAGCAGTGAACACCATACAGTGATCTGTAGTGAGCAGTGAACACCATACACTGGTCTGTAGTGAGCAGTGAACACCATACAGTGGTCTGTAGTGAGCAGTGAGTACCATACAGTGATCTGTAGTGAGCAGTGAACACCATACACTGGTCTGTAGTGAGCAGTGAACACCATACACTGGTCTGTAGTGAGCAGTGAACACCATACACTGGTCTGTAGTGAGCAGTGTTTTCTGTGTCATTAAAGTCATCCATGATTTTGGTTGAATGAAGCATAGAATAAAGATGGATCAAAGTCATTCTCTGAATATAATATTTCACTTCGAGTACATTTTCCTTGCAGCCTGGCCCTGGCATGTCCGTCCTCCATCGCTGTAGCCTTCACCTTCTCAGTCGACTGCCGGACGGGGACGAGTACCTGGCCTTTGACCTTCTCTCGACCACCATCTTCAGTCCTGACTTCTTACCGTAAGTGGCGGTGCTCTCTACTCTTGGAAGGATGTACGGCACATGTCTTCCAACTTTCATATGTGCTCAGCCGCACTTTAAAATATCATTGCATTCGTCTATGGATCAGTGCTGTCTCGAATTTTGTTCTCGGCTCCCTTGTGAGTATACACCTCAGGCTGAAAGTTAACAGTCACGTTACCATCTCAACCTACCAGGGACCCATTCCCTGCTGTGGCTAAAGTCCAGGTGACTCAGTCGGGGCGTTATGACTAAAGTCCAGTTGACTCAGTTGGGGCGTTATGTCTAAAGTCTGGTTGACTCAGTTGGGGCGTTATGTCTAAAGTCTGGTTGACTCAGTTGGGGCGTTATGGCTAAAGTTCAGTTGACTCTGTTGGGGCGTTATGACTAAAGTCCGGTTGACTCAGTTGGGGCGTTATGGCTAAAGTCCAGTTGACTCTGATGGGGCGTTATGACTAAAGTTCAGTTGTCTCTGTTGGGGCGTTATGTCTAAAGTCCAGTTGACTCTGTTGGGGCGTTATGGCTAAAGTCCAGTTGACTCTGATGGGGCGTTATGACTAAAGTCCTGTTGACTCTGTTGGGGCGTTATGGCTAAAGTCCAGTTGACTCTGTTGGGGCGTTATGGCTAAAGTCCAGTTGTCTCTGTTGGGGCGTTATGACTTAAGTCCAGTTGACTCTGTTGGGGCGTTATGGCTAAAGTCCAGTTGTCTCTGTTGAGGCGTTATTATTGAAGTCGATAGTTGACATTTCAGAGATGGGAAGGAAGACGGACTGGCCTGTGAGGATCTGGAAGAGATGAAGCTTGGTGAAACGTCCCAGCTGAAGAGTGCAACACAAAGGGAGATAACTGCCAGTCGCGGGCAACTCCTGCGTGAGGTGTACACCAGATTGCCAGGCATCCGAGCCACGTATCTCACAGCCTTCTCCGCCAGTCAGCAGGCAGTCACCGCATCAAAGTATGGTCAAATTCAGACTCCAATCAGTTTTTTATTGGCATGCAGAGTTCAAAACTAATCTTTGTTGCCAAGGTTGACCTAAACAAGTAGACAGGCCGTGGCCATTTGTCTGAGTGAGTGAGTGAGTGAGATGAGTATGGTTTTACGCCGCTTATGGCATTATTCCAACAATATCACAGCGGGGGACACCAGAAATTGGCTTCACTCATTGTACCCATGTCGTGAATTGATCCCGGGTCTTTGGCGTGACGAGCGAATGCTTTAACCACTAAGCTACAGGACCACCTCCCATTTGTCATAGGCAGCCATTGGACAACACATAACGTAGCATTCTTTGGTCCTCGGTATCGAATAAAAAGAAATAGCGGACTACATGAAATAAAAGTGCTCTCGACATAATTAACATTAGCAGTTTGTTGAAATTATTTTAGTTCAAAATAAACTTTGGAGTTGAAGTCATGTCTCAATGTTTATTTGCATTCGTAACCTCCTGGATGTTACGCATGCGCATCTTTAACCAAATATGGAACTGGTTTGTACCACTTTTTATGGGCCGCCGCCTCCTGGCTAAAAAACAAGTCCTTGTCCTAACCTTGATGATCAATGTAGATTTAGGGCGTCCCAGGATTAAGATACTATCAGCATACCTCACTGATCAAACCATGTAGATTTAGGTGTTCTGTAAATGCAATCATTAATTGGACATTGTTCTGTAGGTACACTGTTTAATGTTACTGCGATGTTTTCCTGAACACAGGAACCGCCTGGCCTACAACACAGCTCACACGGACTGCCTGATGACCAGCAGCTCGGGGGGAGGTGTGCTGCCTCGCGACTGGATGTACCTGCCCCTCATCCAGCTCTATGTGAAAGCTTCAGCTCCGTGAGTACTACCACAGCAGTTGAGTTGGCCTTGCATCTATGTGGTGTTCGTTAGAGTGTGGTTGAGTTGGTCTGGTATGTCCCCTAAATACCAGGGTGGTGTCTGTCAGTACTGCCACAGTGGTAGAGCTGGTCTGGTCTGTCCCCTAAATACCAGGGTGGTGTCTGTCAGTACTGCCACAGTGGTAGAGCTGGTCTGGTATGTCCCCTAAATACCAGGGTGGTGTCTGTCAGTACTGCCACAGTGGTAGAGCTGGTCTGGTATGTTTACCTAAATACCAGGGTGGTGTCTGTCAGTACTGCCACAGCAGTAGAGTTGGTCTGGCATGTCCCCTAAATACCAGGGTGGTGTCTGTCAGTACTGCCACAGTGGTAGAGCTGGTCTGGTATATCCCCTAAATGTCAGGGTGATGTCCGTCGATACTACCACAGCAGTAGAGTTGGCCTCGCATCTACCTTTAATACCATGGTGGTGTTCGCTAGTGTATGGTAGAGTTGGTCTGGTCTGTCCCCTAAATACCAGGGTGGTGTCTGTCAGTACTGCCACAGTGGTAGAGCTGGTCTGGTATGTCCCCTAAATACCAGGGTGGTGTCTGTCAGTACTGCCACAGTGGTAGAGCTGGTCTGGTATGTTTACCTAAATACCAGGGTGGTGTCTGTCAGTACTGCCACAGCAGTAGAGTTGGTCTGGCATGTCCCCTAAATACCAGGGTGGTGTCTGTCAGTACTGCCACAGTGGTAGAGCTGGTCTGGTATATCCCCTAAATGTCAGGGTGATGTCCGTCGATACTACCACAGCAGTAGAGTTGGCCTCGCATCTACCTTTAATACCATGGTGGTGTTCGCTAGTGTATGGTAGAGTTGGTCTGGCATGTCCCCTAAATACCAGGGTGGTGTCTGTCAGTACTGCCACAGTGGTAGAGCTGGTCTGGTATATCCCCTAAATGTCAGGGTGATGTCCGTCGATACTACCACAGCAGTAGAGTTGGCCTCGCATCTACCTTTAATACCATGGTGGTGTTCGCTAGTGTATGGTAGAGTTGGTCTGGCATGTCCCCTAAATACCAGGGTGGTGTCTGTCAGTACTGCCACAGTGGTAGAGCTGGTCTGGTATATCCCCTAAATGTCAGGGTGATGTCCGTCGATACTACCACAGCAGTAGAGTTGGCCTCGCATCTACCTTTAATACCATGGTGGTGTTCGCTAGTGTATGGTAGAGTTGGTCTGGTATGTCCTCTTAATACCAGGGTGATGTCCGTCAGTACTACCACAGCGGTTGAGTTGGCCTCGCATCTGCCTTTAATACCATGGTGGTGTTCGTTAGTGTATGGTAGAGTTGGTCTGGCATCTCCCCTAAATACGTGACTTTGTAAGACTGTAACTCGTGTGTTGCAGAGGCTCGTGGATTCAGGACAGTGTGCCACCCCACCTGGTCAGCATGGCCTCTGATGTGCTGTACTGGGGATATGTGCTGGAGTGTTGGCGCCCCCACATACTGGGCGTGGTCTCCACCACCCTCAAGGTCACCAGGGTCATGTGTGCCTTCATGGCTGGTAAGATGATGCTCTTGTATTCCTCCATATATTCCCTTTTTTTTTTCGAAATGTTTATTCTCACTTCTTAATTGCTTGTTATTTCACCTGTGAGAATTACGGGTAAGAATATAGGTCCCCAGCAGCCTATCCTGGTCATAAGGGGCGGGCGGTTAGTCTAGTGGTTAAAGCGTTCACTCGTCATGCCGAAGACCTGGGTTCGATTTCCGACATAGGTACAATGTGTGAAGCCCATTTCTGGTGTGCCCCGCTGTGATATTGCTGGAATATTGCTAAAGTCACTGGATTGTCTGGTCCTGACTTGATTATTTACTGCTTTCACACAGATGGAATAGTGCAGACTGTGTCGCTTAACAAACAAACAAACAAAATTTATCATATAAACTGCTGGAGAGTGGGCACATGGGATGAATGAAAACATAGCACTAGTGTGGCCTAGTGGTTTAAACATTGGAGTCCATGGACCCGAGTTTGATTCCCCACATGGATACAATGTGAGAAGATCTTTCCTGGTATCCCCCAGCTTGAATATTGCTGACTCTCTGGGTTGAATAGGCCTTCAGCAACCCATGCTTGCCGAAAAAAGCGACTATGCGTATCGTAAGAGGCAACTAGCATGATCGAGTGGTCAGACTCGCTGACTTGGTTGATGCATGTCATCGTATCCTAATTGCATAAATTGATGCTCATGACATCAGTAATTGGATTGTCTAGTCCAGACTTGATTATTTACAGACCGCCGTCATATAGCTGGAATATTGCTGAGATGCATAAGCATCAGTTAGCAAGCCTGACCACCCGATCACCCAATCCCGAAAAACACAGTCGCCTCTTATGACACGCATTGGTTGCTGAAGACTTATTCTACCAGATCTTCACGGGTCTAGATTACAGTGGTTCCTGTGTATAGACTGATGTTGTGTTCCATGTTCCGCAGGCAATGACCTGTTCCTGGACAGGTGTGTGAGCAGCTACCTGGCCGCGCTGCTGCAGGAGTACACCAAGCCCGCAGCTCTTGACCGCCTCGACTTCACCGAGAATATACCCGGTCTCTCCTCCTTCTACGACTTGTAAGTTGACCTAATGGTGGTTGCCATGGTGACTAGGGTCTGATCGAGATCATATCCCTTGTCTGCTACTTAGACCAACACCCCACTTGATTTGTAGAAAGAGTGCTGCCGAAAATTGCCAATTATTTTGTGTTTAGATGTTGATAAACTGATTTTATGTTGATGGTTGTGAGATGGAGGGTAGTGTGCATGGTTTACAAGGTGACTTAATGGATCGGGTGGTCAGGTGTTTGACTTGACTGGTGATGACTTGTCATTATAACCTTATGTCTCATGTCTCCCCAGGGTGGCGATGAGAATGAAAATGATGTGGCAGGGGTAGTCATGTGATCAGATGGTGTAGGTCGCTATGCAAGGGATTACACTGTGTGACCCATTTGTTTGGGTGGTGACCATGGTGATGCTGATATGAGTTCAGGTGAATTGTTTTTAGAAGCTGTAAACTTTTGTTCCACAAAGGATCGACGGAAGGAGAAATGCAGTGTGGGATAGGAGAAGTTTAAAAATATAGCTTTAATAATTTCTTTAGATCTTACCTATTATAATTTCCAGGATTTGAATTTGGACACAAATGTTTTTTAGTGAGTGAGTATGGTTTTACGTGGCTTTTAGCAATATTCCAGCAATATCTTAGTAGGGGAGACCAGTAATGGGCTTCACAAATTGTACCCATGTCGGGAAATGAACCCAGGTCTTCACGTGACGAGCGAAGCTTTAACCACAAGGCTACCTGACCGCCCCTTATGTGTTTTAAGATGTGTGGGTTATATTGAGTATTTGATGCCCACAAGTTTCATTTGGAAGTATTACAAAAGTTATCAATCAGTCTCTGAAGCACTCCCTGTAGTCATTTTGGAATAAGATGACATCAGGGTACAGAGGATGACTTCTATGATAACTGAACTTGGCCACAACCACAATCCTTGTTTTTCCCCTTATTGGCCAAAATGGGGCCATGGGTGGCCCAGTCGTCTAAGGCGCCGCGATTCACTGTGCAGAGTTGCGTCCCTTTGGCACACCAGAAACCTATGATTGTGGGTTCGAATCCCTGTTCGCCCCTATTATGTTTCTAGGTTTGTCAGTACCATACCCATGCTCGTGGGTTTCACCGAAGTAGTAAACGTCTGAGACCTGCATCAATTGGGCTTTCCTCCCACACATTAAGCTGACACACTGCGATATAACTGGAATACTGTTAAAAGCGGTGTTAAACCCAACTCACTCACTATTGGCCTAAATGGCGAGCACCAGGCAGGGAAACAGCAACGTCCATCATGCACCAAATTCTTGACAAGCAATATAAAGTTCCCGTGAATATAGTAATTATAAAATCTTACTGTACAGTACGCTACCTCATTTCATTACTTTACACAACCCTCATATTTTCTGAAAGGACCCTTGAAATAAGTAACTGGGGGTTCTCTGGATCCCTAGTTTTGTAGGTCAAGGTAAAAACCCTGCATCTGTCCAGTTAGGTCAAGACCCTGTCCTTCAATATCCAGCAAGATGCGCCGGCAGTATCGCTCGGTGCAATGGATTTTGTGACTCTGGGATGGCTAGCATAGGACCTGTGAAGATCCAGGGTAGAATAGTTCTTCTGCAAACCATGCTTGCCATAAAAGGCGACTATGCTTGTCGTAAGAGGCAACTAACGGGATCGGGTTGTCAGGCTTGCTGGCTTGGTTGATGCATGTCATTGTATCCCAATTGCGTGGATCGATGCTCAAATGTCAATCACTGGATTGTCTGGTCCAGAGTCAATTACCGTATTCGACGTAATAAGCGCCCAGGGCGCTCTCAAAATTTCATGGTTTATGCTGGCAGCCTGAAATGTTCATGTACGACAAATATATTTTTCCAGAATTAAATTCCCCATATTTGAGGGTGCATATCACACAGGAGTGTGTATTATACGCGGATAAATAAGTCTTGTATACACTGATCAATTGGAAAGGGTGCTAATTGGGATTGTTCACTAGCCAATATATTAGCAAATATTCCTGTGGGCGCTTATTAGAGCGGGGCGCTTATTACGTCGAATACGGTATTTACAGACCGCCACATTCAGCTGGAAATTTGCCGAGTGGGGTGTAAAACAACAAACAAACAAACATGAGCAATCAGGATACCCAATAGGGTTTTACTGGTTGCAATATATCGTGTCCATCCATATAGCTGGAATATTGCTAAGTGCGGCGTTAAACAACAAACAAACAAACTAGCATGGTGAGCTTCATTGGCGCCTGTTGCATCTTGCAGATTCAGTGAGCTGCTTCAGCAGTATGAGTCGGTGTCGTTCGGGGACTCGCTGTTTGCCTGCTTCGTCCTGCTGCCACTGCAGAGGAGACACGGTGTTCAGATGCGGAGGTTGGTGTGGGGGGAGAAGGCTGCGGTGCTGAGGACATTCATGGTGCCGCTGAAACAGGTAGAGTTTGTTGTCGGGTTAAACATCTCAAGTAAAAACCGGACAAGATAAGACATGACAAGACCACTTAGTATCAAAATCTGGCTCCCACAGGAAATATATCGCTTGGGTGAGTTCAAGTGATATCTACACTGTAGATATCGCTGCAATGAAATTGCATCACAATCCTTTGCAGACCATTGTGCGCCATTGGTAACCATGAAATCACAATCAAATGACATCACTGATGGCCATGCTACTGAAGCTGTTAGCAGTACTTTTTACACTAAGACACTACCGGTACTTATTACTGTCTACAAACTGAAAAAGTTGGAAGAATGATGTTGGATGATAAATAAAATCTCACCCTCGTGTCTTTTGATATCAAATATATCAACACTCGTAAAAAAAAAAAAATTAAACTCGTGTTGATATATTTGTTATCAAAAGACACTCGGGTGAGATTCTTTTATCAGAAGGTGTGAGAAGATTGAATAAGAGCCTGCTGTAAGAATCAAAAGTTTAAGTTCTGGAAATCATTTATGTATTGGTGAGATAATTATAAGTCCACTTTGCTTTTTTGTACTCACAAGTTTGGACTTTCTGACATCAAGGGCACAAATATGGCTGAAATGAGTGAGGATGGCAGATATTTTAAACTACAAGAGATTTTCTAACGATGAGCAAGTTTGTGACCCAAGATGAATTTGTACCATGTTTCTGCTCATGTTATCTCGGAGTCAGTATACTGTGTCTGAGTGGGGTATACATGTTAAACTGCAGCATGGTATTTCAGTGGGCTAGCACTATAAATCGGCATCAGTCCGGACTAGTACAAGCAGACACACACACACGTGCATGCACGTCGCTATATAAGTGCAATAATCTTGGACACGACATTAAACCCAATTTCACCTCACCTCACTCTTATGTTATTTGTATGTGTAGGAGAAACTATGTCTTTGAGGGATTACTTGAGATTGTAAACCCTCACATTCGGGAACGTCCCGAGGGGGCCTAGTAATCTCGAGGAGACATGGTTTGTCCAACTTATAAACCGACTCATCGCATAGATTTTTTTAAATAAATAACTGTAATAAAAACTCTCAAATGTATAACCTGTATCGGAGATGAAATATCGCCTGCAGTCGTGAACTTGGTTCAATGAAACCAGTGACCTCATCACATGGGTTTCGCAACGGTGCGAAATCTGCATATGCGTCTCGCAATGGCACGAAATCTGCACGTGCGTCTTGTAGGCTGTCTGTAGTTTTTGTTCTATCAAGGGTTTACAATGATTGTAATACCTCCTACGAGGTGTTACCACAATTTCAAAAAACCCATATCGAGTTACACAAACAGCCAGTAGGTTAATAAATTGTAAGAAAGCCAGTTTTTGTCAAAGACTTTCTAATGTTCACATGTTAGAAAAATGTTTCCTGAAAAAAACCCAATTAGCCTTTTTGACCATCTAGGTACCGTACCTTATCTTAGTTGCCAAATATGCAATTGATGGAATCAAAAAAGTCTGATTTTCCTTTCTGGAAACACATCTGATACATTTCTTAAATTATACAGATGTTTTGGGCCTTGATTTTTGTCCTTTGGAAAGCTGTTTATCACATAGTATTGTTTTTGGACAGAGTTGTTGTAAAGTAGACAACTTCTTTACTACTGTAAAGGTGACGTTTCGGTATAGATCCTTATACCATTGTCAAGCAAGACTGTTTTGTTTGACAATGGTATAAGGATCTATACCGAAACATCGCCTTATAAAGAAATTGTTATCCATAAATTGTTTCTACTTTGTCATCCGCCAACTTCTTAGTAATGGCTATCAAACAGTTCAGAGTTGTTGTAATCTTGATCTTATATGATATGATTTTCACCTCAGCACAAGGATCTTATTGTATGGCACATCGTCTTTTCTCTTTTGATTTACTATATGAACAAATCGTGTTATAATTATCAACATACTCTTAACGTGTCAAGCTCATCTCATTCAGCCGCTTCTGATTTTCTGCTCTTACTGTTTCAGGTTGTAATACCGATTGAGCGGTTCCTGGAACCTGATGAGAGTGACCTCCCCTTGCTACACCTGTATTTCCAGTGTCTGATTTCACAGACTGTACGGCCGATGTGGGCACCAATCATGTACCTGACCGCTGTCCACCACGTCAACCGATTTCTCTACTACCAGGCTGACCGGCACCATCAAGGAACTAGGGATAAATTGTGGCGCCAGTTAATGGCATGTAAACAGGAGGTTAGAATTAATGTTTTGTTGCTCGGTATGATTTTTTGCCGGTTTGTGGCATATTGTCTTTCAACAGTTTAGATTGTGTGATAAACTATGCAGTGGGAATGGAACAGTGAAAATGAATGCAAAGAGCAGAATGGAATCCTCAGTACTCAATACTTGTCTCCCCTGTGGGGATTCTTTGCAGAACAGAATCCCCAGTACTCAATACTTGTTTCCCCTGTGGGGATTCTTGGCAGAATGGAATCCCCAGTACTCAATACTTGTCTCCCATGTGGGGATTCTTTGCAAAACAGAATCCCAAGTACCCATTACTTGTGTCCCCTGTGGGGATTCTTGGCAAAATGGAATCCCCTGTACCAAATGTTGTCTCCCCTGTAGGGATTCTTGGCAGAACAGAATCCCAAGTTTCCCATATCGTCTCCCCTGTGGGGATTCTTGGCAGAACAGATTCCCCAGTACCCCATGTTGTCTTCCCTTTGGGGATTCTTGGCAGAACAGAATCCCCAGTTTCCGATGTTGTCTCCCATGTGGGGATTCTTGGCAGAACGGAATCCCCAGTTTCCCATGTTGTCTCCCCTGTGGGAAATCTTGGCAGAACGGAATCCCAAGTACCCCATGTTGCTTTCCCTGTGGGGATTCTAGGCAGAACAGAATCCCCGGTTTCTCCATTTTGCGTTATCTAGGCAGAACGGAATCCCCAGTACCCAATACTTGTCTTCCCTCTGGGGATTCTTGGCAAAATGGAATCCCCAGTACCCCATGTTGTCTTCCCTGTGGGGATTCTAGGCGAACAGAATCCCCGGTTTCTCCATTTTGAGGATTCTAGGCAGAACAGAATCCCCAGTACCCAATACTTGTCTCTCCAGTTGGATTCTTTGTGAAACGGAATCCCCAGTACCCAATACATGTCCCACCTGTGGGGATTCTTGGCAGAACGGAATCCCCAGTACCCCATGTTGTCTCCCCTTTGGGGGTTCTTGGCAAAACAGAATCCCCAGTACCCAATACTTGTGTCCCCTGTGGGGATTCTTGGCAAAATGGAATCCCCAGTACCAAATGTTGTTTCCCGTCTGGATTCTTGGCACAACGGAATCCCTAGTTTCCCATGTTGTCTTCCCTGATGGGATTCTAGGCAGAACAGAATCCCCAGTACCCCATGTTGTCTTCCCTGAGGGGATTATTTGCAGAACAGAAACCCAAGTACTCAATACTTGTCTTCCTTGTGGGGATTCTTGGCAGAATGGAATCCTCAGTACTCAATACTTGTCTCCCATGTGTGGATTCTTTGCAGAATGGAATCCTCAGTACTCAATACTTGTCTCCCATGTGTGGATTCTTTGCAGAATGGAATCCCCAGTACTCAATAATTGTCTCCCCTGTGGGGATTCTAGGCAGAATGGAATCCCCAGTACCCCATGTTGTCTTCCCTTTGGGGATTCTTGGCAGAACGGAATCCCCAGTTTCCGATGTTGTCTCCCCTGTGGGGATTCTTGGCAGAGCGGAATCCCCGGTTTCCCATGTTGTCTTCCCTGTACGGGATTCTAGGCAGAACTGAATCCCAAGTACCCCATGTTGTTTCCCCTGTGGGGATTCTTGGCAGAACCGAATCCCCAGTACCCAATACTTGTCTCCCTTATGGGGATTCTAGGCAGAACAGAATCCCAAGTACTCCATGTTGTCTTCCCAGTGGGGATTCTAGGCAGAACAGAATCCCTGGTTTCTCCATTTTGAGGATTCTAGGCAGAACAGAATCCCCAGTACCCAATACTTGTCTCTCCAGTGGGATTCTTTGTGAAACGGAATCCCCAGTACCCAATACTTGTCTCCCCTGTGGGGATTCTTGGCAAGACCGAATCCCCTGTACCCTATGTTGTCTTCCCTATGGGGATTCTTGGCAGAACGGAATTCCCAGTTCACCATGTTGTCTTCCCTGTGGGGATTCTAGGCAGAACGGAATCCCCAGTTCACCATGTTGTCTCCCCTGTGGGGATTCTTGGCAAAATTGAATCCCCAGTACCCAATACTTGTCTCTTTTATGGGCATTCTTGGTGAAATGGAATCCCCAGTACCCAATACTTGTCTTCCTGCGGGGATTCTAGGCAGACATATTCCCAATTACCCAATAGTTGTCTCCGCTGTGGGGATTCTTGGCAGAATGGAATCCCCAGTACCCAATACTTGTCTCACCTGTGGGGATTCTTGGCAGAACGGAATCCCCAGTACCCCATGTTGTCTCCCCTGTGGGGATTCTTGGCAAAACAGAATCCCCAGTACCCAATACTTGTGTCCCCTGTGGGGATTTTTGGCAAAATGGAATCCCCAGTTCCCAATGTTGTTTCCCCTATTGTGATTCTTGGCAAAACAGAATCCCCAGTACCTCATGTTGTCTCCCCTGTGGGGATTCTAGGTAGAACGGAATCCCCAGTTCCCCATGTTGTTTCCCCTGTGGGGATTCTTGGCTAAACAGAATCCCCAGTACCTCATGTTGTCTTCCCTGTGGGGATTCTAGGCAGAATGTAATCCCAAGTTCCCAATGTTGTCTCCCCTATTGTGATTCTTGGCAGAACAGAATTCCCAGTACCCAATACTTGTGTCCCCTATGGGGATTCTAAGCCAGAACAGAATCCCCAGTACCAAATACATTTCTACACAGCATTGATTTTGATATTTTGGTTTGATTCCAGGAAGTGAAACATCATGTCCTCTACTACAAGATGGCAGATGTAGAACAAGAATATGGCATGACATTCTACACACAGCTTCCAGCCATCAGACAGAATGTCGTGGATGGACACACGCCGGATGTCCAACACAGGGGACGTGACGCTACACTCACAACTTAGAGCGATCAGTCAGACGGTACTTGACAGATTTATGCCGGACATCTGGCACGGGTGAAGTGACGCTACACTCATAATTTAGAGCCATCAGTCAGACTGTACTTGACAGATTTATGCCGGACATCTCGCACGGGTGAAGTGACACTCCACTCACAACATGGAGCCATCAGACAGACGGTAGTTGACAGATTTATGCCAGACGTCCAACACAGGTGACGTGATACTCCACTCGCACCTTGGCGCCATCAGACAGATTGTTGTTGAAAGTTATATGCCAGACATCCTGTATAGTTGTTTGAATCAGTAAATTTATCAAATTTACGAACCACATCATGTGCATATCTATTTTGGTTAAAATTGCACTCAAAGTTCAGAGGTTGATTTTAAAGACTAGTTTAGGGAAAGGATTGATTGCAATTTTGTTGCATACATCAATTTTTTCAAGATAAATGAGTTTAAGAAAGAGAGAGAGGTCATGAAATGAGAGAGAAAGAGCATTACATTTGTAGGAACTGATGAAATGTCCAAGTGAAAGTGCGGACATACCACGCTCTGTAATTAGCTTCCAAAACAAGCCTTTGTTGTTGTTGTCTAATATGTAGACATCTATCCTCTATCCGATCTATCTTATGATGCTTAGCAGCTAGGCGGCTACATCAGGAAGCAGTCTGCCATAACTAAAACATCCCTCAAGAACAAATGTAGAATTTGTTAATCCTACAAAAAAAATAACAATTCATGTATTGTTGAGTGTGTGAAACGGCCTTTGAACCTGACGTTGTGAACAATTAAAATAACAATTAATGTCTGAAAGTAGCGTTTTATGATGACATCCTGTTTGGGTCCACAACCCACCTTCTGCCCTTGGTCCTATTCTACACAATGAATGCCTGGAAGATACTGATAACTTCCATGTTGTTACATGCCTTTTCTGCAATCCACCATTGGAGACAAATTTATTTTTCTCTTTAAATGCAATGCCCTCAAAGATGAAAGGTCAATATAATTAGGTAAATATTATTATTCATGGCCACATTTATGTAAATATTAACAACTTTCATGTTCACATTAATAACTGAAAAAGGAACTGAAAAAATGGTCTAAATTTATACAGTTGATAGTTGATACTGTAAATAAAAAATATTTCTACATTTCTACGATGATACCATCTTTGTGTTTTGTATGTAATACACCAGTGATATGCAAAATATGCTCTTGTATCTTGAGAATAAAGGCTGATATTGATACAAATTCTTTGCAGAAGTTGTATACACAGTATTAAAATGGAAGAGTAAAAAGAAAAGCTCCAGTAAAAAAATCTTAGGCAGAAGTTCTGCTGTGCAACAAACACTAGAACCTTTTTAACCCCAGTGGCAGATGAGTTAGTCTGGTATTTTCTGTTGTCTGTCTTTGGCTATTTCTGGTTTTCAGGTTTGATTTTTGTCAAGCAGTTGTTATAAGCCCTTACGTATTATAATCTGCAAAGATGATATGTTTACTATACTTGTCCTTTAAGTTCCTGAGCATGTACAGTGATATGGTATTAATAAGTCTAGGAAATCTCCCCCAAAATGTTTCAAAGAGCTCCCAGTATAGGGGGGGCACGGGTGACCCAGTCGTCTAAGGCGCCGTGATTCGCTGTGCAGAGTTGAGTCCCTTGGGCACGCCAGAAACCTATGATTGGGGGTTCGAATCCCGGTTCACCCCGATTATGTTTCTAGGTTTGTCAGGACCATATCCGTACTGGGGGTTTTACCGAAGTGGTAAACATCTGAGACCTGCATCACTTCGGGCTTTCCTCCCACTATAAGCTGACACACCGTGATATAACTGGAATACTGTTAAAAGCGGTGTTAAACCCAAATCACACACTCACTCACTCGAGACCCGTGAAGATCCTGGGTAGAATAGCTCTTCAACAACCTATGCTTGCTGTAAAAGGCGACTAACGGGATCGGGTGGTCAGGCTCCCTGACTTGGTTGAAGCATGTAATCGTATTCCAACTGCGTGGATCGATGCTCATTATGTCAATCACTGGATTGTCTCGTCCAGACTCGATTATTTACAGGCCCCTGTCATTTTGCTGGAATAAATTAAACATCACAAACAAAATGTGGGCACATAAACACCAAAAGGTAACTTTGCTACAATAAAAATAAATTTATTTTGAAAAGAAATAATTCATGTTTCAATACATATTCATGAAGACATCTCCACGTCTTTAAGGTCGTGATTCACAACTCGCACATGTTTTGGTTGGGAGCATAATAATAACACCCGTTGGTCATAAACGTGAACAGCACACAATGATTGTTTAGCTATCAGGTTCTCATAAAACCACTTTTGTTTGGCCGTAAATAACATCTACGCAATGCCGCGGCTTTCTGAAAGTCAACGTCTACGCGCCATGGGTATACCATGAATATATACTCAACAACAAAAGTTCCTGTGACGCCAATATTTTAGTGTATTTTTCAAACAAGTAAAGTTTGGTTTTCAATATTCTAGTACATGTATGGAATCAAGTCACTAAAACGCAACTGCTACAGAAAAGCATGCATTCCATGCAAAAGTTGACTTTTATGCAAGCTCCATGCATTTCACGCCCCAGAATGGGTATAAAAACGTGCGTTAACGGGATTCCATATGCATTGTTTAGCATCGTGCTGACAACAACCACTCAGAAAAACAACAAAACTACGCAATTATTCGACATTATGAAATGCCACGCCTGTCCGAAAATGAGCATCTGCGAGCCATTGTTAGCTTGAAGCAGGATCGAGTCAACGTGATGTTGCAAGACAATTTAACATCCACAGAAACACCATTTGGTGTTTATGGCAACGTTGGCAACAGACGGAATGCAGTCAGGGACCATCCTCGGAGTGGCAGGCCACGCGTAACCAATAATCGACAAGACAACTGGGTTCGAACAACACACCTACGAAATCGATTCTAGCGAGCAACAGTGACTGCAAGAAACATCCCTGGCCTTCGACGAATATTTTCACAAACCGTACGTCGCCGCCTCAGATGTGCAGGGATTGTCGCAAGAAGACCCGCCAGACGTCCCATTTTGACAGGAAACCACCGTCAAGCACGTCTACAGTGGTGCAGACAGCGTCTACGCTGTACGGCCATACAGTGTCTATTGTGTCTATTTAGCTATCATAAAACCTAAATAACGCGTCATTAGTTTCTGGAATGCTCGTCAATACCTTCATCCGCCTCGTCAATAGTTTTAACAATTCGTCACTAGTTTCAATAGCTCTTCAATAGTTCTGTACTATTGACGAGCTATTCGAAAAGACATAACATTCTTCGGGGACCAGTGTAGAGGTCCGTCAATAAGTTTATTTCTCTGCCATTTTCTCTCAAATGATATTGCAGTGACATTAAAATCTCATGAAGGGTATTGCCATGGTAGTCTTCACCTTTCAAAATTTTTACCTCCGTTATGAAGGCGATAAACATTTGATTTAACTCTCCGTCAGACGCTTGTAAAAGATACTTGTCTACTTCTTGTCCTTTCCATTTTCTTGCTTTGTACCAAGTAGACAGTAACCGAAGGGGCCAGTCAATTTTTTTTAAATAAAGTATTTTTACTTTTAGCAGATCTTTCCAAATCGAAACGGCGCGACACCGGACTTAAGGGGGGTGGAGGGGGAGTTTCAGCTTTTTGTCGTGCAATCTCCACAGTATTAAATCCTTAACTGCAAGGAATAATTTCATCATCAGATTAAGCGCCGAGTTCTTTGTGGAAATTGCCGGATGTTTCACCGACCGGAGAAAGAAAATTTAAAGCTTCACGGCCTCATCAGAGCGATTAGGCAATTCGGTCATAGATTTACTTGTACCGACATTGCCGTCATCATCGTACGCGGGAGAGTTGTTTAATAAATTTTCAGAGTCACTGTTTATATCTTGTGTATCAAAGTTTTGTCAAAACTTACTCTGGGTAAAAAATAACTCGCTGTCTGAGTCCGATTGACAAGCCATTTGGTAATGTCGAACGAAATGCACGCACACAACGAATGACATGCAACTGAAACCGGTTTCGCACGATTCTGGTGTGTTCGAGTGAACTGCACGCACACAACTAATGACGTTCAACTGTTACCGGTTTCTGTTCTCAGTTACCTAATTGTCTGATACTACGGGATTCAAACTTGCAAAAGCTATAAAAAGCATTTTGAGTTTGTTTTTAGTTGAGGTGTATATACTATTTAAACGCATAATAGATTTTTAAGGGGATGTAGCATTCCAATGAAACGAAAGCCGCGACAATTTAGGTTTAAGTAGAATAAACTCCGAAGACGCGTCAATATTTGTGCACGGGGTTTGGTCTGAGACGCGTATGACTCAGTGGAACACACCAACTCAACTCGAAAGGGTGCACGGGAATCACGCACGCACGAATACGGTGTTAGCGTTGGGCGTCTCAACGTGCGTGATTCCCGTGCACACTTTCGAGTTGAGTTGATTGGTTCAACTGTGTCATATGGCCCAGTGACGCAGGGGTAGCATTATGCAGATGGCTGTTACAATGAATGCTCGTTCCACCCATGAGGAACAGGTCTGGTTGTTGATGAAATATAGTGATAGCTAAATAGACAGATTTTTTATTCATGCACCGATTGTCTTTAAATGTAATATCCAGTTATGTATGACTGTTTAATAATCTCATACCAACTTTGACTGGAGCAGGTCCGATAGTTTTTCAGATATTGTAGTAAGCGTCGGTACCTTAAATTACCTCCCAGACTATTTTTTTATATACATGCACCAATTCCCCTATAACTGATTTGACACTTGCCCTCAAACAAGCGTGACAATAACGTGACAAGCCTGAGTTCCCCGCCGCCCACATTTGCGCATGCCGCCCGTGCGCCACGTGCTGTCCAGAACACCACACCTTAACAAGTGCTGCGTTCGCGCGAATGTTTTTGAATGATTTGTCATCCTTCTGTTCACACCCCTTGCTCTACACGCACCCTTCCTCTACATGCTCCCCATCCTCTACATGGACCCCTTCCTCTACATGGACCCCTTCCTCTACATGCACCCCTTCCTCTACATGCACCCCTTCCTCCCCTTCCTCTACATGTACCCCTTCCTCTACATGTTCCCCTTCCTCTACACACACCCCTTCCTCTACACACACCCCTTCCTCTACATGTACCCCTTCCTCTACATGTTCCCCTTCCTATACACACACCCCTTCCTCTACACGGACCCCTTCCTCTACATGTTCCACTTCCTCTACACACACCCCTTCCTCTACACTGACCCCTTCCTCTACACGCACCCCTTCCTCTACACACACCCCTTCCTCTACACACACCCGTTCCGCTACATGTACCCCTTCCTCTACATGTTCCCCTTCCTCTACACACACCCCTTCCCCTGCATGGACCCCTTCCTCTACATGTACCCCTTCCTCTACATGTTCCCCTTCCTCTACACACACCCCTTCCTCTACACACACCCCTTCCTATACACGCACCCCTTTCTCTACATGGACCCCTTCCTCTACATGCACCCCTTCCTATACAAGCACCTCTTCCTCAACACCCACCCCTTCCTTTACACACACACATTCTTCTACACACACCCCTTCCTCAACACACGACCGCCTCCGTGGTCTTGTGGTAGAGCGTCCGCCCGGAGAGCGGAAGGTCCAGGGTTCGATCCCGGGCCGCGTCATACAAAAAGACGTTAAAAGATTGTACTTGTTGTTACCCTGTCTGGCGCTCGGCATTAAGGGGCTAAAACAAGGACTGGTCGGCTCGGAGTCAGTATACTGTGTCTGAGTGGGGTATTCATGTTAAACTGCGGCATGGTATCTCAGTGAGCTAGCACTATAAATCGGCATCAGTCCGGACTAGTACAAGCAGCCACACACACACATACACGTGCATGCACGTCGCTATATAAGTGCAATAATCTTGGACGCGACGTTAAACCCAATTTCACCTCACCTCACCTCCTCAACACACACCCCTTCCTCTACACACGTCCATTCCTCAACACACACACCCCTTCCTCTACACACCAAACATACCTCTACATACACCCCTTCCTCTACACACCCCCTTCCTCTACATGCACCCCTTCCTCTACAATAACCCCTTCCTCTACACGAACCCCTTCCCCTACACGCATCCCTTCCTCTACATGCATCCCTTCCTCTACACGCACCTCTTCCTCTACACACACCCCTTCCTCTACAAGCACCCTTCCTCTACACACACCCCTTCCTGTACAAGCACCCCTTCCTCTACATGTACCCCTTCCTATACACGCATCCCTTCCTCTACACGCACCCCTTCCTCTACAAGCACCCCTTCCTCTACATGTACCCCTTCCTATACACGCATCCCTTCCTCTACACGCACCCCTTCCTCTACAAGCACCCTTCCTCTACACGCACCCCTTCCTCTTCACCCACCCCTTCCTCTACACGCACCCCTTCCTCTACAAGCACCCTTCCTCTACACGCACCCCTTCCTCTACACCCACCCCTTCCTCTACACACACCCCTTCCTCTACACGCACCCCTTCCTATACAAGCACCCCTTCCTCTACACCCAACCCTTCCTCTACACGCACCCCTTCCTCTACACGCACCCCTTCCTCTACAAGCACCCTTCCTCTACACGCACCCCTTCCTCTACACCCACCCCTTCCTCTACACGCACCCCTTCATATACAAGCACCCCTTCCTCTACACCCACCCCTTCCACTACACGCACCCCTTCCTCTACACCCACCCCTTCCTCTACACGCACCCCTTCCTCTACAAGCACCCTTCCTCTACACGCACACTTCCTCTACACGCACACTTCCTCTACACGCAACCCTTCCTGAACACGCACCCCATGCTCTGTGGTAGTTTCACAATATTGATTTATCATATCATAGAATATGCAGAATGATATTGATTTCTTTTGATATCCCACTGTTTTATTTGAGTTTAGAGGTGTTAGGTCCGTCAAACACTTCGGGGAAACAGATGCATCCGGGATGAAGATGACATGCAGCTCTTATAAATTCACATCTGGATTTACTCGCACATCCGATGTAATAGTTGAGTCCTACACGATGTCACTGAAGCAGGGTGTTGAGGTAAGTCTTTTATTCTCTGTCAGTTTCTACCGTTCATAGCCAATCTGGTTAGTTAAATGCCTGATGAAATATTAGATCCAAACAGAAACATTGATGACAATCTTTTCTTGTTGGTTAACCATTTTCACTTTTTGTTAGCGTGTTTGTTGTTAACGTCGCCCCCAGCAATATTCTGGCTGTATTGCGGCCATCTGGAAATAATCGAGTTTGGACCAGACAGTCAAATGATTGATATTATGAGCATCGACCTACACAATTACCTACGACTACATACATCAATCAAATCAGCGAGCCTGACCACCTGATCCTGTTAGTCGTTCCTTACAACAATCATGGGCTGCTGATGACCAGTTTCAACCTGAATCTTTACAGGATAATATGATTTGTTTGTTTGTTTGTTGTTTAACGCCGCACTCAGCAATATTTCAGCTATATGACGGCGGTGTGTAAATAATCGAATCTGAACCGGACAATCCAGTGATTGACAACATGAGCATCGATCCACGCAATTCGGATCGGTGACATGTATCAACCAAGTCAGCGAGCCTGACCACCCGATCCCGTTAGTCGCCTCTTACGACAAGCATAGTCGCCTTTAACGGCAAGCATGGGTTGCTGAAGACCTATTCTACCCCGGATCTTCACAGGCAGGAGAAGAAGAAAAATGTAAATACATACCATATATGAAATCGTATGTATCATTAGAACACAAGTGCCTTGAGCTATTGATGACTCTATCTTCGTATTTAACAAGAACAGTGTCACATTTTATTTTAAAAGTAAAAAGGTCACCAGTAATTTAATTTAAAAAATGGTTTGGACATATGGAAACACCTAACAAGGAACAAAGTATTTGATTCAAATCCTAAACCCATCCTTCTTTATGGACGCGAAATAGGGGAACACCAAAGATTAGAGGTTGCGAAAGGGCCGAATATCTAGCATGTAAATATCATCTTGGTACAGATATTAACACTCCAAATGTAATGTCATTAGGGGAATGTGGATCAGTTGTTCATAAAGTTCGCTGAGATGCATTAAATAGAGGTTAAATCTACTTCATATGCCAACTAGAAGACTTCTCCATAAGGCATACGAAATGTTATTTAATCTTGATTCAGGGGGCACGGGCGGACCAGTCGTCGAAGGCGCCGCGATTCGCCATGCAGAGTTGCGTCCCTGGGACACCCAAGAACTTATGATTGTGGGTTCGAATCCCAGTTCGCCCCGATTATGTTTCTAGGCTTGTCAGCACCATACCAATGCTCGTGTGTTTCACCGAAGTTGTAAACGTCTGAGACCTGCATCACTTCGGGCTTTCCTCCCACATTAAGCTGACACGCCGCGTTATAACTGGACACTGTTAAAAGCGGCGTTAAACCGAACTCACTCCCTCAGTTAATCTTGATTCAGTATTCAGGTAGAACTGGGCATATTCTATATAGTTCAGGTCGTGGCTTTGCTTGGGTTTACCAAAATGTTGGGTGTGTACTTTGTTTTCTTCACCCTTTTTCAACCCAGATTAGACAGAAATGGACTAATTTATTATTATCTAGTACTACCTTTGAATGTTATACACCTTTTTAAGATAATCCTAGAAGCAGAGAAATATTTAATAGATTCGACCTTGTGTACATTTGCTACCGATTTTGCTCGTGCTCTCGTTGGATGTACAAGACTCAATATTGATATCGAGACACCACGAAATACAAATTCAACATAACCT
This sequence comes from Haliotis rufescens, assembly GCF_023055435.1. Lineage (NCBI taxonomy): Eukaryota > Metazoa > Mollusca > Gastropoda > Lepetellida > Haliotidae > Haliotis > Haliotis rufescens. Next base: position 64,535,011 of record NW_025964001.1, on the reverse strand, counting down.
AAACAATATCGGCGATCTGATTCATTTTATCTTTATATATGTCCATCCGTTAAAGACAATTCGACCATTGAGACCTTACACATAGAAAGACAAACTTATCATAGTAATATTAGAAAGTATTGCTTGGAATATAAAATATACTGAACCGCAAAAGAAACGTCACCCCAAGTAACATTGCATGAACAGTTGTCATTTAAATATCTGGGTAATTTTTGTCCAAGTTTCTAAAATTGAACATTACCTTGTCCGGAAAAATGAAATTTGATGATAAAAAACAAAGCAGATGAAAATAAAACCGATCGCCCAAACGCATCACGGCAACGGCTATTGTAACCCGATGCACGTGAGTTCCGTGCAAATTGAAATGCACATGCGTTCCCCAATTTCTTGCCCTATAAAAATCCACCCAGATCGGATAATGTTCATTCCTTTTTGAATTGCCACCACATGCCACGAGAAATCAGCGACACCAAGCCTTTGGACGATTGCAAGCTGAACAAACCGCCCGGCAAGTATCCAATGCATTTCAAGTCCACGTAAGGACCATATACAGGCTCCAGCAACGGTACCAGACCACCATCACTACTTATGATCGACCACGCAGTGGGAGACCAAGGGTCACCACCCGACGTCAACGTCAGAGGGAGAGTCAGGCGACGCCGTGGGGAACGTAAATCGGATGCTTGTGTTGTGGAGAGAGATTCGTGGGCTGGTCCGAGCATCGTGGGGTTGAATTGGTTTTGCATAGAGGGTCGGCCCTGTGGTCTTCCAGAACATCGGTCCAGGTAGAGGCAATGGTGTCACAGCAGCTCGGTAAATTGATCAAGTCTTGAGACCACACGCCATACCTCATTTGGCACGTCGCCGCAACAACGAGTTTCAGCATGATAACGTCCGTGACCACAGTGCGAGAGCAACAAGAGACAGCAGAATGGCATCAGAACCATCAGTCCCGATTTAAATCCCATTGAGCACATGTCGGACGAGATTCAAAGACGACCGAATGACGTCCGACCAAGGCCGACAACTGCAGCTGAACTGCGTCACATCCATTCTATGTATCGACGTTGCATGGCAGTCATCAATGCACATGGCGGACACACGAGATACTGACTTGTGATGCTATTTTCTAAGAGACCAGTGTTGTGTTTCACTTTAAGAACATTTGACACTTAAATTTCAACCTTGATGATCAGTTTTGCCAAGTTTCATCTTTTTCATTTGTCTCAAAGTATGTTTACAGTTTTTGGACAAATATGGTTTCTCATATATCTATCCATGGTGATGTTTCTTTTGCAGTTCAGTATATATGTTTAATTTTTGTTCATGTAAATTGATCATAAAAAATCGCATCTGAATGATTTCATGAAATACTTGTTGTCTTTTAATTGATTTAACTGAGCACCAGTCCAGTATTTAACCAGTATGTTCCCTGCACACTGTATGCTTGTTTGTAAATGATCCCTTGTATCTAGACTCAGCACTTGATTTAGTTACTCTACATATGCAAAAGACAAGTACGACACCTTTACATGTATGACATCTTGTAACAGTTTCTGTAGCATGCTAGTTTGAGAGGACTAACGACAAATTAACGATGATGTAGTTTCACCTTGAGGTGTTGAGACTTGATTATCAACCTGTGTTTGTTTGCCTGGACAATGGGGCCCCATGAATTTTAGTTGATGCCAAACAAGGTGAGTACGCCGGTCAGTCTATCCATTATTCTGCCACATGTCCTATCCAAGCACAGCTAAAGGGGCGTTCATATGGTAGAACTTGCAATTAGTTGTACGAATTTAAGTTGTATACAATACAGGATTCACTCGGCGTCAAGTTGCATACAACTCGGATCTCGTTAAATCTCTGACCAAAAGCTTATCATTAAACTTGATACATGACATTAGCTCAACATCGATGATCCACGTGCTGACGTTTGCCACATCACTGACACCTCTAATTCAAATGAGGTGCAGCAAGTTCTGGGATGACATGTGGACGTCGTGCACGCAAATGCCATCCGTGCAGACGATTTCACACTCTTACTCCTGCTGGTTGTTGCAACCAGTACCTTGTCTGAGTGGCAGTTTGCAACCGATTTCTCAATGCCACTATGCCACTATTCTGTCCTGTCCTGGAGTTGTTGCTCTTCAGTGTCCAGAAAGGAGTCGATCACGGACGTTTTGCGTTCGTTGGCCATGACAGATTGAGAAACATGCAGCGTTTGGGCAACATATTCTAATCCACTGTTGCACTGCTGGATCTTCTTTAGAGGCTACAGCAAACCCGAGGTCTTGTGTCTTCCTCCATATGGCTTGGTTGTAGTGGAAGAAGCAGCCCCTGACTTCAGCGTTGGGGAACTCCAGCTGGATGGCACGGATTGCTGCTTCTTCAAAATCTGTCTGCAGGCGAGTGGGGTAAAGTTCTCTGTTCTGCAACATTGGTCTTCAAAAGGCTGAACAGTCTTCTGTACATTGTCATCTGGCAGATGGGTAGCAAAGCAGAAACTACAGGATAGCAGGCAGATTCACTTCTGACGTGAAGTATGTACACTTGACCCCAAAGGGCAGGGCAGGGGGTAAAGGTACCATCCATGTATGTCGTCTCAGCACCTTGTAGGATCTGTAGCTGCTCATCTGTGGCAAAGGCAAGGATCTTATTTTCTTCTCCATCGCTAAATAGGAGGAAGCGGCCCCCATCTGATGTATGGCTCCAGGCATCATCTAGGTCAACTTAGGCTCTGGTTTGGGGCAGGGCGGGTATGGTCTTCCTTCTGTGGCGGTAAAGGGCAGTGCCCATGCTGGGGAAGGCTGGGTGGGCTTGGGCCTGGTCATCATCTTCTTCAGCGATCTGTTGGCTGTAGAGCTGCTCTATCGGGGTTGTTTGTTTCCTCTCTTGCTCTCTTGCTCTCTTCCTCAAGTTGCTGACAAAACGAACTCGGTTTGAATTCTCTAAGGGCCGGTTGTGCTCTGACACATTCCTCACAAAATCGCCAACAGTAGTGCACTTGCCGGAGCAAGATTTAATTACACAACGCCAGTGTAGTGCTGTCTGTCTTGTTGCATTCTTGTTGCACGCGTATCCTTAAAAGAGAATCTGCTGGGTACCGCGGGCTGACGTAACGTATTCTACAAGTCGCAGAGCCATGATTGTGAATGATGTAAAAGCAATTGATACAGTATTTATACATATGTGTGTGATTACAAAATACATCTCATCAGTTAAACAGTTTTTCATCTCAAACATCTCTAGTCTCCTTTCATAGGATTACATGAATTACATTTAGTAAACTCAAAGGGCAAAGTATATATTAAAACAACATATCAATTATGTGTTAGTAAAAGAACTCACAAGATAACCAGCTCACAACAACTCACCCTTTATGTCCTCGATCGTAGGGCCACCAGTGGATATTACGAGTTATGTCCCTTCTAAGCTCCCTCTTTAGACCAATCAGATTCCACCTCTCGTATCACTTGCATTTGCTTCAAACAAAACAGTGGCGCCAAGTCAAGACGATCTGGTTGTGATGGTCTATGTTGTGATGAAATGGGCAGTGCGTGAGCACCTTGATTAAAAACTCAAAGGGCCCATGAAGGGATCGATGATTATTCTGTCGAGTTCAATATTAGCAGCACGTTTATGGATGTTAATACGGTAAATGCCAGGTTATTTCTTAGGCATGAAGCCTGTATGTTGGTTAATGGAAAATATAATACTTTTAGGTCTGTTATAAATGGACCTTAATAAGGTATAAATCGTTGTCAATATTAACTTTGCGATCATATTTGTTGGAGAATTTTCATTCGTTATTTAGAGCATTTGGAGTAATTTTAAGCATTTGAGACATTTCAATATTATGCATGAACGGGGCCAAAATGTATCCAAGTTGTCAAGCATGGCCCTATACGTTTAAGTAAGTACCAGTAAGTCGCTGTAAAGGTCATTTTATGGAAACGCATCGGGAATCTTGTTGACAAGAAACTTGTCACATTTAGTAAATTCTCCTGAATGTCTACCATACAATATCTGCAAATAACTTGACCAGGCCTTTAATGGTGAAGCTGTATTTGAAAAGCTTTACTGTAAACAAATGTGTCTTTCCACGAAATTTGAAAAAAATGTACATACTCCATTACCTAGACTAACATATAGACTCTGAAATGAACATATTGTACATAAAAAAACAGTTGTTCAGTTATCTTAATAAAAATATAATAAAAGGAGCCCAGTGACTCTCTTCATTTTCAGATACTGCAGTGATCTAGACTTGCCAAACATTATAGACTTGCATGGGCTGTTTTTGATTTATATTTGTATCAGGGTCTGTAAGACAGACTATCCATTACCAAAGCAACTGAAATATAGACGTCCTACTCTGGAGCTGATGATACTATTGCTTGACATATATATCATGAAGGGCAAAGTCACGATGGTAAAACAAAATCAAACAGCTTGGAACAGAGACTGCCATGATTTTGAATTTCTGTGCATTGATCCAGAAAGGACAATGAATATGGTTCTCATTTTTTTCCTTGACTCTAGTGGGTAACTATTATTCTTAATACAATTAAGGAAGGGCTTTCTTTATGATATTATATATTATATATTTTCTTCATACTGATGTTAACACCATGTGGATGCTCAAAAGCTCAACGGATGTTCCTGATTTTTTTGCAATTGAGCTTTGTCAGACAGCTACATGTATACCTCATTTGTGGTTGGTTGGTTTGTTGTATTACGTCGCACTCAGCAATATTCCAGCTTTATGACGGTGGTCTGTAAATAATCATGTCTGGACCAGACAATCCAGTGATTGATATCATGAGCATTGATCCAGGCAATTGGGATTGATGACATGTTCAACCAAGTGAGCGAGACTGACACCCGATCCTGTTAGTCGCCTCTTACGACAAGCATAGTCGCCTTTCACGGAAAGCATGGGTTTCTGAAGACATATTCTACCCCGGATCTTCAAGGGTCATCCATTTGTGAACCACACAGGTGTGGTGTTGACGTGGTATTATAACATCATCACACGCATATCATTTGGCAATTAATATTGAATTACCGCTTTGTGTTACTTTTAGTTGAGTTTTGAAACAACTTGGCAAGGTTTAAAATCGATTTTCAGTAACTATATTTTAGGCAGTACATAAAACCCTATGCTTCCTTTCCTAGAAATAGAAAATATATTACTGAAACAGACGGATCATTTTTTTGCAGGTATTGGTGACACTACTGCTACTGAATGCAACTTACCGATGTAAGTAACCTACAACATAAAAAATAAACGCAACTCTTAATGGAACAGTATTTGTCATCCAAAACTGACTCCCACAGGAGATATCACTTGGGTACACTACACTGTAGATATCACTGCAGTGAAATTGCATCACAATGCTTTGCAGACCATTGTGACGTCTTTGGCTGCCATGATGTCACAATCAAATGACATCACTAATGGCTCTGCTACTGAAGCTGTTAGCAGTACTTTTTACACTTAAGAAACTGCTTATTACTGTCTACAAACTGAAAAAGTTGGAAGAATGATGTTGGATGATAAATAAAATCTCACCCTTGTGTCTTTGGATATCAAATATATCAACACTCGTTGATAAAAGTGGAAAAAAATCCCGGCAAGCCTCGGGGTTTTCCCACTTTTAACAACTCGTGTTGATATATTTGATATCAAAAGACACTCTGGTGAGATTCTCTATGTCTCAATTTGAATACTGATTGTAGGGATAAATTATGTTGTACTTCTATTCCGGATTGAAAGGATTTGTTTTAATTGTGTTTGTGCATACTTTGGAATAAGTCACGTTTAGTCTCAATTTAATCTAATGTTACGTTTTGATTCCAAAATTAAAACCCGAATTTTAACCCAATTTGGTAATTACAGGACTAAAGTGTGAATTCAGTAAATATCCACACAGATAAAAAACAAACAATCAACAGATCATCTTGAAATACACATGCTTAGGTTTACAATCATAAAAATGGCAATACAATGGCTCTATTGTGTGTTATCTGGTGCCCCCCACCGTGATATTGCTGGAATAGAGCTACAAACGGCGTAAAACCATACTCACTCACTAATATGTGTCAGCAGCAACAAATAATAGGCCCAATTACAAAAAGTCAGTTGCACTCGTGAATGTCCAGTATCTGTCTTGAACAAGGCATTTATATCTGTTTTTGAATATAAAAAAAGTGCTAGAAGCAGGAAGAAAATTCGGTGTTCTAGTATGGACAAGAAGATAAGTCATAAGTCAGGATTTTGAACGAAGGCCTTATCTCTCTCTTCTCTCACTCAGTACAGTCAGCCTTTTTCGAAGCATCTGAAATCATGTTGTTCACGGAAGTGGATAACTGTAAATAAGTCGGTAAACAAGTTCCTTACAGTGGAACTCTCAACACCGGGAAGGTAACGAAAGTGTCAAGAGCTGGGATTGAGTTTGGACTAGGAACAATCACACGGTCAAGGACAAAACTCGACAGTGTACGAGCGCCTCAATCAATTCGCTGATACTGAAATCATGGCTACTTCATAAACTGTGCTGATAAAAGTGGTAAAACACCCTTTCCGAATCCGTAATAAGGAAAAGCAACAAACTCTTTCCATATTTATAAGAAAACTCAGCAAAGTCGATTGTATGATTCCAATTATATCAGGAGCTTGTGTTTGATCCCTGTTATAAGGGCGAACTTGTCGTGTTCTCATGTGAAGGTCAAAGTGATCTCGTTGTCAGTGGACCAGAACTCTTACATCTGCTCTGAAAAGCTGGAACCACTCGCTCCCGTCTGGGCAAATGACTCTTAGCCAGTTTCTGTTCTTCTAGTATCGCAGTGTTCTCTTTTCGACGTCTTAGACGTCAGTGTTCAAGATCTGTAAGCTCTGATATTGTAAGGTCTTCTAGATACTGTCCAGTGCCTGACAGGATGGCCAATGTCAGGGGGTTTGCCATTCACAAGCCTGTCTTCCGTCCGCCCAGTCTGCCATGGATCTGGTTACTGTCATCTGGCTACAACTAGCTACTTAACGTATCACTCCAGTGGTCTGTTCTCTCTGTTGCAGCATTAATATCGGCATGTTATTTGTCACTGTCCACGGTTTGAGTGTGAATGTACAAAACATTGTTCCTTTTATACCCCTTTGTTGATTGGCATGATGCATGTTCAGCAACATTTTCACTTCAAACTCAATTTCAACTTATCTGATTAGGACGTGCAAATTGTTTCAGTTGTGTAAGGGGATAGATTCTCAACCATTTTGTAACACTATTCGGGGTTTGGAAAGAACGTGTCAAACTTTTCGTTTGGTAATGTATCTTTTGCTCGTCTGTTTATAACACAACTACTCCCACTGAAGAAGCCTATGAATATTTGAACGGGGAAACAAACATATCATTATTGACATTTTTTGTACTGACTGTTTGAAATGAGAAAGTGCCATACTTACCGCGCATGCACAACTTGCTGTATATTGGTACTTTATATATTCTCACACGCAAAAGAAACGCAAGTGGTTTCAAGCAAATAGGTAACAAACACGGAACCATAAATTGATACGAGTTTCAGCATGTAGTGAAGCCTGAGGGTGTTATCAGTATTTTTGGTTGCAATTTGGAAGCCCCGAGAAAAAACGCAAAATGAAAAACGAATCGCCAAAACGCACCATTTCAATGAATATGTGGGTATCATGCACCCATTTCTCGCGAAATCGAAAATGCACGAACTGTCACGAACTGTAGTGGGTATAAAACTGTGTCCGATTCTTGGACCTACCACTCCTTGGTCAACAATGCCACACCTAGCTCAAATTCAGAGAAACATTTCAACGTTAACATAACCACAATTTACCGTCTCCTGCATAGATACAATGCTACACAGACCACAGATGACTTTCCTTGGAGCGGTCGTCCTAGGGTCACCACACCTCGACAAGATCGGCAGATTACCCGTCAACACCAGCGACATCCGTTCCTAACTGCAAGTGAAAGTGCTTGACAGACCATAGGAACACATAATCGACACATTAGCCGGGACACTGTGATCCGAAGTCTCCGTTCCAACAACCTCAGCACGTCGTCCTGTTCTCCAACCACGGCATCGACAAGCATGACTTCAGTGGGCACAGGGTCATCACAATTGTCGCCATTGAGAGTGGAGGCGTGTCATCTTCTCTGATGAAAGTCGCTTTTGTGTCTCCCATGCAGACGGAAGAGTCAGAATTTGGCGGCGTCGAGGTGATCCTTTCGCTGACAGAAACGTTGTGGAAAGGGACCCATGAGGTGGACCTAGCGTCATGATATGGGCAGGGATTGGACTTAATGCGAGACTTGGACCCATGTGCTTTCTGAATGTTGGTCAAGGTTGGGGACACGGCGTCACTGCTCAGTGGTATATCGAGCAAGCGATCAGACCCCACGTTGTTCCATTTTTTGCGCAACATTAACAACACATTTTCCAGCAGGACAACGCTCGTCCCCATGTTGCCAGAGCTACCATGACCTTTCTGCAACAACACAACATCCGTGTTCTACCGTGGCCAGCCCTCAGTCCTGATCTGAACCCCATCAAACACTTGTGGGGTTCAAAGGCGTCTGCACAATGTGCGCCCATTCCCTACAACTGCCGATGAACTACGCACAGCTGCTCTGGATGTGTGCAGGAGGATCCCTAGGGCCTTCACAAATCGTCTGATCCACTCAATGTACAGGAGATGTGTGGCAGTGATCAATGCTTATGGTGGTCACACCAGGTATTGATTGACATTTTGGGTATTGACCCGAAACTGTGTAAGCCCTTAGCATTTGAAAAAAACAGTTATGTCATCTGCCCTTTAATCCATTAAACTGTCTTCAGTCAATTTTTTGTCAATCTTGCCCTATTAGTATTTCTTGTCTTTACTGTTGAAAATAAATAACATGTATACTGCATACTCGACTTGCGTTTCTTTTGCGTGTGAGTATATAATAAATATCTGGTGTGCAAATGGTCCATTCCAACCCCATTTCACCTCACCTCGTGAATGTTGTAGGCAGTGCCTTGATTAACCTAGCTAGAGGCAAGCCAGCAACAGCGAGCTCTGTTTATGGGCCACTGCCTGGAGTTGCTGCAGACGGTCTCCCCTACACTGACTGGAAACACGGCAGTTGCTTTGCTGTGAGAGAAGGAGACAATCATCCCTGGTGGCAAGTCGATTTGGAAGCTTATTCGAGGATTATTGACGTTGCTGTGACAAGCAGGAGTGATTGTTGTCGTGAGTAAATGTTACTTTTCAGAACCGATGAACATTAAACTTTAAATCTACTTTAACGAAATCGAATCAGTTTCGTGTACAAATCTGTAAATAGTATGATCTTGGCAAATCCCCGGGATCGATCAAACTATTGAGAAAATACATGTACTTCCATTCCGAAATACTGTAGGATAAGGTCTTACTTACACTCACTGAAGTGGTTCTAAACACTTGATTTCTCACAAATCTCTTCAAAAGGATTAGCCATGCAAAGCTAGGAAACTATCATTCACAGTCATAATATATGTCATTGCCACAGCTGAGAGACTACATGACTTCACAATTGAGGTGTTCACCAAGAATCCTGCCACTGAAATTGGCACGAGGGCTACAGTGTGCGGAACCTACAATGGAGCAGTCACAGTGCCAGGACAGACGGTCAATGTAAAATGCATCCGGTCTGTAAAAGGACGATATGTCCGACTGAAGGGGAGGAAGAATGGTTCAGGCGACCTCCTTCAGTTCTGCGAGGTCAAGGTTTTCGGATCCATTGTTGATGGTGGTGAGAAGAATTTGAATTTATGAGGCAAAGTGTCATTCATGTTCAGTTTGTAAATGATATAGCTTTCCTTAAAGAGAAATATAAAGCATGTGTTACAAGTGCATTTGCTTGCGATGTAGAAATACACAGTGTAAAAGCTAGAGAACAGTCGGTCTCTATCATCCCTCGAAACAGATTCCATTTGGCATAAAAGGCTAAGTTATTTGATTTGTGAAAATGATATGAAAGGATCACTGAAGCTCAATCATGACACAATTTATTAGCGAAAAAGGGTAAGCATGTCATGCTCTTCCAGTGACACCTGCCACTCACACAAGCACTTTTCCACTAAGTTTCATGTTGTCCCTTGATAAAAATATACATAAAAACATGATTTCCACTGAATCGCACTTTACTACAATTATTCCAGTGATTTGAAAGATGTCTTGAGATCTTACTTCAAAGAGTTTATGATGTTTTCTCACTTTTGGAATGAAGCAAATGACCCTTGCAATGTTAGTGTGGAACTCACGTACTGAATCATATTTCATGTTTAGTACACAATGCAGCCAAGTTCAACCTAGCTAGAGGCAAGCCAGCTATAGCGAGCTCTGTTTATGGGCCACTGCCTGGAGTTGCTGCAGACGGCCTCCCCTACACTGACTGGAAACACGGCAGTTGCTTTGCTGTAATAGAAGGAGACAATCATCCCTGGTGGCAAGTCGATTTGGAAGCTTATTCGAGGATTAATGACGTTGCTGTGACAAGCAGGAGTGATTGTTGTCGTGAGTAAATGTTACTTTTCAGTACCAATGTTCATTAAACTGTAAATCTACTTTCATGAGCTCGTATAAGTTATCAGTTATCGGAAATAAGGTAATGACTCCTGTAAGAGAAGTGATTCTGAACACTTGATTTCAAACAAATCTTTCCATTAGGACCAGCCATGCAGTGCTAGGAAACTAACGTCCACCATCATAATACATGTCATTGTCACAGCTTAGAGACTACATATCACACATAAATCGGTAGCTATTGCTGGTGACAGCTTCATTATGTGTGTGATGGTATTGCCATACGTTCTGTTTGTCAGTTTACTACTCTCTTGTCGTGTTTCCAACAATGAATCACTACAGACATTTTTTAATGTGTAGGACATATCCTATAAAGTGGTTTGTGACTTAAAAATCCTCATGTGTACAGCATAATCCCAGCAAATTACACATATCCCTGAAACCATCTCGTCACAAGGATGATCTTGTAGTGCCAGGACGCTGAAATTTCCCATTGTAACGATTGTCATAATAAATGTCATTGTCACCTGTTTCAGCTGAGAGACTACATGACTTCACAATTGAGGTGTTCACCAAGAATCCTGCCACTGAAATTGGCGCGAGGGCTACACTGTGCGGAACCTACAATGGAGCAGTCACAGTGCCAGGACAGACGGTCAATGTAAAATGCATCTGGTCTGTAAAAGGACGATATGTCCGACTGAAGGGGAGGAAGAACGGTTCAGGCGACCTCCTTCAGTTCTGCGAGGTCAAGGTTTTCGGATCCATTGTTGATGGTGGTGAGAAGAATTTGAATTTATGAGGCAAAGTGTCATTCATGTTCAGTTTGTAAATTATAGAGCTTTCCTTAAAGAGAAATATAGAGCATGTTAGAAGCGCATTTGCTTGCGATGTAGAAATACACAGTGTGAAAGAATAATCAGTCTCTCTCATCCCCCGAAATAGATTCCATTTGGCATAAAAGGCTAAGTTATTTGATTTGTGAAAATGATATGAAAGGATCACTGAAGCTCAATCATGACACAAGTAATTCGTGAAAAAGGGTAAGCATGTCATGCTCTTCCAGTGACACCTGCCACTCACACAAGCACGTTTCCACTAAGTTTCATGTTGTCCCTTGATAAAAATATACATAAAAACATGATTTCCACTGAATCGCACTTTACTACAATTATTCCAGTGATTTGAAAGATGTCTTGAGATCTTACTTCAAAGAGTTTATGATGTTTTCTCACTTTTGGAATGAAGCAAATGACCCTTGCAACGTTAGTGTGGAACTCATTTACTGAATCATATGTCATTTTTGGTACACAATGCAGCCAAGTTCAACCTAGCTAGAGGCAAGCCAGCTACAGCGAGCTCTGTTTATGGGCCACTGCCTGGAGTTGCTGCAGACGGCCTCCCCTACACTGACTGGAAACACGGCAGTTGCTTTGCTGTAATAGAAGGAGACAATCATCCCTGGTGGCAAGTCGATTTGGAAGCTTATTCGAGCATTATTGACGTTGCTGTGACAAGCAGGAGTGATTGTTGTCGTGAGTAAATGTTACTTTCAGAACCGATGAACAGTAACTACTTTGATGAGATCGTATCAGTTTCTTAAACAATCTGTACATAGCATGATCTTTGCAAATTCCCGGGTATCGAGCAAACTAATGAGGAAATACATGTACCGGTACTTCCATTCCAAAACATTCAGAATGTATTGTGCTGTAGAAATAGGAATGCAGTTCTAGGAACCTGATGTCTCTTGTTGCAACCAGTGTCATAATGTAAGTCATTGTCACCTGTTACAGCTGAAAGACTACACGACTTCACATTGGAGGTGTTCACAAAGAACCCGGCCACTGAACACAGCGCCAAGGCTACACTGTGCGGAACCTACAATGGTGCTGTCACAGTGCCAGGGAAGACGGTCAACGTAAAATGTGTCCGACCTGTGAAAGGACGATATGTTAGACTGAAGGGGAGGAAGAATGGTACAGGCGACCTACTACAGTTCTGCGAAGTCAAGGTGTTTGGTTATGTGTCCTAAGACACTATGCTGTACGTTTGCAGAAGCCACTGCCGATATAATAAAAGTGTGCTGACATCTTTTGTTGTTTCCTTTAAAATAAGCCTCTTTGATGATAGGTAAAGGTATAAGGGCCTGGCAAAAAATTATCCTATTCCTTTCCTGCAACGTCATGGCCCGGGATTGACATTTCAACAGGACAACGCTCGTCCTCATACGGCTAGGGTCGCAATGGATTTCCTTCACCATAACAATGTCATGTTACTGCCATGGCCTGCAAATTCTCCAGATCTCTCCCCAAGTGAGCATGTGTGGGATGAAATGGAGCGCCGTCTGCGTCGTCTTCCACATCCTCGAGATAACGTGCCATTCTCCAGGCCTTCTATGCCCATTTGGTGGACTCCATGCGTCGCCGATGCACTGCTGTGATTCACGCACAGGGTGGTCATACCCATAATTGACTTTGTGACTTTGTCGTTTCACCCCCTACTCCATTTTGATCTTCTGACGTCATGGTAACAGATGTTGTTCAGGTCCCGTTGACATTTTCTGATAGTCCGATCATTCAGCTGCTACAGCGTCTGCATCATTTTGTTCTTGCTGTGTTGTATTTCAATCCAGAATATATTTTCTCTGTGCACAGTTTCTTTATGTGGCTAGTATATATATGCTCTAGGGATAATCATAGGTGTTTCTGACCCGTGAAGATTCCGGGGTAGAATAGGTCTTCAGCAACCCATGAAAGCCGTCAAAGGCGACTATGCTTGTCGTAAAAGGCGACTCAAGGGATCAGGTGGTCAGTCTCGCTGACTTGGTTGATGCATGTCATCGATCCCAATTGCGTGGATTAATGCTCATGATGTCAATCACTGGATTGTCTGTTCCAGACTCGATTATTTTGCAGACCACCGTCATGTAGCTGGAATATTGCTGAGTGCGGCGTTAAACAACAAACAAACAAAACATTAACCGAAAAAGCATTATTATTAATGACGTCTTCTGTGTCTGTAACTGAGGCTTGATAAACAAAGTAATCATTAAGAACATTAGCTTTATCAATATCGTCCTCATGTAGCACTCCCGCTTGTTCTGTGGGAAAGACTGGCCACTACGTTTTCTGGAGTTTTAAAGATTATTTTGACTGGTAGTCACAGAGAGTTGTTACCTTGCGTAGTATAATGGATTTTTCTGGAGACGTTCAGAAAGTCATACTGATGCTCTGGCACAAAAAGGCCGCCATTATGTTTGAAAGTGATTGGAACATTTTGCCGTTTTAAATTCATAAATAATGCACATTATCAAAGTTCCCTTTATAAGATTCCGAAAAATACTCGATTTAACCTTGTGCGATAATTTGGTGCTGTTTTTTGAGCATTTGAAAATTTGTGTTGCGGAATACCCGGTAATAGCCAATCTATTGAAGAAAAATGGTATTTCGAGTTTGCAATACCTTAATCAAACTGATAGGCAGTAGAAAACATTCCCTTGATTCAATAAAAGGATTTCAACACTTTCTTACATAATAGTAGCATAGCCAATCACCTGGTGGAGCCGGAATATATTATGTACCTGGGACTTATGTCCAGTGTTATTATATTGTTCATGAGCAGCTGCAAAGTAGTTAGCATTTTTGTCCAGTATAAAAACTAAAACAGTATTTTTGGAAAGATCATTAAAAGAGAATTTATTTGACATTTAAACATATCATGAATATATATCTACAAAATTTCCAACATATGATCCAAGTATATGATCAATATACGGACTTACTCGTTATCCGTGTTGGATTCGTAATAATTTCTTCCATTCCTTATTTTCTTGGTATTTCAAGTTTATTTCAAAAGCTTGAAATTTCAACAACCCTATTGAAATAACGAGCAAATAATCGAAATTACGAGCAAAAAACTCGTAATTTCGAGTACAATAATTGATATAATGTGAAATAAATTGAAATGTTTGAAATAAACTTGAAATTAAATAACAAGAAAATACGGACCTGAAGAAATTATTACGGATAATAATAATAATAATAATGAGAAAATAATCGAGATTACAAGAAAATAATTGAAGTAACGAGAAAAATATTCATGCAAAGAGAAAATAATCCAAATGTCGAGAAAATAATGGATATAACGAGAAAATAATTGAATCAAGGAGATACAAATCACTTGAAATACCGAGATACTGTTGGAAACAACGAGTAAAAGCATGCCAATCTTTCACACAAAAAGTTTCATGCATTGTATTAAGAATCGAACACTGAACAAAGACTGTACATATCCATGAGACAAAATGGCCAGATGTGCTAAGAGCAACATGCACGTTTTTAACATGAAACATGGTTTGTTGATTGAAGCAACCCACGAAAGTGAAACGTTGCAACAACTGTAAAACAATTATTCTTTGAGTGACACCGAAAAGCCAAAGTCCAGATTAGGCAAAAACAATCGTCATTTAGTATTGATCATGATTGAAGCTGGAAAACACGGCAAGAAAGGCAAGAGATTTACACGTTCACACTACGATCTACTGTTCTACTGCAGATAATGCACAGACAAACAGTTGAGGTGTCCCCAAAGAAGCGGACGTAAACGTGGAACCTTTTAACGCAAAGACATGGTTACGATCCAGTCTCACTTGCGCCAACAACACTAACCAGAGTCAACTGCTACTAGACAGACAATTAGAACCCACCGCAGATTTCCACTGGAGCCAGATGCAGAACCCCCATCATCTGTACTACTCGATACGTTCTCACTTGCGCCAACAACACCTACCAGTGTCAACTGCTGCTAGACAGACAATTAGACCCACAACAGACCTGGACCCACTTGCACAAAGCGATCTTAGCGCTAAGATGATCGTAACTCTCATACTTTAACATAGGTTTACAATAGTCGTAGCGCTAAGCGACGTCCATATAACAAAGGACCAATTACATGTTTGACCGTTTTCGAAAAGTGAAGCCACTTACAGAAAACAGCCTTCAGTACAGTAACATGTAGACAATAAAGACATAAAGTTTAATGCTATGTTTCCTAAAACAGTGGACAAAACATTGAGAGCAGACAAAAGAAAACAAACCTACAGTACAGGTACATGTAGACAGTAAAGACATAAAGTTTAATGTATGTTTCCTAAAACAGTGGACAAAACATTGAGAGCAGACAAAAGAAAACAAACCTACAGTACAGTAACATGTAGACAATAAAGACATACTGTTTAATGTATGTTTCCTAAAACAGTGGACAAAACATTGAGAGCAGACAAAAGAAAACAAACCTACAGTACAGGTACATGTAGACAGTAAAGACATAAAGTTTAATGTATGTTTCCTAAAACAGTGGACAAAACATTGAGAGCAGACAAAAGAAAACAAACCTACAGTACAGGTACATGTAGACAATAAAGACATAAAGTTTAATGTATGTTTCCTAAAACAGTGGACAAAACATTGAGAGCAGACAAAAGAAAACAAACCTACAGTACAGGTACATGTAGACAGTAAAGACATAAAGTTTAATGTATGTTTCCTAAAACAGTGGACAAAACATTGAGAGCAGACAAAAGAAAACAAACCTACAGTACAGGTACATGTAGACAATAAAGACATAAAGTTTAATGTTATGTTTCCTAAAACAGTGGACATAACATTGAGAGCAGACAAAAGAAAACAAACCTACAGTACAGTAACATGTACACAATAAAGACATAAAGTTTAATGTTATGTTTCCTAAAACAGTGGACATAACATTGAGAGCAAACAAAAGAAAACAAACCTGCAGTACAGGTACATGTAGACAATAATGACATAAAGTTTAATGTATGTTTCCTAAAACAGTGGACAAAACATTGAGAGCAGACAAAAGAAAACAAACCTACAGTACAGGTACATGTAGACAATAAAGACATAAAGTTTAATGTTATGTTTCCTAAAACAGTGGACATAACATTGAGAGCAGACAAAAGAAAACAAACCTACAGTACAGTAACATGTAGACAATAAAGACATAAAGTTTAATGTTTTGTTTCCTAAAACAGTGGACATAACATTGAGAGCAAACAAAAGAAAACAAACCTACAGTACAGGTACATGTAGACAATAATGACATAAAGTTTAATGTATGTTTCCTATAACAGTGGACAAAACATTGAGAGCAGACAAAAGAAAACAAACCTACAGTACAGGTACATGTAGACAGTAAAGACATAAAGTTTAATGTATGTTTCCTAAAACAGTGGACAAAACATTGAGAGCAGACAAAAGAAAACAAACCTACAGTACAGGTACATGTAGACAATAAAGACATAAAGTTTAATGTATGTTTCCTCAAACAGTGGACAAAACATTGAGAGCAGACAAAAGAAAACAAACCTACAGTACAGGTACATGTAGACAGTAAAGACATAAAGTTTAATGTATGTTTCCTAAAACAGTGGACAAAACATTGAGAGCAGACAAAAGAAAACAAACCTACAGTACAGGTACATGTAGACAATAAAGACATAAAGTTTAATGTATGTTTCCTAAAACAGTGGACAAAACATTGAGAGCAGACAAAAGAAAACAAACCTACAGTACAGGTACATGTAGACAGTAAAGACATAAAGTTTAATGTATGTTTCCTAAAACAGTGGACAAAACATTGAGAGCAGACAAAAGAAAACAAACCTACAGTACAGGTACATGTAGACAGTAAAGACAAAGTTTAATGTTATGTTTCCTAAAACAGTGGACAAAACATTGAGAGCAGACAAAAGAAAACAAACCTACAGTACAGGTACATGTAGACAGTAAAGACATAAAGTTTAACGTTATGTTTCCTAAAACAGTGGACAAAACATTGAGAGCAGACAAAAGAAAACAAACCTACAGTACAGGTACATGTAGACAATAAAGACATAAAGTTTAATGTATGTTTCCTAAAACAGTGGACAAAACATTGAGAGCAGACAAAAGAAAACAAACCTACAGTACAGGTACATGTAGACAGTAAAGACATAAAGTTTAATGCTATGTTTCCTAAAACAGTGGACAAAACATTGAGAGCAGACAAAAGAAAACAAACCTACAGTACAGGTACATGTAGACAATAAAGACATAAAGTTTAATGTATGTTTCCTAAAACAGTGGACAAAACATTGAGAGCAGACAAAAGAAAACAAACCTACAGTACAGGTACATGTAGACAGTAAAGACATAACGTTTAATGTTATGTTTCCTAGAACAGTGGACAAAACATTGAGAGCAGACAAAAGAAAACAAACCTACAGTACAGGTACATGTAGACAGTAAAAACATCAAGTTTAATGTTATGTTTCCTAAAACAGTGGATAAAAGATTCAGAGCAGATAAAAGAAAACAAACCTACAGTACAGGTACATTTAGACAGTAAAGACATAAAGTTTAATGTTATGTTTCCTAAAACAGTGGACAAAACATTGAGAGCAGACAAAAGAAAACAAACCTACAGTACAGGTACATGTAGACAGTAAAGACATAAAGTTTAATGCTATGTTTCCTAAAACAGTGGACAAAACATTGAGAGCAGACAAAAGAAAACAAACCTACAGTACAGGTACATGTAGACAGTAAAGACATAAAGTTTAATGCTATGTTTCCTAAAACAGTGGACAAAACATTGAGAGCAGACAAAAGAAAACAAACCTACAGTACAGGTACATTTAGACAGTAAAGACATAAAGTTTAATGTTATGTTTCCTAAAACAGTGGACAAAACATTGAGAGCAGACAAAAGAAAACAAACCTACAGTACAGGTACATGTAGACAGTAAAGACATAAAGTTTAATGCTATGTTTCCTAAAACAGTGGACAAAACATTGAGAGCAGACAAAAGAAAACAAACCTACAGTACAGGTACATGTAGACAGTAAAGACATAAAGTTTAATGCTATGTTTCCTAAAACAGTGGACAAAACATTGAGAGCAGACAAAAGAAAACAAACCTACAGTACAGGTACATGTAGACAGTAAAGACATAAAGTTTAATGCTATGTTTCCTAAAACAGTGGACAAAACATTGAGAGCAGACAAAAGAAAACAAACCTACAGTACAGGTACATTTAGACAGTAAAGACATAAAGTTTAATGTTATGTTTCCTAAAACAGTGGACAAAACATTGAGAGCAGACAAAAGAAAACAAACCTACAGTACAGGTACATGTAGACAGTAAAGACATAAAGTTTAATGCTATGTTTCCTAAAACAGTGGACAAAACATTGAGAGCAGACAAAAGAAAACAAACCTACAGTACAGGTACATGTAGACAGTAAAGACATAAAGTTTAATGCTATGTTTCCTAAAACAGTGGACAAAACATTGAGAGCAGACAAAAGAAAACAAACCTACAGTACAGGTACATGTAGACAGTAAAGACAAAGTTTAATGTTATGTTTCCTAAAACAGTGGACAAAACATTGAGAGCAGACAAAAGAAAACAAACCTACAGTACAGGTACATGTAGACAGTAAAGACATAAAGTTTAACGTTATGTTTCCTAAAACAGTGGACAAAACATTGAGAGCAGACAAAAGAAAACAAACCTACAGTACAGGTACATGTAGACAGTAAAGACATAAAGTTTAACGTTATGTTTCCTAAAACAGTGGACAAAACATTGAGAGCAGACAAAAGAAAACAAACCTACAGTACAGGTACATGTAGACAGTAAAGACATAAAGTTTAACGTTATGTTTCCTAAAACAGTGGACAAAACATTGAGAGCAGACAAAAGAAAACAAACCTTCAGGGGAATAATTGCAAAAGTTCATACAAGTGCTTTCCAGCTGTATTAAGTGACAACCAAGTAAGATAAAAGCAGAGCAGCTTCTAATCAGCAAAGTAAGCTTAAAATGATGTTTCTTGAATTGCAACTGCATCCGACCATCCTGTCAAACCAAATTAGGTTGTTTTTATCAGAATGTCAAAAATATAGTTGCATGATTTTCAGTACAAAGCCACACTAAAAAAATCAACAACTCTGATGCACTAAAATAAAACTGACTCACTGCTTGACAAATGGTAGATGGAATATTCTTGACATAATAGTGATTACACAGACCTCGAGCAATGAAATACCTTAACAGTTGTATTGCGCTGTGTCACAAACAGTTCATCTCCGTGGACAGACAAACCATACGGCTGCTCGATTCCATCCTCAGATATCAGAAGGTCTCGGACTAACTCCCCTGCTGCTGTCAGTAGTGTTACCTTGTTTGTCCATTTGTCCGCCACCAGAATGTGTCCTGTTCTGGTAGTTGTGATACCTCGTGGCCCTCTCATTGCAGCTTCTCCTGTGGGTATGTAGGTGAACACAGCCTTCCCCTCTGGTGTCATACAGTAGAGAAAGTTTGAGTCATCATTTGACACCAGAAGGAACCTCGGGTCACATACCAGGTTCTCTACTGCGTTGAGTGTACTGATTGACCTCAGCACTTCCCCAGATATATCCAGGATGTCGACACAGGCAGGATATACACAACCTGCTGCTAATATTGATTTACTCAAGGCTGCAAGGCATCTGTACTGCAGTATACGGTCAGGGGTCACCTGTACAACTAGAATTTCATTGCTTGGCCAGAATGCTAAAGCCAGCAGGTTTTTTCCTAGTCTTGACAAAGAGTGTGGGAAACTTGCAAGTTTTAATTTTCTTTGTTGTGATTGGCTGTTTTTTTGTGAAAAAGGATTTCAGGCATTTATTATTTTAGTCTGCTATGACCAGTATCTCTTCAACATCCACATCGACGACCATGACATCATGAGGGGCGGGCTTCGCTTTGTCATCCTTTAACCTAGGATTGACTGTGTGACTTAACAGAGGGGTACCCATGATGTCGAATCTCCCAAACTCCAGTCTACCTAATCCGACATGCTTGTTAATGTTCCCAACATCTATTTTGCTAATGAATACAACTTTTGACTCTGGAACATCTGTAAATTTGACAGCCCTGACTGCTGCAGCAGCCATTGCCCCTGACTGACAATTCTGGTAAATATCAAACATGTCAGTCTCACTCCCTGACTTCAACACCTGGGAAATGTATTCTATGTATTGTTGATACATCTGCATGTCTATTTCTTTGGACCTCATCCGTCTTCTCAGTTTTCCAGAGTGCTTATCTGTCATGTCATTCAGTTCGGCCAGCAGTTGTTTTTCCTTCTGTTTGATCACGTCTATTGCCCTTTGTGAGGCCTGTCTGATCTTTGATTCAACTAAGACGTTGTTGTGGTCAAGTGCATCAATCTGAGATGTGTTTTGTAGAAGTGATTTGTTTGTGTCTTCAAACTGACGTCTGAACAAGCTCTCATTTTGTGTCAGAGCATGTTTCATCTCAGACATGAGGGACTGAATTGTGACCACGGAGATGCATGTTCTGTGAGATATGATACAACATTTTTGGCATATTGCTTTATTGCAATCCTTACAACAGAAGCCCACAACCTCATTGTGCTCCGTGCACATTTGTCTTCGTCGTCTGCTGACCTTTGATCCATCTCCAATGTCACCTAGGTCATGTTCTGATGTCGCAGGATTGGCCAAGTGCATCTTGACACATCTGTCACAGAGCGGGACAGAACAGTCCTGGCAGTGGGACCTGGCCTCACTTTTAACCCCAAGTTTCTCGCAGGAGAAGCAATCGTTGTCATTACCTAGAGATGCAAATGGTTATGTTAATTGCCTTCTCCATGCACTCATGTCTATTTTCACATGCAGTAGCATTGTATTGCCCTTACGTGTTACCCATGTCCACTTAACTCTTCCATATTGGCTACAATCAGTAGTCTTCGACATAGAATAACACATAATCAGTTAACACAGACTTAAACCTGATAGAGTCCTTACAATAACGACTAACGTCCAGTGATATAGTTTTCTTGGGGTGGTTTGTGGCTACGTAAATGTATTAACTGGGCCCTTACTCTTAGTAGAGAGACAAATGTATGGAAACAGCATCAACGACTAAAGTCCATTGACTATCATCAGTGTGCATCAATACTTTCTTCACCTGACTAGTACTGTTACATATTCATCATCCTCATCCCACCTATCACTGTGCCACATATAAATACCCTTGAACGTGTACGTCTCTAGTTACAATGTGCCGCTGCTTGATCGATTCTTTTCAAATCATAAGTTCTACTACTTGCTTTACCTCCGTTGGATAAGATTATTCCTCATCTTCAAACGCAAAAGCAAAACCGTACCTAATCAATCAGGATTTCTCGTCTTAGAAGCAACTGGCATGTTTTCTATGAGGTTTCTTCCATATTTTGGGGGACGGGTTTATAATTACACTTGTTGTCATCTGCTCGGGTCTTCAAATGCTGTTCACGCAACACGTGTGGTTCAGCAGAATAAACATAATTCTACCATAATCCGTTATTCTACTAATGCCAACAGTGCTTAAGTAGTTGTAGGCGATAACTCTACTTTGACCACTCCTTGGTAGGATTGCCTACCACGTTCTGAGTGCACTAAGTACAATAGCTGTACATTTGCAGCAGCCAAATCATGAGTATATTCCGACCCAAACTAACATGGCTTTGAGTAGACGAGGTATATGCAAGCTGAAAGGACAAGGGATTATTTAAGCTTTTCCCAGGGGATTGAACATTTGGTTACACCTGTGGTTACTGAATACTTCAGGACAGTGAGAAACACTGATTCAAGACATACTTTACTTGATAGCCCTCTTGTCGCAGCAACAGTTTCATCTTGACCTCACTTATATTTACTTACCATGATCAGTATTTTCCCCACAGGTTAGAGTGTCCAGAAGTCCCTGTATGAGGAAACTGGGCTTGATCTGTTTCACCCACTCCTCCACTGGTCTGTCAGGCCTGGGAACTCGGGTCATCTGACGACAGTAGGGACACGGGATGGACTTGGCTCTGATGGCGTCTTGTCTGGTCTTCAGGAATGCCCCCAGGCAGCCCTTACAGAAGGTGTGGCTACAGGTCAGAGTACAGGGATCTTTGTATCCTGTCGTACATATTGAACAGGTCAAGAAGTTCTCATGCACACTGTCCAGCTTTCTGGCGGCTGCCATCTACAAAGAGGAAGACATATTTTTATGTGCAGTGGAGAACCTCTAAATTCTTAAAAATATTTCTGTCTAAGCATGATGACATGACACAGCTGGCAAAACTGGATAGTTTTTTTTCTTGCAGCATAAATACTTAGTACCCATGCATTCTTACATGTCGCAGAAAATAGGTATATGACCACATCACAACCGTTTCGAAAAATGGTTGTTTCAGTGGCCATATTGAAAGTGATGGAATCATTACATTACAAATTCACTTTTGAAGAAAGTATGTAAAGTATCAGCGTTGTTGGTCCAGTGGTTTCAGAGTAGACTAGAGTGGGTTTAACAGAATTACTGCAAGAGCATGATCATAGTGCAAATGTCAGTTAAACTAAATTTATGATATCTTAAAACATGCGCCCCACAACCAACCAACTATACATTACCAAATTCCGTTACATTTGTAACAAAATCGGATTCAAACCTTGTGAACAATTTGCAGTATTGTCATTGGTTGGGAAATACATGTGAAGAATCAGGTTATTGGTTTAGTGGTGTCTGAAGAGAACATGTTCACAGAAGCTGCCACGTCGGGCAGGCAGTCAATGAAATAAGCTCATTTGACTTTCATTCAACCACACGGTATCACACATTGATATAAGCCAGAGTTGGGATTTACGAACGAAACTTATAAGCAATATAATATAACTGGTTATTTAACCATCATGGGTAGTCAGGTTGACTTGGTTGATGCATGTCATCGATCCCAATTGCGTGGATCTATGCTCATGATATCAATCACTGGATTTTCTGGTCCAGACTCGATTATTTACAGACCGCTGTCATACAGCTAGGATATATTGCTAAGCGGCGTTAAACAACAAAAATAATAATAATTAATCACTTTTAAATACTATTAAAAGACTTAATAAATAAACTTACAAAATGATGTCCAAAGCATACACACTGTGAGCAGCACTATATATCAACACACATTGATTACAATCTACTGAAAGGGAGGTATTTTTAAACAGAAGGATGTAGACGATGAATAGCTCTTGTATATATTTTGTAAATTTAATGTTTACACTAGAATCCAATGCAGAAGCATTGCGTTTAAATGGCCCGTGAGTACATTTGACTGATATGAATGTAGATTTACCGTTTATACATTATGGGATGAATTTCCTGAGGTTATAAATGTTTCGAAACAGTTATGTATCACTACATCGTTTGATTACCAAACATTACCACAACAGAACCTATTTAAATTTTCTTTCCATACGAAAATTACAATGAAAATAAAATAAAAAATAAAAACGTGTCCATTCATCCATATTGACCTTGACCTTGAATTCTTTCGGGCACGTTGGCAATAACCATGGCGCGAGTCATATCGAAAGTAGACATACTCCTCGTTCAGAATTAATTTCAAACATTTATCAATACTACCGTTACGCGTGTTATTTAAAGCCATGCATGTATTGCATAATGAAATATAAATTCAAATGGTTTGCCATATTGGTTTTACATCCATATCTGGCGCATTACTACTGAATAACCCACACACTCGTCTAACCCGTTTGTATTTGTGTTTGTAATATCGAAAGTAGAATCTACTCGTTGTGCTCGGTATATTGACTTGATGTTCCATTCACCGAGAGATGCCATTGTAAGTACATTAGAATGAAACGTGAACGCCAGAGAACAACCGCTCTCGGTTATCTGCACTTGGTTTGTAATCACGATCGACACCCCTCCTACCTTGTTTCCCTCCAACGCCCAGGACTATATGAGACTGTTACCCACAATCCTTTCTGCTGCGCAATAGAGTTATGGTAGTGTTTTGGCGAGTCACTCGTGTGTTTGAAAACAGCGTTTGGTGAGTAGTGGAAGGTAGATAAATGATCATTCATTTCATATTAAAGAATTAATTTATACCTTTAAGCTAACGTTAACGGATCCCTCTTCTGAAACAACGAGCCATAAAATACTTTACTTTGCCTGGATGATTCGAGTAAAGTTAAATTGCAGTTGAAAATATTAATTGACGACCCTCACAAGTTTGTCGAAAATTTATTTTCCATGTATTATTCTGAAATGTCATGTCCAGTGCGGAGTTTGGTACACGTGGGTCATATTTGACAGGGTTCCATTCCCGACATGGGTACAATGTGTGAAGCTCATTTCTGGTGTCCCCCGCCGTGATATTGCTGGAATATTGCTACAAGCGGTTTAAAACCATATTCACTCACTCACTCATATTTGACAGCATCCTAACTTCTACACTACACAGGGATACCTCTGCAGCCTCAGTAAACATTTCCAGACATATTTGGATCAGGAGCAAATAACAACGAAAACTCGTAAGGGAGGTTCAATCATTTCCTGACGATGGCTTCATCCACTTACACTGATGACGTCACGCATGACGTAGTTCACGCACAGAAGCATTCCCACCTTTACATTGCACATGGATACCTCTGCAGCCAAACTAAAAATTCCCAGACAGAGCTCCTCGTATACAGAACCGTATGTCTTACGTGGTGCATATCTCATCTCTGTCAAGGACAGAATATCTATTAATTGCATTTATTCTATCATTAAAATTAAAATTACTCTTAGTGTCTTGAAGGTTATTTTGATATTCTCTGTTTGTATATCTAGCGAACATTTTTAGTAACACACAAGTAACAATTGATTAACATGTTTCACCAAACAAACAATCAGATATCAATTATCAAAAAATGTCTAGCGTTCAACTTTTTGTAGGCACAAACATGAGTCTCCCCTTATCTATGATTTGTTCCTGTCTATGCACATTGCATAGTCGTGGTGCAGAATAATCGTACTTGGGGAATTAATGACAGTGAACAGACAGAAAGTAATATTTTAATGCCAAACGTTTTGTCCGAAGGTACCGGAAGTGCAGGCGATTCGATGTGACCTCCTCACTTCGTATTTCTACCCAATGTTACGGTACCGATTCATTCTGATTGTATATACTTGTACCTATTGTAACTGCGTTTTGGGGCGTAAAGGGACCCACAACACTAAACAGCTATTTAAACGTATTGCCATTATGTGTCGTCATGGTCAATGTAAGCCATGACTCTACAACCCGCATAGCCAGGAGTCAAGGAGTGAGGCGTCTGATGCTCATTAACTACATAGACATCCATGGACCGGGGCACACACTTACTGGACGAACACAAGGTTTGATTCTCACATAATTTTACGGCGGATGTGCTTGTAACGGCGGGTTGGCTTGACGCAGCGGCGGCGGTGGTTGGACTTGCGGCGGCGGCGGCGTTAGCGGGTGGGCTTGTAATGGCGGGTGGATTTGCGGCGGCGGCGGCGGTAGCGGATGGGCTTGCGGCGGCGGCGGCGGCGTTAGCGGGTGGGCTTGTAATGGCGAGTGGACTTGCGGCGGCGGGTGGGCTTGTAACGGCGGCGGTATGCTATGTTTATTTCTCCTGTGTCGTAACATGACATCTCTCCTTGAAAACATTTTTTCACAGTCCGGACAGGTGGCAACCCCCATGGTGATCCAATACGGTGTGCGATTAGAGGGTATGAAGCTTTCTTTTATACCCTTGACTCTGTTGACGCTTCAAGGCAGCAAGTGCCCATTCCACCACAGCCTTCACCTCCGACATATGTTGTATTTTCACGGGTTGGGGTGTTGTCTTCGATCCCTGTTTGGTTGTCATCGTTTTCATTTTAGGTGTTACCTGTCTCTACTTTGTCTTCAGCGTCGACTTCTTGGCTGCTTGTGGTTTCTTTCTCTGTTGTGATTTTCTCAACGTAGTCTTCCTAAATATATCTCTAGGGTCAAGTCTAATCTCTGATGCTTTCTTCATGTTGTTCCGGCCAATCCGTTTGCTGGCGAGAGTAAAACTGTTTGTCGGGCTACACTACTGTTGAGTTTATACTGTCTTACACGTGCAGGGATTCTTAGAAGACATTCTATTCTTCATAGCACACTTGTGAGTATGTTAAAAAAGCGATCATATTAGTATAAAGTCTTCGTCATACTACACCCGTGAAGGTCCGGGTTATAGAATCGACCTTCAGTAACCCATGCTTATCCGCGACTGACGGGGATCGGTTGGTCAGTCTCGCCGACTCGGATGACACGTGCCATCGGTTCCCAGTTGCACAGATCGCTGCTCATGCTGTTGATCACTGGATTGTCTAGTCCAAGCTCGTTTATTGACAGACCACCGTCCTAGAGCTGGAATAATGCCGAGTGTGGCGTAAAATTAAATTCACTCATTCACTGATACCAATACATCTAAAAAGTAATGTCATCATTTAAATGGTGAGTTTAAACGCGTATTTTACCCTTACAAGGACGAGTGCATTCCACACACCCTTCCTGTTATCAATGTGTCACTGTTTACAGTTCGGGCGATCATAACCCTATAGACATGTGTGCGGGCGATTTCATTCATCAGAAATCTATCATTTACGATGTGTTTATAAATATGAGCTGCTAACCACGCTCATAGTCATGTTGCGTGTCGTGGTTAGAACCGTTATTGATCTATTGAAAGGTGTCATACATTCGTGTTCGGATATAGGTACAACATCTACACGCACATACTTTCCTACATCATTCAAATGTATTAAATACCGGATACGTTTAATAGACACCAACGAAAGAAAGGTTTAATGAGGGGAATACCCATATATATCCTCTCTGAAATAACTCCCTTTTAAAATAACAAATGTACAACACATGTTCCCTAACATATAATAAATACGGGACACTGGTCACACAATTTATGAATGGGAAGCTTCAAGCGAGGCTGTTATGTTAACATTAATTGTAAGGCCGGGGTATGTTGACATTGTTATGGGCGGTCGGTCGCTTAGTCTCTCTGCTATACATTAGCTATGAATAAACCTGCTTCGACATATATTTCCAATAAAACATTTTCCTCGTCAAACAATTTTCCATGATAAATTCTGTTCTCTCTTCGAATTAAGGATGAGTATTGTAAACATGAAAATGTCCTATAGATTGCTTCCATCACTTTCCCAACAAACCTAGCTTCGTGCCGTCACACTGGTACATGTACTTAAAAGTTTTCTATCTATTTTCAAAATAGCACGTTCTGTAGTAAAACTGTGCACATCATGTTACACGGTTAAAACTCAAACCGTAGGGCTTATTTGTCATCGCGTTAAATGGAAAAGCTAGCATTGAAACATCAACTATGCAAGTCGGGACAGGGCCGAATAATTCTTTACAAATGGTTCACAATAGTACGCAGCGCGGGTGATTAGAAATCCGGCTGTCTTCAGCGTTATAGTCAATGCAGGGTGACGTGACTACCTCGTTTTTGCGCGCTAAATGTAAACTGCTAGCTTGCTGATTGTGTAGTCTTATCTATTTTGTCTATATTTTTTTCTATACAGGTTGTCTAACGTTCATGGTGTACAACGTGTAGACCGTACAAGATGAATTTGATCCAGCTAGACGTACATTTTTTGTTGTTGCCTACTATACCGGCGTATATCATGTTGACACAACCCGTCTCTATTTTGGTATGATGTACTTTCAACACACACCCTGTATTCATCAAACCAGGTCATAACCCTTTACTTTTGTTTTCTTATGAATTCTTTTCTGCCTTATAAACACACACCTTTCATCCCCCCTCACCTGTGACGTGCTGTTGATGCATGAGTCATCATATCCGATCACGTGACTTTGATCAGCCAATCAACTTCGGATTCGCCTGGATCAACCGGATCAACCAAAAAGGGTTTATATACTACTCAGATTGCAATCCAATGATTTTGTAAATTACTTGTGTTCATTGTTGGTGCACTGAGAATCTGTTGGCACATGCATAAGATAGATTCCTATATCTGGTAATTTTAAGAAGTATTATGTGGAGTTGTCAATGTGCGTAGAAAATGTTGGTACATGCATAATATGTGCTTCTGACTGATAATGTGTATTTTAGTTACGATTTAGATTTTGTGCTGATTATAACTTATCAATACTGACATTAAACTAAATCAAGTATGTATAGATGAAGTAAATATCTACAATATAAATGTAACTGAGGCCTTTAGTTTTGTTCATTGGGTATTCTTCAGACAATCCATCACAGAGGCCACTTGAACTCACTTTACACTATCCACTTATGATCAAAACATTAAGGATCAGGATATATTATAAGTATTGATTTACACAAATTGAATCAAATCGCAGCTAACTACATATTAAATATCTCAAATTGTAATTACTCTATGCTCATGGCTTAAGATTACCTTCCCAATCCAGTAAGTTTTAGGATTCAAAACACTGATATGGTTCACTTTGCCTGGATATAATATGATTGTTGATATAGTTATAAACCCGGCTGACCACTCATTCTGATTCAGCGCCATATACTTCCCTCAACCAAACATTATTCAAACATCTATTGCATAACTCCCCTTAAACTGTATTCAAACATCTATTTCATAACTCCCCTAAAACTGTATTCAAACATCTTTTGCAGAACTCTCCTAAAACTGTATTCAACAAATTACTTACTTTTTTTGTTTTTCTTTCTTTATTGTGACAGGTATCCAACGATATGAAAACACATGACAGACTTGCATTAAGGCCACTTGCGTAAAGCGTGCAGCCAGCTTATGTTATGTACTTAATCCTGTCTCTCGCCTCACCCTAGTATGCTGGCGCCATCCTGCAGGATGTCTACTTCAACCACACAAAATCAGAATCAGTCGTTCGGCCGGCAGCTTTTAGAGAAAGATTGAATGTAGATTGATAGATCTGGCAGCTGTGATTGGATGACCTTTTATGAGATTTGTTGACGTTTTCAAATGTACATCCATTGAGTAAATTAATAGTGACCCAGTTTTTCCAATATTTAGTGTTGTCGATGACCAATCTTGATTGTGACCATGACCATGCACTGATGTTTTCGAGGCAGGTGACATTTGGCGCGGGACTGAGGTTGGTGTGTTTGACTTCCTGTACTCGTAAAAGGACCTGGCTGATCAGCTGACCAGAATTTGTGTTTTAATTGTAGCTTTAAGGCCAGACTATGCACACGTAGAGATGTAGTGGTGATGTGCAATATGCCTACTTGTTATTGATTGATGTGTATATTCATACATACAAATATACACACATACTCAGACAAAAAAGCCTAATTGTAGAATTGGCGAATTGGGTACAGTACCACTTAGCATTAAAATTGCTAAACGAGCCATACCAAACTGGTGTAAGTAAGCATTACCTAATCCTAACAATACGATATCATCATTTATCGTTGATTGGTCATATTTATCCCTGGCTAATATTTACTTCTCCCTGATCATATTTCTAAACCTTTACTGTTTTTGGAACTGCTTACCACAAACTTCCAATAGTGAGTGAGTGAGTGAGTTGGGTTTTACGCCGCTTTTAACAGTATTCCAGTTATATCGCGGCGTGTCAGCTTAATGTGGGAGGAAAGCCCGAAGTGATGCAGGTCTCAGACGTTTACCACTTCGGTGAAACCCACGAGCACGGGTATGGTGCTGACAAACCTAGAAACATAATCGGGGCGAACCGGGATTCCAACCCACAATCATAGGTTTCTGGCGTGCCCAAGGGACGCAACTCTGCACAGCGAATCGCGGCGCCTTAGACGACTGGGCCACCCGTGCCCCCACAAACTACCAATAGAAACAGGCCGAGGAGAAACTATACGACGAGCACAAAGGATATGCATACTGTGTGACTCCCAAGTAAATGGTGACGAGTTCCACTATTTATTCACCAGGGAATACTCAATCTCTATTAACTGTCGAAGCAGGTTACATTGGTAAAAGTCATATTATATTATACAAATATATGTTGCATGTTATGCATTCGGTTTTCGTTTGTGATACAGGTGTACACATTCCTGACGTTTTACACCTACGGTGCAATTAAGACGTTAATTTCAAAGTAAATGTTAATGTACAGTGCCTGACAATGCAAATACGACTTCGTGTGCTCAAAACAGAAACTGCCCTTCTTTTTCGGGATCCTAATTACTTCTTGTGCAACGAGTCCTTGTGTAAGAGCTTTAAGTCGTCATTATAACACAGGACAACCCTACCACCTGTGGTCGTCGTCATTATCACACAGCACAACCCTAAAACCTGTGGTTGTCGTCATTATCACACAGCACAACCCTAAAACCTGTGGTTGTCGTCATTATCACACAGCACAACCCTACCACCTGTGGTTGTCGTCATTATCACACAGCACAACCCTACCACCTGTGGTTGTCGTCATTATCACACAGCACAACCCTACCACCTGTGGTTGTCGTCATTATCACACAGCACAACCCTACCACCTGTGGTTGTCATTATCACACAGGACAACCCTATCACCTGTGCTTGTCGTCATTATCACACAGCACAACCCTACCACCTGTGGTTGTCGTCATTATCACACAGCACAACCCTACCACCTGTGGTTGTCGTCATTCCCCTGGTTATCACTGTATTGCTTTAAGGTATAATTAGTGGTATCAGCCCCCTGTCCCTGCCTTCAATGTGTGTGTTCGGAAGATGGCGTCTGGTATATATAGCAATCAGTAGATCACTTTTGGCGTTTTCTCTTCTCTTAATATAGATGTGACCATTGATGTGTAGAATCTCTTACGGCAGGCAGGTACGATTAAACAGATTAAAGGTGCAGTGCAATACCCGTGGATGTTAAGTGAACAAAACTAGATATTACGTATTGAACGTCATACCTATGTGTCAGGCTTCTTAATGCTTAATTTTTTTTCTTCTTGAGAATGTGTTTCTTATATTAGTGCTATACAACATTTCAGCATTAAACTATATAATATTTATACATAAAGCCCAGCGTATGAAGATAAATGTAAATACGTTTGACAATGTAATAGATGTCAACACCTTCTTACGCGGTAACATTTATATATAATCAAACGATAGCAGCTTATCATACTTGAAATTGAAAGCACTACAAGTGGTGTTTTCGTATAATCAATGGTACAGAATGACAATTAGAAAACATGGTAAACTCGTTCACAGATTAATTTTTGTCGATTTTTATTAATATTCAAGACCTCTATTTCAATTCAGTTGTTTCACCACTTTACCGTCATTGTATTGTTCCAACCGTGTATTATTTCCCACGAGCAATTTCCCCCAAAAGCATGTAGCTGAATCAAACTATCAACATGAACATGCTCACCATGTGAATCAAGTTTTGTATTCACGACATCGTTGCACATTCAAATGCCTGTTTCATTTCGATACAGGTGTAGTTGGTTGTATTTGAGCGTTGGCTCTTCGTCAGCGTTGAATTATTTATGTTAAACAAATACCCTCGTTCTTTCTTTATGCACATAAACGTCGGTACGAACCAACGTAAAGATTTTATCATTTCATGATGTTATTACCTATTTGCTAGTCTATGAAACGAACAAATCAAAATTGTTTTAATTCAATACCTTGTCATTCAGAATGTATCAGGGGTTGGACACCTCCCCACACAGACATTTTGCCACAATTCACTACGAATAGAGGGTCAATTCCCCACACCAATCAATATATTCTTGAATGAATGTTAATTTATTGTATGGATTGCATACACATATCACAAAGATGAGATACAGTTTGCTTAAGAATAGAATGCAAAAGGTTTGCTGTTTCTAATAACTCGTGGAGGATATTTGAAATGACTTAACATGGAGAAAGCATGAAACTCGTAATAGATGTGACAGATCGCACAGGCTCATTACCTTGTGATCATGTTTACGTTTTTCTTAACAGTTTCGAAGAACTGAAAATATAGGAACGGAATTAAATTGGAGAAGAGAGAGAAGAAATTAGTAGTCAATGTTTTTCGTAAGAACCTTTCCGTTTAATAAACACCAGTTGGTATTTTAGTATTTATCTGGATGAATCCCATTTTCAAAACCTTCTCTAACTCTGTAACGGTATGTTATGTAAACATGGAAACAAAACAATGAACGTGCAACACACCATTATCCATGGACTTATTAATCAGCTTATTGTTCGTATAAATGTGTTAAAATTACTTTAAAACATTGCATGTATATTATATTCTATCTGGACACTTCTTTTGTTACTTACACAACAATGCGAAAAGCCTCCACAGTCACTACATGGAGGCTTCGCGCAAATTTTGCTACATTTCAAGTTTCATTCATTACTATATCTACTATTATTTGCTTCCGTGTACGAATGCAAGTCTCCTCAGTTTCATGTTTTACACAGGTACTATAGTTGAGCAACTTTGTAGTGTATATGCAATGTCGTATTCTTGGACACCACCTCCGTGGTCTAGTGGTAGAGCGTCTGCCCGGAGAGCGGAAGGTCCGGGGTTCGATCCCCGACCGTGTCATACCAAAAGACGTTAAAAGATGGTACTTGCTCGGCATTAAGGGACTAAAACAAGGACTGGTCGGCTCGGAGTCAGTATACTGTGTCTGAGTGGGGTATTCATGTTAAACTGCGGCATGGTATCTCAGTGAGCTAGCACTAAAAATCGGCATCAGTCCGGACTAGTACAAGCAGCCAAACAAACACACACAGGTACATGCACGTCGCTATATAAGTGCAATAATCTTGGACGCGACGGTAAACCCCATTTCACCTCACCTCACCGTATTCTTGGACACGGCATGTGCACAGGAAAGCTTTTGAGTACAATCAGTCCCGATTAAAAGCTAATTTAGTTTGTTTCACCATGACCTATACAGTTATTTATGCATTTATAAGGTGTTTACTTATCCTCATGTCAGTGACTGATTTCAAAGCACATGTTTTGGTGCAACCCAGCCAGTGTCCCCAACCCTCGTGTATCATAAAACTCTTTAATGTTTCGCCCTCGTGATCTAACGTTATCACATTTCAGAGCCCAACGATCATCTAATACAGAACAGGGGGCACGGGTGACCCAGTCGTCTAAGGCGCCGCGATTCGCTATGCAGAGTTGCGTCCCTTCGGCACGCCAGAAACCTATGATTGTGGGTTGGAATCCCGGTTCGCCCCGATTATGTTTCTAGGTTTGTCAGCACCATACCCGTGCTCGTGGGTTTCACCGAAGTGGTAAACGTCTGAGATCTGCATCACTTCGGGCTTTCCTCCCACATTAAGCTGACACGCCGCGATATAACTGGAATACTGTTAAAAGCGGCGTTAAACCCAACTCACTCACTCACTAATACAGAACAGATGTCCTATACATGTTTCTAGTACATATTTCCACAACCATTACTGTTTAGCATGTGTACGAAATGTAACAGTAAGTGGGTCTTCCAGTTAACTGACTTACTGTCCGTAATATCAGCAAGTTATAGGACAATTACCAATAACAATATATGATATACAATGACATTTTCCCCATCAGTCACACAATCAGTCGACACTGACACCGCGGTAGATTTTACACAGTTATTTGCGCACCGATTAGATAACTCCTCCCGGCAGGGTGGGGTGGTGGGGTGGTGGGGGTGTTCTCACTTTGCCAGTTCCTATTCTTACAGTGGCGCATGGTAATCCCTTAAAACGACAGGTGCTACACCAAATTAGTTGCCCCCGATCATGAACCATGTTCACCAGTATTAGACATACATGTTGACCAGTAATCACAAATAAATATGAATAGTGTTCATTTAATTTTAATCTTCTACCAGATGTACATCATGCAGCAGCACTTCCACTTCTCCGACTTTGTGACATTGAAGACTTCTGGCTCCATGCTTTGGAATCGGTTGATATGGACATCCCTGGTGTAAGGAACTTTGCTGACTATGTGACTGAGCAGTGGGTGGAGGGTGGAGAGAGATTCATGTTAATAATATAACATATTTATTGACTGTTGAATGTGTTGCAAATAATACTTGAACCTGACATTCTTAGGCTAGATATAGTTCATGGTTGTACACCCCGGATAGAATTACACGGGGAATAAATTGGACCTGCACGCTCAGTCAGGTGTAACCACTAATCCCTTCTGTAAACATCAAGCTGCTGGCAAAGTGAGGGTAAACCGGGTGGTGGTTCAAAGCGAAACGGAGGACACTGTCTTTTGCCTCATAAAACGTCTTTGATCTTCCACAATGCATGTTGTAGGAGTAAACGATGATCAGAATGGCCTGGAAATAAACAAGATTATTTCTTGTTGCATAACCACGCACCAATTCATTTGTCGAGTTTTCGCTTTATGTATGTGTGCCCAGTGTATCCACAATTTATTAGAATGTTTCATATCTACAAAAAATAAGCTAGGTATTTGCCAATCAAACAGTTAGGTATTTGCCCATAACAAATATTTATTTGATTAATTGCGTCAGTGAGGTTTATCAACACATGTATAATGCTTATTCACGCTTGGTGTGGCAGATGGAAATTGAACATTATGATAGCGTCAGCAGGGATTATAGAGGTCATAAAACATAACTTTAGTTGCTTTAAATTTTCAGGCTACACAGTGGCATGTGAACATCATACTTGAATATTTTTAAGCTACATTGCAGAAAGGAAGATTATTTACAAGTTACAGTGCAGATGATGTGTTCAATAAAACAAAAAAAACGTAGATAGATTTTTTCACACTTATTTTGGTCCTACTTGGCCTATTTTGATAACATCTAGGTAACAAATCATATCTATCGCTGAAATCCACGAGCATTGTTATATAGAATCTCACCCGAGTGTCTTTTGATATCAAATATATCAACACGAGTCGATAAAAGTGGAAAAACTTTTAAGCTTGCCGAAATCTTTTGCACTTTTATCAACGAGGGTGAGACTTTATTTATCATCCAACATCATTCTTCCAACTTTTTCAATTTGTAGACAGTAATTAGCAGTGTTTTCAGTGTAAAAAGTACTGCTAACATCCTCGGTAGCAGAGCCATTAGTGATGTCATTTGATTGTGACGTCATGGTTACCAGTGACAATGGTCTGCAAAGCATTGTGATGTAATTTCATTGCAGCGATATCTACAGTGAAGATATCGCTTAATCTCATCCAAGCTATATCTCCTGTGGGAGCCAGTTTTGGATGATAAATGATGCTGTCAAACTTAAAAACATAATCAGGGCGCCCAGTTTTGACTTACCAAGTGCCTTAAAGTGGTTATGCTTAGACATGTAATTATATAAAAGCGATTGATATATATAGCTGAGAACTTCTCTCGGACGGTAATGGGTGATGATGTCTTTGATAGTGTTACTGGGGAATGTTGTAGTTAGGTACTATCATTTACTCCAACGTTCTAACTGTCAATCGTCTGAACAGGACCATGGCTTTGGTTACATATCGACTCCCTGTGTTTAGTTGTTAATCGGTAACATTCATTCTACTGCGGTCCGAATGTAACAGCTTCGTCATCTATTGTTGCAAGCTTGACTGATACACAATAAAAAATCTAATTGAACATAAACTACTGAGGCATTCAAGGACATGTAATATTAGAACATATACATTACAAGTAAAGCAACCATGTTATATGTAGTTCAACATGCTAGTAATAATTTCGACGCAATATAGCTTGAAAAATTGCTGGTGTGACGTAACTTTTAAACTCACTCTCAGACAATATATATTTCTCGAGAGAGTAGGCAATTCCCGCTCGGACAACACCCCGCACCGACCTCTCCCTATACTGATAATATAAATAATTTATATTACAGTTATATTTACAATTGATTATACACCTATTATCATATGAATATTAAATTCAGAATCACTTGTCAATTTGACCAAACTGTCACCAGCTGTAAGTTGTCACAGCTACACACTGATTCTAACAAAGTGTGATCGTCTTTGACACAGACAGACAAACAGATTTGTTTTATGCACAGATGTGTATACTGAATTTTGCCACCACACTTCAGGGGATTAACTGTTACAGCCCGAAACGCTCACAGTCGTGAGTGAGTGAACTCAACTGAGGATTTTATGAGTATCTATCAAAACCTGTGAATGCTTACTCAGTTCAATGACATTTAAATAATTAAAGGTGAGTGAGTATGGTTTTACGCCGCTTTTAGCAATATTCCAGCAATATCACGGCGGGGGACACCAGAAATGGGCTTCACACATTGTACCCATGTCCGGAATCGTACCAGTTAACAACCAATCAATGATATAGTGTATCAAATACTGGGAACTTCATTGTAAATTGACAAATGCACCTGTGATTGTCCAGTTCATCCAATTTTGTATTGATATGATTTCTATTTTCTTATATTGATATGATTTCGTTTTTATCCTTGGCTGCTCTGTTTATATATGTTCGAGTAGCTGTCCATCTCTCAGAAATAGAGTTAGTTTGGCCTTCGCCATTGCATCTCTTGGCTTTAAGAGATCTATGACAGATAGTGGTTCTAACTGCAATTCTTGTTTTAATAACATGACATTACACTGACCATTATATATGATATCGTTATGTGTGGAAATGTAAAGCCAAGAAAATAAATAAGACGACCATTGCTGTCTCTGTCCCAATCAGCAGGAGGAGAGACGACCCCGACGTAGAATGCATGAACTGGTTGAGTGACCTCCTCCCATCAGCGTGACAGGATTGCCCAGAGAGAAAGAGAGGATTAAAAATCCTTAAGATATCGTTTCAGCATTGTATAAGTATCCACAACCAATTTCCTCTAATAATAAACGGTTTCCTTTGATATCCCCAAGCAGCAATACTCAGTATGCGCATGGGGCACACGTAAACATCACAAACCCTAATGAGATTCTGGGTACATGGTCACACCAGGTGATTGTTCAGATCACAACTTCTATCTGCAACCAGACAACATGATTGTATATGTTTATTTCCAATATCCTTTTATAATATTAATGGTAAATGGTAGAGTCCCGCACAAAGTTTCCTTACCAACACAAAATAAAACACGGGGTGTGGGGAAATGGAGCATCTCCCTAAGAGAAAAAATACAACATTAGTTGAAGTGACTGCTCTAGCATAATTTGGGATTGCCTAAAAGTCGGGCCAAGAAAAGTCGGGCCGGGCCGGGCCGGCGGGTAATACAAAAATGGATTGCAGAATAATAAAACGAAACGCGCATATCTAGGCAGATCTCAAATGTCCACAAACGTATAGTTTTGCTCATTTAATCGAGTTTGAATAAAAATGCACCTTCAACAATGTAATAAACTGATGATTATGACTACATACCGTGAGTCTCGTAGAAAAGTCAGTGTCTTGACTGTGTGTATTCTTTGATTAGAATGCTTCTCACCGACCTTGGCGTGTAGGGGTGTGATGTCCTGGGCAGGAATTGAATCGAAACGACAGTGTTTTGACTACTCTTCTTTCATTAATTAACGTGTTTGGCATCCCTAATTAACCTTTACTAATTCGTGTTAAACCAACACAGGATGTTTTCTGGAAGTGTATATTCGCGAATGTCAGGGGACTGACACGACACGTGTTAATAACTGTCCAAGCACTTCTAAAGTTCCTAACATTCTTGGCATCTAGCGATTAGTATTATATATAATTATATACCACTTTATTGTCTCATATTTCAGTAGTTAAAGAAAACACAGAGCTCAAAGTGAAGCCTTTTTCACTCTACATTCTCAACATAGTCTCTATCAGAATTGTTTGGCTTGTGTTGGGTCCGACTTGGCCCGGGCTGTCAAAATGCACTTTAAACACTCAAATGTATCATCAAATGTCTTTAAATCTATAGACTAGCATTAAATCTACCTATATACAACTTTATAGTGTCTCAGCTCGCTGTATTTAAAGAAAACAAGGTGCGCAAAGTGAAGCCCTTTTCCCTCTACATTCTCAACATAGTCTCTATAAAAAGTGTTTGGCTTGTGTTCGGTCCGACTTGGCCCGGGCTGTCAAAATCAACTTTAAACACATAGAATTATAATCAAATGTGTTTACATCTATAGATCAGTGTTATATATACCTACATACCACTTTATAATGTATCAGTACATCGTCTTTAAAGAAAACAAGGTGCTCAAAGTGAAGCCCTTTTCCCTCTACATCCTAGACATAGTCTCTATCAGAAGTGTTTGGCTTGTGTTAGGTCTGACTTGCTCCGGGCTGTCAAAATTAACTTTAAACACACAGATGTATCATCAAATGTGTTTACATCTATAGATTATTGTTATATCTACCTATATACCACTTTATAATGTATCAGTACATCGTCTTTAAAGAAAACAAGGTGCTCAAAGTGAAGCCCTTTTCCCTCTACATCCTAGACATAGTCTCTATCAGAAGTGTTTGGCTTGTGTTAGGTCTGACTTGCTCCGGGCTGTCAAAATTAACTTTAAACACACAGATGTATCATCAAATGTGTTTACATCTATAGATTATTGTTATATCTACCTATATACCACTTTATAATGTATCAGTACATCGTCTTTAAAGAAAACAAGGTGCTCAAAGTGAAGCCCTTTTCCCTCTACATCCTAGACATAGTCTCTATCAGAAGTGTTTGGCTTGTGTTAGGTCTGACTTGTTCCGGGCTGTCAAAATCAACTTTAAACACAAAAATCTATCTTCAAATGTGTTTACATCTATAGATTAGTGTTATATCTACCTATATACCACTTTATAATGTCACGGTACATCGTATTTAAAGAAAACAAGGTGCTCAAAGTGAAGCACTTTTTCCCTCTACATTCTCAACATGGTCTCTATCAGAAGTGTTTGGCTTGTGTTGGGACGGACTTGGCCCGGGCGTTTAAAATCTACTTTTAAACACACAGATGTATCTTCCACTTTATAATGTATCAGTACATCGTCTTTAAAGAAAACAAGGTGCTCAAAGTGAAGCCCTTTTCCCTCTACAACCTAGACATAGTCTCTATCAGAAGTGTTTGGCTTGTGTTAGGTCCGATTTGGTCCGGTCTGTCAAAATCTTCTATAAACACAAAAATCTATCTTCAAATGTGTTTACATCTATTGATAAATATTAAATCTACCTATATACCACTTTATAATGACACGGTACATCGTATTTAAAGAAAACAAGGGGCTCAAAGTGAAGCATTTTTACTGTATTTTCTTAAGAAAATCCCTGTTAGAAGTGTTCGGTGCGACTTGGCCCGGGCTGTCAAAATCAACTTAAACCTCACAGATGTATCATCAAATGGATTCACATCTATAGATTACTATTATATCTACCTAAATACCACTTTATAGTGTCTCAGATCGCTGTACTTAAAGAAAACAAGGGGCTCAAAGTCAACCCCTTTTCCCTCTACATTCCCAACATGGTCTCTATCAGAAGTGTTGGGTCCGACTTGGCTCGGACGGTCAAAATCTACTTTAAACACACATATGTATCTTCAAATGTATATACATCTATAGACTAGTGTTATATCTACCTATACACCACTTTATAATGTCACAGTATATCGCATTCAAAGACAACTGGGCCGTTAAATTGAAGCACTTTTACTGTATTTTATTAAGAAAATCCCTGTTAAAAGTGTTCGGTCCGACTTGGCCCGGGCTGTCAAAACCAACTTAAACCTCACAGATGGATCATCAAATGGATTCACATCTATAGATTAGTATTATATTCACCTAAAT
This sequence comes from Haliotis rufescens, assembly GCF_023055435.1. Taxonomy (NCBI): domain Eukaryota; kingdom Metazoa; phylum Mollusca; class Gastropoda; order Lepetellida; family Haliotidae; genus Haliotis; species Haliotis rufescens. The sequence continues at coordinate 64,494,757 of NW_025964001.1, read as the reverse complement.
ACCACTTTATAGTGTCTCGGTTCGCTGTATTTAAAGAAAACAAGGTGCTCAAAGTGAAGCCCTTTTCCTATTACATTCTCAACATAGCCTCTATCTGAAGTGTTTGGCTTGTGTTGGGTCCGACTGGGTCCCGGCTGTCACAATCAACTTTAAACACACAGATGTATCATCAAATATGTTAACATCTATAGATTAGTATTATATCTACATATATACCACTTTATAATGTCACAGTACATCGTATTTATAGAAAACTGGTCCGTTAAAGTCAAACACTTTTACTGTATTTTCTTAAGAAAATCTCTGTCAGAAGTGTTGGGTCCGACTTGGCCCGGGCTGTCAAAATCAACTTAAACCTCACAGGTCTATATTCAAATGTATTCACATCTATAAACGAGTTTAATATCTACCTATATACTACTTTATAATGTCACAGTACATCGTATTTAAAGAAAACTGGTCCGTTAAAGTCAAACACTTTTACTGTATTTTCTTAAGAAAATCTCTGTCAGAAGTGTTGGGTCCGGTTTGGCCCGGGCTGTCAAAACCAATTTTAAACACACAAACGTTTCATCAAATGTGTTTACATCTATAGATTAGTATTATATCTACCAGGTATACCACATTATAATGTCACAGTACATCGTATTTTAAGAAAACAAGGTGCTCAAAGTGAAGCCCCTTTCCCTCTACATTCTCAACATAGTCTCTATCAGAAGTGTTTGGCTTGTGTTGGGTCCGACAAGGCCCGGGATGTCACAATCAACTTTAAACAGACAGATGCATCATCAAATATGTTAACATCTATAGATTAGTATTATACCTACATATATACCACTTTATAATGTCACAGTACATCGTATTTAAAGAAAACTGGTCCGTTAAAGTCAAACACTTTTACTGTATTTTATTAAGAAAATCTCTGTCAGAAGTGTTGGGTCTGACTTGGCCCGGGCTGTCAAAATCAACTTAAACCTCACAGATGTATATTCAAATGTATTCACATCTATAAACGAGTTTAATATCTACCTATATACCACTTTAAACTCACGGATGTATCATCAAATGTGTTTATATCTATACCTTGTTTTCTTTAAATACGATGTACTGTGACGGGAACATAATCATTATAATGATAATGATGATGATAGTTGTTTATGATGAGGATGATCACCATATTTTAACGTCTATGGTGTGATTAACAAGGAGGCCTTTCATGATTGAATTTAATCGTGCACTATTGCACATATTTATTTATCTGAAGATCCTCTTGTGAAGCATGTCAAGACTGAAAACAAGTCATTCAATGGATTTTCCTAAACGACCCATTGATGCAGTACTGAATATCAATGTTAATGTTTATTTTGTTGATGGTGCTGGACGGTACAGAAATGAGTGTCAATCAAGCGAAGTGCCATATCAAATCAACCCAGAACCAGTCACTTGCCACTCGAAAACGTCAATGTGTGATTTTGTGTCAAAGTTGATGTCCAGCTTGACACAAACACAGTATCTTTGGCATGGTTCGATCCTCTTGTTACCATAATGTGTGGTTTTGACTCCGAGACCATCAATGGTACGACCCAGAATATGCAGAGGGCGTCGTGGGAAATGATAATTACATATAAAATTCTTTGGAATACGCCCACATACAGAGTCAGACGTATCCAAGCGAACAAACCTGATATGGTCCTCTTTGATAAATCCAATGAAACCATTGTATGGCCGATTTATCTGTTTCTTATTGAAACTAATGCGATTCAGGAGAAACAAGGCAAAGACAGTATGAGGACCGTACTAACGAAATGTCAAGCTAGCTTCCCAAGTTGTTATACTCGCCATTCATGACAAGAAAAATCCCGTTTCCTGACGCTTAAAATAGTGTTTATATTAATTAAAATGCACACATTTCCAAATATTCGAAATATTCCAGTGTCCATACCGTCCCCTTTCCTTGAAGGATAATGATGACGTAGACGACAAAAACGACAACAACGATGTGCTGGATTGACTTTCAGAAAGCATATGATTCTGTCTGTTTGGAATGTTTGGACATGTTGTAGAAATTTTCGTCAGTGTCCACATCGTCCACTATCCTGGAAGGTGTATCTTGCCACATATGTTTGCGGGTAGAGACACAAAACCAAATAAAGACATGAGACATGTGTTTGCATACAATTTGGAATAATATGGACAGTTTACAATCCTAGACACATTCCACATTAAGCCATGTTATATCATGTTTACACTGCTGTTTTATGTATGAGAACACAAGAAAGTACGGATTTGTCAGTCATTCAAATCTCGGGTTCAGCAAAAGTTTTCGTATCTATTTTTCGTAAAAATCGTTAGGAGTTTTGCGATCAGGGTGTTAGTTGTCAATTTTAGGTGCTTAAAATGCACTTTAATGAATCCTTGGAGTCTGTAACCTTTAGAAACGTTGTAATGTTATTAATACAAAAATCAGTAAAAGATAAAGCATATATTTTGTGACCGGAACTAGCATGTTCGAGGTAAAGCTTACGTTTTGTGTACCATCAAAAGCATGCCAGTGATGACATTTTTTCAAAACATGACAAAATCCCTATCATCCACAACATGAGAGATATTGACCACGAATGTGTGTACCGAACTCTCGAACCTATTCTCCGATCTCGACCGCCTCACCATACAAATACATATAGATTTGGACCTGTGAAGATCAGGGTTAGAACAGATCTTCAGCAACCAATGCTTGTATTTAAAAGGTGACTATGATTGTCGTTAGAGGCGACTAACGGGATCGGGTTGGTTGTCAGGCTCGCTGACTTGGTTGATTGGATGCATGTCATCTTATCCCAATTGTGTGGATTGATGCTCGTGATGTCAATCACTGGATTGTCAGGTCCAGACTTGATTATTTGCATGACCTCCGTCATATAGCTGGCATATTCCTGAGTGTGGCGTTAAACAAAAAAACAAACAAACAAAACATATAAATTTAACCGCTTTTTTCAAATTCGAGATACAAATACATAGCGCCACCTCGAACTCCCAATCTGACTTTACAATAGAACTGTGTACCATGATATCGAAGTTTTAATTTGCCACCGTGACAGCTTTAAGAAATCTTAATTAGAATTTTACTTAACTGTAAACAATTCTCCTCGATACAGGTTGAGGAATCCGTAATGAAGTCAAAGAAAGTGATCATTTGCAACATTGTCAATCTTAGTTTCATCAACAGAAACCACGGACCTTCTTCGCAAAACTAAAATTCAACTCAATCCTACACTTGTTTTTCTGTTACAATGTTTATTGATTATTACCTGCGAAAAACATTTCAATAAGTCATCGAGATACATTTCAATTAGCCACACCTTACACCTGTTGTATTCTGAATTGATCGTCTATGCAATCGTATTTCTATGGATCTATAATACACAGTCTGTTACTCAGATTTATTTCGCTAATTGACTCTCTACATAGGTAAACAGGGACATTTATTTTACATGCAGCAACCGAGCACGAAATTGTGTTTATGGCCTGAAGAACGCAGGTGAATGGCCGCTCATTAACTCAAGACTCACATCGCATTGTTCTGTTTTTCTCTCTATATTCATTTGATCTATTTGTCAAATTCAACTGAAACCCGGTCCCGTGTTACACGGGTAATCAATCCGCGTGCAACTCGTTGAGCACCAGTGTCTCAGCGCGTGTAAGGGGAATGGACTTCTGGGCAGTAGTGTATTTGTCAACAGGTAACACAACCGTACTGTTTACCACTCGTGACACCGAAAGGGTGTTTTGCATCAGTGAACTTCTCCACGGAAAGACGGAGAGCCCAAGAGAACAGATGGGAAGGGAAGAGGCGGAAACACGCAGATTAATTACCAGTTACTTGTGATCTAACAGGTTATGTCTTTGAGAGGCCGTAAAAGGCGACTATGCTTGTGTGAGAGGCGAGGTGGTTAGGCTCGTTGACGTGGCTGATGCATGTCATCAATCCCTATCGCATGGATCGATGCTCATGATGTCAATCATTTGATTGTTAAGTCCAGACTCGGTTATTTACAGCCCACTGTCATATTCCTGGATTATTGCTGAGTGCAGCAACAAACACACACATACATGCTGACACTGGAGCTTATGTTGTTTATAGCTCCCCCTCGTTACATGTTGACACTGGAGCTTATGTTGTTTATAGCTCCACCTCGTCACATGCTGACACTGGAGCTTATGTTGTTTATAGCTCCACCTCGTCACATGCTGACACAGGAGCTTATGTTGTTTATAGCTCCACCTCGTTTACATGCTGACACAGGAGCTTATGTTGTTTATAGCTCCACCTCGTTTACATGCTGACACTGGAGCTTATGTTGTTTATAGCTCCACCTCGTTTACATGCTGACACTGGAGCTTATGTTGTTTATAGCTCCCCCTCGTTACATGCTGACACTGGAGCTTATGTTGTTTATAGCTCCCCCTCGTTACATGCTGACACTGGAGCTTATGTTGTTTATAGCTCCACCTCGTTACATGCTGACACTGGAGCTTATGTTGTTTATAGCTCCCCCTCGTTACATGTTGACACTGGAGCTTATGTTGTTTATAGCTCCACCTCGTCACATGCTGACACTGGAGCTTATGTTGTTTATAGCTCCCCCTCGTTACATGTTGACACTGGAGCTTATGTTGTTTATAGCTCCACCTCGTTACATGCTGACACTGGAGCTTATGTTGTTTATAGCTCCACCTCGTTACATGCTGACACTGGAGCTTATGTTGTTTATAGCTCCACCTCGTCACATGCTGACACTGGAGCTTATGTTGTTTATAGCTCCACCTCGTCACATGCTGACACTGGAGCTTGTGTTGTTTATAGCTCCACCTCGTCACATGCTGACACTGGAGCTTATGTTGTTTATAGCTCCACCTCGTTTACATGCTGACACTGGAGCTTATGTTGTTTATAGCTCCACCTCGTCACATGCTGACACTGGAGCTTATGTTGTTTATAGCTCCACCTCGTTTACATGCTGACACTGGAGCTTATGTTGTTTATTTCTCCACCTCGTTTACATGCTGACACTGGAGCTTATGTTGTTTATAGCTCCACCTCGTTACATGCTGACACTGGAGCTTATGTTGTTTATAGCTCCACCTCGTCACATGCTGACACTGGAGCTTATGTTGTTTATAGCTCCACCTCGTCACATGCTGACACTGGAGCTTGTGTTGTTTATAGCTCCACCTCGTCACATGCTGACACTGGAGCTTATGTTGTTTATAGCTCCACCTCGTTTACATGCTGACACTGGAGCTTATGTTGTTTATAGCTCCACCTCGTCACATGCTGACACTGGAGCTTATGTTGTTTATAGCTCCACCTCGTTTACATGCTGACACTGGAGCTTATGTTGTTTATTTCTCCACCTCGTCACATGCTGACACTGGAGCTTATGTTGTTTCTTTCTCAACCTCGTTACATGCTGACACTGTAGCTTATGTTGTTTATTTGTCCACCTCGTTACATGCTGACACTGGAGCTTATGTTGTTTATTTCTCCACCTCGTCACATGCTGACACTGGAGCTTATGTTGTTTATAGCCCCACCTCGTTACATGCTGACACTGGAGCTTATGTTGTTTATTTCTCAACCTCGTTACATGCTGACACTGGAGCTTATGTTTTTTTATATCTCACCCTCGTCACATGCTGACACGTGAGCTTATGTTGTTTATTTCTCCACCTCGTTACATGCTGACACTGGAGCTTATGTTTGTTTATTTCTCCACCTCGTCACATGCTGACACTGGAGCTTATGTTGTTTATTTCTAAACCTCGTTACATGCTGAGACTGGAGCTTATGTTTGTTTATTTCTTCACCTCGGTACATTATGACACTGGAGCTTATGTTGTTTATTTCTCAACCTCGCCACATGCTGTCACTGGAGCTTATGTTGTTTATAGCTCCACCTCGTCACATGCTGACACAGGAGCTTATGTTGTTTATAGCTCCACCTCGTTTACATGCTGACACTGGAGCTTATGCTGTTTATAGCTCCACCTCGTCACATGCTGACACTGGAGCTTATGTTGTTTATAGCTCCACCTCGTTACATGTTGACACAGGAGCTTATGCTGTTTATAGCTCCACCTCGTCACATGCTGACACAGGAGCTTATGTTGTTTATAGCTCCACCTCGTCACATGCTGACACAGGAGCTTATGTTGTTTATAGCTCCACCTCGTTTACATGCTGACACAGGAGCTTATGTTGTTTATAGCTCCACCTCGTCACATGCTGACACTGGAGCTTATGTTCTTTATAGCTCCACCTCGTCACATGCTGACACAGGAGCTTATGTTGTTTATAGCTCCACCTCGTCACATGCTGACACAGGAGCTTATGTTGTTTATAGCTCCACCTCGTTTACATGCTGACACTGGAGCTTATGTTGTTTATAGCTCCACCTCGTTTACATGTTGACACTGGAGCTTATGTTGTTTATAGCTCCACCTCGTTACATGCTGACACTGGAGCTTATGTTGTTTATAGCTCCCCCTCGTTACATGTTGACACTGGAGCTTATGTTGTTTATAGCTCCACCTCGTTACATGCTGACACTGGAGCTTATGTTGTTTATAGCTCCCCCTCGTTACATGTTGACACTGGAGCTTATGTTGTTTATAGCTCCACCTCGTCACATGCTGACACTGGAGCTTATGTTGTTTATAGCTCCCCCTCGTTACATGTTGACACTGGAGCTTATGTTGTTTATAGCTCCACCTCGTTACATGCTGACACTGGAGCTTATGTTGTTTATAGCTCCACCTCGTTACATGCTGACACGTGAGCTTATGTTGTTTATAGCTCCACCTCGTCACATGCTGACACTGGAGCTTATGTTGTTTATAGCTCCACCTCGTCACATGCTGACACTGGAGCTTATGTTGTTTATAGCTCCACCTCGTCACATGCTGACACTGGAGCTTATGTTGTTTATAGCTCCACCTCGTTTACATGCTGACACAGGAGCTTATGTTGTTTATAGCTCCACCTCGTCACATGCTGACACTGGAGCTTATGTTGTTTATAGCTCCACCTCGTTTACATGCTGACACTGGAGCTTATGTTGTTTATAGCTCCACCTCGTTTACATGCTGACACTGGAGCTTATGTTGTTTATTTCTCCACCTCGTCACATGCTGACACTTGAGCTTATGTTGTTTATTTCTCCACCTCGTCACATGCTGACACTGGAGCTAATGTTGTTTATTTGTCCACCTTGTCACATGCTGACACTGGAGCTTATGTTGTTTATTTCTCCACCTCGTCACATGCTGACACTGGAGCTTATGTTGTTTCTTTCTCAACCTCGTTACATGCTGACACTGTAGCTTATGTTGTTTATTTGTCCACCTCGTTACATGCTGACACTGGAGCTTATGTTGTTTATTTCTCCACCTCGTCACATGCTGACACTGGAGCTTATGTTGTTTATAGCCCCACCTCGTCACATGCTGACACTGGAGCTTATGTTTTTTATATCTCACCCTCGTCACATGCTGACACTGGAGCTTATGTTTGTTTATTTCTCCACCTCGTCACATGCTGACACTGGAGCTTATGTTGTTTATTTCTAAACCTCGTTACATGCTGAGACTGGAGCTTATGTTTGTTTATTTCTTCACCTCGGTACATTATGACACTGGAGCTTATGTTGTTTATTTCTCAACCTCGTCACATGCTGTCACTGGAGCTTATGTTGTTTATTTCTCCACCTCGTCACATGCTGAGACTGGAGCTTATGTTGTTTATTTCCCCACCTCGTTACATGCTGACACGTGAGCTTATGTTGTTTATAGCTCCACCTCGTCACATGCTGACATATGAGCTTATGTTGTTTATAGCTCCACATCGTCACATGCTGACACTGGAGCTTATGTTTGTTTATTTGTCCACCTCGTTACATTATGACACTGTAGCTTATGTTGTTTATTTGTCCACCTCGTCACATGCTGTCACTGGAGCTTATGTTCTTTATTTCTCCACCTAGTCACATGCTGTCACTGGAGCTTATGTTGTTTATTTCTCCACCTCGTCACATGCTGACACATGAGGTTATGTTGTTTATTACTCCACCTCGTCACATGCTGACACTGGAGCTTATGTTGTTTATTTCTCAACCTCGTCACATGCTGACACTGTAACTTTTGTTGTTTATTTCTCCACCTCGTCACATGCTGACACTGGACCTTATGTTGTTTATAGCTCCACCTCGTCACATGCTGACACTGGAGCTTATGTTGTTTATTTCTCCACCTCGTCACATGCTGACACGTGACCTTATGTTGTTTATTTCTCAACCTCGTCACATGCTGAAACTGGAGCTTATGTAGTTTATTTCTTCACCTCGTTACATGTTGACACTGGAGCTTATGTTGTCACATGTTGACACTGGAGCTTATGTTGTTTATTTCTCCACCTCGTCACATGCTGACACTGTAACTTATGTTGTCACATGTTGACACTGGAGCTTATGTTGTTTATTTCTTCACCTCGTTACATGTTGACACTGGAGCTTATGTTGTCACATGTTGACACTGGAGCTTTTGTTGTCACATGTTGACACTGGAGCTTATGTTGTCACATGTTGACACTGGACCTTATGTTGTTTATTTCTCAACCTCGTCACATGCTGACACTGTAACTTTTGTTGTTTATTTCTCCACCTCGTCACATGCTGACACTGGACCTTATGTTGTTTATAGCTCCACCTCGTTACATGCTGACACTGGAGCTTATGTTGTTTATTTGTCCACCTCGTCACATGCTGACACGTGACCTTATGTTGTTTATTTCTCAACCTCGTCACATGCTGAAACTGGAGCTTATGTAGTTTATTTCTTCACCTCGTTACATGTTGACACTGGAGCTTATGTTGTCACATGTTGACACTGGAGCTTTTGTTGTCACATGTTGACACTGGAGCTTATGTTGTCACATGTTGACACTGGACCTTATATTGTTTATTTCTTCACCTCGTTACATGTTGACACTGGAGCTTATGTTGTCACATGTTGACACTGGACCTTATGTTGTTTATTTCTCCACCTCGTCACATGCTGAAACTGGAGCTTATGTAGTTTATTTCTTCACCTCGTTACATGTTGACACTGGAGCTTATGTTGTCACATGTTGACACTTGAGCTTATGTTGTTTATTTCTCCACCTCGTCACATGCTGACACTGTAACTTATGTTGTCACATGTTGACACTGGAGCTTATGTTGTTTATTTCTTCACCTCGTTACATGTTGACACTGGAGCTTATGTTGTCACATGTTGACACTGGAGCTTATGTTGTCACATGTTGACACTGGACCTTATGTTGTTTATTTCTTCACCTCGTTACATGTTGACACTGGAGCTTATGTTGTCACATGTTGACACTGGACCTTATGTTGTTTATTTCTTCACCTCGTTACATGTTGACACTGGAGCTTATGTTGTCACATGTTGACACTGGAGCTTTTGTTGTCACATGTTGACACTGGAGCTTATGTTGTTTATAGCTCCACCTCGTCACATGCTAACACTGTAACTTATGTTGTCACATGTTGACACTGGAGCTTATGTTGTTTATTTCTTCACATCGTTACATGTTGACACTGGAGCTTATGTTGTTTATTTGTGCAGCATGTGCAGAACTACGTCTGTACCTCAGTCCAATGATGTCGCTTGCTGAAAACATAATATGATCCTAAATGACTGTTAACGTTAAGTAGAGATGCACTAACTCGCCTATGTATCATCTATGTTTAGATTTGAAATCATCTGCCTACCTTTTGTGCTACGCGATTATGTGATGTTCTCATAAATCACACACTCGTGATATTTGCTGTACAGGTCGGGCAAACACACGCAACGCGATACGGGCAATACCTTTAAAGACTTACACAACAAATTCAAGTCTCGTCGACAGACAGTGTCTGTCGTCGTTAATCTTGCCGTGAATAAACACCCGGATAGAATTACCGCTCTTATCTGAAGCAGGATGTGTCGCAAGGTTAAACTGAATGACACAGCAATCTGGAGTTCATTTATACTTCTAAGGGAGGCACGAACATCCTGTTAGTGACTACGACTACCACCACCTCCGCCACTACAAATACTACTGATACTGCCACACCACCACCGCCTCTACTACTTCTACTACTACCACCAACACCGCCGCCACCACCACCACTACTTCTACTACAACTACCACCGACACCACTACTACTATCACCACCACCACCACCACCACCACTACTACCACGACTGCTACTACTACCACTACCACCACTACTACTAATACTACAACTACTACTACTACTGCTACCACTACCACTGCTACAACAAAACAACAACCACCACTATTACTACTACTACTACAACTGCCACACCACCACCGCCACCCGCCACCACCACTACTAATACTACAACTACTACTCCTCCTCCTACTACTACTACAACTGCCACACCACTACCGCCACCCGCCACCATCACTACTCGTTCTACCACCACCACCACCACCACCACTACTACTAATACTACAACTACTACTCCTCCTCCTACTACTACTACAACTGCCACACCACTACCGCCACCCGCCACCATCACTACTCGTTCTACCACCACGACCACCACCACTACTACTATTTTCACTACCATACCACTCTCACCACCACTGCTACTACTACTACTTCTACCACCGCCACCCAACACACCACCACCTCTACTACGTCTACTACTACCACTACCACCACCACTACTACTAATACTACAACTACTACTCCTCC